>NC_140343.1:12369474-13007189 GCF_963514085.1 Chelon labrosus
AATTCCACATTAGTACAGAAGTACACCGATCAGGCATAACATTATGACCTAATATTGTATCCTAATATTGTGTAGGTCTCCCTTATTCCTCCAAAGCAGTTCTGATTCATGGGCCTTCTGAGGGTGTCCTGTGGTGTCTGGCAACAGATTGTTGTTCGTGGAGGGTCTTTGGGTCCTATGGGTTGAGGGGAGGGGCCTCTGTGGATCATCCCACAGACACTCGATTAATCTGAATTTGAATTTGGAGGCCAGGTCAACACCTTGTGCTGTTTTTTGGCTCTTGCCATCAAGGAGTGTCATTGCTATGGGGTGGGGGTGCCTTGGTGCCTTGTCTGGTCTAGGTGGGTGGTACATGTCTAAGTAACATCCACACCAATGTCAGGTCCAAAAGTTTCCCAGCAGAATATTGCATTGTCACAAGATGGTCAATGTTATTCACTTCTCCTGTCAGTGGTCATAATGTTATGCCTCATTGGTGTCCGTATATATATAGACTGATAAAGCTGATTTACATTTCTATATTTAAACACTTCCTGCCTAAAAAAACTAAGAATTAGCTTTGGAAAGCTGATTGGATATTTTTCTTTGCTCTTATACTGTTGAAGTCTTCTCCCTGCAGTCCCTTCTGCTCCACTCTCTCACTCACCTGAAGATGCCTTCTGTCTGGTCTCCATTGAGACCCAGAACCTCCTCAGAGAGGCGAGTCTGCACCCAGGGAAGTTGGCGGTCTGGATACCGCTCCTTCTGCAGTGACATTACCTCCTCTAGGGAGGAACCAAACATGGAGGGACTGAAGATTGCGATCCTGGCGTGCTGGATCTCTTCTATACAGGGCTTCTGTAGGCCCTGAGGAAAGACACACACACACACGTAAAGATGACTTAATACAGCAGGGAAGAGGAAGTCTCACAGTTCATTAATGTGCTGGCCGAGGTTAGCCGGTAAATACCAGTCAAACCCACTGGAGGGCTAAATGTGACAAATGTTTTGTGTCAGCGACCTGCTGAGATTCTGAAAGTAGATGTTACACCGGCTCTGAGCCAAGCTGCTACCTAACAACTCACACACACGCAACACACATACAGTACACTGGTCTCAAGTGTGGCCGTGTAATGTCAAAACTCTTCCAACTGCCTCTGGTCTTAAGGTTGTGATTGCACACATTCAGCCACAAGAGCATAAGTGAGGCGTTCAAGTTCTTTCCAAAAGTGTTGGATTGGATGGAGTTGGATTGTTTACCAGATTACCAGATTGTTTCTAACAGAAGTGCTCATCAGGGTATTTACTGAGGATGAGTCAGGAAGTCGGTAGAGCAGCAGCAAGAACATGAACACAGAAAGAGAGGAAGCTTCTTACCTTCTTGGCTCCAGTCAGAGCAGCTTTTGTCAGTTTCCTGTAGCAGTACTTAGCGTAGCTGCTAATGGCCACCCCTTAGTCATCAGAAAAAGACAACACATTAACACCATTAGGATCCTTCCTACGTGTTCCTTTTTTATTTTTTCCATACATATAGTACTGTGCAAAGCTTTTGGCACTTCAGATGTTTAGTTTCTTCATTCAAATCCATTCCTCAGCACGACAAATCTTCAACTAGTCTCTGGAGGTATGACCCACGATTATGAGATGAGAGAGAACTTGTGTGGACTTTTATTGAAGCCAGTATATTGCTCAGTAAAAACTATGCATAGATCTACTGTTGTCAGCATTTTATTTTCAAGCCATAAACCTATGCATGGTACTTAATGTATACGAATGGAACCTGAAAAACAATTCACTCAGTGGAATAAATTGGAAATAATAGGTGACAATTAGGGACAGGTGATGAGCACGGATTACTAGTTAATCCAGACTCATTTCATTAAATCAGCCTAAAAAACCTCATCTGTAGTTTTTTATTTATTTTTTTTATTTAAACTGAGCAAAAAAAAGAACAAAATGAACAGAGTTTTGATTAATAAATTCAAACAACATTTGTGAGAGCAATCTGTTGTTCACCCTGTTCACCTGGAGGGGGAAGCAGAGCCCCTCTACATTCAAAGCTTTCTGAAGCAACCCTTCATGGCATGTGGTTTTGCAGGTTATAGATTTTCTCTTTTGAATAAGAGCAGTAACCAGTCTGAAGATATTTGCTGGATTGTTTATCGCTATCAGTTTCTCATTTATCCTATTTCATCCCGGAGTTCCCCAAAGAGCAGGGCAGGTCAATATTCATCCATTATAAAAACCTAAACCGTCTGTTTTGTAAATGTGAAATGCAAAAAAAATAAAAATTCTGCTATACCCTTTCACATGTACTTTTTGATAGAGAATAATGTCGACCGTACTATGTAACATAATAAAGATGCAGCCTCTGTCATATAATGAAAGCTGAAACTATTCAGTGCAAACAAGAAGGTCTCGTCTGTATCATAGTTGCTGGGAAGAGCTGTCCTGTAATCAGATCTCATCTCCTCATGCTACCTCGGTCTGATTAACAAATCAATAGTTTGTTCCTTTTCTGAAAATCTGCAGATGAAGATGTGATATGATAAAAAAAAAGCTAATAAATGTAAATCAGCTGTTGGTTCTGATAAAAATTATGTCTGAAGGACAAGCTAAGGAATTTGCATTTCTGCAAAACTTGCATCGCTAACCATCCGTCTCTATATCTGTGATATACGATATTAAAACATAAACCAAGCAGTGATTAGACTTGTGCATAAAAAGATTTTAATTTATAAAGAGCCATGGTTTCCCATACAATCTCAACACTATGGCGACCTGCCAGGGTCTAATTTACTCCGCCATGGTCTCATAATGAAATATTTTTGCACGTGTCCGACGGTGTTCTGCTCGCATTGTGTTTTTCCCATTGCTCCTGAAAGCATCTCTCCCGCCCCTTCCCAAAGCATCTCTCCCCCAAAACCCCCCACTACACTGTGCTCTTGATTATTACACCATGAAGATTTACAATTATTTAAAGAGAGTTGGTCAAAACCTGGAGGAAACGACTCCAGACGCAACGTGAACTAGCTAAGTTTTATAAGCGTTAGCTAGCAAGGTTAGATTGAAAGTCTACTGTTTACTATAAATTAGATTTGTTCACTGATACTTTATTTAATCTTATGTACATTTGTCCACAGAATACCACGTCTCAGCAGCATTATGTTTAGTATCTGCACAGGCTGTTGCTTGTTTGTCGCTAAATCCAATAAGCGCATTAATGCGGTAATTTAAAGACGGACTGATACAAAATGCATGATCTTATTTTATGTGTAGACATTTCATATACTGTGCAAATTGTTTTTAATAGCTGGGATAGCATCATAATTATGGGTTTTTATTAAGACAGTAGAGTAGAGGTTGTGAAGGTAACCAGGGCATGATTTTTTTTTTTTAAACAATCAGGGCACTGAATGATACCTGAGTCTGATTACATTGATTTGCTTTACTTCGCTAAAACTCTGCTTAAATTGTGCACTGACCCTTGCACCTCACAGATATGTAATATTGTCTTTCTTTGTCTACTCTCACAACTTGTATGGAAATCTGCAGATGTAATTCTTATGCAGAAATGTAGAGAATTCTGATGGGGTCCAAATACAGTGTACGTAAATGAAAATATAACCGTATAAATATTCACAAAACGCAGGGATCAAAGGAAATGCATCCTCTAGAAACCATAAAAATATAAAATAAGGTATGTTCTGCTCCCATCACCACAATCCTGTGTTGCTAGTACTGAATGGCTGAGAATATGCAGCTCCCTCACCCTTGGTGTCGTTCAGAGGATCCATGTGTCTGCAGATGTAGCCCTCCAAGTAGGTGTGGAACCGAGGCGTCGGGGGGAAGAAGGCCAGACATATGGCCATCAGCTCCCAGCCTCGCTCCAGACTGTCATAGCGGAAGTTCTCTGTGGTTTGGCGGCACAGCTGGATGTAGAGCTCGTCACGCAGACCCTGGTTACTCCACCCCCGCACCACCACCTATAACAGAGACATGCAAAGAATATGAATAAACATTCACAATTCTATGATGATGAGAAAACATTAGAAACACTAAAATCTAATTAGTGACACAGATTCCCCCTACACAACCCTGAGGTGTCAGGTTCAAACCAACGGATATATTTAGTTACATATAGTGAGAGATTCCTGCAGGACAGGGTATTGATTCAGACAGGCCACACACCTCCAGAGCCACAGAAACGGGGTCAGACTTGGAGCGGCGGTCTCCCATGTAGGTCTGGATGAGCTTAAAGATGTCCACCGCCTCCTTCTTCACATTGCGGTCTGAGGTCACGATCATGGGCTTCTTGATGGGCTCGCTGCTCCAGGCCAGCATGTTGGCAATAGACACCTTTCTTCTAAACAGACCCTGAGAAACCAAGGTCAGAGAGACAAGGGAATACAGTGGGAGTCATTTCCCTCATAAGATCACACCACAGCTGCACCACTAAATGTTTTGCACAAGTGTTTTGACACTTTCTGAGATAGGTGAAGACGATGTGGTCACTGTGATTGATTGATATGATTTGGAGTTCATCACCCTTTCAGTGTATGTTAGCAATAGATGAATGAAATACTAGTGTATAAAACAAGACAAGTTAATCTTCTGTGAAATTAATCAACACCCTGACTACAACTGTGAGACCAGATACTGTAGTCGCGTCAAAACTGGGTTTATTGGGAGTTTCAGGGGCCCCCGGGTGTAAATGCATGATTCATGTGTTCCCCTAGTCACATCACGTGTTAGTTTTAGCTCTTATGTCTGCCATTACATATGGGGATAAATTAATGGGTAGTGTGGGACATAAACTGAGTCATAACTTTCACTTTAGTACACTTGAGGACAGCAAAACACAACAGACCATTTTATAAACGTTGAAGATGAGAAAACCGACAAAATATGGCGCTCTGGAATCGCTAGCAAGAAACAGAGACAGGTGTTTCACGTCCTCTCGAGTACCTGTGTATGTTTGTTGAAGTGCTTGGACGCCCAGTTCTCTATGTCGGTCTCCGAGGACGGCTTCCTCAAGGTGAATTCTGGGAAAATGCCACAGCTAGCGCTCGGCATCATGTTCCTGGCATTTCGACTGGCTTCAAACTGAGCACAGGCTCCGAGGTCCTCCGACTGACAGGTGAGGACACAGAGGAAAGGAAGACGCCGTGAATCATCTGACTTAATTAAAATAAAGTAGCATCTGATATAGGAAAATATATGGTAGGTTACTGGATGCTTTCTATACTATAGGTTGATTATATATATTATATATACTATAGATGAGAGCAAACAGGCTTCTCGATTCTTCTACATGTCCTGAAAACATAAAGAACTGACGATAAAATTCTTTGAACCTCGATGTAAAACTAGACACACAACAACCCAACAATAAAAATCCAGCTGTACCTGTGACGGGTGGAGATAAGGCTCAGGGGAGGCCAGGTTGGTCTGGACAGAGAGGCTTTTCTCAAGCAGGGCCTGAGGGAAGCCAAGGCGATCGAAGGTGCTGCGTTTCCAGTGGTGGCCTTCGCTCTGTGCCAGCGCCTCATCCTCACTGAATGCCCTCACCACTGGGCCCGGTAATGGCAGCGGCACTGCCCCGTCGCTCTCATAGCCGTCCTTGGAACCGGCCACGCCGCCTCCCTGCCCGGAGTCCCAACTGCTTCTCTGTTTCATCACCTGCTGGGCCTCCCACGCCAGTCTGGCCTGGGCCAACATCGCCTCAGAGGCCGTGCCCGACAGCTCCCCTTCCCCGCAGCGCGCCAGCTCCTGGGGGAGGGACGGTTTGCGGCTCTTGCGCTTGCGGTTGCCGCCGGGAGAGAAAGCCCCGGGGCCGGCTGTAGAGGAGGAGGACAGGGAGTGGGTCTGGCTGGACGTCCAGGATATTGAGTCCTCATAAAGCAACCTCTGGCCTCCCTCTCCACCTTCTCCACTGTAGTCCAGAAGTAGACGAGGGTCCCGGATCAGAGACTGGCTGTGCTGCAGTGTATAGGAACCCCCGTATGAACCACCGTAGCCCCCCGTGGTCCCGTAGCGCAGCAGACGGTCAGCAGTTTTGAAGCGAGGGCTGGAAGACGACTGCTCCACATACACCAGCTGCTTAACATACTCCTTCCCCACAGGACTGTACTCCAGACTTTGGGTTTTTTCTGGACACTTCTGCCTGGTCAGAACCAGCTGGCCATAGGGCGACTGGCCCTGCTTGGGGGAGTGGTAGAGGGGGGCTGAAGTCTTGCGAGCAGGTGACTTGCCAGTGCCATAGAAGGAAGAGTCAGACAGGTGCATGTCAGTGGGCGGCTCTTCGTAGATGGGAGGGGGCTGATACTCGGACGGCGGCTCCTCGTACAACGGGGGTTCGTACGCGTAGCGGGGCGAGGGAGGCTGGGAGTCGGCCGATGAGCGCCGATGAGTGCCGGTGCCCCCCAGCTCAGCACGTTTGAGGAAGGGGGACTGACGGCGGTCGGCGTAGAGAACGGGGGAGCCGTCAGGTTCTGAAGGCGCGTTTCCTCCAGACGAACGGCGGGTTCGTGAGGTCGTGCCCCCTCCTGAAGGAGCACCACCAGGGGTGGGGGGGTCACAGGGAGAGTAACCATTTCCCTGATGGGCCAAGAAGCTGGGCTCTCGGTCTGTCACCTTGATCAGCATCCGTTCTTTTGTACCAGTGTTCCACCTGAAGGGAGAAGTCCTGAGAGGAGAAAAGAGAAATGGATTTAGACTAGGGATGTATATCTCCACCACTGAGGCCGATTCGATACGCATCTCGATATGCTGCCATCAATACGATACATTTATGATACACTGAAGCTCCCTGTCAATACGATGCGATACGATTCACTCCTGTTCAAGATACGATGCGATTCAAAAATGATTTGATAACGATATGACTAAATTATAAAAGGATTCGGTTCGATATGATGTGATCATTCGATACAGTTAGTTGCAGTATGAGAGACTATTAGCCCATATCAGGTTTCTTACCTCAATAGCAAAATTCTGCTTTACTCTATGTATCAATTTGAGGGATGTATTTAATATTTGGTAGTTTTTTTATGGAGCAAGCCAAGAAATCATATTTAAAAAAAGACATGATTCAGTATGTACAGACAGCATTCAATTTTATCTATAATAAGCACTCCTTACTCCTAATTATGTTCTCTGTCTCTATAATTATACAAAATGTATAAAACTTCACAGTTGAACTGTTTCAGAAAGCACAGTATTAACAATGTGCATAGTGCAAACAATATGACCAGCAACACATACTACTGTCTGCTAGACTGATGCTGTGCTTGACAGTGTTTCAGTTATTGTTTGCAAATTGCGTGCGTCTTGTCAAGTTGACCTCCTCGCTTGAAAAACCCGAAATACTGCCACACGTTTGATTTGTGTGTCTTTTTTGGTGCATTAAATATCTCATCGCTGCACACGTCGTTCTCGTTTGCCTCCATATTTGTTGTGTACAACACCTGTTTGCGTCAGTGCTCAAGGACGCGATGGTGCATTCAGGTTGCCTCGGAAAATAGGATAAGACAGGGAATAGATACTACAACATGAAATAATCGATTTAACAATGGTTATTTACCGGTGCAGACAGACTAGAAGAGATGCACCGCAAATTCACCCGTAAATTATATCCGACGCACCTTGAATCTACCGGTGCAGTCGCATCGCAAATGTTTGTATCGGACCACCGATATGAATCGGTGAATCTCGACATCCCTAATTTAGACGCGTAACACTGCGTAAGGATTTAAGAAGAGATTTCTAAAAAAAGAATTCTAAACAACGGTGTGAGGATGAGTGGAAGTAGGCAAGGTTTGAACTTCTTCTAAGAAACCTACTGTCAGTTTGCATACTTACAACTGAGTGCAACACAGTGAGTGTCTCTGAAAGGGACTGAAAGTGTGTCCTATCCAAATCTGCAGAACTAATTGTTTTCTAAGGCACACAAAGGACAGCTTTTCAAAAAGCGGAAATGGACTTTACACTTATAAAAGAAAAAATTATGCACAAATTAACTGTAACGTGGAAGTGAAAGTGCAATCAGGACTTAATTTTACTCTCTGAGAATAGGTTTTGTTTGTTTTAATTTTCACTTTGGCTGCAATTATTTATTATCAAACACACAAATGATTTAAATTTAGTTTTAGATTTTTATTTTGTCATACATCATGAATATGACATGTATTAGTGAAAATTGTTTTAACTATATTTAAGAATGAGAAATGTGCTGAATCAGCCACAACATTATGACAGGAGAAGTAAACAACATTGACCATCTTGTGACAATTCAGTGTTCTGCTGTGAAACTTTTGGACCTGGCATTAATGTGGATGTTACTTAGACATGTACCACCCACGTAGAGCAGAACAGGCACCCCCATCCCATAGCAATGACCCTCCTTGATGGCAGCAGCCATCCCCAGCAGAATGCAGACACACAAAAACAGTTTAAGAACGACTCAAAAAAACATGAAAAACAGCACAAGGTGTTGACCTGGCCTCGAAATTCACTAGATCCCAAACTGATCAGGTATCTGTGGGATGCACTGGAACAAGCCTGATCCTCTCCTCAAACCATAGGACCCAAAAGCCCCCACTAACAATATTCTGTCTCCAGACACCACAGGACACCCTCAGAAGACCCATGTCCATTCTCCGATGAGTCACAACTGGTTTGGAGGCACAAGGGAGAGCTCCACAATATTAGGCAGGTGGTCATAATCTTATGCCTGATCGGTGTAATGACGGTGTAATTTAATCTTGGTTCACTTCTGTCACCATAATATTGATCGTGCCACATTTTCACAGCTAAAACCCAACAAGCAGCACTCGGTGGCGACAACAGACCTTCACTTCATCGGCTCAAACCCACTTCATTCATTCATTCATTCATTCATCCATTCATTCATTCTGCTCATCAGACAACAGGGAAGAGGAGGGAGGGTGGTATTTGATGAAGAACAAGAGGCGAACTGAAGGAGAGGGAAGGAAGTGTGAAATCGATTTCTGCATTGGCCAGCCCCAAACGCTTCAATGCAGACCGATCTCCAAGGGCAGTGCTTAATAGTGCCAGTGTGTGCGTGTGTGCGTGTGTGTGTGTGTGTTTTTATTTCTGTGTACTTGTGAACGCTGCATGTGTGTGTGTGTGTGTGTGAGAGAGAGAGAGACAAGGGGAACAAAGAGAGCACAATTACGCATTACAGGGCTGTGGTAACAAGTATTAAAAATTCTCTGCACTCAAGAGCTCTGACTCACTTCCTTTCTCTCTCTTCTTCAGGTTAGCCACCTCTCTACTCTGGATCTTCTATAACCATCATGTGTTTACCTATTCCTCTTTTTCTGTCCACCATAATTTTTCTGCTAGGTCTCCTCCTTCTTACTACAATGTACAATTTCTTTTAAAAAAAAACAAAAACAAACAGTAAATAGTTTTTTTTCCCTCGCCTTATTATCATTTGATAATAACAACTAAGTTACAATGATCCCCTTTTTTCATATTGTATATCTTCCTTTGACACAGCTGGACCAGACTCCGACCTCCAACCAAGATGATATTTTATGTTATAATAATTTGCTTTCCATGCTTCTTCAACAAAAGCAAACTAAATACTATATCTGGATTGCTCACGTCTTGGAGAGGCAAAGAAGAGACACTGTATTTATTTAGAAACAATCATGTTTTACAGGGAGTCTGGAGTCCTTCGTGATATATCAATATTCTTCTCAGTAGCTGAATTGAACCTACAACATTTGGGATACAGTGACGCCACACGTCTGTGCATAAAGCTACAGCCATCATTTATTTGTCTCTCTTTGCCATGTATGGATGTTTTAATTGTAGCCACACGGCTCATCTGGAAGTATGTGAATTATTTTTCTGCATGGTGTGTACAGGCTTAATGGAAAAAAATGGTCAGTTTATAGAGATAAAATACATATGTCAAATTGAGAGTCAAATTCATTTCAGTTCAGGGGCCACATACAGCGCAATTTGATCTTAAGCGGGCCGGACCAATAACATAACAGCAAAATAACCTACAAACAACAACAAAAACATAAAATTTGCACATAGGCAAAGCTTTTATTTTTAGTTTTTTTATTTTATTTTATTTTTTTAAACTATTTTTTAACTCCTATTTTTTTCAAGAGTTTTTTTTATGTGTGACTGAAATACAGTGACCAAGCAATTTCCCTTCTGGATCAATAAAATCGATCCGAGTCTAATTTTTTCCCTTTGTTTAGTGCAAAGAAATACAAGAACATATTTACAAAACATATTTTTAAGAAAAATAAGTGTAATTTAAGCGCATTGCTCCCATCTGCTGTTTAGTTCTGGGTTTCAATGTTTTGTCCGCACCTCTTGCTAAAAGAGTGCAACCCTTAACGGACAAATTCAGAATAGCAGCGACTTTTATTGAAAAACTGCAGCAAATTTCTCCAATTAATTTTCCCACTTTTCAAACTGATTGGGGGCCAGATTGGACCGTCTGGCGGGGCCGATTTTGTTTTACACCCCCTGATATACAATGAAATTGTAATGGAATAAAGACACAGAGGGAGGAAATGAAGCCAAACTGTATCCAAACCCCCAGAGCTTTTTGTTATGACTTACTGAACATGACTCATCGCATCCCACTGCAGCCACAAATTGAAGGAATACAAGATTATATCTTTTAATACTCTATAAATCACTTGTTATTGTCCAGATGTGGTCACAGATTTTCTCTCCTCGGGTTCCAAACTAATCACAGACCACAGCAAAGATCATTCGGAGGCGTGGTTTGATGTAGCAGATTTCTCTTGCATCTTGTCGTTTTATATTTCTTTTATGTGGTTAGTGGTGTTTTGTGTTGATAGTAAGTCAGACTTTTACTGTGCATGTGATAACAAACATCTTGAACTTTAAATCCTGTTGATGTAGTTTGGTTTAGTTTGTAGTGTGCTGCACATTTACCAAGTGTGGACATGGAAATCCTCCCTTCAGCTCAATCAGTCCTCAAGGTCAGGTAGCAGTTTACAATGATTTTCTGATTTGCAGTCGATGTATGAAAGTGTATTAGTCAACTTAATTCTATTAAGCTTTACGAGTGTTTACAAGGTCATACAGTATGTTTGGATGACAACCAAATATCTATGATGAGCTTCAAGTGCTGCCCTATTTCCTCCATTGTCAGGAACTCAAAAGTGATTGGACACCATTGTTATGTGGTCACCACTTCTGTGAAAGCACAGCATGTGTTCAAATCTGAAAACATCCTTTTAAATGTACGTACGAACAACACTGTCCAGGAGACAGACACAGACATCAAGCGTAAAAACAAGACTTCACAAGAGAACGTACAGCGCATTCATCAGCAGACGGCAACAATTCAATAATAGAAAGGCCAGACAAGACGGTTCATGAACAGCAGTCTTTAGACCGATAAAAAACATCTTTACCAGAATGAGGAGAAGAAAAACGTATGGAGGCTTGCTTGGACTGGCTCATGGCCCAAAGCATACGACACAACCTCTATAACACAGAGGAGGCACACTATGAAGAAGTTGAATATTCTGCAATGGACAAGTCAGGCGCCCCGATCCCGATCTACCTGAGGATTCATTTCACCTGCTACAGATGAAACTAGAAGAGGAAAGAGCCACAAATAAACCACAACTGAAGACAAAGACTTTGCAAAGCATCACAAAGGACGAACCCGTTTTTTGATGGGTTAACCTCACAAGTAAGGTTAAAGGAAACAAATGGCCCTCGCCTTCCAGCCCGTTGACGAAAGTAGGGCAGTAGTGTCACTTCAAAGAGACAGTGACATGACTATATTACTTGGCTGCAGATGTGCCACCAGGCCTCTCATCACACACAAGCATCAAATATTTTAAAACAAAAGATTTGAGGTCATTTTTTAGACCATCTGCGATTAACTCCCTTTTATAGACCGAAATGAGATGGGGGTAAAGGTTTCATGGGAGTAATTTTCCTGCATTTCAACCTGAACATAGTAGATTTACATGTTAGCCACACTCTCAGGCTGGTGTCATCTCCTCTAGTTTCCTTCTAATCCTGGATCCCTTTGGTTTGGTCTCGACTCTCATCTATCTACCAGAAGCACTTGAAAGACGTTCTCACCTCCCCACACCAAGTGATTAAATCTGATATTACCATCATTCATGTTATTTGGATTCAGATAACAGTAGAAGTAAGAGTTATTCCTTTCCACCACCAGCATTTTCTTTACCTCCTTGGTTGTGAACTCTAATCCAGTAGGTTTGAAACAAGCACAGTCAACCTGAAAAGACAAGGGAATGGGCTTGAACAGCCTCTCATTCACCTGAATGAAACCATGGCATTGACATAGTAGATCCAACAAAAAAGTTTGAACTTTATCTGACAAAGTGTTCAATCAAATGTGTGGCACTTTACATTTACCACCTCCCATCTTCTTTCTGATCTTCTTTTCAGTCATCTCTCTGCCTGGCTTTCCCCCCTCACTCCCTCCTTTAATAGGATCCTTGGTGTGTGGGGGGAAGCAGAGATGTGTAGAGGTCAATAGCTCACATCTGTCAGGGGGGAAGCTGTGTGGTCTATGACAAACAGCCTGTCCTGCTTTCTTTAATAGCATTTACTCTCTCCAGACACCATCTTAAGCCTGACATTCAGCCTCCATACTGAAAGCTCAGTGTCATTTCGGTGAAGCGATGACCAGAAAGTATCACGCCACTGATTCCAAATTCATATATTTATTATGAATAGACCCCGTTTTGGAGCATGTGCACAGGTTCAGACAGGCTTCGTTGGGGTGTTTTCATATTAGAACATAACATAATAGACAGTATTACACTTTTAACATACACCGATCAAGCATAACATTATGACCACTGACAGGAGAAGTAAACAACATTGACCATTGACAATTCAATGTTCTGCTCGGAAACATTTGGACCTGGCATTCATGTGGATGTTACTTAGACATGTAGCACCCACCTAGACCAGACCAGACACCCCTACCTCATAGAACCAGCACAAGGTGTTGACCTGGCCTCCAAATTCACTAGATCCCAAACTGATCAAGTATCTGTGGGATGATCCACAGAGGCCCCTCCCCTCAACCCATAGCACCCAAAGGCCCCCACGAACAACATCCTGTTGCCAGACACAACAGGACACCCTCAGAAGGTCCATGTCCATTCTCTGATGAGTCATATCTGTTTTGGAGGCACAAGGGAGACCTACACAATATTAGGAAGGTGGTCATAATGTTACGCCTGATCTCACCTTGGTTTGATCAGATGTGTCTTTGTGTCAGAAGGGAGTTTTTCCTCTTTACATTCATCAAACAATGTTCCAGGGTGGATTGTTGGGTTTCTCTCTATAATATTGCGTTGTTGCCCTGTGATGTCATACAGCACCTTATGATTATGATTAGTTAAAAATAAAACTGAATGAAATAGGAACTACTGTGGGTGCAAAAAAAAAAAAAAAAGCAAACTGTCTGTATTACTTTACTGGCGCACGTGAATGTTGTTTCAAATGCAGTTTTTCAAGTGAAATGGTGATACCTGCACAGAGCAGAAGCACCTGCAACCATGACCATAGAAGCTGCGTCGGCACAGAGCCGTTTTTCAAAAGGACAGCGCTGTGCATGTAAAAGGGGTTGATGATGATGATGATGATATGCTCTTTCTCACAAAGCACAGGATGTTGTTGGTTTTTTTTCTCAGCAGAATTTAAAACTGCTGACAAAACAGTGCCAAAAAGTCAGAAGGTCGTTAATAACATGGCTGCATCAGTGTGACAAATCTGTGTCACCGTACAGCAGCGTTCTCCTTGAGCTACAGACAGAGGTTGTAACTGTCCGTAAGAGCAGTGATTTACCGTTTCTTTCAGTGTCCAACAGTGTGAATAACTGGCTAGGACGGCTATAGGGCGCTCTGTGTGTGTTCAGTGCGGGTGCGGGTGTGTTCTCCTGCTGATGAAGAGAAGACATTTGCAGGACACTGTGACCCCAGCCAGGCACATCCAACCAATCACTGCAGACTGCAGCAGATTACAGCAAACCAAGCCTGGTTAGACAGGGGTGAGGAGGGAGGTGACAGCATACTGGGGGTGAGTGAGGGAGACAAACTGAGTGTAAAACAAGAGGTGAGAGGCTTTGAATTAATCGGCAGTGACAGAAACGGAAAGGAATAGCTCGGTGGCCGGATAGGAAGAGATGCCAAGGACGAGGTGGAGAGAAGTGTGACAGGTATAGTTTTAGATTGACAAGCTGCTTGCACAGATTTAAATGTGCAAATCCAGGCACTCCCACACTACACTACTACTGCAACTCCTTGTGATGGCAGATGATGATTTGTCTGCAGTGTAGATGAGTCTAATGTGGGAACAAATACTTGGATATTGTGACAATTGCTGCTTGAGGAAAAGCATCCGACTTCATGCAGCAACGTCTGAAGCCACACATAGCTTTGCACAACTCTTCACATATACAGTATACACAACAGACGTGTGACCTTCAAAATAATGAACTAGTATCTTCTCTTTTGCAGGTTTCTGTTTGCTAGCAGTCTTACCTATCCGCATCCTCTCTGTTGCCCTGCTTTTCAGAAAGCTCCTGGTCGAGAGAGGAGGAGGTGCTTCCCTCCCGGCTGACCCCGCTGTTACGTCCTGGGCTGTTGTCGGCAGATGCTCTCCCTCCTCCGCCTGCAGGACGGGGGTTGGTCGTATCTGTGTGCTGCTTCAGCGTCTGCAGCTTGGCCAGGGGGATGATGTCGCAAGCCTGAGGCCGGTGCCACACTGTGCGCTGGGTGGAGGCATTGTAATAGTAGAAGCGTGAGGTGTTGGGGTCAAACAGCTCCCACCACTGGTTGTCACCGGTCCGCTTGATGCAAACACCCTGCGGAGGATCCCACACGCATTCTCCCGTCAGCAGGTTGGCGTACATACGCTCCCGCGTGCGAGGCTCAATGATCTCCACCCACTCCAACCTGTGAGGAGAGAGAGTTCAGCATAAGACTACTAGACACAACCACTTCTGCCTCCATAGAGAAATTGCAAGTGAAGAACAACATGGCAGCTCACTCAAGGAAATTCTTGTATGGAAGAGTGAGGAGAGATGAAAGACCAGCATGACCAGTTAAAGTTCATGTACAGTCTTTGTATTTGTGGTCAGGCAAACTCCATACTAACATTTCTCTGCTGTACAAATGACACCTTCAGGTCACTGACAGTACATGTGCACTGGTTCCCGTCTTGAAACTACATTTAATATATTTTTCAGATACTTTGACATTTCTTTAATTTATGAATAATGGATATAGATTAATAATAGATGCCCATAGGCCATGGTTTTGGCAGGTTTATTTGCTTTGTGGGCTGTAGAGTAAAAAATGGGTACATCTTCTTCAAACATGGCTATCTATCTAGAGTTAAAGGGAAACTACTGTTTTTTACAACCTGGACCTTATTTCTGGCATAAAATACGGTTGTTTACTCACCCATGTAACTTTTGTGTAATTCGTATTCCTTCGGGAGATATTAAGATCAACGTATATCCATATAGTGGGAGTGACTGGGGCACCGAAACGAAGCCTCTAAATTACACATTATCTGCTGCGAAACTCGGTCATTTCACCAATATTTTGTTTTCGTACACTAGTGCTATTCCCCGTTGAGTCCGGAGTTACCTGTTATCATCATCCGAGGTCGGTAGATTGACCTACAGACTCCGGATGATGTCTTCTGACCTGGATGATGTCGTCTCTGTTTGCCTCGCACACCCATACTGGTTGGTTTGTTTACCTGTAATTTGCTACTGCTAGTTTTTTTGCAACATTTTTCTGATTCTGAGGTTGTGGACGAACCATAGCAGTAGCAAATTATAAAAATTGGCGAAATGAACGAGCTTCGTGGCAGATAATGCGTTATTTAGAGGCTGCGTTTCGGTGCCCCAGTCACTCCCACTACATGGATATACACTGATCTAATTATTTCCCCAAGGAATACAAATTACACAAATGTTATATGGGTGAGTAAACACGATTGTATTTTATGCCAGAAATAAGGTCCAGGTTGTAAAAACAGTAATTCCCCTTTAAAGTCATTAAAATGACAGTTTAATATCCAAATTTTTACATTGCATTGCCGCAGAAACTGAACCTGGCTCAACATTCGTCTCAAACAACCCTCTGGTTAATGACAGTCTGTTGCATCTCTTCACTGGACCCACTGAAAGTATAAACAGCAATGTGTATTTTTCCAAGTCAATGTGACCATGAAGATAGTAACAAAACCTCTGCATTATCTGGGAGAAGACGCCTTTTTTTTGACAAAACAGACGGCAACAATCTGTCCCTACTAGGATTTATCTAGTGCAGCTTACTTCACAGAGCAAATCAGTGATTACGGAGTTGGAAAAACGCTCCCGAATTTCATGATCCACTCTGGCATGAGCTGACAGAGTAGCTTAACAACTACATCATCCCCTCTTCCTATGCATGAGGGGGGGATCGAGCATCGACCGCCGTGCTGTCAGCTGATGTATCACAGAGGGACTAACGTGTAAACACAACTAAACACAATATTTTTCAGTACCCGTGACGTACTTGCTCCTATAAGACCATTATTCCGCTGAATACACAAATGAGTACATCAACTGCAAACTTGCAACTCGTGACTCCACGTGTACATTTAGACATACAGGTTCGAAGTCTCAAAAATGGCAAGTCTTCCTCAGCTGAGATCAACAGGAGTGAAAGACTTCAGTGACACTCCTTGATGGCAGCAGTCATCCCCAGCAGGATGCAGCCTGACGCAGACACACATACACACACAGAAAAACAAGGTGTTGACCTAGCCTCCAAATGTTCAGTGGTCTGTAAAACCTCCAGGTATACCCGTATACTGTATTATCATCACATTAGCAGCAGTGATTTCAGACACGGTTCTTTGCTGCTCTTTAAGCTGAGCTTGGTTAAGCATGGTGGCAGTTATTGCTCGCTCCTATGTATGCTTGTGTGTGAGAGAGAAACAACAGAGAGGCAAAATGGTACATCCGCTGTCAGAGCGAATGCACGTCAAATGGAGCAGAACAGGCCAGTTAAATAGAGAGATCCAGAGCGGAGATAGTAGGATTAATTGGCCATAATTGGTTGATGTGGTGGTGTTCCCGATGACCCAGTTTAGAGGGGCTACTCTTCTCCCTTCTCTCTCCTCTGCAGAGACGGCCTCTGTACCATTGCTAACCTACTCTGAGAGGCACTACTTTACAACCATGGACCCAAAACATGTTATGTCAAGCAGCTTCCAACCAGGGCTTTTAAAACATATTTCTCCTTTTTACGCTTTGTAACTATATAAAAAGATTAAAAAACAAATAAATAAAAAAACAAAACCTTACATCAACAACTTCTCAGCTGGCATTGTTGGAAGTGTTGAGTGCAGCCTTCAGTAAGTACAGACAGAGGATCCATCAGCCTTGTTTTTAGATTTAAAGGGGAACTATTGTTTTTTACAACCTAATTTGTAGTTCTTCGGGAGATATATCAGTGTATATCCATATAGTAGGAGTGACTGGGGCACCGAAATGCAGCCTCTAAATAACGCATTATCTGCCGCAAAACTTGTTCATTTCACCAATATTTTGTTATCGTATGCTAGTGCTATTCCCCGTTGAGTCTGGAGTTAGCTGTTATCATCATCTGGGGTCTGTAGATTGACCTACAGACCCTGGATGATGTCATCTCTGAGCGCCATACGCACCCGATCGGCTTGTTTACCTGTAATTTGCTACTGGTAGTTTTTTTGCAACATGGCTAATATTTTTCAGATTCTGAGGTTGTGGACGAACCACAGCAGTAGCAAATTACAGGTTAACAAGCCAACCGGCTTGTTAACCTCTAATGCGTTATTTAGAGGCTGTGTTTCGGTGCCCCAGTCACTCCCACTATATGGATATACGCAGATCTAAATATCTCCCGAAAGACTACAAATTACACAAAAGTTATATGGGTGAGTAAACAACGTATTTTATGCCAGAAATAAAGTCCAGGTTGTAAAAACAGTAGCTCCCCTTTAAGGCTCTTATAGAGTACTGTGGGACCTAGACGCACATAGCCTGTGCCGGTGTGAGCCATTTATACTCGTGCATCCGTCAGTCTGGCTCGCTCTGTAAAAACGCCACCCAAACACTAGTCACGCTCCGTCTCTCTGCGCTGTCGTCATATAGCTTCTGTGTCAAATTGATGCAGAAGTCTAAACCGCCCAGAAGTCATACCTCTCCAACATGTGCTGCACATGCAAAGCTTCAGACGCATATTCTGCCATAATTAAAGCATAGGTGGTGTTTAGAGCAACCCTTACGCATACATATGCAGTCATGGAGGATGCAAGAATTCAGCTTATGTATGGTTAAAGTGCTATACTCTCCCCTCTTGCCCAACTTTATGAAAAGACACAGCAAACATTTGTCCAACACAGCCTTTTGTAGCTTTTAGCACGGACAGATGGACCTCCATGGCTACTGAAAGTTTTCCAAGTGTGACTACATCCCACTACATCCCTTTGGAGTGGGAGATAAAAAGCTGTGGTTTGCAAACACACAGCCCTTATGAGAGCCACACAAGTGAGCATCTCTCTAAAGCCCTGATACAAGCAACGACAGATTGGAAACTGGAGAGGGGCAACAGCGCAAGAACATAGCGAAAGCAATTAGTGCAACAGCTGGACGGGGGCCACAGACTGGGCGCATTCAACACGCTGTGATGTTTGCAGCCAAAACCCCAGTCTCACTAAACCAGCACAACTGCTGATAATGCCCTGAAAATTAAAGAGGAGACACTGGAATTTGTCAGATAACAAACCCCATGTCACTGCTTGTTCAAACGGTTACTTAAAGCGGCAGGCCTCCTTCTTTTGTGGCCTATGCACAATAATATCAAGAAGAATATCAAGGACATTGACGTCTTGACTGTGAGGCAAAACTGGCAGACCTCATTAAATTCTCAAACCTCTGAAGACTGTCAAGACACAAGCACAGAGAAAACCCACTCTGATGAAATCCTTGACACCGACAGATGAAGACAGCTCCACCATGAAAGACGCCAAGACGGCCGGCCTTCACTCAAGACCTTTCAAGGTGTATCTGCACAGAGTTACAGAGCTTACATCCAAGGATGGGAGTCGATTTCACTATTCATGACTTGACTGTGATAGGAGAGGGAAAAAAAACAAGAGGAGTGGGCAGGACAGAGGCGACAGGGTTGCAACGCAGAGTAAAGGACAATTATCGATGTTTCACACCGACAGAGCCTTTGGGCACGTCTGAAGTCTGAAGTTGCTGAAGTGTTGAGAGTGATGGTTTTAAAACTCTGTACACTGTAAGATTTGAAGTTATCACATACACAACTGGATGGGACGGGAATGAATATCTGGTGGCAGACTGGTCCTTAAATTCTGTGGCTAATAAACCTGCTGTGATTAGCAGTGAAAATCATACTGATGTCGTAAGTTGGATGCGGAAATAACCCTCACCTTTATCATCCGAACTAAGCCCATGTGTAGTCCACCCGATTCATTGCCAACGTCTAACGCGCAATTTCATTGTTGGTTGTCCCAAAGACAAAGAGGAAGTTGAGAGGTGACTGCGCCTTTTCAGTCGTTTACTCACCCTTTGCACATCAGGTTCTTTTTTTTAAATCCTCTCTTAAAACACATTTTTTTCTCTTTGGCTTTTAACTCAGTTTGAGATGTCGGCTCTTATTGGCGAACCCTACGCCGTAACCTGATGTGCACCTTCTGTCTTAGCCCCGTGACAGACTGGTAACCTGTCTAGGGTGCAGCATGAGTTTGCAAAGTGCAAAAATGACAAAGAAGACATGACCTGCAATTTTTAAATAAAGGTATTCGTCCACTGTTTCAGTAAGAGTAGTGGACACCCAGGACTAAACTGCAGTGTTTTGGAATTGCACTTGTATTTCTTAAGAAATTTCAAGTTGTTCATAAAAGGTTTTTTAATTCTTTACAGGGGTGTTACTGTAGGGCAGGCCTATTCAATTAGCGGGCCACATGCGGCACAGAAACAACCCCAGCCTGTGGCCCGGCCCACCTGAACTGAAATGAATTGAAGAAATGCAGAGGACAACTCGCTTCACAAGATTTCAGAAATTCCTACAGTGTTTCAGACTGCGAATGCAACACTCCGCATAGTCTCGTCTCCTCGTTTTGAAGCATAGCTAGCAGTCTGAAATAGGTAATTTTCTACTCTGAAACGTAGGATTGACAATGAAAACTGTTGATTTAAACATGTCTGGTCCGCCAACATTTCTTGATTTTTTCCTACCAAGGTCAGTGAAGTTACCGTATATGGTTCCTTGAGTCCCTTAAGTGGGAAACAAATGTAAACATGTATTTAGACCAGTAGAACGTAAGTGCTGATTGTCAACATACACATTATCACATTAGACAACATCAGGCCACTTCTTTGTAGTACCTGATAGTTCATGCAGAGGTTGACCTTGCTGACCACATTTGACCCTGATTTGATCTGAGAACGCTGCCTTGATCTTCGCTGATTGACTGGATGAAACCACATGCTTCTAAACCTCACTGAGAGGACGCACCGGGACGCACTTTTAAAATGTGTGTGGAAGGGCGGGATTGGCAGGACAAACCGGCTGTTGGCTCAATCACATTCTCCGATGACACACACCAGCGTGACCCCACACATCATCCGTCACACACGCTGCATCCACACACAAATTGTTCCCAGCGTGATCATTTGCTACATGGACTGTCACGGTTGAACAGCTTTCTTTGGCATGTGGCCACTGGCACCTATTTTAGTGAGGCAGTCACTCTAATATCTAATTTTAGCAAATTCCTAGCCTATTTTAGAAGACAGGTTCTTGACACCGGTGAAATGCAAGTAGCAGGTATGCTGTAATGCTCAGCTAATAGATGCAGGTAGATTCTGAAACCTCACTAAATCAGTGCATGCATTTATTAGAGCGGAAACTATCAGGAAATAAAGAACAAAATTGATAGAAATGCCATATGAGTTTTGCTGTTTGGTTTTCCCTGTCCGGTTAAACAGTAATTTTGAGGTTATGGACACAGGGTCGGATAAAATAAGGCCATTAGAAGATTGAATCACAGGCTTCAGGGTTGGTTGATTGTTTTCATCATCTCAGACACTAGTGCTGGGCAGAGAAAAAGCTGCTCTTTCACTTCAGCGTTTAAGGTTTCATCAGTGTCAAATCAGGGAGCACGTACAGGACATTAAGATTTACTGTAAGTAGATTTTTCCAATGCATTTAAACATGCTGCCTGATTTCCTGTCTCCCTGGCATACTGGACATATTTAAACTGAAACATGAGAATAATTAACAGTTCAACTAAATTTAAGTTTTACTCCAAATACAGTTACCTCCACCACAGTGATATTGACGGAACAGAAGAATTATTTGTAGTTAAACTAGTTGTTTATGTGCATTTGTTCTGTGATAGGAAGAACCATACAAGTAACACTGACCTGCACTGCTGTCAGAACAGTTTCACTGTCTTTTTCCATTTCATTTCCAGTAATTACTGTCATTGTCAAAACAAGTAAAGCAAGTGTCAGGAAATATCTTTCTCACATTGTGTTAACAGCTGCTGTACTACTTCAAGCAGCTTTGAGGGAAGTGTTCACACTGTGTTTGCACGGTTTGCCTTAAGCGACTCTAAGTTAAGAGACAATAGATGAATCCTCCCAAGCATTGAGGATTGTCTAGCCTTTTCAAGAAATGATAACAAAACAATAAAATACATTAAAAAAACAAAACAGGAAACATATTATAGTACACCATGTCATAAAGGCATAACATTAAAACCACTGACAGGACAAGTAAATAACATCGACCATCTTGTGACAATACAATGTTCTGCTGGGAAACTTTTGGACCTGGCATTCATGTGGATGTTACTTAGACATCCACGTGTCTAAGTAACAGCCCACCTAGACCAGACCAGGCACCCCCACCCCATAGCAATGACACTCCTTGATGGCAGCAGCCATCCCCAGCAGGATGCAGCCTGACCCATCACCCACACAAAAACGGTTTAGGAAGAACTCAAAAGAATATTAAAAAAAGCACAAGGTGTTGAGCTGGCCTCCAAATTCACTAGATCCCAAACTGATCAAGTATCTGTTGGATGCACTGAGCCACAGAGGCCCTCCCCTCAACCCACTGGACCCAAAGGCCCCCACAGGACACCCTCAGAAGGCCCATGTCCATTCTCTGATGAGTCACAACTGTTTTGGAGGCACAAGGGAGACCTACACAATATTAGGTCATAATGTTATGCCTGACCAGTGTATATTAATTTTTTTTTCTCAGAATTGTGTGACATTAGTTTTAGTGGCATTGTAAATGCCACCATCATTATCTCAGGATTAACTGAAAACTTTTTAGACCCTTGACTCTTCAAGCAGCGTAGTGCCAGCGTCAGACAACACTCACCTCCCTGTTCTACACTCGCACAGACAACCCTCATCTCTCATTCCCAAGATTCCAGATAAACAACAGCTTTTTCATTTGCATTTATTATGCAGATGAAGAGGAATAATCAGACAGGGAACACTTCCACCTTGTTCGGGGGGGAAGAAGATAAGCAACACCGATGCCCTCTGAGGGAGCAACGCATTCACGAACGCCTTCATCCTACATTGTGTGTTTGTGTCTGTACATGTATGTGTAGCGTATTAACATTGTCTTTTTCTGGTGACTGCAGTGTGATAAAACATCAGAACAAAGGGCGGATGAAGTAAACTGTTTGAGAAGTTTCTCATCCAGTTTTCAGTTCAGTAAACTGCTTCCCAGTTGTACAGATGCGGCGTCTCTCCTTAGAAATAGAGAACGCACATTCAATTAAATAAATGCGCTTTAAATTAAATAATAAAAGTAGTTCAGCGCATTCACCGTGAAACAAAGCGTACAAGTCCGGCCACCGCGTGCTATTCCACAGCCTGAACCTAAGACCTTCCTCTTAAAGGATGGTCTCTGCCTCACCAGACTCTAATGCCTCTGCTCCTCTCTGATTATGTTAGCGATGATCCTGCCAGACAGAGGAGTACATACGATGGATGAGAGCGGATCTGGCTCCTGCATGAATTCATATCGAATAGCAGACTTATGTCTCCGGGAACAGTTTGGGGGCCGGTGAGGTTGCTGAGCATCTCAAGAGGTGGGTTTCTTCCAGCTATGGTTGCACTTGGCCGTTAATACTGGATAGATATCCCAATCAGATAGATGTGTGTAGCATGTGCAATAGTGGTAGATTCTCAATGATCTGCATCATTCAGTCGCTAGGCTTTTAGTCAGCTGGGTCTGTACGATGTCGCTTACAACAAAAGTTTGATTTCTTCACATAAACCTTTTGTCCCCTTCGCGTCCCTGCAGTCTTCCTGTCGTACCACACGAGTTTGTCTTTTTTGCCCTTGTCCTCCTTCCCATTATCTTTCCTTTCTGCTCTGCTAGGCAGTATTGAGCAGTACAGGACTCTGTGATTCTAATCAAGACTAAATAAAGCAGTGTGCTGTAAGGTCTGGCACACTGTGAAGTTTAATATGGACAATGGATCAAATGAAAAGTGTGCGGCTTGCAATTTTCAGACAACAAACTCACCCTTATTTCAAGCAGGTAGTTGTTTTCTGTGAAAGGCTGAGATAAACCCAATACCCCTGCACCCAGCAGCAAACAGCAGACAGACACAGTTATGTACTTAGCTGGTGAACTTGGGATTTCAAATACCGGCATCAGGAATCAGGATGTCATTACCGTAACACAGACTGAAGGTAGACGGAAACAGGTACTTTGTGTGTTTGCGGATTTCACAAATGAGATTCCACATGGTCACTGGTTATTGAGAGACTGTCTCTGTAGGCTTGCGTTGGACAAAGCTAGGGCATAGCTCCAGCTTTAAGTTCCTGTGGTCACTCCTGGCCTTACAATGCATCTCCACACGTGTCTCCAGCCCGCACTTGAGATCCGATCTCAGTTTTCCGCTCTTGCATGAAAATAAACACCGGCATCATTTGGGGCGCAGTAGAATATTTTAACAGCTGCTGTCTCTAATAGATCTCTACAGCTGTATCAAAGCGCACGCGTCATTAGTATTCATTTATCTCTGGCGTGACATTAGGTATTTTAGGGACAGAGCTCAGATTATAATTGAACACTGGAAGTTTCCATATGCACCGTAACTTCACCGCTGTGCTGTTTGAAGCAGAGACAGAAGAAAGAGGTGAATAAAGACATATGTGAGTATATTGAGTGTTCCAGACCGCCTCCAAATGTGGTCAGACATCAGATCAGTCAATTACGTCCTGGTTGTGTTCATACCTGTACGTTAAGCTGGATGCTTGTGTTCAGATTCCCCCAGGACGGATGTTAATGCAAGGTCTGAACATGGCCTATATGTCATATTATATGTAAGTTAAGAAGAAGACAGCAGCTCTCATGAGGCTTCACACAGCAGGGACTCTGTCAGCCATTCTGGAGAGATGCTGGGTGTGATGCAGCTCAGCAGTGTCCCTCTACCACAATGCTCCACTGACAGTTATACTGAAGGCCTTTGCAATACGACCAGCAACAATCAATTCTTTTACAAGGCAGACGGCCGGCCGACCATCTGCTGCCCTATTACATGTCCTCTTCCCTTCTCTGCTTTTGTTCTTCTTTGTCTGCCCCGTTTCTCTCGCCTTCTTTACATTGACAAGGCCATTAGGTTTGCAGTTCCCTTTTAAAATCATCTTCTATTTCCAACATGCGTACGCGTTATGTTTAATTTAATCATTCGTATTCATGGTTCAGATTAGTTCTCAATGAACAGCAAAACTGTTAAAATGAGTTAAGTAAAATAAGGATTTTCATTTGGATCTTCGTCCGATCCGATCTTGATCAGATGCGTGATCTGATCAATCATTCTAATGTACTCCTATTGGTTTGCATAGCTGAACAGCTCTGCAGTGTTTACCAAAAAAATTTCACAAGACCATGGCATTGTTTTGTTTTCTTAAACATAAGCTGTTGAAATGTGTTACTCTATGGACAAATGTAAGATTAAAGATTAAGATGAAGCATAGTTTAAATAAATTATCAGCAAATAAACATTCGTATTTTAAGAAAACTACTGAATTTCAATGTAACTTTGCGAGCTAGCGCTTATAAAGTTTAGCTAGTTTGCGTTACATCTGGATTCCTTTTCTGTGGGTTTTGATCAACTCTCTTTAAATAGTTTTAAATCTCCACGGTCAAAAAAAAAATCAACCGCACAAACATAGGGTTTTAAAAAGTTTGGTAACATCAAATTTTATTGGTTTATTGATTTATTGGTTTTACAGATTAAACTCAGAGCATGTGAGCAGTCGGTGTGTGTGGAGGGTGGACTGGGGGGAGGTGGCTTTAGGGAAGGAGAGGGAAGTAGAGGTGCTTTCAGGAGCAATAGGAAAAAACAAGACAAACACAACGTTGTTTGAAATGTACAAAAATATTACAGATTCCTTATGAGACCATGGTGGAGTAAATTAGACCCTGGTGGGCCGCCCTAGTATTAGCACTGTATGGGGAACCCTGGCTCTGCAATGCATTAAGAAAGATAAATACCTCAAAGTAGATTGGCTCTTAACACAAAAACTTAACCAAATAAATACCTAACAAACTAGCAAAGTTACACATTATCACAAATAGCTCTGTGGAGTAGCTATACCTGAGGCTATAAATAGCTGAATTAGACGCGAGGAACTCAACTACAAGTTCTGACACCGCTTTCTATGAACATTCGAACATAAATCTATAGGAAGTGAACGGAACAAGCCACCTCGCTATCCCACATCTCCCCTCTACATCCTAATCACCCTCTGGTAGCATTTCCCCTCTCTGCAGCTGCATTCTCCCTCAGCTGCCTGTCCACTCACCAGCTTATCACCAGCTAGGAGCTTTCAGCATAATCCCGCTGCTTACTGCTTTGACTCTCCGGGGGACTCTGGGACAATTTAAGGTATTTCAGTCTTGGCAACAGAGAGGCTGAGGACAGATCGTCTTGATGGGGTCTGTGGACTGATCAGATCCCTTTACTGTCTGGATGACACACCTCAGCTTAGCAAACACCATGTACAGATGTCAGCAAGGGCTATCTGTTACTATTGACCTACATCAGGTCCACTGTCTGCTGAGCCCAGCAGTCGTCTAAAGCTGGGCTAAGACTGTAGAAGTTTTAGGCTGATTTATCCGGATTCAACCCTCCAGACAATCAGAGGGAAAAGCCGGTCCGTGAAACGCGTTTGATAGAAGAGATTCTGATGCAGTATGCATCACACATTAAATCCACCATCTGTATTGTTAATAGGCCTGCAGCGAATCAGATGGGGAACGAGGTCACCAGGAGGAAAAGGGAGGGATGGGAGGACTGCATGAATGACGAAGAAAAGGACAGCCAGCTTAGATGACTGTGCAAGGAGACATGGGGTCAGAGGGGTTACAAATGGAGATGGATTGGTGGTGGGTATAGGACTAGGGACTACAAAGGATTGAAACAGCATAAAATATCAAATGGAAACAAAGGTAAGAGGGAAACAAAAGAGAAGGAAGGACGTTCACGGGCCTGTGGCATCTGCAGCCAAGTGTTCAATATGTATTAGTGTAGGTGCTGAGAGTTTGTGTGTGCAAGGGGACTGTGATTATTTCTTTTACCAGATCTGCTCCGGAAGAGTCTTTGGAAACTGCCTACCATGTCCCACTGTCACGTAAATAACCAAAATCAAAACACAAGAATCTCCTTAGCTAAGACACTGAATCAGAGCTAAAATCCAGTTGGCGACCATTGGTTTCCCCAAACCGGAAAGTGCTCCACCACAAATCAAACAAGTCGAGCCCAGTTAGAGAGAGTGGTCTCAGCCCAATTGCAATTGCTCCCTGGAGTGGTTCGTTTGGAGTGTTAATACACATTACACACGGGCCAATACCGCATCCCTTGGTTTTTACACCGCTTTCTGGGCTGGGATCTGTTTTGTGATTGGAGTATTTTTGCAGGAAATACTCCATCCATTGCTGCTGATGCTCCATCACGGATGGGCACTCTTGTTCTTCTGCGGTTTATGTATCAATGATCTGTATATGTACGACATACTCGGTTTGATCAAGGATCTGGACTACATGTAGAAAACGGTCCGGATGCATAAAACAATCTAGTCGATCAGACTATTGGTAACGTGTGTTCTCACTGCAAATAAATAGTTCTGGGGAGATACTGCAAGCAGGCTAAGACCACCATCTCTAACCAGCCTCAGATTTATTAAACTTTACAAACTGAAACATGCATAACAACTCTAAAATCTTGCCTGAGTATTTTATTCACGCTTGAATGTTAAAGCACTTTGTAAACGTTGTTTTTAAAAGGTGCTATATAAATAAAGGTATTATTATTATTATTATTATTATTAAAATACCACCAATGTGCATCCACTCACCTGTTATTTCAGACACACTTTAAAAAAGCCAGATTAACAAGAAAAGCCTCTTTGACATTCAGGAGATGGGGCTTTGCAACACATGGAGAACAAGTACTGTGGCTAGACCTCATCTGGACTCATCTGTTATTATTCCCTCTTGGCACAGCACCAGCACCTAGCCCTTTGTTTCACTTCATCTGCCGTCATCTGGCTTAATCTGTGCAGGGCTAGCGAGTCGTGCTGGTAGGTTATGACAATAGGAATATGTGAGGAGGGGAGAGCACTAAATTGTCATTGCGATAAAATGGGCATGGTCGACGTTTAGGATTTTTCTTGGGAACTGCGATATTTTAATGAGACAGCAGAGACGTGTGTGTGTTCCAATTCACTAGTTGACTATCAAGTTGCTACGTGAACATCAGGTCAGCAGATAATGACACTTGAGCCTTTCTTCGGATGCGGCAGGGGAGATGAAAGCTTGCCAGATTGAAGGTTGCCAAGTTTGGCAGGTTGAAGGGACTGAAAGCAAACTGTAAACCAACCAAGTAGCATAATTTACCATTCCTGCTTGGAAATGGCAACTTCTAAAATCCATCCATACATGTATGAGCCAGAATCCAATCCAGAACATGACAGTAGACAGCAGTACAAGTAGTTGCACAATGATGCAGAGGGTCAAACAATTTTTTTGTATAGTGCTGCTTTCTTGGAGGAGCACCAAGTGACAAAAACTAACAATTTTTGTAAAACAGTGCTTTAATTATTTCCCCATGCAACAGAAACCCTCCAGTGCCACTGGAGATATAAACTGTTCACACTGGTGATTCAGTCTATTGTCTACAAAGTTCCACATATTTCTAAAAAGATTATGTTTTTTTTAATGAATGCAGAAATTCTTGTCCAGAAGAAAAATAGACTGGAAGAAAATCCATACACATATTTTTTCACATCTAGTTTATGCACCAATAACAAGCTCTAAATTAGTTTGTTCAAGCTTCTAATACCCAAATATTTTCTCTTGCCTTAGTCTTTTAAAACTGGTACATCTTTCTCTGACCCTTACTTGATGCTTTCTACACCAACTAATCATAAGATGTTAACATTCCCTTGATAGAAATAATCATTCACGGCATGGAGTGAGACATGATTGAGCCACTTGGCTATGATATGAATCTGTTAGAACTAAACTACTGATGGAGTGAGTAATTGACTAGATAGTCAGCACCAGGGTCCAAATGAAACAATAATAACTATACATCAATTATTTCAGTGTCATCATAAAGTTTCAGTGCTTCCAATACCATTTCACAGAGTCACTCTATCAAAAATCAACAAAGGCCCACATAAACAGCAAGCTGACTTTGGTGACTTCTTAATGAAGTAGAGCGCAGGACTTGAGGAGCAGGAGGAACAGTTTAGATTCGACTGAGTTGGAATTGAACTATCAGGAGATGCCTGTGTTCATAAATACTACATTTAGTTTTAAAATTGTTATAAATTGCAAGTACACTCACAAAAAGCACAAGTCACTTGAAATATAAAGGTAATATTACTCTCAGGTGGACAGGAGTTCAGAGAGATGATGAGATGGAAGTTGCTGGAAGCTGATAACTTTTGGATGAGAAAAAGGAACAGCAACCCACAAATATTGAATGTTGACACTTCCCAATCCCATTCAAAGTCCTGTCTCAGACTGACGTTTAGTGGTGTGTTGGGTGCCAGACATTGAAAATCATAGATGTATTAGCATTTGTAATACATGAAGAAGCAGCATCATTTATATGGCACTGGTCTAAACATAGTGATTCTTTAAGGGTCCAAAAAAACTGGACCACCATAAAGACAGAAACACATGGAAATGTAATGCCAGAAGTTGGTGATCAGTACACGCTAGGATGTAAAACATGATCTGGAGGTGTGATGTAATACACCGTACACCACACCCTCCTACTCCCTCACTCCTGTGCATGCACTGATCACATGCACACACACAGGCTGACAAACTCTGTGGATGTAATGAAACTTTGATGACCGCTCTGTCGAGCTCCTAGCCGCCTCATGTTAAATGCATGGACCGCTCTTTCACTTTCCACACGCACGCACCCTCTGTCGTCATAATATTAGAAATCATCAAACTTGCTAACTTTACAGCTCAACCAGGTGGCACGATATGAAACTAAGATCAGGTAGAGAGTAGGGCTTTGACTCCGAACTTCGTTATTCGAATATAATTCGATTATTTTAAAAATTGAACGAATTTTAGGGATCTCTTAATATTCGAACCTGTATGGGAATTATTTTTTGTAAATGTGTTTGCTTGTAAACGTTGTTTTCAATTCAGATTCCGAGTTTTTTTTTTTTTTCCCCACGCCTGGTGAAGTAAAATCGCGAGCTCATTAGCAAGGCTATTGTTGGTCATCTGGGCTCCTGTAGGTAACGTTAGCATGCTAGGTTCCTGTAAGCTTGTGTATTTCCGATGGAGCGTTAACTGTGTCGTAACAGCATCTTCTGTTATATTCTGCTCGTTACATCTTCATTCCGACACTGCATATCTTGTTTGCTTAATAATAAAAATTTTAACACGCATAAATACTCAGCCTTTCGTGCACGTAGTCTATTAACATTGACTGATACACTGCCCTCTGGTGGGCAGAACATATAGAACTTAAGTTTGATACCAATATCAGTCTTACTGAAGACATTTAATGGTCAAAATATAATTAATAAATATTCAAATATATTCGAATTTTAATATTACTAAACAAACGAACTTCGAATATGATTTTTGGGCAAAAGTCAAAGCCCTAGTAGAGAGTCCAGAGGCATTCACATTTGAGAAAAAAAAAAGACTACTGATAGGAGAAGTAAATAACATTGACCATCTTGTGATAATACAAAGTTCAGCTGGGAAACTTTTGGACCTGGCATTCGTGTGGATGTTTCTTGGACATCCACCTAGACCAGACCAGCCAAACTGAGTTGACTCAGCTCAACTCCCCTCAACCCATAGGACCCAAAGGCCCCCACCATCACAACCTTCTGTTACCAGACATCACAGGACACCCTCAGAAGGCCCATGTCTATTCTTTGATGAGTCACAACTGTTTTGGAGACACAAGAGGATTTTTAAGGTTGGCCAAGTGGCAACCAAAGTCAAAAATCCAGTTAAGTCAAGATTAAGAGTTTTTTTTATTGTCATTTCAACCATATGTAGACGAGACAATGTTCCTCCAAGACCATGGAGGTACACAAAGACACGGTGGAACAACCATTGATAGAACTATGTGTGATCAACAGCAGGGTCAACATCACGTTTCCAGTGTTCAATGGCAGCCTCTTATATAATAATTAACCAACTACTAGTCATCAGCATTTTCTACCAAATCGATGTGAAAACTGTTTTTTAGCAGACGTTTCTAGGATGCAGCATGTGCGTCTCATCTCGGTACCAAGGTCTCTTAGAAAAAAACATGTTGTTCTATGTTTTGAAGAAGGCATTTTAAAAATATTCACATTTCTAAGAAGAAGTCAGAGATAGCTGGATTTTGTACACACTAGTTTGGCTCATTGCTGCACTTCTACAGGACTACAGTATACAGAATTTCAACCTCACTTTGATATATTTTCTACATTTTAAGCAGTTCAATTTGCAAAGAACTCTATCTTGGTTTGCTTTGTCCTGCTAGATGCAGAACACTTTTGTTTGATATCAGTAAAGATGTTTCTGAAGTTTGGTGTTAAAAACAAAAAGCATCGCGACCTATCTGAAACATGTCAGTGATAGGAAGAATATGCATTGCTCAGCACTTGCTGTCACTTGTGTGACACTGAGGCCAACAGTTGTCCTCTGAACTGCAGCCAGACTGGAGACTGACACTGGAGCTTGGAGACATCTTGTATCTGTCTGTGTGTTAGCTAAAACTAATATCTGATGATAAAAACTATGACAGAATCTGTGCCTTTTACTGTTAAAAGACGGGACTAGAATGTGATTTGATATGATAAGATGCATTGATGGGCCTTTTATGTATATTTTTGCCATTTTATTCAGTCGACATTGATGCTTCTGCTGGAGTTGACATATGTGAGGTATTGGAGACCTTTTGAATTGTTGTGTCTTGCTGTAGTAACGGCATTCATCTCACTATATACACCCGTCTACGATGCAACGTCCTGTTTTATTTCGTATCCGTACGTTGTTTATGGTTTCATTAAGAGGTGTTTTGAATAAGGTTTGAGGGCATCGAAGGCCTAAGAGGAAAATGCATGGCCCGCCACTGTTAAGATGTTGGGCTGACTGTTTTTTATCATTTGCGGCCCTGTCATTGGATTGGATAAGGGCCGTTTGGCTATCTAATCTCAGAGAGTTTAAGGTAGTTTGCCAGAACTAGCCAACTGATACGAAGCCTGTGGCTACAAATTAGGTATAAAGAGTACCTCATTTATATCACCCTGCCATTTATGCAGCCTCCATCGCGGTAAGTAAGCTAACTATGAAGTTAAATGAGTCTCATCTAAGTACTTATTAAGCTGATGTTTGCACTACATGATGTTCTTGCCTTCTGTTGCCCTCTGCTTACTTTTTGCTAACTCATATTTAAACAGTGTACAGTAGAGTGTATAATGGATCAGCATTTAGCAAACCATAAATGTAGTTCCTGGAATGAATCCTTCTTGTGTAGAAGTCCAAATACAAAGCAACTTAATAAGTAAAAGCTGACAGAAATGCAATGACTTTTTGTCGTCTAAAACTAGAGTAAAACTATGAAAGATAAAAATTACCAAAATGTGACTAACAGGCATTTTTGTCTGAAGGCGAAGGCTAAATCAAAGATGTCTGTCAAAATGAACACTGGTTGCATGTAAGCACATGCTTGCCCATCTGTCTCCTCAGAAGTTAAGTGAACTCTCCCATCCCTTCATCATCATATTATCCTGCTAAGCATTCTGTGTGGCAGCCAGCTGTGGAAATACAAATAATTAAAACAAGCACAGTGGGTGTCCCAGGAGGACAAACAGTGAAGACTGTTAATGTCTCTGGGGTTTCCTGTTACTGTGACAATGATTAGTTAAGGTCAGAACTGACAACATCATTATGTGGCCGACTACTAACGTCCTCCATGGAGGTAAAATCTAATTGGAAACGCTTGTTCCATTATGAACTGGTGATTACATTATTAAAAATAAATTATTCTTAAATATATATATGTATGAAAACAAAAGAAATTGAGGCAACCACTCATCCAAGTGGCCTTTTTCACAGTTAGTGATATTCTGATCCATTAGCGGCGAGAATTTCCACACCCGAGGTGCGAATAGACGATTGTCCTGCTTTAACATCCCTATCTGCTGAATAATTAGACACTGCAAGGGTCTTTCATACTCTTAAGAAATTCTGTGGATGGCAACTGGTTCGCTCCAAAGTTTTGAAATTAAAAAGAATCCTTTGCATGTTTATTTAATAATGCAATGTTTAACGGACATATTCATTGATGATAAAAGTCTTTCACATCTATATTTCGTTCTGACTCAGGGGATAATTGATTCTGTGGTTCATGCACCAGTGTCCTGTATATAAACAACATGTTCAGTTTAAATGCTTAGAAGACAGAGTTCCTTTGGAAGCTGCATTGCTGTTGCAGTCTCCAAAAGGAGAACATGCACTCCTGAGTCATACAACGACCTCTGCTTGGTTATATAATTACAAGCTCACTGCAATATGTTCTCACTGCAAACGAAACACTTAGGGGAGGCGACTGCAAGCGGGCTGAGGCAACTCCCTCTCTAACCGGTCTCAGTTCGGTTGATTTGTTCTGAGTGTTCACTCACATAAGCCCAAACGAACCGACCTGGAGGGAAAACACTCACGGACTTAAAACAAAAACTTAGGTATGAAAGCACCCGGGAGATGTGCAGTAAAATGCTTGGCTTGGCAGCTACGACTTGTCAACATCACTCATTAAAACAATGAGACAGTGGTGTCAATGTTTGCACTTTAACAGCGAATGCTGTCAGATTCTTGGATGGTGGTCAGTGCCTGGGAGACGCCACTGCATCTTTATTTGTTGTTTTTCAGGCAAGAACTCCTCAAAGACCTTCTTGTAAATACTGTGATTGCATAGATTTTTGTTTTTTTAGTTCTCTATTTTTTACTGTTTGATTTTAGCTTTTTGTTATAGTTTATGTATGGTGTCGAGTGCTTGTACTTGCTGCTGCAACGGTGAAATTTCCCAGATTGGGATTAATAAAGCATCTATCTATCTATCTATCTAGAGCAATAGATGCTAATAGCTGCATTCACAAGTTGTAAACAGTAGGCTTCCGCAGATACAGACCTATAAATCTAAACATGGAAGGATAATAAGAGGCTATATGAGATGTATACAGGTGTCATGAGAAACAGGTCCCAGATGCAAAAGAAATATAAGGTGTTTAAATAGAAGCTTAATAGTGGAAGATCTGTTAATTGTTAAATAAAATAATTGTTTGTTGCAGCCTTAATATTGCACTCTATAGTGGAAGTGCACACACATACTGTACCTGTAATGATTTTAACAGGCACTCGTGATACATTCAGTGGTTAAGCAGCCAAGATAATCACACTCCGTCTTAGTCTCGACCTTACGGTGACCCCTCAGTCTGTCATGATGTGGTTTTGTATTAAATTAAATGACTATGAAACAGATTTCCCTGGTTCACACTGTTTTGAGACGTCAAAATAAACTATTTGTCATTGGAGAGATTATACGATTGCACCTACCTCAGTTCCCATTGGAAGCTAGAAAAGCTCCCAGAGTAAGAAGATGGTAAGAAACCATCTAAAAACCAGCCAACAGGTTTCCGGCTGGGGCGGCAATTCTGAGTGGCTTTAAATATATGAAAGGATACATCTCAGTATGGTGAGAACTTTTTATTTTATTTTATCATATTTCATTCTTCTTCTCCACCCACACTGAGTCGAGTGTGCTCCTGCACCAGTGGTGGTGGAGTCTCTGAAGAGCTCCCATGATCTGGTAGGCTGATCTGGACCTTTCAACACCCACACACTAAAAATAGCTGCAGCAGCATAAGGAACAGTGGCGCGTTCACATACTGGAGGCAGACAGACTCCCAGCAGCAACTTTGGGAAGAAGATTAGTCTGTAGCATTACAAGGTGTGGATGTGCTATGCTTAAACTCTGCTGTCTTTTACTGAACACGATGTAGGTTTACTGCACACATAGGGGAGATCGGCCCATTGAGGCCGTGCTTCGTAAATGTAGTATTTTAATTTTCATGCGATAAAAAAAAATACGACAAATTAGCCAACATGCAACATCTAGATTTTGAAATAAGCCACCTGAACTGCATAAGCAGTACGGGGCACTCGAATTATCATGACAACGAAGAAATTATCAATTAAAAAATAAATTTATCTGGTCAGTATATTATTATTTATCACATGTTCTCAGTTCAATAGCATTAACGTGAACAGGTGAACTTCATGTCTGCAACAGGGAAACCAAAACTGTCTCTGCTGTGTGCTGACACACTGCTGCGTATCTCTGTGTGAGTGAAACAGAGATGAGTTTGTGTGTTTATATGTCTTGCTTTGTGATGTGTCGGTCTGTAGGTGTTATGCGGTAGTTTATGATGGAGGCTCTCGAACACAAAAACGCCGGGGAGATTGTCTCCTAGCAACCGTGTCCTTCACAATTCCCTGACCCTTGGGTGCTGTACATCCGTGGTGTGTCTGGTAATTGAATACCTGCCGCAGAGAGTATTTATTAGCTCCAACCGTCAGTCACGCTCGCACAAGCGTACGCGTGTTTTTCGTAAATGTAAGGGCATGTGGAATACGCCGATCCAAGTACACACTGTAATGCAGGCTCCTAGTGTTTTTTTTGTTTTTTTTTGCAGTATACCAGGGGTTTTATCCATTGAAATTCCTGTAATTTTCGCCTAAAACATCTAAAAAAGGCACACCCAAGGTAAATCTAAAGCTGTTCTTGAACCATTTGGAGTATAGGCATGGTTAATGTCTCTTTTGATAGAAGTGCTACTAGCTCTGAGTATCAGAAGTTTGAACACACTGAAAAAGGATTTTTTTCAATAATATTTGCCTTTAAAATGACTTTGGCTCTGTGGTGGGACCACAGCTTGAAGTCTTACCTAGTCCCATTTCAAATTACTACAGAAATACTACAGAAAATGAGTATTTGACATTGTTTCTTTCTAAAGACAGCACCAGGCGTGCCTAGAGTGTGCCAGAGACATGGTAAACAGTCGTCTATTGGGTCAAGTGAGGTGTCAATCAAAAGCTCAGAGTTCAAAACTGTTTTGGTATGACGGTGTGGCTAATACATGCAAGATAACTAATGTTATGATTGAGAATATGTGGGAAATGTGTGCTTCTAACGGAAATTGTGAAAGTTTGCTGCAGCGTACATCATATTTACTGAGCCTGTAGTAATAATTGTATCCTGTGCATCACTCTAATCTCAGAATGGCAATGGGTTAAATCTGTTTTGTCACACCTGTAGTGATGTGTCCTACATCAGCTAGTAATGATTGCCTGCCAGAAGATGGGAGCAACCAACAGGACGTGGTGACAGCAGACAGCAATCGTGAACAATTTTTTTTCTCCTCACTATTGATTGTGGGAGTTGATTTTAAGTGACTTTATACTGATTGAATATTAAACACTTGTGTCTTGTGTGTTGTGTGTTGTGTGTTGTGTGTTTGACCCCAGTGAACCCTTTGCTCTCACCCTGTGGACCAATCAGATTCATTAGTGGGTGGAAATAGGGCCAAGACCTAGACAGGCTGGATTAAGAGGCCTGGCAGGAAGACATAGCCACTGGTGTCCGAGGGGGATGTCAGTAGATCCAGTTTCAAAACATGAAACACACAACATTGTTGGCATCATCTGGCTCTTAAACGGCCTTTAAATTTGGGCCAATGGACGTGGACTTTTTTCCTTTAAACAATGCATCATGTCGACTACTCTATGCAAACACTTATGTGTGCGCCACTCTATTTAAATAACTGGTCAATGCAGCTGAAGATAGATCCACTTAACTACATTCAACATACATGTACTTATCTGGTTTGTCCATTGAATATTTTGTCTGACTTTTCATATTTATTGGGTCGCTACACCGCTTAGTTGATACACGGGTTACAATTCACATAGACAGAAGGTCTCACATGTAAACTACCAGTCCATTCTTCTAGACACAGGCTTCATCAGGACATGCAGGAAAAGTACAAAAGCAACTACTGCTACTACATCTCCGACAGCAATGATAATTGCTGAAGCACATATCGGAGGCGCAGAAACAAACATAGCAACAGCTCAAGACTCAAGATGCTCCAGTTTCAGCCGCTAAACAAATAGCCCTCCTTGAGTGAAGATTTGGAAAACCAAGCTTGCAGAACGAACCTGCGGCTGTTTGGTCTACGTGAAGGACACAAAGGAAATAAAACACTTGAGAACCTCCTTTAACTGATACTATTCATCACAAAAACAAGATTTATTCAGTGGTAACCTAATTAGGATACTTTTCTGACATTAATTAGGAAAGACAGTCTCCTGCCAGGAGGAGCTGCTGCAGGATGTAAACATTGCAAAGAGTCTTTTCTTCATCCAAACAACTTGTTGGGTAAATACTGAACAAAAATCTGCTCAGATGTACTATGAAAAAGCAGACAAAGACTTATTTTGTAAAAAAACAACCCTTAATATAAGGTTGACATGCTGTGTGTAACACATAATTATGCTGCTCAACCAGTAACCTAGTCACAATTTACTCCCAGCAGGGTAATGGTAAGGTGATTTTAAATGTTCTCCACTTTTCTGCAAAGTATTCAATAGAATCAAGATCAGATGGACTAAATGCTCCGAGAACAGACATTAAGAAGATATCACTGTGTGAACCAGTACTATCAGAGGTCACGTCTCACATCTGCTTGCTTCCAAAGTACACATCCAGCCCACTTGTGGACCCACATTTGGTATTCACAACGTTCCTGAAGGGTGTAACATAGTTAAATGGTTGCGTGAGGAAAGCCAGCATAAAACCACAGTGGATATAACAGGAAGCTTTGATGTTGTCTATTTTTTTCTTAAAACAATTTACGTGGATTTATTTGCCGATATACCTCACTGGAGTGGCCCAGTCCTATGTATATATTTCTGTAGGTGGCCTTTAGTGAGAAAAGTGTGGACACTCCTGTACTAGGCAAACCTTGGTGGTGTCCGAAAATGTTCAGCACATTAAAATTAAGAATTGATCAAATAATTAAAGAGTATTAATTAGACTAAAATCAATGTTATTGACCATTCCACCACGCTCTCTAAGGGATGGGGTTAGGGTTGAGGTTGAGCAGCATGAGAGCCAGGAATTAGCCACTAGTTAGTCACTATGACCACTATGATGATACTGATGATCATTGTTGATGCAGCTCCACCATATAAACATATATAAACATAGACAATGTGTCGCCATTTACTTGCACTGGCCAAATTGACGCTATTTTCCCGGGGCTACGGGCAGCGGCATCTTGCGAGTTTGGAGCCAGAGTCTACGCAATAACATGGAAGAGGTGGCACTTGTGATCTCTTCTGCAGCCAATCACCAGGTGGAGCTCTGCTTGCTTTGGCTTCACTTTCGAGAAGCAGTTCCGCCGTCCATCTTAATGCTGTCATGTAATTGATAGTGATTCATGGTGAATGGATATAGCTGTTGAAGGGAAATGTTGAATGATGCCAAAAAAAAAATGCCCAAAATTTGAGAGCTAAATAAAAACATGTGGTGTTTAATGATGATTGTGTTTTCTGTCTCGTTCTACTTCCTTCAACCCCTCCACTGCTACCACCAACAACACCCAACAGGGCTTGTTTAATTTCTACAAGATGTCAGCGTCCTTAGTGGATGTGTACTGTACGTGTGTTTACTTGTGATAAAGCTTGAACAGCAGCGTGGCTAATTAAAACTGTTTCTTGCTTGTTAACAACAACACCACTACAGCTCTATCCCCACCACCACCCTCCAGGAGCCCACCCACTTTAAAGTAATGCTCCACCTCTACCAGAAAACTTGCCAGACTGCTGGTTTTGGCAATTTCTTTCTAAAAAAGAAGAAATAAATGTTGTTGTATTTAAAGTATCTAAATGATTTATATCCAAGTCCTTTTGCCAAAATAAGTCAAATGAAAATATATTAAACAGAAGGCAATCAAAATTATAGATTTGTAAAATAAAATTTTAAGATTTTAAGAAATGAAAGAACTCTAAACCTACCAATCTATCTAAATACAAAAGAAATAACCATGTAAGATAATACTCTATATTGGTATAATCAGCAATACATTTGCTGTGCTTTTACAAAATCATTAACTAAACTGAGCAGAACCATGGTTCACTAGAAACTGGTATTAACACAATCTAATTAAGTCTTTAACAAGGCAACAGTTTATGTGCATGTGTGTGACAGTATTTTGTAACGGAGTTGTTAGTTGCAGCTGAGGTCACATTCATCCACCCTTCATGCCACACACATCACCAACACCCCCCTCAACAGAACAAATCAATATCAATCCAATGACAATGCCAGGCCCCTGTGGTGTTAAAAAAATGAACACAGAGCTTTGTCAATGTATCATGGTTGCCTTTTATAGCCTGTAATACGGTCAATAACACTCTTTATATTGGTGTTTAATGTACATTCTGCGTTGTATTTACTGGGACCAGAAAAATCGGCACTCTTGTACCTTAGACTGAAGCGAGATGAGGATGTTGAGGATAAAACAAAGGAGAAAATAGTAAAGAAAGGAATGGCTTTGGTTTAGGCCATAACAATCCATGAAAATATGCCTGGTTCCACACATATAACAATACTCTGGATCACCATGGGTCTTCCCTAATTTCTCTGCCTCTGAAGGCCATGCATACTGTGGATGAGGCAAGGGATTGCCTGATCCGATTATTTGGATCAGTATGTGGGAGTTGGGGTTTTATTAGGAACATTAATGGGTTGGAGTCCCCAGTGAATGGAAGAAAGAAAATAGGATCAAAACTAATTCCTCTTATCACGGTGAGTTTGTGGTCATTATAAACCTTAGTCTTGTGAGTTCCTGGTGGGCACCACCCACAGACAGAAAAATCTAAAAACCACATGAGACATTTCGAACTGAAGAAGCCACTTGGATGTAAGGGTTGTTGATTGTTATCAGGGGCAATCCAGGCATTTTTTTTTTTTTAAATGATCAGATTGGATCAGACTGGTATCGGGCTTCGGCCAAGCCTGATGTGCTATTTATTTTAGGTCTGCCATAAAAACCGAAACCAAGTCCTGGTTGCATCAAAGTGTCTTTGTCATCTTCTGTTTTAACAGCAGTTGGCTAACGTTAAAGCTACAAAAAACAAAATGAAGAAGACGACTTCTTCTTCTGTTTTAGTGGCGGTTGGCTAGCGTCTAAACTGTCAAAAATCTGACTCAAAATCACGGGACTAACCATGTGGAAGTCAAAGACTGTATTTTACTATGGAAACTTAAGTCAGTCAGACAGAAATGTGCAAATTGTGTATTGGTGATGTTTAGCGAGGTGGTAGTAGTAGTTCATCACACAATACCACAAAAAAAGTACACTCAGCCAAAAGTAACACCAAAGCAACAACAAACACTGAACGCCATGTTTAAAAAAAGGTTCGTAGGGACAGCGTCGAGGTGAAAAATATTACAGAGAGGGTTGCGGACTTTATGGCGTTGGATGATCAGCCCATTTCTGGAGTAGAGAACACAGGTTTTTATCATCTGTTGGAGTTTCTGAAGCCAAGGGGAGCTACCCTCTCCTTACTAAATTAGGTTTGACAGCGCTTTTCCAGTAGGACAGTGCATACGTGATCTTGAAGAATACAAGTAAGATAAGAAAAGCCTTAATGAATCTGCATTTTGAATATGACTTTTGAATATAACTGAATATGAAACGATCGGAATCAGATTGGGGGGCAAAAAAAACCTGATTGGGCGAAACGTCTTAGAGAAACCTCAGACAAGTCCAGTTGCCTTTGTTGCAGGTGTTTTCTGGATACAGTACACCATGACCTGGGTGACACTTGTAGACTGCAACCTAGTTTAACAGTCCTCTTGCATCCAGACAATAGCTTCACAGCACCAAAAATAACTTGTGTCAGCATGTATGCTTGAGTTGGTGAAAGGTTTTCTCTGATGGCGCTCAGCCATGACAATGTGTCATACTGTTCAAATGATTCTGGTATAAATCGTATTGTCTGTTACATCCCCCAGCATGTAAACAAGCACCAAAGCCGTTAAGGCAAATACTAACTCTGGCTTTCTGGGTTCATTAAAAAGTGTAGCGATTGCACCTGGAGTGGCATATTTGCAGTGCTTATTGTTTTTCGGCTTGTGTGAGTGAATTGTGGTAAATGGGAACAGACAATTTGATAAAGCCGAGCGTGAGTAACGGCACAAACACAAGTCCTGGGATGATTGAAAAAAAAGGGGGGTTAGGAAATAAAGAATTACCTGGATACAACATCAGTTTACCACAGTGCTGATTATAATGAAAAATGCTCCTGAATAAAAACTACGACTGATCCATGGAAACAGCAGGTTTGCCTGCCACTACCAGGTCTCCTAAAGACAAGAGCATTGCTGAATGTTTGCAGTAGAAACATTAATGGGTTGCTAGAGCACCAAACAGGTTCAAAACTAATTCCTCTAATGACAGGTCAGTATCTGGTCATTACAGACCATGTGAGTCGCAGAGTTTCCACCATTGGATGTTATTAATAAAAACCTAAACAACTTACCAGTATTTTAGAGCTTGAAGAAGCTACATGGATGAGTAGTGAAATGCGTACAAGAAATCCAACAAGTCCAGCTGCCTTTGTTTCAGTTGTTGTCTGAATAGTAGTATACCATGGCCTGGGTGACGGAGAACCTTCACAGACAAATCCAGCTATCTACACCAATCAGGCATAACATTATGACCACCCTTCTAAAATTGTGTAGGTCTCCAAAAACAATTGTGACTCATCAGAGAATGGACATGGGGCTTCTGAGGGTGTCCTGTGGTGTCTGGCAACAGGAAATTGTTAGTGGGGGTCTTTGAGTCCTATGGGTTGAGGGGAGGGGCCTTTGTGGATCATCCCACAGACACTTGATCAGTTTGGGATCTAGTGAATTTGGAGGTCAGGTCAACACCTTGTGCTGTTTTTCATGTTTTTTTGAGTCGTTCCTAAACCATTTTTGTTTGTATGCCTGTGTCAGGCTGCATCCTGCTTGGGATGGCTGCTGCCATCAAGGAGTGTCTGTGCCATGGGGTGGGGGTGCCTGGTCTGGTCTAGGTGGGTGGTACATGTCTAAGTAACATTCACACGAATGCCAGCTCACAAGTTGGTCATTGTTGTTCAGTTCACCTGTCAGTGTTTATGTTTTTGTCCCTGATCAGTGTATACAGATGGCAGAACAGCTGAAATTACTCAGGCAACACATCCTGAAACACAACCTGAAGTGCTTTTTTACTTTGTGTTTAGGAGTATTTTATGCGCACAACTGTAGTGATTTGGATCATGTGATTGTGCTGAGGTCTGTGGGTTGTCAAAATGTGAGCAAACACCTGAGAATGAATGAGCCGCTGCTGCTCTACCAACATTATGCTTTATGTATGCATTACTAAATTGATATTTAATTTGTTTTTAATATATATATATTTATATTACTGTGGATTGAAACCTCAGACTAAATCAATGGTTTGTCATAAAGATACCAGAACAGATCTGAGCTCACAGGGAGGTTTCTTTGAATATCTGGACACAAAAACTGTCTTCAGATTCCACACACACACAAATACACAAATTTGGAAGCCTCTAGGGACACCCTTCACACAATCACATGTACACAATAATCCTATTAGTGAAGGGGAAAAAAACGTTCTCTCTCTTACCCTCTTCATTTGTCGATACTCGCTCTATCTCGTCCATCCCTCCCTCCTCCCTCCCCTCCACCCACCGTTAATGCCAGTCAATACGCCGCTATCTCCGCTCACTTTCACAGTCTAATTCAAACAGGCTTAGTTGCCGCAACGTGAAAAAATCAGTGTCCCTCAAGGGCTGAGGAAAGCTCACTGTCAGATTCATTTTGGGACCATACAGTGATTTGAGGCGACATGCTGTTCTCACTACGCTCCTGTGCATTCAGCACGGCTCCTACTCTTCCACTGCGCAGCCTGTCAATATTTCCTTATGCCGTAGTTTCATCCTCTTCCGTCTTTGTCCACCCCACCCCCTGCTCTCAGCCCTCTCTGTCAGCCCATAGACAAGATGTAGCTGGGAACGAGTTAAAACTGCCCCTCAGTGCTCCGTGCCCTCTTTAGCAGGATCAAGGTCAGGAGATGCTACTAAAAAAAATATATAATTTTTAATCTGGAGCTAGGTTGTGGTGAAAGCAGGTAAAGCAGGATGGTTTCCCTTCTACCCAGAAATGTTTTGTCATCTCCTTTTGGGGGGGCTGTGAGGTGTTCCCAATGCAAGATGAGATCATGTTCTGGGTATAACTTGGCAAGCCATACATTTAATCACATGAAGTCTTCTTGAATTCTGATTGATTGCCAAATGGGCTGTAAACCGGCAAGCACAGACGAGGGCTTTTGTAGAATAAAAAGATAAGGAAAGTGTGATGGGAATGCTTTTTAACTGAGGGAGGTGAACTGATTGAATACTAAACAGTATTTCGACTGTATCTCGCTTCTACATCTTGGCTGCAGGTCAAGAACTGGAATCACCACTTGAGGCCCTGGATTTTGGAGAAAGGTTTATAGATTAAAATATTACTTGACGCACCTAAGGCCAAGATAACTGTCAATATGTTTCTCTCTAATTCCTTTCCTGTGTCTAGAGGTTGTCAACGGGGATGTTCAAGATCACTCTTAGTTTTTGCAATTGCTATAGAAACCTCAGCTCTCTTGTTTTTTTGGATTAATACCCAACTTCTCTGGTTTTAAATCTGGTGTGGATGAAGACAAACTGTCACTTTATACTGATGATCTACTGTTATACACCGATCAGCCACAACATTAAAACCACTGACAGGAGAAGAAGGAAAATACCTACCTAAGCTCAACTTATTAGACTGACATAAGACCGACTGATAAATGACAACGTAAATTATTTTGATGGTGCATTATATGATCAACAAGGCCAGAGTAATATATCCAAATGTTTGTTTCTTCTGTACTTTTTCAGCAGTACATTCTGTTGTTTTAAAACAAACCACAGCAACAAATTATGAATCCTGTTTCTCAGGATTAATCCCTGTTATCAGTTGTACTTTAAAGTAATTTTGCTGCCAATATCATTTATGAAAGACGTGATAGTGGGATCTAACTGCAGCCGTTTTGTGCAAATAAAATCAGCCTAATGTTGATCACATGACATGTATGGCGACGTTGCTGTTACTCTTCTGTCCATGACAGAACACATAAAACCCATCCAAACATTTTGAAAGGCCGGCACATCTTTATGGGCATTATTAATTATGTGAGAGGCTGCTCAGTGTCTGACATCTCACAGAAAGAAGGTTCTGGGTTTGAAAACCACCAGCCAACTGGGGTCCATCTGTGTGAAGTTTGCAGTTACAGTGTGTTCCGATCAATTATCATTCATTATCATTGTTCCGTTACATTTACTGTGCGTGGAAACAAAAAAAGTCAATAACAGCACCATTCATAGCATGGATACACTTCTAACCTCAGGGAAACACGGCATTGACCCTTACTAAGAGAACGGAAGAGGACAACGGGTGACAGTATACCTCTTCCAGTCAGGACATGGGTGATATATAAAACAGTGTTTCCTATACAATGCTAATACTATGGCAGCCCGCCAGGGTCTAATTTACTCCGCCATAGTCTCACAACGAATCGGAAATATTTTTGAACGTCTCAGACAATGTTGTGCTTGCATTGTGTTTTTCCTATTGCTACTGAAAGCATCTCTCTCTCTCTCTCGCTCCTTCCCCTTCCCAAAGCCTCCTCACTATCCTCTACACACACTGGCCACTCACCTGCTCTTTACTGAATTTAACCTGACGGAAAAAACTGCACGGACATCAACATGAAGCATGTGAAGGTATTTGTGTTATTCACAATTAAAAATTGCCATGACCACCACCGTTTAAAATACAGTATTTGTGCTCTTGATTTTTTAGACCATAGAGATTTAAAATTATTTTAAGAGAGTCAGTCAAAACCTGGAGGAAACGACTCCATTATGTTTAGTGTTCATGCATAGAGGCTGCTGCTAATTGTCGCTAAATCCAATATTGGCGTCATTACAGTAATTTAATGACAGACTGATAAAAACGCATTTTATATACTGTATAAACTGTTTTGAATAGGTGAGATAGTATCAGAATGTTTTTATTAAGACAGTATAAAAAACCCAAACGCCAGGGTCTCGCGAATCTTGTGGGAAACACTGTATAGATATATGAACTCTGCCTAAATCCTTAGGATATGGAAAACGCCTAAATCGCTAAAATCAGGTTTTTACTCTCTCTGTAATTACATTTAACACCAGTCGGTTCTCTGTAGACGTAGTGACATTTCCAGTGTCGCCCCATATGACAAGACAGGGAACCGATTGAAGGAAATTACAGAACCCGCTGGCATTTCATATTGGGAAAGACGTGGTACTCGTTTACACAGCCTGAGTTTGTAAGAGACATGTACCACCCACCTACACCAGATCAGGCATCCCCAGCAGGATGTAGCCTGACACATGCACACACACAAAAAGGGTTTAGGAAGTTTTGACCTGGCCTCCAAATTCACTAGATCCCAAACTGATCAAGTATCGGTGGGATGCACTGGAACAAGCCTGATCCACAGAGGCCCCTCCCCTCAACCCACAGGACCCAAAGGCCCCCCACTAACAACATTCTGCTGCCAGACACCACAGGACACCCTCAGAAGACCCATGTCCATTGTCTGATGAGTCACAACTGTTTTGGAGGCACAAGGGAGACCTACACAATATTAGGAAGGTGGTCATAATATTAGGACTGTGGTCTATGTCTGATCGGTGTACACTTGTCAAATCAACCCAATGCTTACAGTCTTTTTTCTCCAGCACATCGAATAAGTATGGTTTTAAAAGAGATCTAGATATCTCTTTTTTGTTCCCAAGGCTAAACTGAGCACTACTTGATCGTACCCCTGCAGCCAAAAGTGTCAATATCATGCTTGAAAGCAAACCTGGAAAACTGCAGACAAGCAAGGAGAAGTGGGGTTACATTTTCTCAGTCTCATGGCATCGGACATCACAACTCTGCCATAACCTACTTTTACTTTCAGTGTGTTACAGAGCTCCAAGCATGGCTGTGCTGGGGGCATTTGTGCTCATGTGGTAACGCGCCCCAACCATGTGATCGAGTCACCCCATCAACGGCATCCTTTATCTTTTCAATTCGGCCTGAAGACGTCGGACCGTCTGAAGTGTCAGGATTTTTCAAATACATGTTGAAGGTTCAGATTATTAAAAAAATACAAAAGAACCAAAGCAAGATGACGATTGATCAACATTTCTTAAAAAACACTAGTGAGCACAGTTAACCCTTTTAAACGATGGACATTTTAAGACTAAAGGCTTGTTTGCGGGACTAGACATCGTAACCTACGTACGTAGCCTACGCCGGTGCGAGCCATTTATACTTGTGCGCTCGTCAGTCTGGTTCGCTCTCTAACAACGCCACCCGAACACTAGTCGGCGCTGTGTCTTTTTTGCCACTCGGGTCAATTTTTGTTTCTACTTCCTGCTTCACTTTCAACAATGGCAACTGAAACTTACGCCAAAATTTCGCCCAAGACGAGTCATACAGCTGTTTGTATCTACGAACCTCCTCGGTTAACCATTCCTCCATGTGTTCCATCTTTATTGATCCAAAACAATCAATTGGAAAATTGTGGAGATGAAGAAGCAGCAGGAAATACTAAATACGCTACTACCAAGCGGACCAATCACAGCTCTGCCGTGATGCGTAGTTACATTTCTGGGCTGTTGCCGTAGCTACGGCATCAAATTGACGCAGACGCCTAAACCGCCTTTAAGGTGTTAGAGTTAAGACAAGGCACGAGTATTGTCTGGATTGTAACGCCTCTTGATTGTAGTCCCGTTTCCATTCTGACTATGCTTCTGCTTCTCAATACTGTAATCAAGGCCTCTTTAGTCACAGCAGCTTGTGTCAGTCATTGGGACGAGATGCATCTGCTTTGCACACACATGGTTGAGGGAAGAAAAAAGGATGGAGGCCACATTTGTGTTCAGCACGCCCACCGTCCAGGACATAACTCCCCAGTCACGATGGACACCTGGTTCTCTTTGCATCCCAGCAACAACACAAAGTACGTGTGGCGGATACGGCAGCAGCTCACTGACTCGAGCGTGACAATATGAATTTTTCAACCACATGCTTCTGGCACACCACATAAGTAAGCTCAGTGCCCCACCCTACTACTAGGATCAAATGTCAGGCCGGCTGCCAGACATGTGGATGTGTGCAGAGCGGAGCCGAATGTGTGGGTTAAGATATGTCAACAGCATTTACAAGATGGTGTCCAGTTCTGAATTAAAGGAATTAGGGAGGAGTGAAAATGGCTGATTGCTGTTTAGCTCTTCACTGTATTCTTCTAGTAATTAGCAGCATCGTTCAACAATCAGGCTGGTAGAAAGCCACAGAAGGAGGGAACAGAATATCTCCACTCAACGGACAGCGATGCAAAGTGACCAGTATTTATCTCTGACTTGAGTGTAGGGCTGCAAATAACCATCTGATCTGATCTTTCTGTTCAATTTCCATACCTACTTAAAAGACAGACAGATGTCAATAAACCAAAACTGATTAACAGTATAAAAATTAAACATAAGCTTGAGTAATTTCACTGTGGAAAAGACAAAGACAATCATAATTTCTGATCTGGACCTGCTGTACAACGGGTTCAACTCACAAACATTACAAATACAGTGTGTCCGCGGGAGAACAAAAAGATTTGTGAGCGCAGATTAAATAAAATTCATTAAAATCGTCCAACAACGGTTAACTGTCGCTTGGAATAAATCACAAGATCGGAATGTGGCCAACGGGACATCAAATCAAATTTAGTGGGAATCCTAGAACGGCTTTCACTTAAAGACTTTTATTTTTGTGCTGTTAAGCTGCAACGCTATCTCTGGGAAACAGTTTCTTATCATCGAACAGGTAAATATCAAACTATGTCACGTTCTCTTTGTGTCGTCAGCATCCAGTGCCACAGAAAGATCACCGTTGGGTTAGAAATAAACAGTCTGTAGCACACGGGTAACCTTAGACAAAAACTACGACCTTTCTTTAACCAGAACCTACGAACGAGAAGATGAACTCTGGACCCTGGACTCCGACCCGCTATCTTCCCAAGACACGATTCATACAGTACATGCCCTCAGAGAGATTCAGTTTGTAATCACTTGTGTAGCTGGACAAGAGAATGACATTAGATGATATATTACTTAAATTAATCAACTTTTTATTTATTACTTTTTTTTTTTTATTTATTTAAGGTATCCTTTCAGGACTTTCTATTACGTAAAACTTCTTAAACTTGGCCTTTAAACTAAGCCAATCTACAACATACACCGATCAGGCATAACATTATGACCACTGACAGGAGAAGTACATTCACAATCTTGTGACAGTTCAATGTTCTGCTGGGAAACTTTTGCACCTGGCATTCATGTGGATGTTACTTAGACATGTACCACCCACCTAGACCAGACCAGGCACCCCCACCACCCCATAGCAATGACACTCCTTGATGGCAGCAGACATCCCCAGCAGGATGCAGCCTGACACAGGATCAACTCAAAAAATATGAAGGACAGCACAAGGTGTTGACCTGGCCTCCAAATTCACTCGATCCCAAACTGATCAAGTATCTGTGGGATGATCCACAGACGGCCGCCCCCTCAACCCATCAGTCCTCTTTAAGCTGAATTTTGTTTTTCAAAACCACCAGTCAGTCATTGTTTGTCCAAGTCCAGAGATGCATTCAAAAGGTACTTATCTCATGCATCAGCTCATCTGAACAAGCTGATGTCTTTACCCATTACACCATCTAATCATTAATCATCTAACCATTAGTCATCAATTATGACTGCAACAGTGCATTTTGTACAACAGCAAAGGACTAACACTAAACTAAGCCGGTGTGCGTGACCTGCCTCTACCAAACACACACGGATTCAAGATTTGCATAACGATCTGGAGGCCACAGGGCGGGCCTGCAGCGGGGATTTACATGAGACCAAACGACCCCTGCAACATGAATTTAACAGCTATCAATTATTAACTCGGGCTTATGGGATTGCTTTAGCTTGCTCGCTGGGCAGCTGAACACAAGGATGACCAAACCGGAAAGTTAGATTTGGTCGTGGGTTTGCCCCCCTCCCCTCATCGCTGGGATATTATGAGGAGTATATGAGGAGTATACAGCTGCAAATTTATTACAACAACGCAACTCACTGCTAGATTATATGAACTTCCCACTGATTCAAAATGGCTGTTGATTTATGTTGTGAAATAGGGTGAATTTGTTTCTAGGCAAATGAAATTAAAAAACCCCTGCAGGGAAACTGGCTGAACTGAGAGCCAAGGCTATTTCACAGTGCTTGACTCCTACAGGGGCTAAATAAGATGGTGTTAGAAAGGTAACAGGGATGGAGCCACGCCGTTTCATTTTCGGTGCCTCCTTATGGGAGGCGCCTCCTTCCATCATGAGAAATGCTGCAAAGGAGGAGATCTGGAGGATCTGGGGAAAATCTGGCCAGGGGGAAGCTCCATCTCCAAAATGATCAGACCTCCAGGAGAGGGGTGTGCTGCTAGCATCCAGCTGGGAAAGCTGCTTAGCTGCATTCCAGCAAAGATTCGGCAATTTAGACCGACAGGTGCACCAGCATCATCATCCTCACCATCTTCATCATCCTCATCATCATCATCATCATCATCCAGCTACACACAGCCTCCATCTACCGCTCCTTCCACCTTGACAGACATCAAGAGGAACGTGCCCGTGTTAAAAGCGAACCAGAAAACACGTCTGAATTCACGTACATGTAATTTTTTATATACATATCACAATTGTTGAGTCGTGTACGAGCTAGCTAGTCTGCACGGCGACCAAATGATCCGCGGCTAGCCTCGCCGCTGCGCTGGGCTGCCTCCCCTTTGCTTCGTGGCTCCGGTTTGGTCAAATAAAACGCGACAAGGACGCCACGTGCGGGCTGTCACACTCACCTCTCTGCCATCTTCACGGCGGGTTCTTAAAATCCGTTCACAATATATCCCACAACGTCTCCCATGCTGCCGAAAATATGCGGTCGCCGCAGTCGCCGAGTCGCTCCGTCCAGACTCGCGTCAAGGCGTCGACAATAACAAACGCAGCGTCCGGTTCCCCCCCTTCACAATAAAAGCTTCTAATCAGCGAGGCGAGAAGAGAGCAGAGGACACGACCACGTTGGCGTTATTTCGCACACCAGTATTCGTGTGCAAAGCTGCTAAACGTCAGGGAAGATGTTTGTAGAAACGAATATTACAAAACAACACATTTGTGGCTTATTTTTCACTTTCACGCAGCCAGTCTTTTAATTTGGAGGTTGCAGCAACAAACTAAATATCTCATTATTCCATCGAGCAATACGATTGATTAATATTTGCCCTCTATCAAATCATGTCATAATTTCATCCTATTCTCAAAAAGCTATAACAAGATTACCACTAAAATAGTCTGCATTGTTTGAAGTTAACTTTCAATAACATCCGGTAGGAGATAATTGTCGCTGTCTTAACGCTATAAGCGTTTATGGTGGTGATGCATTCGTGTTAAGTGAAAGGGACGGCGTATTATCTGTGGGATTCTCGGTAGCACAGACTGCTACTCGCCACAGGTTGTTTTTAATATTATTATTATTTTATTTTATTGTATGGCTGTTTATTTCATGCCTAGGTTGACAGCTACCTGAGGAATATCTGGAGACGTCCACCCATGTGAGATGTGAAAGCACCTCAGAGTCATACTGGGTGTCGTCTGATTTTCATTTGATTACAGTTAGTGTGTCATCACTTGTAACTCATTCAAAATGAAAACTCATTACCACACTCATTTCAGGTGTGTATAATCATCAGGTTGTTGCTGTTGTAGCACAGTGGGCTTTAAAAAGTGAGACACGCCTCAAACACACAACTGTATCTAATAACACTGCATTTGTGATACCTCAATTTTTTTTTTATTTTTTTTTTGTTTTTTTAAGAACCTGGGGGATTATAACAAGACCCAAGAAAAACATGACCAAAGAAATGGACATAATTCATGCACAATGTGCCAGGCTGACAAAAGCCAGGAACAACGTATTATGTCTTGCAGACAATGCCTCACCAGAATTATACAACCCGGTGCTTTCCAAATATAAAAAAAAGGCCAATATTCAAACAATAAAAGGGTAGCAATTGGAAAGCTGGTCCAGAAACAAGCGATGCAGATGGAAGGTATATTTTAGATTAGGGAAAACCATAGAACGAGATGGCAAGGTTTATGCCTCTGCAGAGAGTAAGAAGTGTGTTTTTTCAAATCCCTACAAAAAGCATCTTTATTTGTGGAAGGGATTTTAACAAAATATTACATTAGGGATTAGATAATACAAGTACTCTGAATAACAAAACATATATATAGGAATGTCTGATGTTTGGAGTGAACTATATCCACTGGAAAGAGACCATACGATGTGGGAATACAGAGGAAAGCAAATAAATGAGGGAATTAAAAAGACATAAAAAATCCCAACAGCCTGTTTTCAAATCAGAGCATTTTGGGTTGAAAACAAATGACCCTTCACAAGACAAGCGGTTACAGAAAATGAATTAATAGCCTGCATGATTTAGACCCTTTACAGATAGAGCTGGAAATATTTTCTTCAGCTATGTCTTAGACCAGTGCAGACGATGCACTGCCTTGAACTGCAAAAGTCCTTGTCTCACGCAGACTGAAGAACAATGAATGTGTTTTAAATGCTGTCTGCCACTGTCTGTCTAGTAACGTCCTTCCCTAGAACGCCCTGACAAGCATATTTAAAGTGTTCCATAGTTGCTGTGCATGGCAATTGATTTAGATCATTTTATATTTTGAATGTGCCTCCTCTGTTGTGTCTGTCTTTTAGAAATATCAGTTTTATTGCCGACTTGTCTGTTATTTTTGAATATTTACCTTTATTTTGCTTTATTTTCCAATTTTGCAGTTAAGGTCACGTTTCGGACACGCCTGGCATGTTCACTGTTCTGGGCAGCTGTGGCTCATAAGGTCGAGTGGGTTGTCCATGAACCAGGGGGTTAACTGTTCCCTGGTACATGGACCACATGTTGAAGTATCCTTGAGCAAGACACTGAACCCCGTGTTATTCCCTTGCCACACAAACACATGCACAATTTACCCACTAATTCTGGGAATGAATGGGTAAATGTTGTGTTTTGACTGTAAATCACTACCCAAGTACCAGAAGGTAGAAAAGCGCTAGCTATATAAATGTAAGACCATTTATCACAACTTTTGCCAATGCAGCACAGTAAGTTAGGCCCAGATGTTGTTCAGTTAATCAGGAGGTGCCAGAGCAGCAGTGACGCTGTGGAAAGCAAGCAAAGGCTGAAGTGCAGTCTTAGTAAATCATTTCACCCTGCAGAGGGCAGTTTTATGCCCTGCAGAGTCATTCATTCATTCATTCATCTTCCGTAACCGCTTGTTCTGTGAAGGGTCGTGGCCTGTAGAGTAAAAACTGCCAAATATCCCAAATAGAAGAGGGAGAAGAACGCAAACAGAAACAAAGGACCATAAATGAGTAAAGAAAGTGATCTTTTGAACGGCAAGCTTAGCTCCAGAGTCCTGCCAGATTCTGGCACATATTATTGTACTGTATTAACTGTTGATGTAAAGTGAGCTCCAAGCGATCAGGCAAGTTAACAAGGTATAAAGACAATGTAAGCATCACTTTTCAAATCATTAAAGGGAATTTAATTAAGATGACTTAATCTGTTGTAAATATATTTTAAGAAACAAATTGAATTTTACTTTTTCACCCTACTGTTTGTCTATTTTTGCCTGAAGCCATGGCTATTTAAAATCACACATAAAACAGAATACATATGTATTACAGAGATGCTTTTGTGCATACTGGTGATCTGGGGTTCCCAAACTGGAATCTGAGCCCCTACAAGGGGAGCGCCAGATCACGAAGATGGTGCTAAGTGTTCTCTGAATTGAGGTTGTCAAAATTAGATATGCACACGTTAAATAAATCATTCTGAGACTCTTACTGGAGAGGCAAGGAGAATGACACGAGGAGGAAACAAGAGTTGAAAAGGCAAAGGGAGTGGAAAGGAAACAGCTTTCACCCCCCTCTTAATATAAAGGTAAGAATCCATTGTTAGACAGCTTAGCAACTGTTGTTTGACATTTGTCTTCCAGAAGGCAGAGAGAAGAGACGAGCGGGGAAGCTGACAGTACAGACTGCAGCGTGTCTCTGTTTAAATGAATTATACATTCATTTCCTCTGTTGGAATCTGAGGAGCTCCACATGTGAATGTGCTGCAGCAGCATTGTGTTTTACTGTTTGTTGTTCATAAGTCCATCACAGACATTTGGCCACAATGGTTGACCTGGCCTCCAAATTCCCAAACTGATCTAGCGAATTTGATACCATTGGCTCCCTTTAAAATCTAGAATAGAATTTAAAATCCTCCTCCTTACATACAATGCCTTTAAAGGCTTAGCTTCATCATATCTTAAAGATCTCATTGTGCCATATCATCCCAACAGATCACTTCTATCTCAAAGTGCAGGCCTACTTGTGGTTCCTACACTTTCAAAAAGTATAATGGGAGGTAGAGCCTTCAGCTATCAGGCTCCTCTCCTGTGGAACCAGCCCCCAGTTTGGGTTCATGAGGCAGACACTCTCTCTACTTTTAAGGTCAGGCTTAAGACTTTCCTGATCAAGCTTATAATTAGGGCTGGACTGAACCATCCCTTAGTTATGCTGCAATAGGCCTAGGCTGCTGGGGGACGATGCACTGAGCACATGTCCTCTACTCTTCTACTCTCTTTTCTCTCACACCGAGCTCCTATCCTCTCATTTCTTTTCTCTGGCACTGAGCTCCGCGGTGGTCATAATGTTTGGACATTGGTCTATGTCTGATCGGTGTAGTTCTCACTTGAAGTTACTGGTTTTTTTTGGGGGGGGGGGGGGGGGGGGTTATGGCTTTCACATCTAGAAATGACTAATTCAGTGAATTAATGGATCGCTTTCAGTTACACTCTCAAATTTTGAAACTCAGCTGCAGTCAAAACTTTCTCTGTTACAAGAGCTCCATCTAGTGGCCTATTCAAGTCTTCCTGCAGTCTTCTGAAAGGTAGACAGTAATAGACAGAGACAGTGTTTTAGCTCATAGTTCAGACCGTTTCATTATAAATATAAAAGTCTGAGAGATTACTTGGCCCGAGAGACCATAGTAAAGACATTTAATCGTGTGAGAGCAAATGAAATCGTTGTTCACCTTTAAATCAATTAGTTTTGAGGGCTTTTGACTTTACACTACGGTGGCCGAAAGAGCTCAACGCACTGCAGTTCAAGAAAATACATGCAAATTAAGAAATGTCCCCATCAGTTTCACAACAGGTGCACTGCAAATACGCAGAGGTCAAACACACACAGAGGACGCCGGCAGTGTTTACGAGAAGTGATGAAAAGGCAAAAGAAATAAATGTTTAAACAGTATTAATGCCATTAATCTGAGAATGAACTGCATACGCCATCAGATTACTTTAATGTACAAGCTAATAACAAGCGAAGGGCTTAAAATAAACCATCAGGATGTGAAACAAAAAAAAAAAAAACAGACAAACGTATTTGCACAACCACAGATAAATAGCAAATGTCAACAACTCCAAAAGTCATAAAGCTTTGAAAAACAAGTCTCAGTCAGACTCATCACTTTGAGGTGTCCCTTTGGACACATTTGAGTGTCGTTTGCGCCTCGTGCAGCTCGTTTTCATCTCATTATTATCATTATTTGCATGAGTTTTCGTGAGAGAGATGGACTCTCTCAGCCACCGTATTACTGCCCTCTAGTGGTTATCTCTAAAGAAATGCCAAATATAACATCATTTTGACTTACAAATTACCACAAAATCCTGACCTGAAATCCTCTTAGTATCTATTTATTACTTACATCTTCATCTTTGTCCTGCTTTATAGCCTCACTGAGATGAAATTACATAATGACTCACAGGCCAAAATTAAAGTTTGATTGAAATAATCCTAATCTAAAAACAGTGAGACTCTTTGCCAAGCAAAATTATTCCTGATAAAGCACTAAAAGCCCTAGTGACCTGTCCAGGGTGTACCCCACCTCTCGCCCAGTGACAGTTGGGATAGGCTCCAGCACTCCCACGACCCTTCACAGGACAAACGGTTACAGAAGATGAATGAATGAACAAAGTACTAATAATATCAGCAGGTAATGTTTAAAGCTCATTGCAGCTTCTCTTTAATGTAGTTAAGTAACTCTAACCCTAACCCTGACCTTACCATGATTACGTTACTGCAGAGTTGCCAACTAGGAGATAGTGTTCAGGCCCCCGCACTCAGCTGACCAAACAATAATGCTGCCAAAAAAGAGGAAGCCTCCTTTACGAACACAAAAGGTTATATGTTTTAAACTAGTGCTGACTTCACTCGGGACAAAGTGCACACATCAGCCTTTTCCCATATTTCAGCATTAATGTCTGTAAACATCACAGAAAGTGTTCTCCCTGTGTCTGTGTGGGTTCTCTCCAGGTACTCCGGCTTCCTCCCACCATCCAAAGACATGCTGGTTAGGTTAACTGGTGATTCTAAATTGGCTGTAGGTGTGAATGTGAGTGTGAATGGTTGTCTGTCCCTGCGATAGACTGGTGAGATGTCCAGGGTGTACCCCGCCTCTCGTCCGATGACAGCTGGGATAGGCTCCAGCAGACCCTGCGACCCTTAACAGGAACAAGCAGTTACAGAAGATGAATGAATAAACTAAAATATCACTTTGCTGAGATAAAATAAGAGTTTGCAACAGAAAGAAGGCTAATGAGAATAATCCAGGTTGATGTAGGTGGATCAAATTTTAATGTCCTCCTCTCTAAATGGCATTGTTTCAAATGCCATTACCAACCTTTGTGCATCTTGTCAATATTAGTCATTAGTCATCAAGATGAGAAATCTAAGCAAAAACATTGGTGCAATCGACTTAAAATGGCAATTGATATGAAGATAGTTGTTTAGGTGAAAATAGAGAGCAACTGTGAGTTTATTGGATTAAATGAGTTTTCTTTAATGGATAATATAACCTGATAAGTTGTTTTAACTCATGGCATCAAGTTGAAACAAGAAATCATTAGTTATACCTTTATATATTAAATATCTGATAGATCTAACTATATACTGTCCATGATATCTATACACCTATATTACCACATATCTTCATATCATATTATTGCATTTATATAGATATATATTTTAGTATATCATATGATACACTTTGTATATTTTTATATATATATCCTTGTATATTGTTAATTTAAACTTCATATTTTATACGTACTTTTTATACATTCTACCTTACTTTTATTTTATTTTATGACCTTTTTTCTGACTGTAATTGCTCCTGTCTTCCTGTAATGATGCTACTGGATGACTGTGATGTGTTTGGGTCTTCGTGTTTCTATAACCAGTCTCTCTCAGGGGTGACCTTTAAAATAGTCTGTTTGCATGATATCTTTCTACAATTCAAAGGTCAAAGGTCAAAGATGTTTTTTTATTGTCATTTCAACCTTCATTTCAGCAGTACATAGTTAGATGAGAGGACGTTCCTCTAAGACCATGGAGTGACATGAAAACAAAGGACTACAGGTCTTAATCAATCAAAGGTTAGACTAATTATGCAGACAGACTTTTCTAAACCTGAATGTTCTTGGGATTAGTTTTATTTCAATGATGTTTTCTGCTGTCATCCAAGGCAAAAGGCGTTTGCCTGTTTCCTATCAGATGTACCGTGGGATGATGTTTTCGGGTTAGAATAAAAAAAAAAAAAAAAAAAACTCCCCCTCTGTCCTTGGAGCTGCCTCCCCACCTTTGCCTCTTTCCGAGCTCCCTCCGATGAAACACGAGCGTTTCCGAAAACTAACTCGTGGTCTAATTTCATTGGCGCAGCGCTCGGCCAATGAGCCGCGGCCATCTGTGCAGGGCTCGGCGCTGCTGAAATTCACAGGCTACGTTTCCTTACAAGTCATTTCAGCCAGTTTCACCCTCACCTCAAGTCTTCTTCTCTCGTCGTCCCTGTCACCTGACTGAAGCTGCCGGGATGAAGCTTTCAGTGGCGATTCTTGCAGTTTTTGCATCGCTCGCTGTCACTATTGAAGCTACGGTCTACTTCAAGGAACAGTTTCTGGATGGAGGTACAGTAGCCTACTGGCAATTTCATGCCCCCTTGTCTCACATGAGCTCTTGTGTTGAGGAAGTGGCTATCTTAACTGGACTGAATAGCAGTGTATGCACTGTCGTTTAGTGTTTTCATCAGATCCAGCTAAATATTAGATTTTTAAAAAAGCAAAACGAAAAAAACTTACTTTGAAAAAAAAAAAGAAGCTTACTGCATCAATTCAATGCATTTTAATAGCGATTGGTCGAAGTTGCTTCGATTAGTCAAGTCAAATGTGTTAAAAAGTAACGAATAAAGCAACAAATGTATTAAGATAAATAGTTTTAAGTCGTGGCAATGTCAAATGCAGAATGCAGCTGGTTACATCCTTGTAGGCGAGTCCGAGTATTGTTTCACTTTTGATATGCAGAACCGTATGTGGGTCTCTGAACGACTTGGGATTTATTATTATAGTATAAGTAAAAACGACTTACTCTCAGCCCTCAGTGTGTATGTTTAGTTTTTGTTTGTGCAAAACTATAAGAGCAGTGTCTAAAACAATAAATACTACATATGCTGTAGATTACTGTGCTGAGGAGCTTGTTTAAATGTTCTCAAATATTCCACTTTTAATATGAAGTTGTGTAATTAACGTTGCCTTTCCTGCAGCTGCAGTGCAGCAGTTGTAAGCGTGTGTCCGGAACCAGCACTGTAACACTGTGTTAACTATCAGGATAGGGTTGACAGAGAGTAACTGGTTGACTTGGATTGCTGTGTTTCAGATGCATGGAAAAGCCGGTGGCTCGAGTCGAAGCACAAATCGGACTATGGACAGTGGAAGCTGAGCGCTGGAAAGTTCTATGGAGATGCCGAGGCTGATAAAGGTGATTCCTCTACATTCTTTCAGAAACCAAAGATAAAAGATCCATTTGTCGAAAAGCCGTTGATTTGCTCATATCAGATTCTTGCAAATAGGGTTTTGTCATGCAAATGTGGGTTAAAGGGTAGTGTGTGTGTGCGTGCGTGTGTGTGTGTGAGAGAGAGAGAGAGAGAGAGAGAGAGAGAGAGAGAAATGCTGTCCAGGCAGCCTCAACGAAGATGACTGGAATATCCTGTGAGGCGGCTCTGTGACAGAACAATGAACTCTTACTGTCATGCCCAGCTCTTACTGTAGTACTTAAAGAGCCTCGAATGAATTAAACATAACGCATTGTAACATAATACTGAAACTGCATATTTGACACAAGATCTAGGAAGCTGTGGTCAAGAATAAACTGCTACACAGCGACAAGCAAAAGCTGTGAAAGAGTTCCGAGTCCTCTTTGCTAATAGTTTTTCGCTGCATCTACACCAGGTATCCAGACCAGCCAGGATGCCCGCTTTTACGCCCTGTCGGCCCGCTTTGAGCCCTTCAGTAACGAGGGAAAGCCCCTTGTCGTCCAGTTCACTGTCAAGCATGAGCAGAAGATTGACTGCGGGGGTGGCTACGTCAAGATCTTCCCCTCTACCCAGGACCAGAGCGAAATGCACGGGGACTCGCAGTATTACTTGATGTTCGGTGAGTGGGGTTTGTCCCCTAGAGTCCTAAAGTCACAGAGGCCAGACCTCAGGGTACAAATGAACATGTGATGTATTTTCACGTCCTCAAATAATTTTTAGATTCAGCTGTTTTGAACGTAGTCATTGCTGTACTTCCTTTGCAATGCTGAATAATGATGTAACCTGCGTCTCCAGGGCCTGACATTTGTGGATACAGCACAAAGAAGGTTCACGTGATCTTCAATTACAAGGGCCAGAACTATCTTATTAAGAAAGACATCAAATGCAAGGTAGGTATTCATGAAGCCTGTTGAATTATTTAAAATTTTTTTTTTTTTTTTTTTTGGTAACAGGAATTTTTGGATTCTTACTTGTTCTGTCACCTCTTTCCAGGATGACGAGCTGACCCACCTATACACGCTGATCCTGAATCCAGACCAGACATACGAGGTGAAGATTGACAATGAGAAGGTGGAGTCAGGCTCCATGGAGGAGGACTGGGACATCCTGCCCCCGAAGAAGATCAAAGACCCCGAGGCCAAGAAGCCGAGCGACTGGGACGACAGGGCCAAGATTGATGATCCCAGTGACACCAAGCCAGAGGTAGGCGATCAATGAAACTTTTGAAACGTACTCGGTTTCACTGGTATACTCAGACATCAAGAGTAGCAAAGATAAGAGAAATTAACTGAATTTGAAACTTGGAGGCAAATGGCAATGCTGCTGTCTTCTAGGACTGGGACCAAGCAGAGACCATCCCTGACCCTGATGCAAAGAAGCCTGACGACTGGGATGAGGACATGGACGGAGAATGGGAACCTCCCGCGATCACCAATCCAGAGTTTAAGGTATAACTTCTATAGTTGCTAGGGACAAAGGCTGACGTTCCAAATATAGAATGACTGCTCACCGTTTTAATTTATTTTCATGAAAAGAATTGAATGAATAATATATTTTTCAGTCATTGCTTCTGTCATAGAACTAATGTAATAACATGACTGTCTTTGCAGGGTGAATGGAAACCCAAGCAGATCGACAACCCCGACTACAAGGGAGCCTGGGTCCACCCTGAGATAGACAACCCAGAGTACACTCACGATGCCAACATGTACAAGTTTGACAACATTGGAGTCCTTGGCCTGGATCTGTGGCAGGTAACGGTCGCCGCTCTGCCATTAAGAGTTAATGTATTACATGAATTCTGAAAATCAAACTGCCTTGCATCATAAGAATAGAGTTCAATTTATTCAAGGCACGAAGAAGGAGGAAATGTTAACATGTTTGGTGTCTCTGTTTAAAGGTAAAATCTGGAACCATCTTTGACAACTTCCTGATCGCTGACGATGTCAAAGAAGCAGAGAAATTTGGACAGGAAACCTGGGGAGTTACTAAGGTAGGACACTTAAAATTACTGAATCTAGAGGCTACTAGACACCAACAAGAGAGAGCTACCAACAGCACAGCACATCAAGTAATACAGCTGATGTTAGGAGTGTAGTGCAGGGCTGGAACAAATAATCATATTTAATTTATCATCCAAATACTGACACTGCTGTCTTCTTGATTGTCTGAGATGCTTGTGTGTAGTGTTTTTGCTGCAGTGCCGGGCCCTTCTTTTTTTTTTTTAATAAGCATGCATCTTATTATTAGGTCTTTGTTTCAAAAATACCCACACTTTTCTCTTCTGCTGCTGCAAGGCAGTGCTAAACATCAGTACTCACAACTTTCTAACATAACAGTGCAACAAGAGTCCTGTGAAACATAGCCGAGCTGTTGTTATCCCCATATCAACCTAAAACAGATTAACGTCCACAACCATCTTCATGCTTTTCAGCTCTTGGAAGTTTTTCCACATTTAGGTGTTCTGATGTAGGCAACGCTGTAGCCCCTCTAGGGGTTAAAGTTTAGGATGTTACAGTAGGATTTCAGAATCTTCTTCTCCCCTCGATGTAAACTATGCAGCGGATGACAGCACAACAGTAACTTATTTTTCCTGTTTTATGTTCACACAAAGCGTTTCCACTAAAAAAAAAAATACCTACCTGTCTTCTTTTCCCACCCAGGACCCAGAGAAGAAGATGAAGGAGGAGCAGGAGGACATGGAGAGGAAGCTGAGAGAGGAGGAGGAGAAGAACAAGAAGGACACTGAAGGGGATGAGGAGGATGATGACGACGAAGATGGAGATGAGGATGAGCCGGCAGAGGGAGAGGATGATGATGATGATGATGATGATGATGATGATGCAGAGACAGAAGAGGACAGTGATTCGAAACAGAAGGACGAGTTGTAGGATCTCTATGGACGCTGGCCTTTCATACAGCAACTTTTTGTTCAGGTGTAGGGACGGGGGAGTGGTGGATGCTGGGGTCAGTTCAGATTTATTTTTTATTGATTCCCCCCTGTTTTTATTTTTTGTTTGCTTTTTTTTTTTTTTTTAACAAAACTTCACATTAACGAAGGATATGGGTTTACACGTTGTTTTTCCTTATGTGTGTCTGATTCAATGAGATTAACTAAACATTGCTGGTCCCACGGTGTGTGTGTGTGATTTGACTCCATATGTGCCTGTCCTGCAGATAATCTAAGAATTCTTTTTTTATTTTTATTTTTTTCCATGTGCTGGGATGTTAATTGAGGATCTGTGATGTCGGGTTTATGCACTTTTATCTCTCTTGTGTGATGTAGTACTATTCATTGTTTTGAACCCTTTTAATTTATTCATTCATTACATTTGTTTGCTGAAAACGTGTCGATTCCTGAAGCTTAGTTTGCTCCTAAGTCCTTCCTCCAAGTGTGTTTGTGTGTATGTATGTGTCAATCCTTGTCATTGTTTTGAAGGAGTGACTGTACTGTGGGTGTAAAATTTTTAAGTCTTAGTAAATAAATTGAAGCTTCAGCCAGCAGCGCCACCGGTCTAATACTAGGCATATTTATGGATGTCTGAATTCAGTACACTTTGTTCCAGTGTGGTAGAGAAGGAAATGATGCCCAGGTGGTAGAATAACGGCCAAACAAATATGGTAACAATTCACCTATGTTTTATCTGCAACGTCATGTTTAAATACGTTGGTTCAAACTTTTTAAAGATTATAGGTTATTTGAGATGGGATGTGCTGTAAAATAAGTTTTGATATCACACGCAAGTTATATATATTTTTTTAACTGGGAACTGTGATTAAAATCAAATCAGTACAACTCTGCCGCTAAGTCACAAATTGAGAATTCAGGGTTGTGTCAGTGTCATTCTTTTTTTAGTGAACTGCTTCTTGTGAGATGCACAGTTTATAAAAAAGGGTTAAAGTTTAAATCTGGAACAAGCTTTGACAACTTTCTCATCACCGATGAAGCAGGACAATTTGGAAAGCAAACCTGGGGAGCTATTAAGGTAACGCACATAAAAATACTGTTTCTAGAGGCTACTGAACACTAATGGTACAACTTCATCAAATCAGAGCACTAACAACACATCATATGTCTCACACCGCATGATTTCACCCTTTACTTGTCACAAGAGGAGTCCCCCAGGGCTCCGTTCTGGGTCAACTACAGTTCATCATAGATTTCTTCCTCTTGGCAATATTTTCTGTAAAAACAAGGTACATTTTCACTCCTATGCCGATGACACCAAGTTCTACTTGTCTACAAAGCTGACCTCCACTATTCCACCCCCAGCCCTTTCCACCTGTCTAACCAAAATTAAATCCTGTGTCTCCTGCAAATGAACAGCAGTAAAATTGGCTCTAAGTCCACTCTAGCCAAAGTTGACAGTTTGTCACTAAACATCAATAACTCTACTGTACTTCCCTAAGAGTGTGGGGGAGGGAAGTACAGTGGAGTTATTGATGGCACACTGTTAACCCTTCTGAGGTTAAGAGTGTGGCTGTCATCCTCAACAGCACTTTATCTCAACAACATCACTCGGTCTGCTTACTTCCAACTCCGCAACATTAATGGACTCCGCCCATCCCTAACACAAAATACCACTGACATACTTGTCCACGCCCCACATTGACTACTGTAACTGTGTTCTTTTTGATTTACCCTCCAAATGTGCTAAACTTCAGCTGGTCTAAAATGCTGCAGCTGGTATCATCACCCGAACTCCCTCCATGGACCACATCGCCCCAGTTCTTCAGCAGCTCCACTAGCTTCTAATGAAATCCCACACTGAGTACAAGATGCTGCTACTTACCTTCAATGCCCTTCACAACCAAGCTCCATCATATCCGTCTCATCTTTTCCAATTATACACGCCCTCCCCTACTCTCAGATCCTCTTTGGCCACTCAATTTATTGCCCCACCTGCAAAAACTCTACCATGAATTTCATTCAGTCACTCAGCTCCCTGCGTTTGGACAACTCTCCCTCCTGACATCCAAAACAGAGACTCTCTGACAACCTTCAAATCCAGACTCAAAACTCATCTTTTTTTTAAAAATAGCTTACTCCGTTTAACCCACTTTCCCTTTTACCTCACTTCTATATACTTTTTATATCTGCTTTTATCATTATTGCATTTTTATGATGTTTTATGCAGTGTTTTATTTGGTAAGGTGGCCTTGAGTGCTCTGAAAAGCGCCCACAAATAAAATGTTTTATAATTATTATTATTATTATTAACCACACAGCAAGCAATGCAACTAATCTTAGCTATGCAGTGTAGGACTGCAACAAATGATCATTTTTAATTGAAAGTCCAAATACTGAAACTAATGTCTTCTTGTTTCTCTAAGATGCTTGTGTGTAGTGTTTTTGCTGCCGTCCCTGGTCCTTTATTTATATGCATCTTATTATTAGGTCTCTGTTTCCAATATTCCCACACTTTTGATAAGCGAGTTTGGACTTTTTAACCCTTTTTTAAGCAGGCTAGCCAGGGGGAGCCACCATAAGTTGATAAGTGGACTTTCATCCATTCATCTTCTGTAACCGCTTGCCCTGTGAAGGGTCGCGGAGGGGCTGGGGCTTATCCCAGCTGTCATCGGGACAGGTCGCCAGTCTATCGCAGGGCTAACACAGAGAGACAGACAACCATTCACACTCACATGCACAGCTACAGTCAATTTAGAATCACCAATTAACCTAATGAGCATGTATTTGGACAGTGGGGGGAAGCTGGAGTGCCCCGAGAGATCCCACACAGGGAGAACACGCAAACTCCACACAGAAAGGATTCGAATGGATTCGAACCCGGAACCTTCTTGCTGTGAGGCATCAGTGCTAATCACCACGCCACTGTGCCGTCCTGATGCGTGGACTTATTCCACGCAAATCAATATATGTGGGAACTTTGGGAACTGTGTAATTAAAATCAAATCAGTACAACTCTGCCTCCAAATCTGTGCAATCACTCATCTAATCCACTCTAATCCATGCAAAAACTTACTTATGTCTACATTTTTTTTTTAATTACACCGTCTAAGTGCAACATTTATTGTATTTAAGGTTGTATTTTTTTTCTTTATTTAATGTTTATGTTCTTTAAACTGTATGCTGCTGCAACACTGCTATTCTCCCCACTATGGGATGCTTAAAGAATTGTATTATTTTATCCTAAATCACAAATTAAGCATGCAGTGTCTGTGTTAATGTCATTCTTTTTTCAATGAACTGCTTCCTGTGAGAGCCACAGTTTGTAAAAAACAAAAATAGGTACACGAACTGCAAAAGGTGCTTTATATTTCCGATAGGACTTGAAGGCGGCAGTGTGCCATACCTCGCCTCCAGCAGTAGGTGGCGTGCGTGGTCAAAGTGCTCCGCGGCATATGAGACAGCTGAGTCACACATACATTCAGACCCAGATAAATACTGTGAGAAAAAGCGCTACTACAGTTGAGAAATTTACACTGACCGCACGTTTTTATTTTTATTTTTTTGGAAACCAGCTGCTTCTGACACTACGCGGAGAGATGTTGACGATAACAGTGAAGACCCTGCAACAGCAGACTTTCAAAATAGAAATAGACCCAGAATCGACGGTGAGTAGAAGTTAACGGGGCCGAAGTAAACATGGTCGGGCCGGGGGAGGCTGGCACATAGGCTGAATCCTACGGGAATGTTCCGCCGTGTGGACGCGACAAATGCACACCAAAATCTACGAGCCAATTACTTTGCTTTATTTGGCTAAACAGTGTTGCGTCGATGTGACAAATATGCGGTTAGACAAGTTAGCAATTCTGCAGTAACTGAGTTCATTTGAGACAAAGTAGCAGGAGTTACAAATCGGTCGCATTTACCTCCAAAATAAAATCTTTAAAAAAATATGATTGGGAAAAGACGCACTTCAAAGCACTCGTGTGCTTTCTGAGAAGCACAGCTGACCCATTTGTTTTATTTGTTGAATTGTGTTATGCAATTTGTTCTTGACTTCCATGTGTTTTGTAGCTATTATATAGTGTTTTAGCGGCATGAAGGATTTATACTGAAAGCGCCTAACCGGAAGTGCTGCTTGTATTTCTTTACTTGATTGTTTTTGACTTGTCTCAGTGTCTCCCCATGAATGACGGTGCAATATTTTAAATGTCCTATATTTTTTTAGCGTGCCAATAAGTGGACTGTTTAGTAAATCTTGTTTAGACGCAAAATGAACACATTTTAATTGTTAATTTGGATTAAGCTTAAATTAGGTGTATTTTATAGATGACACTACACAGAATAATAAATATGATTAAACTGCTGTTAAGTTGTTAGGAGTACATTTATAGTAAAGATGTTGTTTTTCGTGACACATGCTGCCTGGCAAGATTCATAGTACTCGCACACTGCACAATGTTACACATGCAATCGTTTATTTTTTCTATTTTACTACATCTGCTTACAGAGCAATTACTATTCACATGCGAGAAAACAAAACACAGGCACGCAAGCACAGGCATGCTAACATAGTCATGAACAGTGAGTCAAGCAATAAACCTGATAATTAAACACATCCTGTCATCCAGAACAATGATGGCGATAAGAAGCGTGCAATTTGCATAATAAATCCTCAGAGAATTCATATTAACATGGGCTGAATTACAAGTTAAATATTTTCCAGCTGTACTTCTAACTCCACAAGAATAGATGTGCTGATATTATCTCGCTGTTACCTAGAGTTATAGTTCAAGTTACAGTGCCTACAAAAATATTCACAATGGGGAAAGTGAACAAGACTTAGATAGGTTTTATTGATCTGCAAGTGCAAGAGAAATTGCTTGGTCACAGTAGCTCAGTTCTTGAAAAAACAACAGTTAAAAGAAAAGAAATACAGGTGTAAGATAGTTAAAATACATACAATATTATCAGGCAAAATATACAAGATTTGCATGTGTACAAATGTACAAGAAATATAAGTAAATATACACATAGGAAGGATAAACGATAAGGTGTAAAATATGGATGGAGGAGCATTAACGTGAATAACATGAAATTATCTGTTACATAAAGGTGAGTTGTCGTTAGCGTGTGGTGTTGTGACATTTCCAGCAACAACTTTCAGGCTCACATTGAGCCTCTATAAGGTCCCGAGTTGTTTCAACAATTCTCTCAGTAATATCAATGCATCAACTGTTGATATTTGTCAGGTGAAAGCTCTAAAGGAGAAAATAGAGTCGGAGAAAGGAAAAAGTGCATTTCCTTCGGCGGGGCAGAAACTCATCTATGCAGGTAAGTGGTCTACTTGAAAATGAATCAAGTAGGTGAGACATGTAGTGCTTTCTTTCTGTTTCATATTTTTACCTGTATTTTATTATTAACTGTGTCATTTCCACTTTTTTGCTGTTTCTACTTCAATGTTACAGGAAAAATCTTAAATGATGACACTCCACTGAAAGAATACAAAATTGATGAGAAAAACTTTGTGGTGGTAATGGTTGCAAAGGTCAGTGTTTTGTTTTTGTTTTTTTTTTTATCAGGTCACACTTACAACTTTACTGGTTCAAGTTTAAATTTTAACAGATTTCTTCACTTTAACTGCCGTCTATGCTGGCTGGCAGCCTGCATTCAGCTGTGTGTAAAAAGCAGCTCAAAGCATTCTTTATCTTGAAGACAAAAGCTTCAGAAAATGAAAAACAGAAGCGGCTAACAGTCATTAGTGAGTTTATACAGTATTTGTCTTAAAAATGGAGAGCAGCAGCACAGCATGTAGTGCAGACAGTGTAGACAGTAACAACAAGCAGAGATTGGGTTCAGTTCATTTTGTTTAAAAAATAGACACAGATACAAACTAAATTAAAATACTTTATACTGTAATACTTCAGTTTAATTCAGTTTTAGTAATAATCCAAATTGTCTCAAGATGCTTTACTGAACCCATGCACTTTTATGAGGGGAAGGGAAGGGAGATTTGGAAAAATCTGGCTGCTTCACAGAGTTTTTTGTTTTTAAAGGAGCTACGGTAATCTGCCCTATACAGTGTAGAAACATGAAGTGACACAATACAAACTCCAATGTCAGGGAGACATACTATTTATTGTACGTCACATTTTCAGCAAAATAGTCATGTTTAACTGCAGCAAAGCCTAGCTTGTGTCTGACAAAACGGCAGAATATATATTGAACATGCCCTGAGTGTGTACTTGGGCTTCATAAACAACCATGCTTGATTCAGTCATTGTAACTACACTACTAATGATCAACTCTCACATTTCTTTTCAGCCTAAACCAACCCCTCCTCCGCAAGCAGCCCCTCAGCCAGATCCCCAACCGGCTGCATCGCTAGCAGCACCCTCGGCTGCAGCCCCAGCACCGGCCTCTGCCCCAACGCAAGTCGCCTCCACACCAACACATACAGTGTCCGCACCCGTGTGTGCGCCACAGCCAGTGCCTCCCACCGAATCCTCGCCCGCCGTCCCAGAAAGCACCCCGCCGGCTTCTGCTGAAGCAGAAACAGCAGCTCCGGACTCAGATTCTTCTGCAGACTTACGTCCGGCTTCTGGTGCTTCGGCCGCTCAAGGCTCTTCCTCCGCTCCGGCTCCTAGTGGCGCTCAGGCAGCCCCAGACTCAGCCACTACAGACGTCCCCACCACAGCCTCCGAGTCGGAAGAAAAAGCAAAGGAGCAACCTGAGGATGAATCATCTGCTACTGAACCACTCCACTCCTCTGCTTCCAGGTTGGAGGAAACCTATGTTTCATACATTAATTTCCCTCTTCATAATTCTGTTAGTACTGGCATGTTAAATAAAGATGACTGATTGCCCACGTTGAATAGGAGAACATTAGTGTTGCCTTTTTTGTCAGGTTGCATTTTATTTTTATGAAATGTGGAGCTTATACTGTTGATATGTTGATTTACACTTTTTCTTTGTTCATTTTCTTTCAGCCTTGTTGACGAACTGGGTCTCCTTGAAGAAGCAGCCTCAATACTTGGTAATTCATTTGAGATTTCTTTTGTGCATTGTGAAAGTCTGGCTTTTTTGTCTTGATGTGCGTTTGGTACAGCTTGTATGAACATTTGCACCATTTGTTCTGACAGATATAACAGCAATTCTTTAACGCAGCATTATATACACAATACATGCCATGCCATATAGTGCTAACCTCTGTCCATCTTCCACTACTCTTCTCTGCCTCTTTCTTCCACAGTGACAGGTCCAGCCTATGAAAACCTGGTGTCTGAGATCATGTCTATGGGTTATGAGCGGGAGCAGGTTGTTGAAGCCCTCAGAGCCAGCTACAACAACCCAGACCGAGCGGTGGAGTATCTACTCATGGTGAGGATTAAACCTGCTCACGTGCTGCATTCCTAGCCTCCACCTGCCCCCGAATTTCGCCAGAGAGTAGCACATGTTTATGTACTGCAGGGTATTCCCGCGGAGGCCGGTGATCTGCCCCTTCCAGAGCCAGTTAGACACAGTGCTCCGCCCAACCCCTCCACCCCTGCTACACAACAGCCGCAGCAGCCCACGGCAACCTCCAACAGTAAGAACCCTGTTTTATTTCTTCTGCTTGTGTTTATTAGATCATTGTACAAAGTGGGTCCAGCTGCAGGAGGATTTATTTCACCACAGTAACATTTCTGGGAAACTACAAACTTTTTTTTAATCACACAGGAGCTTTATCTGCATTTTCACTACCTGAAAGTGACAAAATGTTGGTTACACTCTGTGAGGCCAGTCAAATTGTTTGGGGGGGCTTCATTCGGTAATGGGCAGAAGTTATTTTTGTCTCCGTATCGGCTGAAACTCGGCCCATAATGAAATCCAAATGTTGTTATGGGACTTAAATTCTGATAAGAAGTGTTTCCTGGCTACACAAAGCTATAAGACTACAGTAACCGTGGGCCAAAACGTACATGTTTTTACTGAAATAACAGTGAAGATGCATAAGAAAGTAAGGTAGAATATAATGCAGTGAAGATGTTGTTGCACAGGGTACATTGTTTTGGTTACTGATGTTACTGCATTACCAGCGACTCTTTATCCTAAACAGGTTAGAGATTTACAAATATTATATTCCCTGTTTCTTCTGGACTAACGATATTATTCTGGTGTCGGGAATAGCCGTGGCTGTTCTTAAATAAAGTCTTTATTGTGGTTTTGTACCATAATGATAAAGGCGTATACCACATAATTGCAACAGTTCATCCAACAGCTGACTGGGCCTTTACTCACCTTGTATTGGTACACGGTCCTGGGCTGTCCCCTAGGCAGGTCTGTAGTTGGACCCTATCATTAGTTTGACTTTGCAAATCAGTGAGCATGACTGCATCATATTACTGTGGATTATTATTTTATCCTCCTATAAATTGTCGTCAACAACAACAACAATGGTAGTAACCAGCCTGTCCCCTCCCCATCAGGACCAGTGTCTGGCAGCCAGCCTCCCCCCGTCGGAGGAGGCCCCATCTCCACAGAGAACCCTCTGGAGTTCCTGAGGAACCAGCCTCAGTTTCAGCAGATGCGACAGATCATCCAACAGAACCCAGCCCTCCTACCAGCCTTGCTGCAACAGCTGGGTCGAGACAACCCACAGCTGCTGCAGGTACCACAACAGCACATTCACCATGAGCTCGGGATCTGAGGGTTGCTTTTGCTTCTGTTACCGACGACGCTGAATTTCTCCCTGTTGCTAGGGTTGGTTAATGAAGTGGTCACAGGACGTTTAGAGCGTCAGCTCAAGTCTTGTTTTGACACATTTGTACATAAGGCAGCGAGAGGGCTTCATTCTCACACAGCCCTATGGTTCTGAGTCATATTGGTTGCCTAGCATGGGAAAGTGTGACCTTGTAGATGGTAATCTGCCACATGAGATGGGACAGGTAACCGAACTGGAAACACCACAGCTTCGACTTTCTAGAGAGGCTGCTGATTGTCTCCCGCCGTAGTTGTTCCACCTGTTATGAGTCTCAGAGGTGTTCCAGCGTCTGAGGCTTTTTGGTTGATTTCTTCAGGTCTTCAATTTATGTTGAAGCTCTTCTTGGTACGCCGGCCTTTGACGATGGATATACTGCAGGATAAGCAGGGTGAATCTTATTCAGCAAGCGTTACGCGGTATTCACTTTTGTCGTGTCTGTCAAAATGCCATTACTGTACATGACACACAGGGAGACACAGTCAATCTCAAGCTGTGACTGAAGATCCTGGATGTGGGCTTCAACCATCTATGATATGCCTTCTTGAACATGGAAAAAATTGAATACTCTATTGTGAACGATTCAGTTGTGTTGCAAAAGTCAGTCACAAACACATCTGACTGTAATAGATATCCATTCACCATATCCACTGTAAAACCGTTTAAATAAATGATTTCAAGTGATGAGGAACCTGCATTTAACCTGTTTGGCGACATTCGGATTGATTTTGTGTGTCGCTTTGTGCTCGCAGCAGATCACGCAGCACCAGGAGCGATTTGTGCAGATGCTGAATGAGCCACGAGGTGGAGACGTGGGAGGAGAAGTTGCCGAGGCCCAGGGGTCACCACATACCAACTACATCCAGGTCACCCCGCAGGAGAAAGAAGCCATCGAGAGGGTCAGTTTACGTGTTTGTGGATAATTGCCCAACGTCTACTGTTAAAGTTGACTCGAAAAATTGTTTGCTAATGTGCACAGATGAAATGTTTGATTAACCAAACCACTCTAGGCATTCTAGGTTGTAGCGGAGAGAGGAAGCCATTCACACTGATGCACGTTTCTGCAGCATCTTTGGCTAATCTGTGGCAGCTAGATTTGACCAAAGGAATATAAATATTTTGATCATTATGCGGTGTGCAGTTCTTCATTCGATACTTTAATGGAGCTGTGTGAGAGAGTTACATTCCCATGTTTAATGCTACATTCCTGCATCCTGTTCTGATGTCATTACATTTATGCTCTTACCAGTAACTGCCTCACAGCTGTACTAATGTGTGCCTAATGTGAATTCCAGTTAAAAGCGCTGGGCTTCCCAGAAGGATTAGTCATCCAGGCTTACTTCGCGTGTGAGAAGAACGAGAATCTGGCTGCAAACTTCTTGCTACAGCAATCATGGGACGATGAGTAACCGAGCATCACCTGAAACATCACCGTTCAACAGAGGGCCGCAGAGTGGATGACTGCACTGCACACGGCCGCCGAGGAGGAACAAGGACAAGGAGTGGAAGACACTTCTTTTCATGCCATGTGATTGTGGTCTGATGATGGTGATAAATGAAGATGATGACGACATGCTATCCAAAGTTATGTGTCCTGCCTACTCTCCATTCAGCTGTGACGATCATCATTGGAGCTCACGCTGAGCATTGCCTCACTGCTGCTACATCATTGTTGCTGCCGCTTGAACTGAGTGATCACACTGAGAGAAGTCACGACCGGGATAATGCCAACAGGTCTGCCTGACCTTCACGGGCCGGCAGCCTTTTATTTAGAGCGCTTCCTCTGCAGTGAGTGCATAGGCTGGCTGTAGAACGCGTTAAACTAATGTATGTGTACTCTATACACAGAGTTTGAATTTTCAGCTTGGGTTGGGTTTTAAAAATCCCACTTAAAAATACTCTGACTAAATTTGACACGTGTATTCTTCTAGGGGTGTTTGACCTTTTATTGGCCATTTGGATGAAGTTCTGTTCACGGAAAATTAAATCTGCAAGGGGAATTCTTTCTGCAGGAATATATGGAGGGTTTCTAACCTCCATATACAAGAAATATGTTATAAATGAGGATTTAGATTTCATGAAATTCACATTTTTGACTTCAAATTTAGATTTTGTGAGAATTTCGACCTTGTAAGCCAAGACTTTTTTTATCTAAAGGTTTTGTCATACAATTTTAGAAGCTTGATGTATAATCCTCACAATGACCAGAAAACTTATTTTGGTCGGATACTTTAGACGAGCAGGTCACAACTAGAAGGGCAACAGCTTTAAACTAGCTTTGCTGTCCCCGTATGTATGACGATTACAAGATAACGTGTGCAGTGGCGTTGTATTTTGGAGTAGAAGTGGAGCCACCCTGTGCAGTCCTCAGCTTGAATTTGAATTGCCATTTGGGTCTTTTCCCTGTTTTGTTATTTTACAGATGGAAGAATGTTGACATAGCATGCTTTGTGAGCGATATTGGTTTGACTATTTTATGAAAGAAAAGTTGTGTTCTTTTGCAAACGATGTACTTCCTTCAGTCTTTTTCTGCCCCATATCACATCTTCTGTGCATCTTAAAACTGGAAGAGGTTAAAACTACACGCCTTATGATTAAAGTCCTTTACAAACAGCGTACAATATAGTGTTTTAGGTATTTTTTTTTGGTATAGGATGGAAGAACGGCATTATTTATTTATTGTTGATAACAAATCAGTTACTCTTTCAAAAGTGGACTTAAGGCAATTTGAATTAGCACTAAACAGATATTCATATTTTTCCTCATTTAGCATGTGAGTTGGTGTTCCCCGCGTTACTTTTCTTTATTGTGTTTGAACCGGTGCAAACTGAGAATGCCTGGAAGTTTTGTATTGTCTTGTAAATAGGATAGGGTAAACAAACCCAGGGGGAAAACATATGTACTTTACTGTGACAAATGCTGCTCTTTAGCTACTGGGAAATCTTGGTTGCATGAGATTGTTATTTATAGCATGGCAGTGGGTTAGAGGCTGCAATGAAACCACCAGTGTGGCAATGCTCTGATTGTCAATTTATCTGTTGTTTTACCAGGTCTGTGACATTTTGGGTTTATTAAAATACAACATTAAATACGCCTGTTGTAGTCGTGAACATTCATTTAAGCACTGTGTAAGATAAACGGCTTTCACAAAGTATTGAGGTGTGCTTTTTTTAAAACGGTAGATAAAGGTTAGCAGTTAGAGAGCATCGAGTTTTCTGAATGAGTGTACAGCAGGGGCGTACCAGAGGGTCTAATCTGGCCTCTCTGGTGAATTTGCAACGTGGGAAAATGACATAGAAGATCCTAGAATCTTTCAACTCATTTATTCATTTATTTTCTGTAGCCGCTTGTCATTGTACATCCCAGCTGTACATGGGCGAGAGGCACATCTTTTAGCTTTAACTATAAAAGTAACAGCTATTCCTAAATTTACTACCAAGGGTTGCTCTGTTTTATTAAGAGTTGTGGACATGATTCAATTCAGTTCGATTTTATTTTATTTATATGGCGTCAAAAACAATACAAATTGCCCCAAGATGCTTTGAAACTCCCAGAGCAAGCACAAAGGTGACGGTGGCGAGGAAGAACTCCCTACTGACGGGAAGAACTCTTGAGCAGAGTCCAGCTCATATGGAGGGACCCATCGGCTTGAGGCTGGCCGGGAAGACTGACTAAAACGTACATGTAGAATCTAATCATGATACAAGATATAGCTGATGTATGTCACATGAGAGTCTGATAATGAATATAAATAAAACTGTTGTGCAGTTCTATTACAGGTGAGTTAGCTGCTAAAATCACTGAATATATGAGGTATCACGATATAATATATAACACAACACTGGGACCCAGAACTAAACAGAAAGGCAATGTGCATTAAATTTTACTTGTATTTCTTTCCACTAAAACAAATGGAAAAGTTATTGCTATTATGTTACTGGCCCAGCCTCCCTTGAGATCAAATTGGGCCGTATGTGGCCCCTGAACTAAAATGAGTTCGACACCCCTGATGCACAGCATACACACCGATCAGGCATAATATTATGACCACCTTCCTAATGTTGTGTAGGTCTCCCTTGTGCCTCCAGAACAGCTGTGACTCATCAGAGAATGGGTCTTCTGAGGGTGTCCTGTGGTGTCTGGCAGCAGGATGTTGTTCGTGGGGGGGGCCTTTGGTTCCTATGGGTTGAGGGGAGGGGCCTCTGTGGATCATCCCACAGATACTTGATCAGTTTGGGATCTGGTTTGATCTGATTTTGAGGCCAGGTTGACACCTTGTGCTGTTTTTCTTGCTTTTTGAGTTGTTCTTAAACCATTTTTGTGTGTGTTCCTGTGTCAGGCTGGGGTCTGGGTCTAGGTGGGTGGTACATGTCTAAGTAACATCCACACGAATGCCAGGTCCCAAACGTTTCCCATTGCACTGACACAAGATGGTCAATGTTGTTTACTTCTCCTGCCACTGGTTTTAATGTTGTGGCTGATCGGTGTAGGTATTTCAACTACAGTAGTATCACAGAAATGAGTCGATCCTCGTGTTGTCCGCTAGGGGGAGTGTTTCGCTTGCAGGGGGAGGGTGGGTGCGTTCCCGCAGCAACAGGGAAGATGGCAGCCCTCACATCTCTTACCCAGGTAAAGATGCAGCAATCTAAAACTACACGCTTCAGCTTAAGGCTAACCCGTTTAGCAGTGCTCTACCGTAACGTGTCACTCTCTGGCACTCAATTTTAAATTTCACTTTGAACATAACGCGAGCTCCCTGTGAAATGTAGCTAGAGAGAAAAAAAAAAGAAGGGCAGTCAGCTGGTCGAGTAAGGCCTATTGCAGGACCGTTATGTAGCGGGCTGCTTTCTTAGCATCAGCTGGGGACTAGCTATCTGTGTGGCTACATACCCACGACCCTGCACTTAAGCTCGCTGTTTATAAATGTAAAGAAAACACGTTGCCGTATGCGCCGTTGTGGACGTGTGTGAATAACCGATGTGCGTACATGAACGTATATGTGTAGCAAAGCGTCGTAAACGTAAATAACGGTCACTCATTATGCTAGCAGACCTCAGTTAGCATAGTCCTGATGCCAAGTAGTAGTCGGGGTGGGGAAAGCGCTTGCTGTATAAAACGAGCTACATTGCTTTAATAATACTAATGTGACTCGCCCCTGTTGGTCTTAGGTTTGTTTATATAGAGGCGACGTGAATGTTAAAGGCAATGCGCCCCTTAGGTCGTATGGACTTGTGTTGCACTTGGTTTGTTATTGATGGTGAGCACCAGGTTATTCTGCTAAACTACCCTCTGCGTTGAGTCAGAATTTGAATGAACACTTCTGCCATCATCTTCCGTAAATCTGTCATGTTGCAGGTTTCATTCTGCACACACCACATCTATTTTTATCTCTGACTATCTGGAGGATCTTATGGTGTGCATAAGCCATAACATTTATGGCAGGGTAACTTGTACATGCTTTGTATTTTGTATTTTTCTTTGCTCCTTAAAATGTCTTGTACTTGCACGTTAAGCTGCTCACTTGTGTCTTAAATTGCCCCCCCTGGGGACAAATAAAGTTTTCTGAATCTGAATCTGAATGAATAGATTGTGGAGACCCTTGCTGCAAATTTCTGATCTGTGTTAATGAGTTTAACTGAGTCAGTACAATTTAAGACAGCGTTTTATTTAGCAGAATAAGTTTTAAGATTTCAGAATACTTTGTTAAATAGTCCTGTAACAATCTTTTCTGCCACAGTTGTCGAGTGGGAACCCTGTATATGAGAACTTTTACAGACAGGTAAGGATGATGACTGCAAGCCTCATTTTTATAAAACAAAATGAAAGATTAATTAACGTATCTGAGAGAGTTCTGTATGAATTTAAAAAAAAAAAATGTAAACAATAGTCCAGTCAAGAGTGTTTGTTTGCTTCCAGGTGGATCCTGGGAATACAGGGAAAGTAGGACCAACAGAAGCTGCCCTGTTCCTAAAGAAGTCTGGACTTCCTGACATTACACTGGGAAAGGTACGTGGCGGCAGTCTGATGCTTTTTGCGTATGGTTCCACGTACAACCGACCTAAGCATTGTTGCAGACAGTGTGCACCCTATTAGGGAAATGGTTTTCCCTGATGGCAGTGAGCAGGTTAATGCACCCTCCTGCAAAGCAAGAATTTAGACAAAACAAGTCAGATCCATGGAGGCCCCACGTCAGAACTTGCGGGTCATTAAAAAAATAAAAAAGTGCTGCTTACGTCTTGCTGATAGATAATGCAGCACACCTTCAGAGGTCTAGTGGAGTCAGGTACTCATTGCTGCAAAAGGGGGACCTGCACAATATTTGGCAGGTGGTCCGAATCTTATGTTTTTTTTCGTTTAATTTCACTGATTATGCATGCTCGTGTCTTTTTTTTTTTTTGCTTCAGATCTGGGATTTGGCTGATCCAGATGGCAAAGGCTACCTTGACAAACAGGTAAAGAAGAAGAGCTTATTTTTTTGAATGGTTACATATTTATTCTGATCAGTAGGTATTTAATAACAACGAATGACGAAGTGAAACCAAGCTTGTCAAGCTGTGGAGGCTGTTGCAGAGAATATATGAATAGAATAGAATGTCTTTATTTGTCATTGTGGTACAGCGAAATTAAGGCGGCCAGAGGTCCCCTTTTAGGTGCAGTAAAAAATAAAATAAAAATATAAATAAGGTAAGGAATGAAAATAATATGTACAAAAACTATAAGACTATAGACACTGGCATGAAATAACAACTGTTATTACAACATGAAGGTATTGCACTTGTTGATATAACTTATTGCACATTACGCATATGAAGTTACTATAAGTTGCACATATAAGGTTATTGCACACATGTATTGCACATTATTATGGGAATGTGTTTTTCATATGTGTAACTATTGTTTTATGGTTTCTTATTTTCTCATTTAATAATGTGTAACTCTTTGCAGTGATGTATCATTTATCTCAGCATGAGAATAAGAAAGACTTGTAGTAATGGGTAGTACTGTGTGTCTCTCACTCAGGGCTTTTATGTTGCGCTGCGGCTGGTGGCCTGTGCTCAGAGTGGTCAGGAAGTCAGTCTGTCCAGTCTCAACGTAACAGTCCCTCCTCCGAAGTTTGTAAGTGTGAAAATATTATTACAATAAAGTCCATGTAATTTCTTTAAAGCCGAAAAAGCTAAAACTCGCTGCATTGTAGAGTCAAGACAAGAGCAATAATATTTGGGCAATGACACAATTTTTGTTTGGTTCTGTAAGCCGCTACAATGACGAGACGCAATCGATGCGCATGTGATGGAATTAAAATATCATATAAAATGTTTTGCTACCATTTTTATGTATAGTACCCAAACTCAGATTTATGCATAGCCCTGGAATCTGTGTGTGTCTTCAGCAAGTAAAAATATGCACTCAGTTGTGTCCAGACTAACTTGGCCATTCTTTACCATCAATAGCTCCTGTGCTGGTTTTACTGTATGTTTTGGATCATTGTCTATCTTTACTGTGAAGTACTGTTCAATTAGCTTTGCTTCATTTGGCTGAATCGGAGCAGACGGCATATCCATACAGGTACAACCATCTAGAGTTGTTGCCATGGTTGTAATTCTTAACCTTTCCTTCAGTTTGGATGCAAAGCAGTTAGTTTGGTAGCTAAAATAAGGAAAATTGTGTCAGTGCCCAGATATAAATGGACTCATTCACTTTAAAGATTAACCATGTGTCATTTTTGTGTTATTAAACCTTGTATCAAAAGTTAATGAACGTTACAACTAAGTGATACCTGTTTGTGTTTGTTTGATTTCAGAAAGACAGCAGCAGTCCGTCACTAAGCAGCACAACCTCTTCCTCTGGCGAATTACACTGGGCTGTCAGGGTGTGTTCAAACACACAGTTGCACTCACTTTTAGTAAGAAGGACAATATTTTGTGGATCCATAATGATACGTCATTTTGTCGAAGATGCATTGGAATTAATGAAGTTGTTTGATTTTACTAGTCAAAGGTTAGAGTCACTGTGTCGTCGCAAAACACTTTTTGTGAACATAAGAATTCATATGGTAGTTATGATAAAATTTCACATAGATGGAGTCTATTAGAGGCTATTCTAGCAAGTGAAGAGTTTCTCTGGTAATCCAGCGCAAGTTAATTGGTTTTGTTGATATTGAACTTGAGGTTCATGTTTGCAGATCCAGCTTTTGAGATAATTAGTCTGTCCTTTTCTTCACAGCCCGAGGAGAAGAACAAATTTGATGGGATTTTTGAAAGTCTGGTGCCAGTCAATGGCTTGCTGTCAGGAGAGAAGGTCAAACCAGTTCTGATCAACTCCAAGCTACCTCTGGATGTCCTTGGGAAGGTAATTAGCTTAATTCTGATGTCTTGTATTTGGGATCGTTGATCAAGCTACTCAAGCTAAACATTAAATGTGTTGTGTTTCCCCACACGAAGTCGCATTAATGTAATTTCAGCTAGTAAAATATTTTTATCAAAGAATACGCTTATCCAAAAAAGTATGTTGAAACGAGGGCAACTGGACTTGTTGGGTTTCTTGAAGATGTTTCGCCACTAATCCAAGTAGCTTCTTCATTTTTAAAAGACTGGTAGGGCGTTTAAATAGGCACATCTGTGGGTGTTGGTCATCTGAAACTCATGTGACTAGGGTCTGTTGATGGACAGGATCTTAGCTGTAGAAGGCACCGGAACAACCCATTACTTTCCAAAGACTGCAGTCTCAATATGTGAATGAGAGTAAAACATCTTAGGGACAGACGTTCAGACTGTGTTGTAAATTGATGGCATATTATATCTCAGTCCACCTCAGAGAACAGTGAACTGCCTGTACCACATTTTTCTGTGTGACTGCCAACATTCACAGCATCTGATGCAGTTAAATTGAATCTGTGATAGTTTAATGAGCGTTTGATTTATTGATCCCTTTCATGTTTTTCTTGCCATTAGGTTTGGGACCTGAGTGACATAGATAAAGATGGCCATCTGGACAGAGACGAGTTTGCAGTGGTGAGTGATACCTTTTTAACTCTTAGTATTTGCAGAGGAGTGTGTTATGACCTATACTGCAGCCAGCCCGTTACCAGGGGAACCTCCACATGCTTTGGCTTCACTTTTGAAGAGCTGTCATGGCATCCAGTTTTTTTTTTTTTACAGTCTGTGCTCTGTAGCCTTAGATACTTAATAATACAAGTGATAAACAATATTGATATTAGAGTGGTGTTGGAACAGCCAGGTGAACAATAAATTATTGTTTTACCTTTGCCAAAGCTAATATTCTTGCACTACGCTGCGCTGTTTTCACTATTTATGTGTATTTGTAAATTACTGGGCTCCTATGTCATTTTTATCCTTTTGTTTTTTAGATAGTGAATGGATACTTTATTTGAGCTATTGCTAATAATTTAATATCAGCCTTGTGACATAATTAGCTTCATGAAAGCTGTATATGCAGACAGAAAGAAGGTATTAATAGCAGACTGTGCTCCCCAGGCCATGCACCTGGTGTACCGGGCTTTGGAGAAGGAGCCTGTCCCTGCCCTCCTTCCCTCTTCCCTCATCCCTCCATCTAAAAGGAAGAAGAGTCTTGGCTCAGTGGCCACCTCTGTGCCTGGACTGCCGGCGAGCCCTCCACCACCAAAAGACTCACTGCGCTCCACACCCTCCCATGGCAGCATGAACTCACTCAACAGCACCGGCAGCCTGTCGCCCAAACACACGCTCAAATCTGGACAGGTGATAAATAACAAAAAAGAAACAAAAACGAATTGTTAAACATTTAAATTAAAAAAGACTCATGGTGCATCATTAGTATTTTATCAAGACTGGGTTTGATTCAAAAATAACGTCTCTCTCTCTCTGTCTGTGTCAGCATTCACTGAACTGGGTGGTGCCTGTGTCAGAACGTGGTCGCTATGACGACATCTTCCTGAAGACAGATGCTGATATGGATGGTTTTGTCAGCGGCCATGAAGTAAAGGATATCTTCATGCAGTCTGGACTTTCTCAGAACCTCCTTGCCCATATATGGTAGGAACTCTGCATGTTCCCGTTTATGTTTCATGCATGGCAGGTAAAATCAGTCGTGACTAACAGCTTTATAAATAGTAAATAATTTGGAGGTATTTTAAAGATCAGTTTTGAACTAAAAATGAGAATTGTATCTGTATGTTTTTATTGATATAACCGCCGTCATAAATGTTGGTAGTCCATTACTAGAACTATTACTTTTCTTTGCAGCGTTTCTCATGTTTCAGACATATTGTCAATTCTGGCTTGAATCAGGTATATAAGGGGCCACTAGTGAGACGGCTGGCATGCAGATGTGTTATCTTGAGCCTTTGTTCAGACCTTGCTTTAAGATCCGTCCTGGGCAATCTGATTACAAGTGGCCAGCTTAAAGTAACAGGTGTGAACACAAACAGGACGCATTGAAGACGCTTTTGAGTGATCCGAACTCTGATCACATTTGGAGGTGGTCTGGGTCGCATTTGACTGCATTCCTTTGGTAGTCTGTACTTGCGGTGTGTCTTGGGTCACATTAAAGACAACCTACTCAGCAGAGGTGCTCTTGTGCAAGCAGAGTTTTGCCTCATTCATTCAGAAAAAAACACACAGCCGCTATTATAAATGATCACCTGTAAAGGAAGTAGCACCATATGTGATGTCTGTTCATTAATATATTCTAACACTGTAGCTGTTAACTAACTAAACGAAATTCTTTAAAATGAGTATACCATGTGTGATTTTGTTATTAAAAAACAGATCAGCATGTGGTTGATTACTGATGTGATCATGTTGATGCCTAAGGAGGTGCGTGTAGTTTAGTATTTCCACTCTATTCATTGATGCCTTTATTACAGGAGACTTTGTCCGTCACAGCACATATTAATGTCAGGTGTGACCACAGCTACTTAAAGATTGCCCAGGACTGATCTTAATGCAAGGTCTGAGCGGGGCTTATGATTTCTACTATTTGCATCACAAACATTTGACACCATCAAGTGGGAGGTGAAAATCTCTTGTAAAAGTGCAAAAAAGTTTTTTATTTAAAACAGTTTTTATTAATTCATTTGTACTGACTTTCTGCCTAGTTACTTTCTGATTCCTTTACTTTCGTACAATATTTCTGTTAATCATATGCTGCTCAGGAAAAAAGGAATGAACTTAATATTCCTCTGTTGACTGTCCCCTACCCTGCAGGGCTTTGGCAGACACAAGACAGATTGGCAAGTTGACCAGGGAACAATTTGCCCTCGCCATGTATCTCATCCAGCAGAAAGTCAGCAAGGGCATTGACCCTCCGCAAGCATTGACTGCTGACATGATCCCACCCTCTGAAAGAAGCACTCCGGTTCCAGTAAGTCCCACAAACGAACTATGAATGTTAATTAGTGCTGAGTGTGGTGCCTTTATATCTGTATATTTCATCCCATATAACTCCTGTCCATATGTGAAAGACACTGATACCCAAATTACCATCATCTGAATCAGAGACATTATAAATGTCTCCATTCAGCTTTTGTAATTACAATAGATTGATTATATAGCATGGTATGTTATAGTTATGGGTAAGTTTTAGTGTAATCTTGTGGACTGAAATGAACATCAAATAAAGACCTATTATTTTTAAGATCAGATCAGATATAATAATAGGAGTGATTCATATTAATTATCCTCCGACAGGCTCAAAATATACTCTCAGTGGTTAATGGGGCGTAATAATAAATTGTTATGAAAAATAATTGATTTAGTCTTTCCTCAGAGATGTAAACGCTTCTCTAATAGATATTTACTGGCCTTCATCTGCATGTTGTTATCATCATCATCAGTAACAAAGCCATTTCTCTGTGTCTGCAGAATATGTCAGGATACATGACTCCAGTGGGGTCAGAGATGGCTGCTCTGTCGGAAATGAGACGGGTGAGTAAGCTCTTCTATTTCTCTTTCTTCCTGCTCTCATCTTTCTTGTGATTTCTGCGTATTTGTCTGCCAGACATCTTGTTTTTGAGCTGTGCCAGTCTACCACATTTGCTTATGTCCGCTCACCCACCCCAAAGCCAACAGACCAGAAAGGGAAAACGAGAAGCAGGTTGAATGAAAGACGTCTACTGCTCACTGTTATTCTTCTCTTATATCCTAACTCTTGCTGCTGATGTTTCTACTCTCCCTCTCTCTGTCTCTCAGGCTGTAATGTTCAAGTCGTGGGTAGGTAACACAGACCTACGGTGTATTAAGCTATAAATGCTTTCGGTGGCCAGCTGATTATGCTGGAAAGCATTTTTTAAGACTCTTCTCTCCGTTTCAACACAGTGCAGTCACAGTGTCTCACCTCGTCAACTGTCTCCTAGGAAAGAGTCAAGATCGCTGAAAGCCTGTTTGTTATCAAACAAGATTTATTTTAAATACATACCGGAAATTTGTTGAAGGCCGATGTTATTCAGAATATTATAACATCTTGAATCTTACCTATCCGTGGCAGTTTGACCATGGTCGTGGCACTTCCCCCACGTGTCGGTGATTGAGCCAGTCCCCACCTACTGATTAAACCTCTGTGCTTCTCCTCCTCTTGACCACTGATTTCTCTCCTGAATCCTCTCTTTACCTCTTTCTCCTTTTGTTGCACTGGTTTGCCGTGGGACGTTTGGTGCCCTTTCATTCCTATTTTCTCAAACACACATGGTTTACTTTATCAACCTGTCTTCCTCTCTTTTCTCTTTCTGCCCGCCTGTCTCTCTCTACAGGATAGTTCCAGTTCAGTGGGTTCAGGAGAGTTCACGGGCATCAAGGAGTTGGATGACATCAGCCAAGAGATTGCCCAGCTGCAGAGGTAACAAGCAAAATCACGTGACATCCCACATCTGAATAATGAATAACAAGGGAAAAAAAACTATTCATTTTTTTCATTATCATTTTTATTTTGTAGCACATCACATTTAACCATAACATTGGTGCAGTAATAACATAGCAGTAGTAGTGTTAACTGCAATCAGAGACGAGATCCAGGTTGGAGTCGTGCAATGTCCTTTGTGCAATCTTTTGGTTTTGACTGGTCACTAACATTAGCGCCATCATCATTCCATTGTCAACATCCACACCCTGATGACGTTCATCAGCCAGCAGCAGCTAGTCTCATGAGCCAAGCAAGTGACGGCAAGAGCACTGGGTGTAGTAGTTCACGTGGATGAGTATGGTGACATGTGCGTTTTAAAGTGTCGCATTAAAAACTGTTTATGAAAATGGAGAAAAAAAACCAACTAAACTTACTCAGTAGGTTCTGATATAGCACATAACCCACCCTACTGATCAGGTGTTTCAGCTAGAAAAGAAGAAATGTCTGAATGAATGATACGCTCCGTAGTATGGTGCAAAGAAACATTTCTTTGTCCTGAAGCCCTCTCTACATTTTTCTCCTGTCGATGGGATAAGATTGTTTCTTGTTCCAGGTTTTTGTTTTTCTATACTGCCCCCCTCTGATCACACTACACAGCCAAGGTTATTATTATCACTTAATTTGCATTGTCTTTTCCCCTTGAGAATTAAATAGAACTGGGGAAATGTGAGAACGCACCTGTAAGATAGACCTGAGACCAGCAATATGTTTATTAATATTTAGATGGCTGCTTTCAGCATAACATGCCTGAGATGCATGATCTTTTTTTCTTAATTTTTTTTGTTAATTATTAATGTAACACTGTGCAGCACCATAAACACTACACAGCTAAGGCAAAATCAATAGATTGTCACTTAATAAAAAAACAAAAAGTCCATCCTATTTGAGACAGATAAAAGTGAAACATCATATCTGACAGGGTCAGAGTAAATTAAATAAAGAAACAAAATTAAATTAAAATACATTTTATTAACTTGAATTATCATTATCATTTAGCAAAAACATCAGGTGTGGACGACCTTTTTATGTACATCTCATCCCACAGCTTTCTTTCTTTCTTTCTTTCTTTCTTTTCACCTTCTACTTTTCTCTTCCACACACCCAGTCAGCCGGTCACTCTTCCTTTGATGTGTGTCTTTTATTAAATTTTGTTTGTTCACCACTTATTCTCCATGCTGCGTCAGCACTCTTGCGTTTACCCAGTGGAATACTCTAAGGTAAACATATTGGTTACTGAACATCCACGGACTGGCATTCTGTTATAATTTACTGTAACACCCACAAAATGAGCGGTGTGTCTACCTGCTTCTTTATTCTGCCACCTGAATATCTGACATTTACACACAGCCTCCTCAGAATAGCAACAATAGTCTTTGACATCACTGGATTGTCCTCAAGAGCAATGCTTCATATTTTAAAGGACACTGGAGTCAGTCCACACAATAAATATGTTTATTCAGCATTGTGAACTGTGGCAGTGTAAAACTGATAGAATCCCAGTCCAGTGTCATGTTATTCTGACATGATGATGTGTGTACACAGGGTTGGTAATTTTATCTATCTATCTATCTATCTATCTATCTATCTATCTATACTTACGTATGAATGTTTCTGTGTGTGTGTGTGTGTGTCAGGGAGAAGTATACTCTTGAGCAGGACATCAGGGAGACAGAGGAGGCCATCCGATATAAGAGCGCTGAGGTGCAGGTGAGGGCAACGTGTTAACTGATTAATCAGCTGCACTGTACAGATTTAATTTACTGAAGTCGTTATATTTTGGTAAATCAACTTCTTGAATATTCGAAACTGCAGCAGTCCAGCAGTGCACTAGGCGTAGGTTATATGTAATGCAGTAGAAAACCGTGCTTTATCAACTGTGACCTTATTTTTATTTATTCACCATCAGGAGATGCAGAACAACCTGGACAGAGAGACGACAAGCTTGCAGGAACTAGAGGCTCAAAAACAAGACGCCCAGGACCGCCTGGAGGAGATGGACCAGCAGAAACATAAACTAGAGGACATGCTGAACGAAGTCCGAATTAAATGCCAGGAAGAATCTCAAATGGTGAGGAAGGCTTGAGGAAATGTGCGACTTTACTGCAACACAACCTTTCTAAAGTGACAGCAGAATCTCAAAATATGGATAGTAAAGATTAAATTCATATAGTGAAATAATAGTGAAAGTTGAGTTAAATTACAATTATTGAGAAGCAACTAAGACACTTCATTCTGTCATGTCTTCAGATCTCAACCCTCCAGAGTCAAATCCACTCCCAAGAGTCGGACTTGCAAAGCCAGGAAGAAGAGCTGAGCCGGGCAAAGGCTGACCTGGGCCGGCTGCAGCAGGAGGAGAATCAGCTGGAGCAGAGCCTGGCTGCCGGCAAGATCCAACTAGAGACCATCATTAAGTCCCTGAAAGCCACCCAGGATGAGATTAACCAGGTAGGATGTTTGAAGACTGTCAACAGGGGGCACTATTCTGCCGTATAAACTGCTTCTTTACTACCGATGAAGTCAGCAACTTGGAGGTGTCACACCCTTTCACAGCAGTAAGTGGAAGAAACATATAGAAAAAGTTATTATGTGATATGGTTTGGTAAACAGATAAAGTACCAAAAATAGTGTAGGTGTGTACCAACGTAGATCTAACTATAGATCTGTAACTATATATGCAAGTTCCTCATGATGTGAAGTAAAGCGTGAGACCTGTCAGGAAAATTAAGTCTCGTGTTTATCTGCGCTGCTTGCATTTTTAGAGATCATGCTTCTTCTAGTTATAAAAAAAAAAAAAAAAATCATGAAGCAAGTAATGTTGAGGTAAGGTAAAGGTTACAGTGAGGACAACTTACCTGACTTTTAATTGGTTGTGTGTGTTTGCCGCAGGCTCGCAGCAAGTTGTCCCAGATTCAGGACAGTCAACAGGAAGTGTCTAAAAGCATTGAGCAGTACAACAGCACCTTGAACGGAACCCATGGAGGCAGTATGACCAACCTGGCAGACATGAGCGAGGGTTTCAGTGACAGAGAGAATGGAGGATTCCCAGCCATGGTGAGAGCGGCACAGGTCAGGAACGGATTTCTTCTTTTTATTATTGAACCCTAAACGTGAATGTGAGTTTTGTCTTAATCCCTGTAGTTTTTCTTGATCTGTTCTCAAACAACGAGCAGCAAGCAGCTTTTCTCTTCCTTCATTATAAAATGTCACATTGATTGCAGGATGACCCACAAGTTCTCAAAAGGATCTACTGTATGCCAGGAGAAGAAGGTGGCCAGGTGATTATTGCTCATCTTTGAAGTCTTTGCATATGATGAAGGGTTATTTTGCTTCAAGATCATGGCCTCCTTGAATGTGGTGGACTTATTCCTGTCCCACCACTTGAAGAAAGTAGTGTCAGTATTCCAGTGCCACCAAAGTAAGGAGAAGTAAAGGGCCATTGTTGCATCCTCATCTGTTACTGCAGATAAAAGTGGTTTGCAACACTGCTTTCCATTGCATTAGGCATTTGTGGTGCTTTCCAGTTAGTCTTACAAATGGATTTTTGATAAAATAGGTCATTATGAGTAAGAAATTTAATGGTTGAAACTATGTTTCATTTTAATGCTAAGTCATCCAAATGAATAATTAACTAATCAGAAAATAATCTGTGCATTATTTGAGGCAACTAATTGACCGAAAAATCATATGTGGCTGCCCTCCAAACGTAACTCAAGAAAAATTAAAGAGTTAAAGGACCTCTCACGTAGCCTGATTACGAGAGGAGAACTTTATGAGAGAATAAAAAAGACAATAAAACTGTCCAGAGGTGCAAAATACACTCAGCGCACCACATCAGGGGGAGGAAGGGTTGGAGCTGCCAGTCCAGCTGTGCAGAGTTGATATAATGTAGCTCTTATCTCACTAGATGATAGATGATTTAGGTGCATGCAGCCAAATATTCACTGTTGATATGCTATCGAAAGAAAGTAGTATAAAGTTCACTTAATTATACTTTTCAAATTCACATCCCAGTTGTTCATTCAGCATTATAATGAATACTGTTTTCACTGTAATTATTGTTTTTCTTTCTTTAAATAATTCTTTTTCTTAAAAAAATACAAAAAAAAAACAGAACACAATGTGCAATACAAGTACCAATCTACATATACAAAAGTTTAAAAACAAAAAAGCCTCACACTGCCAGACCTTTGTTCCATTGCTCCAGTTTACAAGGTTTCAAACCTGAAAAACAAACACATACACCAGGAGAACAGTGGCTCTGTTCAGACCTTGCATTAACATCTGGTTTGGGGAATCTGATTACAAGTGACCAGTGTACTGTCCAAGGACAGGTGTGAACACACCCAGGACGAATTGAAGAATTCGAGATCACTGACCACATTTGGAAGTGTTCCAGGTTGCATTTGTCTGCATTTGACCACATTCCTTTGTTAGTGTGAACACAGTGCATCCTGACATTAAAGACCTCCTACTCAACAGGGGTGCTCTTGCATCGACCGAGATTTGACTCATTCATTCAGAAAAAAACAACAACCACAGCCTCTATTATAAGTGATCACCTGAAAAGGGAAAAGCCCCATAAGTGATGTCTATTCATAGTTTGGAGTCTTTTCAGATATTCTGTCCTTGTAGCTGCTGTTTTTAAGTATATATACTTAAGTACTATACTTGAATCTGTTGTTAGATAACGCTAATTATTCATGCAATCATGTTGATGTATAAAGATTAGTGTAGTGCGTGAAGCAGTGTCTTGATTTACTATTATTACTAGAGATTACAGTGTGTATGGAAGCTTCCAGGCTTCGAGTTACAATCTGAGCTTTAACAGCAATAAAGAGCCATTATAGACATTAGCTGTTAGAATATTCTGCTGCTCCCCAAATAATCTTTCTCTATATTAGATTAGCATTTTAGAGTGCAAATAAATTGCTGCATAATAGATTTTTATGCCAAGTAAAAGCACAGGCATTAAAAGTGGATGTTGATTCAAGGTCTGAACAGGGCCGGTGAGAATTTAGAGACTTGGACAAAGTTTGGAAATGTGAAAAAGAGTGCTGCATCTTTGTGGAAAAACAAAACAAAATTGTGCTTGCAGATATTTGATTTTTCTTGGGTTTTTTTCCTGGCATTCTTCATTCAAAGCATTATTCAATTTAGTTTCAGGTTGTTTATGAGTTTTCAGGCTTTCAGACACTGAAAGCTTTTTTCAGTTTCACTATAAGATTCAAGATTCAAGATTCAAGATTTCTTTATTGTCAATTTCTCAATACGTTTGCAACATACAGAAAAATCGAAAAAACGTTTCTCTCTCTTTCTCACATAATAATAAATAAAATAAAATAAAAACCTAAATAGACCTAAAGTGGGTGAGGTTGGCAGTGAAACAGTTGCTATGTAAACATCTGTATAAGGCATAAGGCATTGTATTAATCTCATATGCTATATTCACATCTGGCTGAAGCAGAGAATTCTCATCCCCATGGAAGTGATCTTTGTATTCTTTGTGTAGCTATTTAATGAAACAGTTAACATGTCTTTTCACTTGCACTTCAACCTAGTGTCTTTTTTTTGTTTTGAGCTGTTCGGATCCTGTGCAGTGTTACCAATACTTTTGTTTGTGTTAGAATGTGTGGATGATCACTGCACAACAACATCTTCTGCTTTGTTTTTCTTTCTTGGCTTTTGTTGGTTGCACAGGAAGATCCATTCAAAGCAAAGCCATCTGTGTTCAACAATCAGCCTCAGGAAATTCACACTGACCCCTTCCACACTGAAGACCCCTTCAAAACAGACCCTTTCAAAGGTACTGGTGCCCCTTTTACTTTAACTCTTCTCCTCTGTGCAACAGGGTCCTTTTTGTCTTTCCAGAAATCTCTTCTCATACATATATTTGCCGTTTTCCCTTTCCCTTCTTAATTCACATAAGCCTCTCCTCTTCCTTCAGTTTCCCCCCAGCTCTTCAATCTGTGTTTTCTATTTCTCTGTCCCTGTTTTTATTCCTCCAAACAGCTTATAGTTTTCTGCTTGAACTGCTCTCTGACTGTATTGTATGCCTTCATCCTCTTCCTTGTTTTTCTCCTGCTTTCCTCTCTTTGCTTGATTCCTCTCTTGTAGGTGACCCTTTTCAAAATGATCCTTTTGCAAAGCCGCCAACCGCAACCACAGGTATTTTACTGTTGCTATCAGCCAAAGCTAAACAAAGGCAACTACTCCTTGAAGACATTTCATCTCTCATTTCCAACAATTAGTGGCTTGTTCACTGACTGATAGGGAGTTAACGTCTGTGGCTGATAACAACCTGAAACTCACTTGAATGGGGTCTATTAACTTTCTGTTGTTGGGGTTAGTGACCCATCAACGGCCAAAATCTCACCAGACTCCTGGGACAAGGATGCTCTGACCGAGGCTTCCAGCAATCACAATCTGGACTTTGTCGAAGTTGCTCAATTTAAAATTAAGTTAAATTAGCTAACGTTTTTTTTTTTTTTTAACCTAGGAGAACTACTTGACTCTGGTCCATTGGGGAGAACATTATATATATGTTTTCATCACCCTCAAATAACGGTCATACATAAATCCTCCACTATTGTTGATGCTGTGCTACATGTGTGAACTGTAACTTCTTGTTACACTTCTCTAGTTAGTGATATTGAGTTTCAGTTCTCTGCTTTGTATATGAAGATCAGCGATTGAAATCAACTTTTTTGACACAGCAGCTAGACTCATATCACACAAAGTGTATTTTCCTGTGAAGCACATACATTTTGTCAGCAGCTGTGGTTTGATCACACAGTTATGTCCATGTATGTTTGAACACAGACACAACTTCTGTTATTTAATCTATTTACCAAAACATATTTAGTTGCAGTTATATAATGAATATGTAAACTAAAACTTAAACTTCAGACTTGGCTTTAATTTGAGGGTATTTACAAGCGAATTGACAAATGAATTAAATTTTTAATATGTTGTAGCAAATCCTTTGGCTGAACTTGACTTGGCGAGAATGTGTCTGGAAACTTCAATAGTTTATACTGATAACCTTCAATTGTCAATTATTCTCATCAGTTTACTTGGTTTCTAAACAAATCTTGACTGTAGACTGTCATCAAACAGAAATGTGTTCAGAAAAAAAAATATTTCTGTGAGAAAATAGCTACAGATAATTTGGTAATCTAAAGCACATATGTAGAAACTGATACTGAGTGTTAAGTAGAAAGCTCTAACTGATGCTGTTTCTGTAACTCCCTGACTCAACTTCATCTTATTAACTATCCCAAAACTGTAATGAAATGTTTTTTAATCGTCCTAACATGTTAGAAACTCAAAATCGAATTATTTCCCGGTGACATACGTTTACTTTATGTTTCACTTGTGTTGAAAATGAGCAGTTTTACTGTCACTCCAAAATGTCAACAACAATACTGCATTTTTGGACTACACTGCAGTGTTGCAGAAGTAAAACCTCATGCAAATGAGACTGTAAAATTCAACATTAACTTTAGGCTATTCAAGCGTATCTCACACAGACTTAAGCAATTATTTCTTCTGATCACATGTAAAAAATTATATTGGGTATAACAACTGTGATCTGTCATTGTAATTTGTTTTGCGTTCCTTCGTACTGTTGTCTAGTTAATAAGTAAAACTAAAATGAGTTCTACAGTGAGAGTTTCAGTAGCTGAAGTTGTCCATTTCTGATTCAGATCCATTTGGAGGAGACCCCTTCAAAGAAACAGATCCCTTCAAGGCTTCGTCAGAAGATTTCTTCAAGAAGACAACAAAGATAGATCCCTTCTCCACACCAGACCCCTTCAGTAAAAGTGCCACATTACCTTCCAAGGTAAGATTGACCAGAGTGTCCTATTTTGTTTTGTGAATGGGTTTGCATGTTGTGGTGAACATTAATGTTGATGTATTTCATCGAGTACAGTCATATTGTTGTGAGGAATTTTTTTCAATTGTTCAAGATAGTCTTACAGTTTTGAGTGTGACTTGAGTTGATAAACAATTAAAATTCAAGATTACAGGTGTTTACTTTCATTTGCACAGTAAAAACAGCGGTTTTCAGGAGTTCTTACTTTGCAAGTCTCCCTTAATAACAACTAAATAAATAAAATAAATATAAAACCTACAAAAAACTAAATGTAAGAAACAAGGTGCAAGAGAAATCTGTTAAATGGTACGCTAAAAAGTTTAAAACCTGAGTGGATAAAGTGCTCTGTACCTTGTGCTACAGATACAGTCAGTGGGATTGTGTAGAGGTTGTATTGTAGGTGTGTATTGTCCTTGATGGCACTGTGGGCTCTCCTGATAAACCTGGTCCTGTAAATTTCCTCTAGTGATGGGAAGGCTCCTCTAGAAAGAAATTGTGCAGGTTTTAATCGCACGTTGGAGATCCTTCCCATTCGGAGCAGTGCAGTACCCAAACCACACTGTAACTTTTATTTTGTTCTTTGCTTTCTACAGCAAGCCAGCCACTTTACAAGCAGTGACCCATTTTCTTCAAGCCACCCTAAACCCAAAGGACCAGGTATGATATAATTATGTATTCCATGACAAGGACTTTTAACATCAGACCTAATTGTTCACAGACAGGGAATTTCGTATACCGTAGTATTAACAAGTCCTTTTATTTTTCTGAGGAGTTTGTTTTGTTTTCTCAGTTCTTTTGTTCTCTGCACCACACTCTCCAGTGTTTTCTCCAGGATATTCAAGTACTTCATACAAACACACAGGCACTGTGGCCGAACTTAAATCCCTTAGCGGTTGGACGAGCCTAACACCACACACTATTATGTGTGAACTACTACTGTGAACTATTACTGTGGCTCTACTTACTGAGCCACAGCCACCCCAACCAAAGATGTCACTCTTTTTTTCTCTCTGTTATTGAGATTAGAAAGACCATAGAAACAGTTCTCATGCTGACATAACCTACTATTTAAAACACATATTAAAACACACGCTGCAGCTACACATGACATTAGTTCTACAAAATCTTGACCTAATGATGGCAGTAGGTAATAGGGCTACCTAAATATCTGATATATGACCAGGATATTCCATCAATGGATTTTTTTTTCTTCCCTAATGGCACGGGCATATTCCAAGATGACAATGCCAGGATTCATCGGGTTCAAATTGTAAAAGAGTGGTTCAGGGAGCATGAGACATAATTTTCACACATGGATTGTCCACCACAGAGTCCAGACCTTAACCCCATTGAGAATCTTTGGGATGTGCTGGAGAAGGTTTTGTGCAGTGGTCAGACTCTCACCCTCATCATCAATACAAGAACTTGGTGAAAAATCAACACTGAATAGAAATAAATCTCGTGACATTGCAGAATCTTATTGAAACAATGCCACAGCGAATCCTGTAATCAAAGATAAAGGCGAAATATTAGAGTGTGTGACCTTTTTTTTTGGTGGCAACTGTAGACTGTATGAAAAGATAATATAATGCAATCATTACACTTGCTGAAATACAAATTTAAGAAGAGGTGTATCAACAAGGGTCTCAGCAGTACTGAACATTAAGTAAACTCTTAATTTGAACGTGAACTAATCGTGACTGTTTCATTTCAGACCTCTTTGGCACGTTGGACCCCTTTGGCAGTAGTTCGTTCAGCGCCAGCAGTAACAGCTCTGCTGGATTTGCAGACTTCAGTCATATGTCAAAGCCTAGAGACCCTTTTGAAGGAAGGGCCAGCTGGATGCCGGATTACCAGAAGGTAGCAGACTGACACTCAGAATTTTATTTAAATTTTTTTTTAAAAAAAAAGCCTATTACTGTAAATCGACATTAAATCAGTGATGTGTATATGTGGGCCACTACTGTATGAATACTCACAGTTCTGATGTGACCCCCTTGAAAGTGTCATGTAGTGTTTTGTTAATTTGTTCACAACAGCTTGAATTTTACGACTTCTTCTGACCTGAATTGTTTTGAATCTTGTCAGATGATAGTTTATTAAAACTAGACATTCGTCCTCTCTCTTTCCAGCCGGTGTTTGTGGACGACTCATTCAGCAGGAAGAATGACACCCCAGCTCTGCCTCCGAAGAAATGCATTCCCCCGAGACCCAAACCCCCCAGTGGTGAGTGTCACACTATGTCAGCTTGTGAGGTGTTGGTGGGTAGTTAAATACTACCAGTCTTGAAAAAGCCTCTGTGAGAAATGACCATTTATTATTATTTAAAAAAACTGTCAATCATCATGCTAACAAATGGACACGTGAACATATATCAGCACTATATTAATCTAAAACTATAGAAAGCTTTCCTTTAAAAACGTTATTTGAGGTGTACTTGAGTGTTTTAGTTCAGCCTGGAGGAGGTGTCTGAAGAGACCAGTGAATCTGGAACGAGACCATTTAGCCATGTCTGCATCAGGCCAAACACGCTGCACTCCCAGTACACATTCTGCTTTTTGTGCCAGTAGCTCATTGGCTTATTCAAAAGGTTCATACCTTCCCTTTTGCGTAGCACTTGATTCTCACTCTGCATCCTCATCTCCTCAGCTTGTTCTTATCTACTGAGGTTTTCCACTTACAAGTCCCCACGCAGAACCAGGAAGAACCTAATGCAAACAAGAACTTGAAAAACAAATTAAACAAATAACACCTGGGGCTGCAAAATGCAGAGGGGAATCTTGGAAATGGAAATAGTATTATGTGAAATCAGATGTTAATCAACTTTTTTGGCCATGCATATACATACGTACAAATACAAGACATTATTTCCCTGCATTTAACCCATCTGTTTGTACACACTGAGAGAAGTGAGCACACTTAGAGCAGTGTGCAGCCATGCAAGGTGCCAGGGGAGTGGTTTGAGGGGTTTAGGTACCAGACCAGTGACATTATGGGACCAAAGCTGCTTCTGTTTTCCCTTTATAATTATAAAGTGAAGGACAGAAAAGATATTTATGAGAAAAAATAGTTATGCTGATGTTTGTTTGCCTAAAATGAGTTGAACACTTTGGAGATGGCTTTATTAGTAAAATAAGGAAAGCTGCTTATTTTGTGTCTTAGTACTGCATTTACTTTGTTCTTCTTTGAGCGTTAAGCAATTCAGCAATATCTCAGGACCTGAACTTTCTTGATGAACTATATCTGTTATCCATTCTGCTGTAACTGGAGATGACCTCCACCCCTCACAGCGTGAGACTGTGCACCAAGCACAGCTCACACTAGGCCCACACAAGTTCTCATTTGTCAACAGGAAAGAATGTCATTGTGGGTACGGAGAAGATAAAAGCCTTCTCACTCTATTTTGTGTTTCAGTTCAAACACTGCCACACCCAGTGGCAGAGGGATGATGTGCGCTGTAACATCACATGTGTGCGTTACAAAACTTTCTGATACAGGATTGGCTTCAATGAGCTTTCACATCAGTGGCTTTCTGTCATGTCTTTAATGTGAGAAGGTCACACTTTCTTACGTTGGTAATAAAAAACTCTCCACATCCCTCTAAAAAAAAAAAAAAAGCAGATACATAAAAAAAAAAAAATATGAATTTTGCCAGAACTGTTGCACCTTTATACCTGCAGTGTACAGTGTCACTAAAAGCATTTAAGAGAAAGAAGATACAACTCCAAAACTTAAAATGACCTCAGTGCATGAGAACTGAACTACCGCTGACATCCTTTGATTTCATGATGGGTCTTATCAACATGATGGGTTTTATCAACTCATCTTGACTTCCCACACTTCTTTACAAAAATATGCGAGTGCTGTCATCTGTGTCTTTTATGTAGTATTTTTTTGTTTGCATCCATTTGTATTGATGTCAAATCTTTCTCTGATGGTTTGATCCGGCCTATAATTAAAATGATAACTTAAGTATCACCAAGCTTTGTCTGCAATTAGTGCAGTTTTCTGTACTTCCCCTTCTATGACTTTACCTGTTAATAATCTCATTTTTTGTGAAAACAGGGTGACTCACAGAAAAGCCTCGATGACACCCCCGTCCTAGGGATAGAGAAATTGTGAAGGCGATCTTAATCTTAGACTTTAGTTTAGCCTGCACGGACTTGATGCTTTTCCCATGGATTGTAATTTGGTACAAAACTGTATGTAAAAGAAACAGAATCAAAGGCCTCTGCATTTAGTCCCACCATCACTGCTTCTACACGTTTGTTAACTGTATGTTACATCACATACAGTGTGCGCCTGATGTTGTTTTTGTAACTGTCTGTTTCATAACAACCTGTCAGATCACAAGTAAATGAATTCTTTCTGGAATACAAAATCAATGTCTGGCTGAAACAGCACTAAATAATCTGTTATTTTGATTAAGGACACTTATATTACAATTTTTGCTTTATGCTTTGTCCTTTTTACGTCCTTTGGGTTTACTCCATTAATGTGGAATTTCTCCTCACTCCAAGAGCATCCATCTGTGCCTGGGTATTTATTAGATTTTGGTTTTGAAATGGACGTTATCTGCTGCAATTTCTTCTGGCAGAGGCTTGTTCTCTTCCTTTGTTACTTGTGGTATCTCTGGGTTTTGTGACACCGTGAGAAAGAGCTGGTCATTGTCCACTACTGTTTGTTTTGTGTACAGTTTCATATGATAGGTTTCCAAATAATTATGGATATTGTCTGTCTTATACATAGCTGAGTTAGTATGGGGATCTCACATCTTGTGTATTTTGTTGTTTTTGTGCCTGCTGCAAAAGGTAGGAAATGTGAAGTCTGATGGAGATATCAGTCTTTTATCTCAGTGCAATCATGTTCTTAGTGTTAAAGGGACCTTTCGGCTGACAGATGTAAGAGAAGAGAATTTAGTGTGCATATATATATATATGTATATATATATATATGTATCTCAGCATACCATATCATTAGGTTTCCATGTGTTGGTGCTGTTTTCAGTTCCCTTTTAAGATCAGTCTTTGTGCTTCTGGGCTGACAGGTGATTATTGAACTGATTCAGTGAACTTATTTCGTTCTTCCCTGGTCTATATCATGTTAGAGCCGGCCACTCCCAGAATCTCCATCAAAGGATGTAAATCAATGGGTCTATGCTGGTGCAAGCCCATATTTGTGTTCTCTTTATATCCTTGCATGTGTCCCTTCACGTAGATGGAGACACCTTGCCATTATGCCCTTTATTAGTTCTTCCTTAATTCGTCCTATTCATACATAGAAATAAATCTCCAAAGCGTGTATTTCCCGTAGCCCTATAATACATTTCTCTATCCTTGAGAAACTGTTGATTAAACACAGCTGAATCAACAGCTCTCTGTGATTTTAAGCAAATCACTCAAATGATTTGGCAAGTGAAAGCATCTTCCCTCTTAATCACCAATTCAGATAGCCTGTGTCCTCAATTGGCTTTATGTGATGATGGAAATATGTGAATCCACTGCATTAGTGGGCCGATAGTGGTGCATCAGCAGTGCACTCAAATATGAAAAATGGACATACGAAATGAAAAATTACATTTGTGCTAATGTAGAAATTTGGCACAAACGTTCTCTCACGTCCTGGAGTGACTTTGGGTGGCTTCCACTGCTGGCCCTGCTGCAGGCACACACATTATTGACCTAGAAATAATGGTTGTAGATTGTTGATTAGCTGTAGTAAAAACTCCCAAGGGTCAGCGCAGCATTGTCACTTGGGACTCTGTGCTCATTGTGAGAACGACGTGTTTCGGTCCAAGCTGTGGCCATGCTGTGCCACATGCTTGCTGACTCTGTGGTTGTAGAAGGGAACTAGAGCGAGAAGTCTTTTACGGCTTAGATGCATCTTTTATTTATTCAGAAATGCAATCAGATTCCATCAGCTCCTAGTCAGATCGTTTCTACAGTTCCCTCTGTGAACCCCTGGGCTTAAGTTCAAGGTTCATGCTCTCAGGATCTGTATATCGAGTTCATATTGTTGTTTCTCACAAACTGCTGTTGTGTTGTTTGTGTCGGCACATGTGAAGATGATGTTGTAAGAGCGATGATGTGTGGTTTGCATGGCTTGTTGTTGGCAGACACACCCTGGCTTGCTTCCTCTTGCTTTCCTTTATGTTTTCGAGGGTGAGTAGTTCTGAGAAGGTCACTGCAGGGTGTGCACAGTGAGCAAATATCAGCATTTTCACAGATAAAACAATTGTCTTCCTCTTCTGATGTTTAGTTTTGTGTCTCTATGTTTTCTGTTTTGCTCCTCTTCACACACCTTTGCATGCTCGACCACTTTTTCCTCATCACTTAACGTCATGCAAACTGGTATAACTGAGGGAACATTGCTGTGGCTGTATTGTTTTCGGTTGATTAAATGCTGCATGTACAATCCTGTGGTAAACATTAAGAGCAGATGCCGCAAACGTAGTGGATTATTTTAAAACTGGGTGGAGTTCGAGATTGTGGTTTCTCAAGTGTGTGTGAGTGTGTGCGCACCCATGAACACAGTTTACTGAAAGAGGAAAAAACTGATTGCCAGGCATGCAGTTTTGCTCGGCGTGCAACGTGAAATGAACTGCTCGACCCACGGCAGCCAGGTTATTTTGGCACTAGGACTAAAGGCATGTGTTGTATCACATCAGTGTGGTTTAACACCTACACAATCAACATAATCTTGTCTTAATGTTCCCACGATCCTCTGTTAGCACCAGTTTGAACTCCATGTAAATAACACAAACTGCTGTTGCTGTGGTTGTTACACATGGCTTGGTTGTTGTTGATCATGCCTACATAAACCTGTGAATGTATTATTGAGTCTGATGAACATTTATCAGAGCACTTTAACTTAAAAATAAATGTATATTTAATTTAAAGTGTTTCAGATGGTCAAGAGCTAGATTTTTGTCTTAAAGGACTGCAATATATATTTCTGTAAATCTTCAGTTGTATGACTAAATTCAGTGCAGTGTAAGATGTCCTAGGATGTGACATATTTATTTGAAGAATTTTACAAATTTGAGCTAAAAACATTTTCTGTTTTATTTTTTATTTTTTGTCTTTGTAAACTGAATATATTTGGAATTTAAGCTATTTTCCAAGTAAAGCAAAAATGTCAACAACAAAATAACCGTGGCAGATAAACCTTTTGTAAAAAAAAATATAGATTTATAAAATGTTTACTTAATATTGTCAGTGAACTGGTAACTTTATTTATTACAGGTTCACTTATACCATTGTTAAATCACCGAGGACTTTCGTAAATGTTTATGTATATATTTCTTCTAGTTGGTTAGTTGGTGTACCAACATTTGGTATGTGGGCAAAAACCCAAATGAGCGATTTTCCAGGAAACAGTTGAAATTGTTTTGTGGGTTACGGGGTATCGTTTACGGTTTTGATCCTTTGGGTGTTGTCCTTTGGTGTGTTTTTCATACAGCAGCTGTTTTTTTATCTGGTTCCTTTTTAGCGCTAAGGTGTAGCTCTGCGTGTGATCATTTAAAACAGGAGTTTTTTAGGACCTGATTTGAATTGCTTCCTACCGTGCTGTGTGTGGTTGTGAAACCTATGTGGCTTTCAAAAACTGTTAAGTATCTTTGAGGTGTCACTGGAGGTTAAGTTGGGTGTGGGCAGTTATAAGCAGATACACTCATGTTTGTTATGTGTGCGCTTCAGTATTGAGTCATGGTACCTCTCAGCTGTAGGTGAACGCGTGTACTTTTATGATTAATTGCACCTTCGGTTGGAGATAGGTGTGACCTGAAAATTGTGATTCGTTTTTTTTGGTCAGAATTGTATCACATCTTAGCAGCAAATTAATCAGTTTCAATGAAGCTGAGGGTTTGCACTTCAAGCCCTTATTCATTATACAACTTAAGCTGTTTTGGTGAACAGCTAGAATAATCACTTCCTTTTCCTTGCATATCTTCGTCACAACTGATAAGATCCAGTCTTTTTACAGAATGACAAACAGTTTTTTTTCTTTTCACCTGTGCTGTGATGTGTTTGTCTATAATGGTTTTTGCAAGCATTTACTGCGGCGGTGGAAGAAAACAAAACTTGCTTGTGTCTTCTTACTGACGATGCTCCACTTTGTCTTTTACGTCTTCAGGTAAGACTACACCGGTGAGCATGACCGGCCCGGCGGACTCTTCCAAACCTAGCGACCCGTTCCAGCCGTTCAGTGGCGAAGCCGTCGACCCTTTCCAGAGTAAAAAGGGCCTGGGAGACCCGTTCAGCGGCAAAGACCCTTTCGTCCCGTCAGCGGCATCAAGTAAATCTCCTAAAGACTCTGCCTCGGGTTTTACAGACTTCGGTTCTGTAAGTTGAGATTGGTGATACTGCTTAACTGCCAGTGTCTTGACCAGCCTAATACGATGAAGGCATTACTAAGATTATGAGAAGGTTTATTAGTTATAGATGTGAATGAGGGCCTGCAGGCAACATCTGGCCCTCATTAAATTAAAAAAAATCCCAGTATTTAGGCTGTCATGTTATTTTTTCTTCTTATATTGAAACCATCCCAAAATCAACCGATGGATCATTTTATGATTTACCAAACCTGAATATGTGCAGTCACCCTGTAGGTTCTGAGGCAGTCACAGGGCTGCACCATCTGTGGAGTGCACACATGACATGACGTCAGCAGAAAACAATACAAAGTCTGCCTAGCCTGCATCTCATTGGTCCTGGTTCACGACTGCGTAAAACAGAGAGAAGCTAATTGGCAAACGCTGAACTGCTGTGCAAGTCCACCTACCTCGGCACCTCTCCCTGAACCAGCGTCCCCCCCCCCACCTCACCTCTTGCAGCTGAGAAAATACACACCCAACTACCACAGCTCGCTTCACTGTCTGTCACTGAATATCATTTTCCTGATAGGTGCAGCTGAAGCAGTCCCGTATTTTATGAATGGAGCGTGCAGTGTCTTCATGGTGAAATCAGGACAAGGTGTCATAGCGCTCATATTACTTTTCCATATGAACCTACTTTACATTTTATTTTTTCAAATGCACAATAATAGTGATTCACAATAACAAGCAGTGAATGTCTTCTGTGGTCTGAGAGCTTTTTCTAGTCCACAAGTATTAAGAGTTTGCTCTCAATGATATAGTCTTATAATATGATTTTAGTTTGGTTAGAAATGAAAAACATTGAACAGTAGGCTAATTAGGCATTTGAATGCAGAGTCTTGTTGCAGTGAGTTTGTGACCAAAGCCCTTCCTGACCAGTGGAATCAGGTGCTCTTCACTGTAGCCTGAGATGATGCACAAATTTCCAGGGTGACCAGATCAACCGTTTTTTTTTTTTGTTTTTTTTTAAATAAACAATCACAACACGTTACAAACGGCATGCAATCAGGTCTTTCTTTAAAGCCAGGCTAGAGCTGTTCTGAAACCGTATTCGTCGGTATAGTACAGGAAAGGGTGTTAGCTCTTTTTTGTGGTTTGGTTGTTTTGGCAAGAAGAATATCAGAGGTTTGTCAGGTTTTCCCCTGAGTTTCAGGTTGAATACCAGCGTGCTGCCATCATGCTCACTGTTTGAACTAGTAGTGTAGCTTGTGACCCTGAACAAGTGGTCAGTCCATCAGAGGGAAATCACACTGAGAAAGACATTCACACCAGTTACGGACAACCAATTAACACCCTCAAGATAATCTCTAAATACTGTACGTTTCCATTTCAGTCAGACAGATAATCAGGTGGATAATCACTGCGATTAACCCCCGACATAATGCTTCAGCCACTCAGTTCAAGTGGTTTTCAGATTTAACATCAAACATCAGACATAGCAGTATCACTACTCAACTCTCAGTTCTGGAGTCTGTCCGTCCTGCATGACTGTGCGTTGTGTGGAGTTTGCCATGTGCAACAATTTAGTGTGCTATCAGCAGTAGTAGTGTGTTACATCTGTTGTTTATTTTGATTGTGCTAGTCTTTGTCTTACAATAACGCTGAGTCTTGGCTTTTACTAACCCGATCATTTCTTTCTACAATCTGGCCGCAATTAAGCATTTATGGAACCTCATATCCAAACTGATTGGTTTACTGTGTATAAATGAAATAACTATGAAATGATTATGAATGAATTAGTTTGACGTAGAACTTCACTTTTTCCAGTTGTGCTTCCTGGTGCCATGTGTTCCCACTCACCTGGCCGTCCAAGTTATGCAAAAAAAAACTTGTTAGATTGCTCTATGGCCCAGCTCTGATGTCCACGTCCCCATTGTAGGTGCTTTTGCTTGTGGACAGGGGGTCAGCAGGAGCACCCTGACTGGTCTATAGCAGCGCAGCCCCATACCCAACAAACTGTCTACTGACACCTTTCTATCAGAACTATCAGTAACTTTTTCAGCAATTTGGCCTAGAGTAGCTCGTCTGTTGTATCGGACCATATGGGGCAGTCTTTGTTGTAGCCTGTATCCAGTTCACTGGTTTTTCTACCACCCGTCAGTGGTCATAATGTTGGTTGATCTTTGTATCTATGTATTTGCATCACTACTGGATGACAAAGTGATTACTATTCATATATCATTATAGAGAAACAAAACATATCCTTATTTCCTACATTTCCTAGGAGCACTATGGTTCCATATTTGTCCTCTCTCAGCATGTTTCTTCTCTTGTTGTAGAAGACATCTTTACCGTCTCTTCCCTTTAGTTCTTAGTGTAACTTGTTTTTCCTTGAAGGGATTCACTGACAGTTCTGTTCCACCACAGTCTGTTTGTCACACACATATTCAGCTTCGACTTTAAGATTTGCGTAATCAATTGGTCTCAGTAAAAATACCAACGAAACACGAAACCGAACGTCAGTGTTTCAAAGAAGACTGCACAGAACGTCTGCAGGGATCCCTTTGCTGTGTCCATGTGCTGTGGTGTGATGTCCTGTAAACTAGCCTAGATCAACTGATTTCAGGTGTGCCTGGTTTATAACCTCTGTTCTGTAATCTACCTCTCTGACAGGACCCGAGAAAGTCAAGGTAAGAGACTGACCACACACACACACAACACACTGGTTCATGTGGTCACCACCACAGTCTCAGAGATGTACACACTTACACCGAGCACGTTGACTGCGTTTCCTTCATTCTGCAGACCAGCTCATCCCGACCATCTCAGTTGGGTTTAGGTCGGGTGATTGTTGAGGTCATCTGATGCAGCTGGACGCTCATGAATTTATCCTCTGCAGCAGAGATAATCCCAGGTCTTCCCTTTCTGGGGCATGAGAGCTGTTTTTAACAATGCTGTAATGCATTTCATGTTACGTACCGGCCAACATACACTACAGTATATGGTAGTGATGTTAATAAACAGTTTGCAAAGGTGCAAATTCCTAGCCTGGTCGTTACCATCCTAGTTTCCGCCCGAAATTTGATTTCGGTCGGGCACGGAGTCTGGCCAAATTGCACTTCCACGGTTCGCGTGTAACCGCGCGGTCCGCGCCAATCAGCCAACAGTTGAGTGATGACGCGGAACTCGCATGCCGAGTTGCTTGTAGTCCAGCGAAGCTTGTAGTTCAACAGCATAGCAACAATGGCGACGGAGGAAGAGACGCTAGAAGCCATCCGCGAAGTTGTCTCAACTCTCGAGAGCATCACGGAATTAAAACCAGAACAAGAGGCTTGTCTTGTCAATTTTATAAATGGCAAGGACGTCGTAGCTCTCCTTCCAACTGGCTTTGGGAAAAGTTTGATTTATTTAACTGGGAGCGGAAGTGGTAAGCGTAAGAGCCTGAACTCCGGCGCACAATATACGTCATTACCAAACGTTGCTGATTGGTTAAGGGAACTCCAATGATTTTAAACCTCAAAATAAGCATCCGCCCATTACGGAGACAGATTCCTATTACATTGGGCCTGACTAACGTGCCAGACCGAAATCAAATTTCGGGCGGAAACGTAGGATGGTAACGACCAGGCTAGCAAATTCCCACATTTGAAGTGAATCTTTTACAACCCCGTCCTGTGCTCCATAATTGTTGCCATCATTAAAAGAAAGTTGCACTTTTACGCTCCCTCTCACATCACAGCTGGTATTCTAGTTTAATCACACCATCACAGAAATGTGTGTAACCTGATGGTGTCCTTTTATAGGTATAAAACTGGCAGTGGTAAAGACTGTATGTCTGAAAAGGGATTTCCTTTCTGTTTCTCTGTCTCTCTCTATCTGTAGTTTGGGAATGAGGCGCAGCAACTGGAGTGGGCTAAGCGGGAGAGTGAGCGAGCAGAGCGCGAGCGTCTGAAGAGGCTCAGACAGCAGGAACAGGAAGACCTGGAGCTGGCCATCGCCCTCAGCAAGGCAGAGATGTCCAACGCATGACCTGGGACCCTTACCACACGCGAATACACACCTAGCCATACGCAGGCTAGCATGCAGACGAAAGTGACCGACATGAAAATATTCAGACATGAAGCACATCACTTATCTAAATTCCGGGTGTTCATGCAAACTCTGGTGTGCACACACACACACACACAAGCAGAACCTACACACGCAAACACACGCACACTCAGTGACTCTGTGAATGGAGAAGGAAGAACCCCTGACACTGAAGAAACAACGAAACTGTAGGCTGAAAACTCATCACTGCAAACCTCTACTGCTGGTTTGAAGAGAAGGGAAAGTGAAGTATGAAGAAGGATACGAGGAGGATCTAAGCGGAGGGCTCAATGGAAACCAATTGATGCACTGTGGATATGCACTATAGTGATTGGACTCATTCATTCATTGGACTAAGCAGACGACACCTTGAGTTTGCATTTCAGCATGTTGTTTTACTTCTTCAGCTACACTCACGATGTGGGGAAATGGCATGCTAACAAAACTTTCTTTCATTAGAAAAACAGTGAATAAAAGGGTTTTTTTTTCTTCGTAACAAGCCACATTGAACAAAAATCATACCACAAACCCAAAACAAACCCTGAAACAAAGGCAACTGGGCTTGTTTGAGTTATCTTGAAGATGTTTCACGACAAGCAGGTTCTTCATTTCTAAGAGAATGGTAAGGAGTTTAGGTTTTCATTAGGAACATCTGTGTGTGGTGGGCAACAGGAACTCACATGACTAGGACCTGTACACATGACCAGATACTACGCCAGATGTGTACGTTTCAGGTGGGCACCACACCAGATGTTCCTAATAAAAACCTAAAACTCCCCACCAGTCCTTTAGAGCTGAAGGAGTCGCTTGATTGGTGAAACGTCTTCAAGAAAACCCAATAAGTTCCATTGCTTTTGTTTCAGCTTTGTTTGTTTTTTTTAGATATATCTTGACCTGGATGACCGAGAACATACACAGATCCAATAGTACTAATCTGACTGCCCAGGTATTTCTTAGAAGGGATTGGTCCTCATATATAGTGTTGACATTGATATGTTTTTGAGCTACTGAGGGAATAGACTGTGCTAGTATTCAGTGTTGAGTTGTTTTGTTGAAGACCGTGCTTAAGATTGGGATTTTTTTCTTTTCAGTTAGTGATATAAATCTATTTTTTAAATGCTGTCACCAAGCCAGATTCAGATGAGAAGTGAGAAGGGGGTTACTAGTTGAGTGGTTTCACTTCTGCTGCAGGCTAACTGTTGTTCTCTGCTTTGTGCTAGGATAGACTAAACTCTATACTGGATGTACAGAATTTCATTTTCTCATCCGCTGACCGGACGGTGTTGCAGTGGTTAGCCCACTCACGTCTCACAGCAAGAAGGTTCTGGATTCGAACCTCCCGGGCGGCTGGGGCTTCGCTGTGCACAGGTTAAATGATCTTCCTGTGACTGCGTGGGGTCTCTCCGGGTCTGGCTTTCTTCCACAATCTAAAAACGTCATTTGGTTATTCTAAATTGGCTGTAGCTGTGATTGTGAATGGTTGTTTCTCTCTCTGTAGCCATGTGACAGACTGGTGACCAGTACAAGGTGTAGCCCGCCTCTCACCTAATGTCAGCTCAGGCTAGGATAGGCTCCAGCCCCATGCTACCCTCTTTAGGATCTGGATGGATGGCTGGATCTCATCTGACTCTGGGTGAATATAATTCCCCGAAAATCATGTTTACATTTAATTTCATACCACACCAGGGCCTTTCATGAGGATAGGGATATTTAGAGGCATCGGCTTTAAAGGCTACACTGTGTGACACTTAATTTGTGGTAAATTATTTAATTTCTAATTAATCCTTAAGGAACATGCCATACATCACTGAAGCACCATATAATCAGAAACTGCTTACATTAACTGTTCAGGGACTTTGTGCTGCAGAAGGACCCCAAGCTTAACGTGGTACTTTCAATCATTCAACTGGAGTTTTTATTATTATTATTATTATTTGACCATATTAGATTTTTCTCATTTTTGCACTCAACCCAAGACACAACCTCAACATCAGGGGTTATTTTATTCAGCGTCTCAATGTCACTGTACCGGCCGAAGTGAGTAGTGCTCACTCTAAAGTCCCATCTCTATTTGTAAAGTAGATGGATGTCTTGTCATTGCTCATGTCTTGTGCACACGGCACGTGGGAAGAAGGGGGGTCAGTCAATCAGTCAGTTGCCACGATTACTCCGAGGGCATCAACCTGCCTCGTGAGCGCACACACTCCCAACCTGTCCTGTTTTAAGAAAACAATTTTTTTAAACAACTTTCATTATGTTCCCATCCGACTCTTCACATTAAAGGAAGTTGAGGGAAAACAAATCAGCTGCTTAAAAAACTGCTAAAGACGCATTTCATTGTTGAAAACGAGAGCGACCGTAGTCAGATGTCGACATATCCATTTGTGACAGTATGTATTGTACAAACGCGTCTTCTGATCATGAATATAAACTTCTGCTGGTGAGAAGTTTCTGCAGTCACCCGCAGGACTTTCTCTCTCTCTCTTTGTATATAGACCGAGCTACCTATGCCTCTTCTCGACAGCTGTACTTTGATTTGTGATGGTTCACCACAGCCAGAAAATGAAAGGCAAGATGAAATGGAATACATTTTTTTTTTTTTTTTTTTTACGTTTTCACCTCTTTTTTTTTTCTGCAGAGATTTTACTTCACAAGAAGGGTATTATTATATTATATTTTGAAGGTTGTTTCTTTAAAAGGAGCATACAAAATATTGTTGTTGTTGTATTTTGCTGGAATTCCTATTTGATTTTTAGTCACTCCGGTGCTCAGATCGTTTCCAAACCGAGCTGCAGAGCTTTTGGAAAGGTTTGTGACTGGCTAGAAACTGGAAAAATGTGAAAGATTGCTTTTTCTAGTGTGTCGTAGCTTGGATTCAACCACTCATATTGTGTTGTGTTTTTTTGTTTTTTATATCAGTTGTCGACCTACTTGAAGTGATAACTGTTGTTTGAGGAAGACAGACTGAAGTCAGCTCTAGAGTTGAATTTCCTCCGGACAGGAAAACAGATTCCGCTGAATTTGTTTTCTAAAGACTTTTTGTTTCCCGGAGTCCCTTCTGTTTTAGTTTCAGATATCACATTGTCTTTAATACTGTACATGTGAGGCTATGTTTTATGTGTGACCATGTTGAATTATATGCTTCAGTCAGTGTATAGCTTTGTGCATCCAGTCCAGTTGCTCCTGCATACTGTACATGTTCTGCCCAATGTCACTCCACAGTGTCTGACGCTGTCTGGCAAGTAGTGGTTAAATTAAAGTGCTTTCTGCCACCAGTCACACTAGGGCTGCATAGATACACCGATCAGGCATAACATTATGACCACCTTCCTAATATTGCGTAGGTCTCGCTTGTGCCTCCAAAACAGTTGTGACTCATCAGAGAATGGACATGGGTCTTCTGAGGGTGTCCTGTGGTGTCTGACAACAGAATGTTATTAGTGGGGGCCTTTGGTTCCTATGGGTTGAGGGGAGGGGCCTCTGTGGATCATCCTACAGATACTTGATCAGTTTGGGATCTAGAGAATTTGGAGGCCAGGTCAACACCTTGTGCTGTTTTTATTTTTTTTTGAGTTGTTCCTAAACCGTTTTTGTGTGTGTGCCTGTATCAGGCTGCAACCTGCTGGGGATGGCTGCTGCCATCAATGAGTGTCACCTCATTGCTATGGGGTGGGGGTGCCTGGTCTGGTCTAGGTGGGCGCTACATGTCTAAGTAACATCCACATGAATGCCAGGTCCAAAAGTTTCCCAGCAGAATTTACTTCACCTGTCAGTGGTTTTAATGTTGTGGCTGATCGGTGTGTGTATGTGAATGGTGTTAAAATCCTTTGTTATGATCAGGTCATATGTTATATTCTATTGACCTCAAAGGAAATGAGCTTGCACTGTCACACTAAAATGTTTTTAAATTAGTTACCCACTATAAAGGAGGCATTATTTCCACCTTAACATTTTGGTTAATGAGGCATAAAATTAGGCTACGGTTCTATAAGATGTCCATTTAGGACCGTAACGTGTGACGTGACGGGTCCTGGATTTTAGAGGGAGAAAACGAGAGAAAAAGCTGTAACTTGAAAGGAACTCCAGGACAAACAAAGTACTTTTTATTCCTGTGAACGGACAGCGCATTGTGGACATAACTTTATTTGTATAATTTATCGATTGTATGGGAAAATTGTCAAGAAGGATAATGTACATGTTTGAAACTGCTTTTCTGAGGTTTAAAAATCTAAAAGTCCTCACAATGTGAATTTTATCCAAATTACACATAAATTCTATGTTTCAAATTTTACATTTTGAAACTTTCCTTTGCTGTTGCTGTTACAAAGTGTTTTCCCGCAGTAGAGGAGCATCCCAGGCTGTACACGGCGGCTAACGCCTCCTAACCTTTCTGAGCCATAAAACACACGTTGACATTTTAAATCAGTGCCAGCCTCTGCTCACACTGTATTGAAAATGGTACTGTAAGGGAACTCCATTACATGCGGCGTTTGTTTGTTTTTTGTTTTTATTTTTAAATGCCACCTATAGAACAAGAGGCTGGTGAGTCACAAATAGAAATCCGTGATGTACGACAAATATGTAGCTAATTGTTCGCTGTAGTGTTTGTTGTTATGTTGATGCTAACGTTTAACATTCCGTTTCGTAACGTGCTGCTAGTCGACTAATAAGCTAGCTTGTTGCCAGCAGTTAACCATTACGGTGTACATCTTTTACATTTGAATGTGGTTTTTACGTTTGTTCTTATGACTATTTTTGAATCTGCGCCCTGACGGAAGTTAAATAAACCAGTCAGCTTACTTGATTCGTAGGTCCGTACACTGTGTCATTGAGGGGATTTTGGGTTGGTGTACACGTCGACTCGCCTGTGACGCCCTGTGACTTTAAGACCACTGTGTAAGATTCAGGAGATCTGTTAGCAAATGTGGAATATAGTGTTCATAATTATGCAAATTAAGTTTTTCCATAGAGCATGGGAGGGCGAGGGTGTAGTATTCAGTTGGTTGCGGTGTGCAACCTCACTGCTCGTACCACCTAGAGTGAAATTATACTCCAGACTGTGTAGGGAAAAGCATGCACAGAGGTCCTTTGGGTACATTTACACTGCCATTTCTGTTATATGTGTATGTAGTACAAACAGTCAGCTTTCTTGATGTTCTCCGAGCAGCTACCCAGAAAACCCTTCTCAGCGTAGAGGCGACTTGACTAAGATACTTTGGAAAAGAGGGTGTCTGTTCTGCTGTTCTGCCACAGAATGTTTAAGATGAAATGCCACTTCCGACATATTGGCGCCTCGTGCAACGATATAAACATTTAAGAATAAGTATACAATCATTAATAAAAGAAAAAAAGTGTTCCTTTAAGTTTGGTCTCGGTGTGTCTGTGGCGTTAGTCACACCTACTCTGGTCCAGCTGCCTTTTTAAAGCAAACGAAAAGAAATCTCTCACGGAGAATAGATGGGACTATTCTGAAAAGTGATCCTACAATCCTGATCCAAGTCCTTAGGATGCAGCTTGTGCAGCTTTCCTTTACACTTTTGTCATGATGCCAGACGTTTGTCACGGCGCAACTGGAATTTTGAGCTCATTGTTGTATTTACGACAAAGGTACAGTCTGCTGAAGTCACGCAGATTGTAATATTTTGTTGAAACCGAAAAAACAAAAAAACAAGCGGGTTTAAAAGTTGGCTTGAATGAAGCTGTGTTGGTGCCAACACACCTGATATTCGGAGAGACTGGGTTTTATTTGGAGCGTTTTGATTGTAGCGCGATACGATACCTGAATATGTTAGCATTAAAACGATAAAATAAGCCTTTTGAAACGTGTGCAAAATTTTTAAACAGGAACTGTTTTATCAAATAGAAAGTTATAGTATTATGGATCTTGACCTTTGAACTTAGTATATATATATAAATATATATATATATATATATGTATAAAAGCATCAGCACATGATGTTCAGCCCTACTGTGAACTGTGAGTCTATATTTGTCCTTAATTATTTCTGTCCATGTCTGCTGTATACAGGTCTGTGTTACAGATCAGTACCATCATTCATACGGTTTTGTCATCGGATACCTCCACTGTGCAATAGTTTTTGTGTGTCATTTGATTTATTTTTTTTTCTTAATGCGTGCTGTGTGTTTAGTGTCATTATTTATGTGTCCAGAACCAACACATCCTGTGAATTTGCAAAGGAATTTAAGCTTGGACTTCATTCCTGCAGCAGACACTCCATGCAGAACCTACAAGTTGTAAAATGCTTTTATATTTGGGGGAAAGACAAGAAACAACAATGTTTTTTTTTAGTCAGTTTATTTAACAGATATGAGCAATGTTAACAGTTAAAAAAAAAAAAAAACAGTTACAGACTGACAACAGACAAATATATTTTGAGCTTTCTTACTTTGAATGTTGATTTTGTTGTAATTGTGAATATTTAATTTTGGTATGAAGCCCTTTCTCATCTTTGACAGACCTTTCTCTCCCTGAAGCTTGATTTTTTTTTCCCCTTCAAATGCTCTTCTTGCAATGTAAGCAAAAATAATCTTTATTAAGATGCATACCATGTGTAGACAGTCAATATAGTATCATGTTTGTTATATGTATCCTAAAGAGTGTAGATGAAGAAGCAACAGTAGACTTGAGGATTGGCTGTAGTTACACTAAACTGAGAAGAGAACAGACGCTGGTTTACTTTGAATCCTCTCAATATAGTCCGTACTGTTTACCAGAATAAACATTTCAGTTACATGAGAATAGACTCCTCTTTAATTTGTCTATTGTTCTGTCAGAGTGATGAAATGCCGCCCCGCTGCAGTAATTTAATGTCACGCTTAAATGCTCCACACTGAAGCATCACGGTTCAAAATATCTTGACCTTTGGACTGAATTTAGTAGCTGAAAGCAGTTTCAAACCACCACATTACCCTTTCCCACAGTTTCAGTGAAACTCTTTACATCTGACACACTGTCTTCAACACTGGGTCACAGTCGTAGGTGTCAAACCGAGTCAAATGAACCACTTTAACTGTGACAGCACTGACATGTTGGTAGAAGACCACAAAGGCGTAACAACAGTCGCTTAAGACCCCTTCACTGTAGATGATAATACTGACATGTTTCCCACATATCGTCACCCTGTTAAAATAATCGCCTAACTCATTTTTTCAAGTTTTTCAGGAAACGCAAAAAACTTCACCAGAAGTCTCACACACTTGCCATAGGCCATCATCTTAAAGGCATAAAATCACATGAACTGCTCAACTGAGGATGTTGGCGATTTTACCATAGGTGGCTGGCGTCATGAGGAGATCAGCAAAAAAAACAATTTTGACAAAAAATTACTTCATTTTAACAGTGTGACGATATTTTCCTGAGAAGGGTACACTCTGTCATGTCTTCTTCTTGTCCGTTCAGCTGTTCCCTTCAGGAGTCACCACAGAAAACATCTGCCACCTTCTCGCCCTATCTTCTGTATCCTCTTCTCTCACACCAACTACCTTCATGTCCTCCTCCATTACGTCCATAAACCTCCTCTTTGATCTTCCTCCAGCTCTAACCTCAGCTTCCTTCAACCATTTTTTTTCCCACTATCCCTCCTCTGAATATGTCAGAACCATCTCAACCTGGCCTCTTCATCTCAGCTGTCCTTCTAACGTACTCATTCCTGACCCTGTCCATCCTGGTCAAACTTCGAGAAAAAAACCTCAACATCTTCAATTCTGCTACCTCCAGCACTTCCTACTGTCTTTTCCTCAAAGCCACTGTCTCTAAACTACACAACATCGCTGGTCTCACCACTGCCCTGTTGACCTTCCCTTTCTTTGTTGCTGTTATTCTTTTCCACCCTTCCTGTTGCTCTGGACCGTTGACCTTCAGTGCTTAAAGCCCTGCACTGTCTGTACCTCTGCCCCCTGTGACCTTTCCGTTCCACTCGGTTCCCTCTCGTTCGCACAGTTGTATTTAGTCTTGCTTCAGCTAACCTGCACACCTGCTCCATCGTTTCTCTCATTCCCAAATTCTCTGAATGCATTTGGCCTGGTCAGATTCATGCTATGGGCCAGCAAGCATCCCAACATCCAAGGTAAACACTGTGTAAGTGCACAAGGAATAAGAAAGAAGAATATACAACTCTCAAGATCAAGAAATTGTGTTGAAGTGATTGTGGTGAATCTGACCAGTTACATGTCAGCAGTTTCCCGGGCCACAGTGGTACTGATGTCCCTGTAGATGGCAACCTCCTCCCATAGATTGGATTCCCACATTTCTTCCCAAAGTGACGGGCACCTGCGCCTTTGGGAATTCATTCCGATAAGATTTTTCTGAGCAGCTGATAAAGTTCGCTGCTTCGCTGATAGAGTTCTCAGAAAGCGTTTTATTATTTTCACTGAGTGCTATCTCAAGAGTTCTGATTTATTTTTTTGATCTGGTGTAGTTTCAAATCACAAAAATGAACAGCACCCGGTCTCAGACTGACCAAAGGAAGCTCAGAAAAGTGTAGGTTTTGAATGCAAACGTCCTTAACCTCCTGTTGCCTCTTGAACCCGATGACAATAACACTCTCTAGACAGACAGCATTGTCTCCACCGCTCTCCACAGACTCATGGTTTGATGAGGGGTTTTTTTTTGTTGGCATTGCAGAAGAATACGCTGTAAATCAGTCTGGACGGGAGTTTCAGCTGGATAAACTGTTGCACAAGACGTCCCGAGGATGTGCACAGGCCCTTGCTAATTAAAAATACTGCGAGAGTGACATGGATCAGAATAGCAGAGGCTGTTTTTATCTGTCAGATTTATAGATTTGAGGTGGAGAAAATGCAGAGGTAAGCAGTTGTGGGGGCCTTGTACCCAAATAAAAGGCCTATTTGTATCTCAGTCAAGAGAAGTGGCTGTAAGACAATGGGGAACAGAGGAGACAAGCGGGGTCATCCAGGGATAAACCTGCCAGAGGATATAGCATATCTCATACAGCAGACGTAGAAGAAGGCATAGAATTGCTGTGATGAACTGAGGAAGGCTCCCCTATGTGAAGAGTAAAGGTTCAACAGCAGAGGAACCTATTGGAGCCACAAATAAGCCCTCACTTTGAGAGCAAAGTGTTATATTGGTGTAGATGTCTTTGGCATGAGATGGAGCTTGATCATCAAGGTGCAAATGGTTTTATTCTCCCCTGAAATACACAGAAATGGCATTATGACTACGCTGAGATAGAGTTCTAGAGAGGAGGGTGGTTTCATTCTGGCTGGGAACCTGGTCGTTAGCGCCACAGAAGAAGTTCAGTTTCCTCGGAAGCGTTGCAGTTGAGGCAAAAACAGACATCCCAGAACTGGATGAATAAACCTGAACTATCAGTTTGAGATAAGACCTGTTTTTGGCATCTGGAAATCAAATCGCTTAAATTATTCAAGCTTTTGGAATTTCAACCACGATCACTGTCAAACTCGGCCCGACAGAGAGAACAGGCAGGACTCTTTACTAGCAGCCCTCCTCTTACCTGCTTGCATCCATCTGGGAAAGCCAGTCTCAGTTCTTTCATGCAGACACATGGCCGCAACCGTGAAAGGAAGCAGAAACCAACATGTAAATCATTTGACCCCTTCACACTGCAGTTTCCCACGCTCTGCAGCGACAGCCACCCTCCTGTACCCATCTGAAAAAGTGAAATGAGAATGCTGGATTTTTCACTTGAGTAAATTTACTAATGATAAACGTGGAGGGTGGGGGGGAGTTCCTCTTTTCTCAAAGCTGGCACGGTGCTATAGTGGAGAGGACACTCGAGTGCGTGGCCTTTCACAATCAAAAATAGATGAATAAGCCCTCTGGGTGTTGTGAACTGAGCGGAAAATGAGAAGTCGGTGAAAAGTTTTCAGATGGAATCATTATCTCGGTTTGTTACTTAACGCAAATAAACTGCTTGGTGAATCGTGCACTGTTTGGACGTGGTACAATTTTAGTTTGAGGAACTGTAGTTTCAATGTTTTGGTTTTATTAGCAAGGTTAATTCTAATAATGAATTAAGACTAAATGATTTGATGGACTCTGTGGATAGCATGTTTAATTAACCCAAATGACTTTTTTCCCCAATGTGTCTCAAATAAGAAAGAAGGCCAAATCTAGAAAAACAGGACCCACAATGTGACAAACCATAGCTTTTAGAATTTTTTAATTTCATTTTCCTATTAAAACCAGTCTTAATATAATAATCTGAGCCAAACCAAGAAACCCCTTGAAGATGTGGCAAAAAGACTGTCTTAGAACTGGGCAAATAGGGATGAACACCACTGTCCAAAGTGTTGAAAAATTAAACAAAGAGAGCACAGACAGACGATGCCCTTTCGAGGAAGCAACGTCAACCATCTTCCAACGCTGGCCGCCTTAGAACGGAGCAGTCAGACGTGAACAGACGAACACGTCATCTGAAAAATACCAAGGCCTTCCTCGCCCCTTTCTGACTACATCCTCCAGTCTATGTTTTCACGCCTTAACACCAAGAGCAGGTCACTAGAATGAGCTTTTTCATACAGCTTTACTGTGCCGGGACGCACCCAGATGACCAAGCTCTTAAAAAACTGGAACAACGCGTTTCTGTTATCACCGACTCTTGTTGTACCACAGTCCACAAATTACCATTTGCTACCCACTTAATAGGAAGTTGAAAAACCTCCTGTTCAGATCTTCTTTTATCGTATTTTATTTACATTAAAAAAAAAAAAAAGATTGATTGGCTTCCTGAACTTTCCTTTTTCCTGGGTCTTTGTCAGTTTATTCAAGATATTTGTGCGTGTTTGTCTTTGTGTTCACCACTCCAGTGCTCCCACTCACTGCGGTTTGCCCCCATGCCCCGGTGCAGCCTCCGTCTATATCAAGCTCTGTAATTATGTCAATGTAATGTTGTATTTATAGGCAGCTGCCACAGCACTCTGGCAGCTGCTGCGTCACAGCTGTGAAGTATCAGCCTGATGGTGCAGGCAGGGGCGCTCGCTGCTTTGGCCCCTGGATTTGGAGCTTTGGATTTCGTGTCACTAAATTTCTAAACCCTTAGCCTTATATAAAAAATATATATAGCCTGGCATTTGGTATGACAGAAGTTTAGAATCAAATGTTTCCTGAACCAGTTGGGAAAATGCATAATTTCATCATAGTTTTATTTCCTCAGGTATTGTTTGAACTTTAGCTCACTTTCTGGGAATTAGTTTTACTCTCTCTGAGGTTATTTAGATAAGATGATCTGAAATGAAAATGTTGCTTTCAGTTGATGTGGAGACAACCTGCAAATATATGCAACCTGACACATGCACACCTGTTTTAAGAGAGGTTTTGTTTTAGGGAAGTGGTGTAAAGGATACATTTAAAATAACCAGGCAATGCAATTGTGTGTGTCCATCAAACATTTGCCCAGTATTTCTTTCTCAATTCATTTCAAATATTTTTTTATTTTTGATCTCTTGCATTGTTTTACAGCCCAATTTTCGCCGCTCACCAATTTTTGGGTCTGAGAGTTGGTCTGGAGTCTGGGACTGATTATGCAGCAGCAAAGATCTGTTTTATGTGGTGATGGGACGGAGGAGTAACAGCAAAAGAGTCACACATGTCATGTGAACCCCAATGAAATGACTTGTAGGACTATCCAATTGCTTGCAGAGGTATTTTTTTTGTCCCAGATGTCAGTTTACTAGACTGATTATTTTTTAGTCAGGCGTCTCCTTTCCTTACATTGTATATAGGCTCTCTTCAGGTCATATCTGAACTTTGGCAATGTGACTTTGTATGTGGTGAGTGTTTTCCCATCGACCAGTTCAGATGTATTCATCAACCCTCCACTGAAACCTTTGACAATCACACTCAGGACTCAGAAATCACAATGTAATTTACTTTAATATGTACATTAAAATAAACTATTACATTACACATGAAGACTCTATTTACAAGGCAGTACATTTCTCAAGAGAATGCGTAGCCCTTAGTCAATCAGGTGAAGCTGAGGTGGCGTTCTCCTCTGCGAGGCTCTCTGCTGCAAGACCCTGACTTCATATGCTACTGGACAACAGAGAGACTCACAGACACAGAGTTCAAGCGTTTGAGGAGAACAGATTTAAAGGCAGTTTTAGAACAAAACGTTGTCTCAAAGCTGTTTGCCCTTACAATATAACACACAGTAAAACTCACAAGGCGTGACATAATTTGATATAAAAGGCACTTATTGTGAAAGACACTGATCTTCAAAGGATTGTCTGTGTTCACTTGATCCAGTGGCATGTGCCTGACATGTTTCGTGGAATGCTCCTTTCATTTGTTGTCTATGTTTCTGAATATAAAGACGTAGTACCAGCTACATAGTTCTGGAAAAGGACTTTGGTCTGCAAAGAATGAATTTCTTTCCGTCACATCTGGCATAGGCCCATGTAGGCCAGTCTGGTCGTCGTTTCTCTCAAAAATACATTTAAATATTTTTCTTTTCTTTTGTCTTTTTATTAAACAAAATATAGACTCACATGAGAACACATTATATTTAATGCTTTGACAGCACAGATAATAATAATAAAAAAAAATCCCAATAATGCTGCTATGATACACCACCTGTTACAGTGTATTCAATAGTGGTTTCATCATAGGCTACTGACAGGTAATCCTGCCAAGGTACCACTGCAGCCGACTGGCTGCTCGTTTAGGGAACTTGCTGATCACAGGATGTTTCATAGTTCTTTGTATCGGCTCAATGCGTTGCATAGAAGCCCCGTTTCATTATTGTCCTTCACGACTTTCCTCACATGTGCCTCTTCATGTGCAAGGCCAGGTGGTCCGACCGAGAGAACGCACGTTCACACAGGTGACACTGGAAAGGCCGGTGTCCGGTGTGCTTCCGGAAGTGGCGTGTGAGCTCATCAGACCGTGCGAACTTCCAGCCACAGCCCTCCCAACTGCAGTGGTATGGTTTCTCTCCTATAAAAAAAAAAAAACCCAAAGAACAGCAGTGAGTGACAATGAGCCATTGAGAGAGTGGATAGCTATATGAGGAGTCCACCACATCAAACGTGCAGATCTTACCTGTGTGCGTCCTCAGGTGCGCCTTCAGGTGGGAGCTCTTGGTGTAGGTCTTAATGCAGCCGGAAAAAGTACAGGTGTGCGTCGCAGTCCGTTTCCTCGGCCAGGATCGGCGACCCTTCTTCGGCTTGGTGTCCATTATTTCCAGCGGGGAGGATGGCGGGGTGAGCAGCGCCCGCTGACCGGCCGCAGGTTGCTGCTGCTGCTGCTGCTGCTGCTGCACGCCCATGGCCGTGTCCTCTCCAAACATGCTCGGGAAGTGGTGATGGAAGGGGAGCCGCACGTGGTGAGGAAATTCCCGATGGTGAGGGTGGAAACTCTGCGGAAACGTCAGGGAGTTGGAGTGGCACATCTGGGGCTGTTGGCACTCGGAGCTCATCAGGTCGTTCGGGCTGAGCGGCGGGGTCATGCTGCCCACGGCGGCCTGAGGGGAGTTGGCCAGCCGCGGCTGCTGCTCGTACGACATCATGCAGGAGACGTTGCCCTCGTGCTTTATTTTGGCACAGCTCTGAGGCACCAGACCCATGACAGGTCCGTGCGTGGTATCCATTGAGGGGGGTTCGGTTTTAATGTTCAGGTGCTCGGGGATTAAATCCTGAGATGTTTGGAAATGTGCGGAGCTGATCAAGAATTTCCCCTGGATGCTAAGGCTGCTCCCGTTAAAGAAGGTAGTGTCCACATCGGAGCGAAGGAGCTCTGCCATCAGGCTGTTATAGGGCGGTGGAGGGCAGTCCATGTCTGGGACAGAGGCGTAATTGGCCGACTGCATGGGTATCCCGGTGTGGTGCTTCGGCTGCTGGTGATACACAGACCCTCCGGATTCCTGAAGTCGATAGGACTCAGTCCCGGTGCCCAGCGTACTGTCGGAGCCGGTGGTGTTTGCCAGAATAAACTCAAGGTCCAGGAACGTATCCAGGTCCTCTTCGTCTTTTCTACCTAGGCAGCTGTTGTCAATCTCGGGAGCGCCACTCATGTTGCTCCTCCACCTCTGGAGCGCGGATAAAAGAGCACAGTTAGTTAGTTAGAAAATGCTGAACAGTTTCACTGACATTTCAAGCAATATATCAGAATAATTCACATTTATAAGATAGTTCAGCAGGGCCGGGATGATGACTAAGACACAATAGCTACAGAGAATAAACTAACCAGTGCGCAAAAACGTCCGAACAGGAATAATAATAAAAAATAAACTTTAAAGAACTATAAAATGCTGAGTTACTATACATTCCTAAAACAAGTTCTGAAGCTGAGTGATTAAGTCTTAACACATCATATCTGCACTCACAGCAAGAGTAAATAAAGATCGCCACTTACATCGTCCCAATATCTCTCCTTTTGGTTAGCGAACGTAGAGATTGATGGTAAAATGGTCCCACTCATTGCCATTTCGATGCGTTATTGTAAAACGCATAAAATGTCTTTGTTACTGAGGAAATGCTTCTTTTTTTCTTCACTTGAGCCAGCTGAGTGTCCAGAATACAGAAAAGGCCACGGAGCGCGTCGTCTTCCAGTGCGCTGTTGCTTCTCGCTCCTGCGTTCTGTGGCTCTGGAAGGAACACTTTTTCTTATAAATATGCCTGCACAAGGCAGACCACTGCGAGACCGGGGGAAGGAAACGTGTCCAGGATGGGGACGCAGCACACCGACCAGCCCCCTAAATTTAGCCTCAATATAAAAGTCCGAGTTTTCTTGCGAGTCAGAAACAGATGCGCGGTGAGAAAGTCCGAGGAGCAGTGGTGCGGAATGTTCTCTGCGCTCTGCTGCGGCGGCTACTTAACCTTGGCAGGGAAGAGAAGAACCCGCCTCTTTTTCAAACGTTTCCAACAGCCCGCTGCACACACACATACACACACAGAGAGAGAGAGAGAGAGAGAGAGAGAGAGAGAGAGAGAGAGAGAGGGAGAGAGAGAGAGAGAGGACTTTACACCAGCACTGAAAGACTTTACAAGCAGTTAACGCGTTGTTAGCAAACTGGCAAGGCAAACGATAACAAGAGGGAACAGAGGTTTCACACAAAAAAGAAGCTGAAAGTTACAGGTGCCGTGCGTAATGGGCAAGGTGCTCTTTTACGCACGCAGAGAATACCTCATTCCTCTCGATAATTACAGTGTCCCTAAACGTTTGCTCATTTGTTCATTCACAACAAAAATCTTTACGTTGAATAAAATGTCTGCTCAGAAATAGTACACCACACCCACCCCACCCACCCCACCCCAACAACATGAGCATGCAAAAACATTGTATGCATGCGCCATTTATTGATTCCGATCACACCATTTCTTCTCATAGCTCCGCGCCACTCGTGCGCTCAGCAGCGCTGGGTGCCTTTTCAGCAGCAGGCTCACATCTGCACGACTGTCCGTCCTCACAACATCTGCAGGTGAACTACATCAGGTGATGATGTGCGTCACACGACTCGACTGCATTTAGCTGGAAGAGTAGAACAAAGGGGAGCCTTCACGACCTGTAAACACACTTAGTACTGTTATACTCCAGTATCTACTATGTTTTTCTCTTGGAAATATAAGTTCTGTCACATTTAAATTGTGTGCAAATCAACATTGTGTTGTTTTTTTAATCCCATGATGAGTATAACTGATAGGGACATGACATAGACATTTAGTAGTTATAATCAAAAAACACATATTTTGAGAGCGTCTGTTCAGTGTAGAGTTCACTTTTCTGGTTATTGACCTTTAGCCAATACACCTTAATCCTGGTGTGATACAGCCATGTGCATACACTTGTATAATAAACCAGGAACGACCTTAAGGTTCTTATCATTGCATTATCAGTGTGTGAAGCCTGTTCTGCAGTTGACTATATGACCTCACATCAAGATATACAATAAGAAGAAGAAGAACAGTTTGCGGCCACCTCATTTGTCCAGCTGATGTTTTGCTAAGGGTGCAACACTACTATAAATTTCTCTGCTTATCATAAGCATGTGTGACTGTGCTTAAGATCCTCATTCCAGTTCACATATCTGGAAAATAGACCAGTGAGTAATCAAGCATTTTATCTCACCTGACCTGCAGCTCTCTCTTCACATCAGTGTCTTTTTCTTCAGGTTCTTTTCTGCTGACATACCGCTTGTCTCTCCAGTGTGCGAAGAGGTCCACCAAACTTTAAGGACTCAGGAAGAAAAAAAAACAGAACAAGGTGTTCAAACATTTCTAATAACAATCTGCACGAGATGTGTTGGAATTTCTTCCTGGTTAATAATGACAGATGTCACGCCAGTTGGCTGCAGACACATAGAAAATGGGGTGTGCCATATCAAACTGTACTTTTACAGCGTTTGGCAAGGCGTTCTATCTGTGATCTGAGGACATTCCACTTGAGTTAGGTGGCACGCACGTGGATGAGTGGTGAGAAGAAGCTGAAGGTGTGCAACAACTAACTCAGCCAAGTCTCTAAACGCACCGTAATTGTGCTTACTTTGTAGACATCCAAAGCACAGATCATACAAAGTAATTTCAGGTTATCTAAAACAACACAGATCAGTGAAACCATAGACTGTAAAAATAAAACTGGACATGGCAGCTCCTCAAAAGTGAAGCCAAAGCAAGTAGAGCCCCCTCTGGTGGCTGGCTGCAGCATAGGTCATAAGCTCCGCCTCCTCCATGTCAGTGGATGGGACTTGGGGCCAAACTAAAACACTAAAGTACACTTCATATACATTTCTGGGAATGGTTTTAGGTAGTCAGTATAATGCTGATGCATATTCAAGTGTTCAATTTTGTTTTAGTTAGTTATTTGACGCTATAAAAACAGGATGTGAGCAGCGGAAGTGTGGGCGGCTCATCGATAGCGCAGCTCCAGTCTTGGAAAATCTTGCAGGAGTGGGTTGTCTATGAATCACGCACGTGCTGAAGTGTCCTTGAGCAAGCGTGTGAATGTGTGTTTGCTTGTGTTAATGAGTGGGTAGATGTGTCATTGTGACTTGACTGTTGGGATTGTATTGTAGACTTAGATAAACTTTATTGATCCACTAGGGAAATTGCATGATCACAGTAGCTTAGTTGCACATATATAAAAAACACTCTTAAGAACCACAAGCAAAAGAAAGATTAAATAAAATAAAATATAAGTAAAAATGCACAGAATCAGCTGGTCACAGTCTCCTGTCTAACCCCTGTACCAGAAACACCTGTTGATTGAATGTGGCTGAGATGGCTGTGGTTCCCGCATCTCCACAGAGGTTTTCTCAGTTCCTCAGAAATACTGTTTCTTTTTTTACAGCCTGCTTTTTTATTCTCAATACTGCTGCTTTATGGGCATTTGGACATGGTGACTACAGAAAGATCAGGAGGGGAAAAGAAACATGGTTATAGAGATTAAAAAGGCAAACACTGCAGGCCTGCGAACACATAGATTCATTCTCACAGATGGATCCCAGAACCTTCTTGCTGTGAGGCATCAGTTCTAACCGCTACACCACTGTGCCGCCCGACTCGTAGATTATGTTCCAGATATAATAATTTCCAGTTGCAGTCCTTGCGCAGTTCAGTGTATTGAAGACAGTCCCTGCACTAGCACCAAACCTCATCTATGGGCATAAATGCTGAACAAAGACATGGATGTAATTCTAATTCTTTAGTTTCTGTGTGTAGCTCAAGGCTGGAATATAATACTACCCTGAACTCATAGTTAAACATACACTGTAAGCAGGGGAATAAATGTAAAGCAGATGTCAATTGAAACTGGACTTGGAAATAACATGAATTCATTCTGATAAACTATTTCTGCTGTGTTTTCTAGTCGTGATTATAAAGACAGAGACATTCAGACGTACACAGCGTCATACCGCTGTAATATCACTGCAATCCTGGGTTGCAGTGGGATGAGAAAAAGTTTCTCCGAGGCAGTAAAGCTGAGTGTTGTTGGAGCAGGGAGCGAGAGCTCGAGTGAGCGAGTGGGCTCTCGACTCCGCTTAAATAGGTGGGTTATTTTTAAACCAACACCCCCTTCCTTATTCCTTATTACTGCACTTCCTCTCCCGCTCTCTCAGGAAGCCCTTTTGGCTGAGTTTCCTGCCGGCACACCGTGCTGACTCTGAGGGAATAAATGGAATGATAGCACTGAGACGGCCAGACTCTGGGGCGAGAGACGTGAAAACAGCGAGGCTTGAGAGAGAGAGAGAGAGAGAGAAAGGGGGGAGACCAGAAATTGTTCAGAGCCTGACATGCAAAGGCCTGGGCCTCTTCCAGCTCTTGTTTTAATGTCCGACTGTAAAATCTCAGATTGAGCAAGAGAAGAAAAGAGAATGAGAGAGAGAGCAATGGGAATGAAATGAGAAACACGAAGAGAAAGTCACAAGGAGTCGGTCTAGCAGTGACACTAAAGAAACAATGACCTGTTACTTTGATTTGTAGATCTGACATCAGCCTGTTTACATATTTCTTTTTGTTCCCAGATGTTACACCTTAAACATTCACAAACAAAGACCATATCATACCAGACCATATGAAAGGCTGAAGGGACCTGAATGTGTAGATAGATGATGGTATAGGAACCCAGGGAGTGAAGAAGAACTGAGACGGACAGAAAGGGAGAGGGTTAGGACACACCTTTATGGGTAAGCAAGGTAAATAAAATGACATGGCATAATGACATAAAATGATTGGAGGAGTCTACCTCACCCCCTTACATTATAGTTATTGCAACATATGTTATGACATCAATCCATTAATGAATAACATGGGTGTTACAGATGACTAGAGCACCTATAACAGAGTGTAAATTGATGTTTGAGCAAGACCCTCACAGTTGAAATGGAAATGGAGAAGAGAAAAGAAATCAAAGGGCGGCTAGTAGGAAAAGGACGTGCAAGCTGCTGTTCTGTTACAATGGAGAGCTGGAGTTTATGGGAACATGGACGGGAACACGTAGTCCAAAACAAAAACTGGAACATCTGAGGAAGCTTCGTCTCCTTGTCCCCCTGGTTCCTGTAATGAAAGTTGGAAGGGGAAGACAAGAAAAGAGGGGGATGAGGAGGGGTTGAAAACTGAGACGAACAGAGAGGGAGAGAGGGTTAGGACACAGTTTAATAGGTAAGCGTGGGAAATAGAATGATATGAGGCCTGGTCTAGTTCCCCTGAACTTAACTTATAATAACTTCATTTATTGTTGCGGGGTGGTCCTTGCTAGTGAAACAAGGTATACAGGGTTTAGTCCCAGTGTTGAACTGTAGGTCACACGACCTGCGTACACAGCTGGATTTATTTAAACTAGTCAAATTTGTTGTCTGCTGCCTGCAAAACGGTGATGGTTGTACCTGACATGGTTGATTTTCATGTTTTAAAAAAGAACAACACATGCGGGCAGCACAGCGGCATGGTGGTTAGCCCTGATGCCTCAGCCATGGGCCGAATCGTTGTCTGTCTCTCTGTGTTAGCCCTGTGATAGACTGGCGACCTGTCCATGGTGTACTCGCCTCTCGCCCGATGACAGCTGGTATAGGCTCCACCCCCCCGTCCCGCGACCCTTCACAGGACAAGCGGTTACAGAAGATGAATGAATGAATGTGCAATGATGCACCCAGGGCGGTGAAGAGCCACGAAGACACTGCTACTCAGTGAGTGGAGATAGTGTGTTGGTGCAGGAGTTGCGTAAGTAGCACAGGATAACGATCTGGATACTTGTTATACACATGCATATGTGCGAGTATGCGTGTGTGTTGACTAGGGGTTGTATCAACTAGTCAGTCATTGCAGCAAACTAGCAGAAGTTCATCAAGTGTGTGGAAATATTTCACTAAAGATGAAGCCCATTCTACTGTGACATGCAGAATATGTAAGTCAGTCCTGAAATACAACAAATGTACTACTGCAATGCACACTCATCTGAAAATGCACCCACTAATACTAGTAGAGGAACGATCCAGATCCTCTCAGGGGCAGTCAATTAACAACTTCACCAAATGTCCTGTTGTAACAGAGAGTAGGAGGCTGCAGTTTCCCGGTGAATTTCATTGTCTGAAGTTATACCACTTAGATATACCACTTTTTATTTTATCCCGGCTACATTATCATATATATCTGCATTGCCCCTGTATTGATAAACTCATTCATTCATCTTCTGTAACCGCTTGTTCCTGTTAAGGGTCGCTGGGGGGCTGGAGCCTATCCCAGCTGTCATCGGGTAAGAGGCGGGGTACACCTAGACAGGTCGCCAGTCTATCGCAGGGCTAACGCAGAGAGACACAGAGGATGGTGGGAGGAAGCCGGAGTACCCGGAGAGAACCCATGCAGACACAGGGAGAACATGCTAACTCCACACAGAAACGTCCAGTCGGCCCATGGATTCGAACCCGGGACCTTCTCGTGTTTATATTTAGTTCTGTTGTGTTCTACTAGTTGACACTGAGCCCCATATTACGTTTATGGTGTTCATGGTGTGGCCCCATAGCAGCTCCTGTTCATGCTTCAGTTACCTTTCAGAAAAGTGTGAGATGCTACAATATGTATTCAGGTTAAGAACATAGATTTCATTTCTGTAAAGCATTACTTTCTACTGTGTTTTTTATATGTGACGTCATCGACTAGTCGATGTTAACTCTCACCACATACTAGTCGACTTAAAAAAAATCCTTCAACCCCTAGTGTTTACTGTCAGATACTAATAGCTACCTATAGTTAAATACTGGAGATAAAAGTAATGTATTAACTGTTAACGTCCCCCCCAGCACGACCACATACACAAAGCTCACAAAGCCCACACACACACACACACACACACACACACACACACACACACACACACAAGCACAAAACTGCCAGTGGCTTGTTTTCATCAGCTGAAGCTGGAAATTAACAACTTTCCTCTGGCTTCGAGTAACTAGACCTCATTTTCACAGTTTGTCTTGTTTCCTCTCGTTTGCAGATGCCTGCCAACCGTGGTTGTAACTAAAACAGAGCTGGACTGCACCGGCGAGGAAACCCAAGGGAATTGTCACACAGCTAATCTAGTTTTTTTGGCTTTCAGTAACCACACATCACCGTGCTCCTTGAAATAATGGCTTGAATGAGCTGGATTGACAGAATATTGACATTTATTGATTGCTGCTGAATGCAAAAGAATCCCTGTATATACAGCGCTATATAAACACTGTTTCTGAGGCTGGTTTTAATTATTCAAGTAGGAGGGACTGGGGGAGTTGGAGAGCAGCAGGTCAGAGTGTCCAGAGGCTTTTAGAATAGGAGATTATAAGGTTGAGTTGAAATTTTCTGGAGCTGAAACACAGTTGGAAGCATTTAGCAAACTTCTAACATCCTAGACAACCTCTTCCCCTACGTTTCTCCCACCCTTCTTTCCCTCTGTCTTTCTGAAGCAGCCAAAGCCACAGGATTGCTGTTGGGACGGCCTGCCAGAAACCCAGGCTACCATTTTATTGAGGGATAGGAATTTTGTGTGGATGCTTACAATGCTGGGCAGACTTTTCTTTTTTTGGCAAATAGCGGGAGAAAATGCGGGGAAAGGAAAGTTAAAGATCAAACGTGAGAAAGAAAGCGAGAGAATGGCCGATCGGAGACAGAATTCGGAGCCATCAGACAGACACAGATTAAGACGGAGACAGGCGGCGATTGCAGCGCGCTCAGGATTTTCATGCGCAACTCCTAAACCACAAACTCGGTCACACTCTAACATGTCTCCTTAAACTGTGTCAGCTGTCCAAATAGTCTGTCCTGGCTGCAGAACAGGTTCCCCACTGTAATCTGACATTGAACTCCTTGTTGTACCAGCGCTCTCAGCGCTCACCAGCATATTCAAATCCAGAATACAGGTTAACCAAGGTTACCCAACCACAAATCACTGAAGCATTCCTCTTTAGCACAAGCCCTTTAGAGAGCAATTCATGTCATCATTTATGACATGGAAAATGTGCATATTTTAAAAACTCATTTTAAGAAAAACATTATCTGCAGACAGTTTTACTGGAACCAAAACAACCTGAATTACAGCCACTCAAAGTCGGGTCAATAATACAGATGGTTATAAATATAAGTGAAAAATATTCTTGCAAGAATTATTGCGCCATCTCTTCAGCCGATTTCTGCTTAGTTTGGGGAATGTCCTCTGGCAGCGGAAGCGATGTCGATCACTACTGTTTGACGAGAAGAAAATGGAAACAGAATTTGCATAATTAAAACTAAAACAGGATGCAACGGATTATATTTTCAGTCAAGTCATAAATACAGGCACGCATCTCACGCTAAACGTAGCACAAACAACTTTTTGTCAGCTGACCAGAATCTGCTGCTAGCTGTGATGTGACAGCTCCTCTAAAACCTGTGTTTTTCATTTTGGCTGGCGGTGAAGCTTGTGGTCGGGTGCTGATTGTATCTGCTGGCTTTATGGTACATGCTCACACTTTGCTGGTATGATTCTGATTAAAAGGAAGACTGAACGCTGTGTGTGTGTGTGTACGTCTTTGTGCACATTGTGCATTTTGGCATCGTAGTGTAAATTTCTGCGCGCATTTCTGAGAATTTGTGTGTATGAATGCGGTGTGTGAGACCATGTACAGGTTCAATTAGCATAGCTGCAGCAGGATGTGTGGTCTGTAAACCACAGGAGAGGTTTATCACACATTTTACATTGCTCAGTTTATTCTGGTTGACACCTATGCTTTGCAATACTCAGCACCCAGAAATATATGTATTAAAATATATAACAATAACATGGCTCTTCCTATCTTAAAGCTATTTAAAGGGGCTGTTTACATGCACTATGTACTGGGAGAAGAGGGAATACACTGTAGTTTCCCTCGACTGTGCCCTTTGAAATCACTATGTGTGTGATGTGTGTGTGTGTGTGTGCAGGGTTCATTCATGCTGTTGTACAACTGGTGACCAATACAGAGACACAAAGACCTACTGAATGCTTGTAACATCAGTGTAAAACTTGGTTTATGGTAGTGGTCTATGTCGGTGTATGCGTTAATACTTGCCGGCACTGCTCTGTAATAATGCTAGTCATCAGCTAATCAGCTGTGTTGAGTTGCTTTGTGTATTTTCAAACGTTCATGACCGGAACTGAGCGGCTCATGGTGGAGCTGAAGTTAATAAATGCTGATCAGCATGAGTCGGTTATTTTACTGAAATCACTGCAATGCAAAAAAAAAAAAAAAAAAGAAAGAAGAGGAAAGGTATGTGAGTAGATGGTGTGTAGGAGGCTGAAGGAGGGGGAATTTTCTGTGCTTGTCCGGCCGCTGAGACACATGGATGAGGAAATCCATTTAGTCACATACGAGACGCGTGGACACAAATCAGGCTGAAGCATGACTGTAGACTGGCATAATGAAGACTGCTATAAAAGAGCAGGCATTCAGTTTCTGTACAGAATGAACTCATCAAGTATGACTATGTGTATGAATAACTTTTTTAATTATTGTAATGTCATGGTCCAAAGACATGCTCGTTAGGTTCACTGGTGATTCTAAATTGGCCGTGGGTGTGAGTGTGAGTGTGAATGGTTGTCTGTCCCTCTGTGTTTGCCCTGCGATAGACTGGAGACCTGTCCAGGGTGTACCTTGTCTCTGGCCTCTGGCCCGATGACAGCTGGGACAGGCTCCAGCCCCACCGTGACCCTTCACGGGACAAGCAGTTACAGAAGATGCATGAATGAATGAAAGAAGGAAGGCATGTAATGTCATGTTAGCATACAGAAAACTCTCAACATGAGAAATTCTTCATTGACAATAGCATGGAGGAGACACGTCTAAATAAATCAATTAAATGTCTGTGAAAAGCTGTGGTGTGGCCCTTTAAAGTAGAGGGCTACTGTTAACTTCCTCCAACAGGACATTTTGTCAGCGTGGTGTCAAATCAGCATCTGTGATAACTTCATCTGCTGAAGGATGCAAGCAGTGGGTGCTACTTGTCTGTGCTGAATTCTGATGTTTCCTGAAATGCTAACACTGCGTCTTATCTTCTTTCTTGCCCCTTATCAAATCAATAACAACAACAACAATTGTGTGTGCACGTCAGAATATGTAGGGGGTAATACGAGGTTGGGCTGGATGGATTTTTCAGCAGATTATTCAGTAACCTTACCCGTATTAATGTAACCTTGACGACAAATGTCCTCTATCTGAGCCCAAAGCTTGATCTTTACTCAACCAAGTCAAAGCGGTTATGAAAGGGAAGGTGTAAATACAGATGGTTCCTTGGTGGTCATTTCCCCTACAGTCCAAACACAGAGATAGAGCTGGTGGAAACGTACCAGCTGCATCTGCATGGAGCTGGAGCTCCCACACATACAGACGTATACTAAAACACCGCAGACGCATGGATAAACATGCATTTACACATTTACACAGGATAGTCACAAACTGACAGGCACCACATGGCTGGGTCTCTGTGGCATGAGGTGATTGTACATCTGTGTTTGTTTAATTTGCAGAGAAATAAGAAAGGGAAGATGAGGGAATGTTGTGGTTTTTTGGTGCCTCCGTGTCTTGGAGGCTGTCTGACTATACACAGACTAAGTTATGTGTTTGTGGCAAAAGGTACTTTTTATTGTAGGGTTCAATTTTGCGTGTCATTTGACCAGGATATACAGGGTGGTACCTTTTCACATTGTGGTCTGTTTCGGTCTGGTCATATTTAAATGTTGTCTAGATCAGTGTAGTTCTTCAGACTTTGGCTAGAAACACCTCAGTTTCATAGCTTTTCAAAGAAGAACACGAGGGTTTGTACAGACTCAGACTAGTCGATGATCACGTGACAATAACAGCAGAGAGGCCTCAGAGAAAACAGGTGAGGAGCCCAGTGGGTCATTGCAGCAAACTAGCAGCGGTTCATCAAGTATACAATAAAATTACAACCACAATGCACACTAATCTAAAAAGACAACGTTAGCAGAGGAACGGTCCAAACAACTTCACCAAATGCAATTTCATTGTCAAAGTTAGTAGACCTTTAGCGGCAGTACACGGAGAAGGCTTCAGAGAAATACTGCAGAGTTGCAGCCTGTTTTTTTTTTTTTTTTTAGGCTATATATACAGTATCCGCACTACACAGTATGTAGCACATGAGCTGTCTGTTCTCAACAGAATATAGATTTCACACCGGCTGGTCGGTCTGGACTTTAAAGAATGCGAACTCGTGCAACCCCCAGAGCACACAGACTCTTGGATCTTGGCAGACACATGAAAAGAACTTTCATGTACAGACGCAAACAAACAACTCATCTGCTTTGATTAGCACTCATAATTAGGCGGTGGTCTCTACCAGGAAGCTGGCACGTACCAGAGCCCTCTAAACTGGAGAAGGAAAAAATGCTTTGGCCGTGTACTAGCCCTTGCATCAGATCATTTTGATGCTTACACACCAGACAATGACCAACAGGCCTGTTATTTATCTCCACCTCTGCATCTGTCTGCAGCTAACAGCAGCTCACTGTCTGGGTCACAAAGATGACGATGCTTACAATCCTTACCTACTTCTTACAGATTCAGTAAACCCGTTCTCTGACTGATCTTTGTTTATGATGCCCAGTCTCCTATGTAAATATCAGATGATTTTACAGCAGAGTTTCTTGTCTGCAACCAATTTCTGGTACCATATTCAAGACATAATGAGTAGCAGAGAGAAAAGTAAGATTGTGACTTTAAGTCAAAGAAAAATGAAATAGTAGACGAAAGAAAAAAACTCCATGCAAACAAATTTAGAATTGAGGGAAAAAGACTGAGTGGAAGAAAATTGTTTCAAGAAGATCCAATAACATAGCCAAGATATTAAAGACAAATATCTGGGATGTTATTTCAGAGGAAGATGATTGAATTCTCTGATATTTATGGGCCCTATTCCACAGTTTAGGTCGGTAATACAAAGAAGCGGCTTGGCCCTACTTGGTTTGACAGGATTCTGCAGCGAGTACGACGGGTCTAAAAGAGATGGGAGTTAATAGTAGTGCCACCAGTACATGCTCTTAAGTAGTTAATATGTGATAATATCAAAGCGTTTATCATTTTAACCCCAGCTTAGAGTCAACAGTTTAACTGATTGTTTTTCTAGTTTGATCTCGAGGCATCACTGTACGGGTAGATCAGTCACTGGAAGAATTTGAAGAGGGCCGCCGGGAAAAATGTGGAAAGATTTGAACAATCTAACAACTTAATCCTCTTTGAAACACTGCCTACAGGTTAAAGTGACATTTTGGAGTCACTCTCAGTATTCACCACATCAAGTGCATAAAATTAGAATTAAGGGTTTCAGATTAGGTGCCAACATAAACAGGTGGGAGTTGTAGGGGAAAACTGTCTTAACCGCTGACATAATGAAGTGTGTGGCATCATCGTGACATGAAAATAGTTACCCGCGGGCTTCAGGAAAAAGCTGCAGATGCCAAATATTTAAAAAGATCTCAAAATGTGAAATAAATCATTCCACTTTAAAGAAAAAAGTGGTGCAGATTCAAACGACTCTTTGCAGAGAATATCGCTGTAGTATACACTAGGTAATGACAAAAAATCAGTTTTTCTAACTGTCAGACGTGTTTGAGGACGCCACGCCCCTACTCAGTGTGGTGTTGATGCAGCACTGATTTAAACTACGAACTGCTGCTCAATTCTTTTTAAAATACCTTAAATTCACACCGTCTTTAACAATAGGTGCCTTCACTAGGAGCATAGACTGTGGCACCAGATTTTTGTTTCGCCATTTAACTGTCTCCTCTTTTACAAAGCAATGACTTATCACCTTCATGGCTGACGCAAACCGAGCTGACAGTGCTGAAACCGACGTTGATGCACAACTGCTGTTTTCTTTTGCTTAGAGGTGAATAACAAACATCAGAAGTGTTTTCCTTTACACAGACTAGAGTAAAACCACATCCTCTATGCTGCACTTACTCAACTGTGCACGCATACGTGCTATGCCTACCAGAAACAACTGAAAACCTCAGGCTGTATCGCAAATGAGCTGCCGTGACATACTATATGATGAATGACTGCCAATGTGAATCCCTAAACCCATGCTACATTTCACTTCTGAAGCTGCAGATGCTTTGTCTGCATGATACTGTGATAGTGCTCAACTCTTACCTCGGTCAGTAAACCCTCTTCAAATGAAAACTGATTTATTACACTGAATATTTAACTTTTCCTGATCCTCTGTCTTAGTTATTTCTCTTATCTGACCTGAAGTACAGTGTAAATGAGCAATTTTAGATTTTTTAAATTCATTTTCTGGACAGAACCGATTTGCAATGCTAAGAGTCAACCTGCCTAGCTCCTTGGCTTGGCCTTTTGCCCTTTTGCATCCAACCCCAATGCATATTCCTGCATGTGGTGGAGCTTTTAGCTTCATGTTGTTTGTCTGAGCCTGGCCACCAGACATTAGGTGAGGCTAGCTATGGTCCTAGGTCTAGCGACAGCCAGGGCCGTCCGTCTCCTTTTTCCAGGTGAGGTACTGAAGCTCCCACCTTGTGGTAAACCCCAACCTGTAGCCTGTCTTCAACTCTCACCTCTGGAAGAGCTTCTCATGCATTCTGGGCAAGTTTGGGGACAGTCAGATCCTCCACTGCAAAAACAGTAAACAAGTTCAGACCTTGTGGCTGCAAGAAGCCCTGAAACAAGTTTAGATAATAGAGGGGAAGCATCTGGAAAAGCCAGAGCTAAAGAACTACAACCAGGAGTGGGATAAGAGGGGAGAGGCCAGAGGGTGTGTGTGAGACAGTTGCAGAATACACAAGCTATAAGACATGACATTGAGTGTGAATGCACCTCCCTGCCAGGCAGCAAACTCTTCTTAAATCTTACAGCAATATGGCAACACCACTGCATCACTTGATGTTTATGCCGAGTGACAAGTTGAAGTGTGTATTTGAAGTGCTTGCTTTCAAAGAGTTGGGGACTTACAACTTAGTATAGTTTCCTGTGTAGATACGGAGCATCGCAGCTGATTTGTCCTACCAACATAAGCTCACACTACACCTGCTGTATAGACACTGTTTAAGAGGCCTTAGAAAAGTGCAGGCATGAAGTAAATGCTCACGTGTAGTTTGGTAGAATAACATTATTCTACCGATATATTGAGAAAAAAGTGTGATAAAGCAAAAAACAGGAGAGAATGTTGCAAGTGATGGAGAGAAGTAAAAGGATATGGGGTTCGCTATCAGTACAGTGGCACCGGGAAGGTTGAGGACATCTGCTTTGTGTTAAAGAGTGAACTGGGCCTCTTGCATGATGAAATCCAGCCTGGTGCTCAAAAGCACAGTGAGATACCGTCCTCCTCCCACACTAGCCAATCAGGAGGGAGCAGCCCCTGAGGAGATGTTACGATTAACTTGAAAACCACGAAGGTCTCTCCCAACCTGCCTATATGGTGCGGACAACGTCATGCAGGAATTTGCCTTTTCGACATCTTGACGTAATAGAAAAATTAAGATGTGACACAAGGCGGTGACTGTTCGGGACTTTTGGGAAAGTTGGCGCAGCTATCAATAAATTTTTTTAAGCCATTATTTTTTAAATATGGTGCTTATTGGGCGCTTGTTAGAGTAACAGACACAATAAAGCAACATGACTGGATCAGTGTTTTCTTGTGTGCAAGCCTGAAGCACACTGTAAACAGTTATTGGAGATGATGTGAGTACAACATTTGCTGGATGACAGCTGCCTGGGTTTTCCCCTCTATTGCCCTGACGACCAGAATCCCTAACAACGACATGCTTGTTTTTACTCTGCTGGATCTTGCGTCACTGCTCACATTCCCTTCGCATAAAATAGTGTCCAGCCCGTACACCCAACCTATCCCATCTCTATCACACTAATCTTTTTAGTCACTCTGTCTCCCCGTTATCTCTGCTATATGTCTAAATTTCCTGTGCAGTTCCACTATGAGTGTTTGGTTGTTGTTTTTTTCACATCCACAGCACAAATGTGTAGAATTATAGCAGCTGTGTCTGTTGAATGAGTCAAGACGTCTTTTCAGTCAGTGCTGAAGTCAATTACTCATCATGAACAGAATGTGTAATACATGGCTTTCATTGTTCTGTTTTTTATTCTGCTCAATGTGTATGATTTTCTAATATAAATGGTATAGTATTATATGTATTATAGCTCTGGCTATTCATATTTAAAGGGGAACTACTGTTTTTTACAACCTGGACCTTATTTCTGGCATAAAATACGATTCGATTGTTTACTCACCCATATAACTTTTGTGTAATTTGTATTCCTTCTGGAGATAATTAGATCAGCGTATATCCATATAGTGGGAGTGACTGGGGCACCGAAACGCAGCCTCTAAATAACGCATTATTTGCCGCGAAACGTACGCTAGTGCTATTCCCCGTTGAGTCCGGAGTTACCTGTTATCATCATCTATGAGCTATGGTTCGTCCACAACCTCAGAATCGGAAAAATATTCAGCCATGTTGCAAAAAACTAGCAGTAGCAAATTACAGGTAAACAAGCCGACCGTCGTGGGTGCGTGTGGCGCTCAGAGACGACATCATCCAGGTCAGAAGACATCATGATGAGGAGGATGATGATAACAGCTAACTCCGGACTCAGCGGGGAATAGCACTAGTGTACGATAACAAAATATTGGTGACATGAACGAGTTTCGCGGCAGATAATGCGTTACTTAGAGGCTGCGTTTCGGTGCCCCAGTCAGGTGGTCCAGGTTGCAAAAAACAGTAGTTCCCCTTTAAGGAATTTCACTGCAAATCCCACTTTCAGTAAAATATGCATTAATTTAACACATTATGTCAGATTTATGAGACTTTAGGTTAACATTAACATGTATCGTCTGTAGAGCAGAATAAGTGTTGGAGGTCTCAGGCCTTGTATATAAGGCCAGTCACATATTCACTGAAACGGTTCATGTGGTGTGGAACTGATGGACTATAGCCTCCTACCAGCCTGGAGGTGGAGGTGGTTCAGACCTATAAGTACCTGGGTCTGCTGCAGCTGCATCACAAACTGGACTGGTCGGCTAACACAGACTCAGTATACAAAAAAGGTCAGAGCCGTCTCTATTTCCTCAGGAGCTAAGGTCGCTTAATAACCGCCGGAAGCTGCTGGACGTGTTCTACCAGACTTCTACGCTGTGGTGTGCTGGGGAGGCAGCACTGAGAAGAAGGCAACCTCGCGGCTGGACAAGCTGATACAGAAGGCGGGCTCTGTGGTGGGGGCAGAGCTGGAGACCCTGACATCAGTAGCAGAGGCAAGGACCTTGAACAAACTTGATCATGAACAATGTCCACCACCCTCTACGCGACACCACAGTCCGGCAGAGAAGCTCGCTCGGTGACAGGCTGCTGTCTCTGTCCTGATCCACGGACACAGTGAGGAGGTCGTTTGTCCCTCAGGCCATAAGATTATACAACGAGTCCCTGTGAGGAAACAACTGGAGTTTGGTCATTGCTGCCAATACTGTAGACTTTTTACACAGCATTGTATGTTCATATTATGACATAACTTTAAAATCTAGAAGGGATATTAAGTTTCTATGTGATGAAGCTACCGGACACCAAATTTCCCACAGGATAAATAATCTAATCTAATCTAATCTAAATACATAAAACTGTACAGAAAGTTGTAGAAAGATAGTGCAAGTATCCATCTTAGTGTGTGTGTGTTGACTTAAGCGGTCCTGACTCAAAATCATATAGTACAAATACACAGATACTGCATATGCACATATACAGACTGTATGTATACGTGCATATTCAGTACCTGTATATGCACACATAATAATAATAATACACCGGTGGTGGTAAGCTACGTCTGTAGCCACAGCTGCCTACACGACATGTGCGTGTATAAACACTGTTTTATTATTATTAGAGATATTCCCATATCCCAGTGCTACTGTGTCTTTTTAAAACCAGCCTAAAATGGATTAGTACATGTATCTTACCTTATCTTACCTAACTTCCTTTAGTGCATTCTTGGCAACTTGAGAATTCTTAGCATCGGCTAAGCCAGGCCACCCACATCCACAACTTTTCTTCCCCCAGCTAGTACTATATACATCTTTCTTTTTTCTCCCTCTTCTTTGTAACTATGTTTATGCACATGAACTGTGTTGCATACACATTTTGGATATCTCAGATATAGCTCCTTCCTTCCTCGAAACCCCTATTTTTTTTTTTTTTAAACGTCTATCATATATTATGTCACACCTGAATGTACGCCATCAATCTCTCCATGCTTCGCCTTTTCTAACTCTCAACTTGGATGGATGGGATGTGACGGAGGCTGTAACTAAAATGCTGCAGTAAAATGATCTCACACACTCGCACATAATGCATGCTCACTCTGGCATACCCAGCTGGCACCAGAGTTTTTGGATTTCCCCCTTCTAAAACTGTGTTTGCCTAGAGCCTGCGGTGATTGCTGAGTATCGCCCACGGACTGCAGCAGACAAGTAATCAAAGTGGAGTTGGCTGATGAGGGATGTCTGCGGAGCGACGCTCCACTGTGACGCCTGCAGCTTTTAACACCCCTGAAGCCAAGCCAAGCGTGGCTGGATTCCAGTCCATGTAGTGAAGTCCCACAGTGTTTGTTAGATTACATCATCAGGCTGGCCGACATTCAACAACCCCCCCCACACACAATTATTTCCATATATTTCTGGACGCTGACCAAATTTATTTGAGTTACAACTGTGTAATTTCAATAAGAAATCCAAAAGAATTATAATCAATCTTACCGTGGCAAGGAAAAGGAGGGAATGTGATATAATGGGAAAACTTACCTTGAACAGGGCAGTAAACTGATGCTAGAATGGAAGTGAATGTAGGTCTAAAAACGAGGAGGCTGTAGAAGGGTGGAAATGAGCATTAGTTATAGTGATGTTGTCAAAAAGTGGGTGAGAGCACGCCATTTGTCCACATAGTACATACTCGTATAGCCACGCTTGTGATATGTTTGTTTTAGCCATAGACTAGTTGCAGTATATCTGGTTACATTTCACATACATCATTTTAGGTTCGTCAATAATTGCTTTGTTTCGTTGTTATGTATTGGTCTTGTGCAGTGACGGATATGTTAATCATTCATTTTTCACTTACCAAACTCACCATGTGTTTCTGAGGAACAAAAAGAGGGGAAATGCCCAATCGCATCGATGCGTAACAAAAGGCTTGGCGAGCAGTCAGGCAAACTCTTGAACAATAAAGACTCTAATTGTGTTCTGTGAACTTGGAACAGTACTTGCTGTCGTTAAAAATAAAAAAGTACGCATCTGACCAAATACGGTCCGAATTCCGGGTTGTGGACTTGCCCTGTCCGTTTTATTGAATGTGCAAGGTATGCTGGTAACTTGTGTGAACCTGGTACAGTCAGGTATCCCAGAATTCCTTTTGCGGGCGTCATCAAGTACGCTGCTGTTCAGATTGCTGAATGAGCCTCCAGTCGGTATCTCCAGAGTTAACGTACTTGGAATTGAAAAACAGCTGAGTTAGGGGTGAGCCAAGCACATATTCTGGTGTTTGGACTTGGTCATATGCGTGCTTTGAACTGCAACAGTACTTGGGAAGCATCTGATGACGCTTTGCAGGCAAAAGTGGATTCACATTTCCACAAGTACGCAGTAAGAAGAACAAGAAGTACGGACAAGAACACACGTTAATAAACCACCCCAGAAACCAAGATCATTTCAAAACACAATAGCTAAAGGACCAAACTCAGTAGATAGACAACCCAATTCAAAACTCATAAGTAAATAGAAAGGGTCCTAAACTCCACATCACAATCGAACAAAAAGGTTCAAAATTCAATATCGTGACAATTTCTCTTTCAGTTCTCGCTTTTGTTAGGTCTACATTTCCTGTTTGAGTATAATATCACCTACCTAGATGCGGTGGCTTGTGGTTTACACACTGAACTTAAGTTTGCTGCCCTTGTGTGGGTTTATTGGAGCATTTCAGTGCTGTTTTTCGTTACAATATAATACTTTGTCAACAAGAAGTGTGAGAGAAATGAGACCCAAAGGATTATAGACATAGATAGGAAAGTGAAAAAGAATGAAGAAAATCAGACATAAGAAAAAGACATAAAGGGGGGTGAGAGAGTTTAATTTAATGGAGACAGAAAAAATCATATTTCAAGCCTTCGCCTAAATGTTTTTATTGGAAAACGATTGGTCAGTCATGTTTCTATGTGTATTTACGTACAGCAAGGTGTTCCAGATCAGTCACACCACCAAACACAGAAACGAGGAGCCGGAGAGAGACACAGTCTAAATGAGAGGAACTAAGAAACACACAAACCAGCGAGCAAACAAAAAAACCGACGGCGGTAATCTCTTTTAATTTTGTCACGAATCAAAGTAGATTTGCACAATGAAAGGTTCATCTCAAGTAGTAGCTGATCACTCAGTCAAGAAAGATTTGACAACACATCCGTCACCCCATCTTTCACTGTGGGACCTTCCAACTCAAAGGTTCATCTTTTACACTCAGGAACGTAATACTGAGGAAAAAAGGCCTTGTTGCGTTGTGCAATAGTAGAGACTTGTGCCTATAGAAGGTAGACTGGATGACTGTAGTGCCTGTGGTCTTGTCTTTAAGGTAGTGTAAACAGGATAAATGATGCCACACTAACAAACAGAGGCAGATTTACACACACACACTCACGCTAAGGCAGGCAGGTCTGTTTACATGCAGTCTAACTACGGTGTATTTAAGTATTTTCTGTGCCTCGGACATCAAAGCTGAAAACAGGACCAGTCACACAGATGAGAAGCAAAACCGTCCCTAGAGCAAACAGCGAGTCTGCAGACTAACATCAGACATGGACCTAAACACTTTTTAACGAGTGAAATTACAGTTTAGCTGCTTTCCTGTCTACCCCCAACAAAACAGTTTTAGGAACCAGCAGCATGGCGAGCTGATGAGTTTATTCATCATCTTAGTCTATCATCTCTCATTTTAACTGGAAGCATGAAGCCTCACTTACAAGCTCTAACATCTGATTACAGGACAGTCTCAACCAAAAACTGCCTCCAAAACAGTTGTGACTTATCAGAGAATGGACATGGGCCTTCTGAGGGTGTCTGTGGTACTATGGATTGAGGGGAGGGGACTGTGTGGATCATCCCACAGATACTTGATCAGTTTGGGATCAAGTGAATTTAGAGACCAGGTCAACATTTTGGGCTGTTCATGTTTTTTTAAGTTGTTCCTAAAGTGTTTTAGTGTGTGTCTTTGTGTCACACTGCATCCTGCTGGGGATGGCTGCTGACATCAAGGAGTGTCATTGGTATGGGGTGGGGGTGCCTGGTCTGGTCTAGCTGGGTGGTACATGTCTAAGTAACGTCCACACGAATGCCAAGTCCAGAAGATTCCCAGCAGAACATTGTATTGTCACAAGATGGGCTGTAGAGCAGCTGAACTGAAGGCTTACAAGTTTGTTCTTAAGGCCTATCACCAACATTTTAGGGGCTTGTGGACAAAAGCAAACAAACGTGTTGCTCTTCTTTGGGTGTCGATGCTTTTGAAATTGTGTTTTCTAGTTGTTCCTGAACAAGTTCAGTGCGTGCATCATGTTCAGTCCATGCATCAAGTCCCAAAATGATGTCTCTGCCTTGAGAAAGCCATCAAACCATCAAATAAACTCCACTTGATATCACTACTGCGGCTGCATGCAATACACAGTATATATAACTCTCCTGCCGCACGTGTGTGCTTGAGGACATACTGTAAGGACTTTTTAAGTTGAAAAAAAAACGAGTATGCATGTTTTCACTGTTGCCAGGGGGAACAAGGCCCAAACACAGGGCGGAGAGTTTGACACGTACTTAATTTCACTCATGAGCACGTGTTAGGGGAGATCCTCTCTCAGCAGCCCCACTCACATTCATAACATGCTCAAAACTCAGCCGGACACTTGTATCCATACGCGGCCACACAACATGTGCCAGACCGGGCACCCTCTCAGATGCCCTGAGGAGACTTGCTGGCATATTCAAGGAGGCTTTTCCAGCAGAATTTGGTAAATTTCCAGAACTTGCCTCCTGTCCAATGTTACAGGCCTACAAGGAGACTCTGGCAGTAAATCTGTTGTTCAGCGTGTTATGGCGCAACAGCTCTGACATGGAAGAAACGCCTCAATCTCATGCTGCCAAACCACAGCTAAAGACATACATGAGAGCCAAGAGGGATTTCTGAAACACACAAATCACCATAGAGGGGGCGGGGAGAGGAGAGGGGCGGAGGTTTGAATATGTCTGTGGTTCATTATGGATTCAAGCCAGAACAGATCATTTTCCTATGTGGATGCTTTTGTAATTGTGTAAAAGTTTAGATGTAAAAGGTTCATTTTGTTGTTGTTTTTTTGTCGACAGAATAATTTAAATTAATTAAACTATGTTCAGTTTAATTAAATTTGATTTAAACATGGTTAACAACAGTCAAAATATTATACAACAATATACTCCAATCAGGCATAACATTAAAACCACTGACAGGGGAAGTAAATAACATCGACCATCTTGTGACAATTCGAAGTTCTGCTGGGAAACTTTTGAATCTGGCATTCTTGTGGATGTTACTTAGACATGTACCACCCACCAAGACCAGACCAGGCACCCCGACCCCATAGCAGTGACACTCCTTGATAGCAGCAGCCATCCCCAGCAGGATGCAACTAAAAGAAAAAAAAAATGTGAAAAACAGCACAAGGTGTTGACCTGGCCTCCAAATTCCCTAGATCCCAAATTGATCAAGTATCTGTGGGATGCACTGGAACAAGCCTGATCCACAGAGGCCCCTCCCCTAAACCCATAGGACCCAAAGCCCCCCACTAACTACACTCTGTTGACACCCTCAGAAGGCCCATGTCTATTCTCTGATGAGTCTGAACTGTTTTGGAGGCACAGGGGAGACCTACACAATTTTAAGAAGGTGGTCATAATGTTATGCCTGATCGGTGTATTAACACAACAATCAAAACGTCTGTAAGAAAATGCATCACCGGCACCTGAGACGTGTGTCCGTCTCTCATTTTTCTTGAACACTCTTCCCTTTTGAACAGAGCTTGGAGCGGCTCCAGTCAGAACGAACCGGTGAGAATTTGAGAAAATATTGTGTTTACTGAGCATTGAGAGGTGGGCTGCTGCTGCTGCTGCTGCTGCTGCTGCTGGGATCAAAGAGTCAGCGTCTCCTGTCGAGTCGTAGTCTGATGGAATGCACGCAGGCTTGTAGGTTGTGATACTGCTTTGGAGGCCCGGGCCTTCCTGCCAAGCTACCGGCAGATCCACACACCTGTTACAACCGCAAAGGAATGTATTTATTTTAAGTGCTGTCAGGCAATTGCCTACTCACAACACGTTGGGAAGGCAACAATACAGGGGTGCGGCCCTCAGCACTTTCAACAGGCCTGGAATCATTGTCAGACAACAAGTAATTTGAGGCCTTGAAAACAGCTCAGCAGTTTATGGCCAAAATAAAAAATAAAAATGTCATGGGTAAATAGAAATTATCTTATTGCAATTAAAGAGTGAAACTGAATTCACAAACAGTATTTTCGGATGCTGGATACTTTCAGATATTCAGCCAAAAACAAGCGTTGCTCTTTTGAGTATTATTTATGTATTATATTAATATGTACAGCGATCAGGCATAACATTATGACCACCTTCCTAATATTGTGTAGGTCTCCCTTGTGCCTACAAAACAGTTGTGACTCATCAGAGAATGGACATGGGCCTTCTGAGGGTGTCCTGTGGTGTCTGGCTACAGAACGTTGTTAGAGGGGGCCTCTGGGTCCTACGGGTTAAGGGGAGGGGCCTCTGTGGACCATCCTACAGATACTTGATCAGTTTGGGATCTAGTGAATTTGGAGGCCAGGTCAACACCGTGTGCTGTTTTTCATGTTTTTTTTTTTAGTTGTCCCTTAACCGTTACTGTGTGTGTACTTGTGTCAGGTTGCATCCTGCTGGGGATGGCTGCTGCTATCAAGGAGTGTCATTGCTATGGGGCAGAGCTGTTTGTGGTCTTGGTAGGTGCTATATGTCTAAGTAACATCCACACGAATGCCGGGTTCGAAAGTAAAAAAGTAAGAGAGAAAAAAACAACAACATACAAGCACATTGCCCCCCGTAACACCCCCCACCCTTACAAGAACTGGCATATTGTTTGGACGCATCTCTTATTCCTTAACGTCTAAACAAGCAACATAACATGCAACAAATTGTCAGGAACAACTTTGCCAGAATCCTTTTTGTGACTTATTTCAAGGTTGTGGTCTTGAACAAAGAGAGACCAGCGCCTCAGACACTGATTGTGGTTTTACATCCTGGAGAGGAACACAAAACCTAAATGGGTTTAACTTTCGACCCGGGGTAAACCTCAAATGTTATAAAGCGAACAACAGTGCACATGCTTCCTTCTCTTAAACTTGTTTGAAAAGTAACCCATTGGATGATCAATGCCCCCCCGACCACACTGTAATCCACCTCCAGCTTAAGGTGAAGTCTGTGGCAGACGTGACAAAAGCACAGTGACTCGTAAGGTTTTCAAGGCGTGCACCAGACCAAGAGAAGGGTTTGAAGGACTGGACAAAGCTGTGTTTGCAAAATCAGCAGCAGTATCCGACTATGCCAAGGAAACAGCGCAGTCCTCTCCGGGTAGTTGGACGGGAAACACAGCAATAGATGTGATCTTTGGCTCTGCAGGGCACACCTGCTCTCAATCAACCTGCTGACCAAGACACAAGACAGTAACTTTCCCCAACTCACATTATGGGAAGAGGGAAGGTCAGGAATGCAGCTGAAAGATGTTTGAGAATACAACTATGTCATTCAGATATCCTCTGCTGTTTGGAATATATGCCAGTACCTTACTTAGTAGCATCTGAAAGTTTGCATTGCACATATTAAAAGTCATGACTGTGTACTGGTGGAAATAGTCAGGAGCCGCAAAAGCTGAAATTCAGAAGCGCATGGTGTTAGCAGAACTTGCCAATACCCTTTCACCATGCCAGTTTTCTGACATCTGTTCCAGGACCCGTTCCAGAGGCAACGGGAATGCATCAGGGACTGTTAAAGTATTGACCTTGAGAAATTTAGTGCAGAATCTTTAACTTCCATCAGACTTTGCTTCGACAAGAGAAGGTGAAATCACAGACTAGAGCTTGGCACTGCAAATCCATTTTGCACAAGATGCTCAACCTCTTTCTTCGTGATTTAGAAGATGCAACAAAAAGTGAAACAAACGGGACAATACCTGAGTATTTGTGGCTACATATGGCACCGTAGTAGAAGTGGGCTGAGTGGTGCCACTGCCCGAGTGAAGTCTTGGAATCGATGAATAGGGTGGATGAGAGTAATGTGGACGTAGGGAGAGATATTGGTACTGCTCTCTGTTAGGAAACCTAACAAACAAGGAGATTAATGACTTAGTGAGAGTGAGAGCCATGATTTACAGCCAACTCCTCTTTGATTCAGCTCTGAATCAAAGAGCCTCACCCCAAAATCAACAGATTACTCCGCTGCACATCTGAACCTCTGGTGGAGGGAGGGGAGATGTTTAGCTGTTTTGTTCCCTTTAAATGGATGATGAAAAACTTTCCTCATCTCGGCAATGAAGTTGGCACATGAAGTCCTAAATATAAAGACTGATTATTCTAAACCAAGTCTTTTACTCTTACAGGCCCATTGCATAAGACATCCTTACCTCATCTGTAGCATAGGTTAATAGTTGGGCGGTCCAGCAATATAGCTTCATAATCTGAAGTTTCCAGATGATTTTGGTTCATTTTATGCTTTAACTACTGTGCCTGTACTCATCCTGTGTGATGTAGGACAGAAGCTGTTGATTCGGCTCGGACATCTAACATGCTGACTTCACTACATGGGCTTTATACACACACATAGCTTAACAGAACAATCAACATATAGTTCACTGAAGTACAGGCCTGTAAGCTTCATTTAAAAATGGTATCACTTTCATATTTTTGGTACAGTTACTTCAGCATCTGGTGATTACTAATGAAGCTAACCCTAAGCATCACGGATCCATAGTGTGTGCTGTATCAGCTTAAGTGAAACGTAAAATCTAAATATTTTCATGGCTTCTTTAAAATGCAATTTGACATTTGTGGAAACAAACAGAATCTGCGTCTCATGCCATGTGTGTTGACCTGGGTTCGGTCTTTGATTACTACAGTTTTTTTCCTGTAATAACTTGTTTCTGCCACACTTGATTATTGGCACAAGGAAAATATTTTCCCTGCCTGCTACGCTGGGTCTGTCTCCATTCATTTAACAGCAGTTCCTCCCTGTGGATGCATGTTGCCACTGCACCTCACAAACCAAAGTACACCTGCAGTACACCTGCAGCAATGCAGAGCAAGAACATTTAGATTCACATAATCTTCCACACTGAACTATTGATAAATGATCAAAATACTTTACAACTCCTTTGCCTTACCTGGATGTGGCAGAGGTTGAAGTAGAGTGTCTCAAACTTCTTCTATACCAGCAGGCCAATGTTCAGGACGCATTGAGTCATCTCCACTATGCCAGATAAAGAGAGAAAGAGAGGTGTTAACAATCATCTTTGTCCCCAGTGTTGTTTATGAAGCGATGGACTTGACATCTTCATACGCATGCTACTTTAGTACCCATGTAAAACTAACAATAATGTGCATCAAGAATGGTATGGCTAACAACAGATTTCTAAAAATTTGTTGTTGTTTTTTTAAATGAACAGTTGCACATGCAATTTTTTCTTTTAATCAGTGGAGGCAGCAACCACATAGGACTGTTGGAGAAAATGGGAAGAAAGAGCTGTCTGGGAAAAGTAGGACACTGAAAGAGGTGATCTGGTATTCCATGATATTCCAAAATGATTGAAATAGTACAGTGTGATGATTCAGACTATGAAAATCATAACGGAGTGTGAGTCAAACGTAACACTATCAAGTTATTTTGATTTTTAAATGAAAAGTTAAAAGAGTCAAACATTTAAAATATGGCACAAAGATGAAATTACAGTGAAAAGCTTTTGACATTTTAGGTAAGGCAGAACCTGTATCTTGTAATTGATCAATACTGGTAAAAAACTGCAGCAAAAGAGATTATACAAGGGAGAGATGGTCACTAGAGTTATTGCACATAGCAAAATACTTACTTATTAATAATGACAGAACATTGCGGAACACAATAAAAATGAAAGAAAAGTCGTATTTTTGAGTCAGTGTTCTGTTTATTTCTGTAATGTCACGTCTCTACAGTGTGCTTGTGGAGAAAAATACAACGGATATCCTATTTATAACTTTTGTATAGCGGGTTTTCATTCTAAAACTAGAACTAAGTGACAGACCGACATGTCCGAGAGAAGTAATTACTTGAAAAAACTATCACAATTACAATCAGTAAAAAAACCAACAAGATTCAAAGAATGAGCTACCGTGTCTTTTTATTGTACTTTGCCCCAAAAAGTAGGTGCACACAGATGACTGAGTTTTATTCTACTCCTTGTGTTATCCAACCATATATACATGTTTGAGTTTTGAGACATCCACAAATGTTCGTATCCAGGAGGAGTTTTCATTAGGCCGTGTGAATGCATGGATCAGAAAACAATTGTTCCGTGTTAAAGTGTTGGGATGATACATTGGGTTTTATAACGGAGGTAATTTAAAAAATGCTCTGCAATTAAAAGTGAAAGCCTTTTTGGAGTTACCATTAGGGGGCAACAAGTTTATTTTAATCTTATTTGGGTGAATCAGAAATTTGTCCAATTAACAATGACAAATGACATGACACAGCATAAAACCCAAACTAAGACATTTTAACATACTGTCTCACTTTCTAAAGCGATGCTTTAATTCTTAAATAATTCACTTAAATTCTAAATGTTGTCACTATTGTTAATTTTTTCCCTCTGGCTATCATGAATGATGATACAGCCTGACTCAATCAGCCTACGCAATGAAGAAGGCCTGACTCTTTAAGTTTCACTGGCAGTGCCATGATTCATCTTTGCAATTTGAAGTTAGTTCTAGTGTCCCTACAAAAACATTGATTGGTTTTTGAGGGGTTAATGATGGCTGTTCCATCTCCTGAGAAAAGAGGCGGTCTTTGCGACTGGTGAGAAGAATCTTGAATGGAAAACAGTGAACGTGACATCCTCGGAGGAAGTGGTAACAGAGGAAAAAGGAGGTTGCTCAACATCATCTGATATCATCATCTGATGACATTATTCAGCTGGAGGGGCCTCCTGGGGTTCCCGATTGACTGAATCAAGAAAAGAAAGTAGTGTTAGATTTCAAGGTGTTTCATACATATTAAATTGGCCCCAATATATCCTGTAAATGTGTAGTTACTGAATGAAAGTCTGTACCTTCTTCTCGTGCCTTCATGCGGGCAACAAAGTTGTAGCTCTTGTTCCTACGATAGTTCTCATAAGGGTCATCCAATGAGACCCCCACACCTTTGTACTGGTCCCATTTATCCCTGATGTCTCCTCCTTTGATGGGGTCCTGGATCCCTTGTTCTTTGGCACCCAACCCCCCAGAACCACTCCAACCTACAAAAACAAGAACACAAGACAATCCAGTTTACGATGAACACATTATACCTCTTCAAGAGGAAAACAGCCGCAAATAGAAAAACATTTCAAATATTATGACTTGAATATTGAATAGCTTAAATGATGAAACGAAGAAAAAGGAGCATACCCATCTTCATCAGCAGCTGATGGCCTTTGTTCTCTTCTCCTAACCTTGTATCCGTAGGCAGTTTGGAGGATGACGTACCAAACCCTGCTGTGGAGCTGGAGATAGCAAGACAGGTGGTCAATAAGACAAACGCAATCAGACTAGAAAGCACCGTCACATCAAAGAGTGGATATGGAAACTCACGGAGGGGAGGAGCTCCGAGATTTGGCGCCACGGCGTCGCTTGGTGGGTGAATGTGAGCGGGATCTGGATCGGGAGCCAGAGCGACTCCTGGATGACCTGGATCGACTCCTGGACCTAAAGAAGGGTTGTTTTTGAGCAAGTTAGGACAGATTTATCTAGTTTAAACTAGACTAACTCTTTAAGTACCTCCATGTGCATTTCTAAATAATTGATAAAGCTTGAACAAATCACATTCCCAAATACAGTGCAGCCTTAAAAATATGCACGTTCAGACATACAGACGTCTGTGTTATGCTTGCGTTTGCATACCGGGATCGAGAATAGGAGCGCGAGCGGCTGCGGGAGTGGGAATGAGACGAGTGGGATCGTGACCTCGAGGACTTTGATGAGCGAGAGCTGGAGTGAGACGAAGACCTTCCTCTGCTGCGAGAATGGCTCCTGGAGCGACTGCCTGCACGGGCACTAGAAAGAATGATCGGACACGGAGTCAGGTGTGGGTGCAGGACGAGAGGGGACAGATACACAAAAGAGGACATAATAACAAAGCGTCCGGCATGTCAATCCACTAAAAAGTCTGGACTTTGGCAGTGACAACCACTCTCCTTCTGGTATTACTTGCAACCAGCGCAAATTTGTAAATCTGACAGGGAATTAGAAGCTCCAAATATGAGACATACAGTTTAAAGTATATTTAAAGTCTCACCTGCTGCGTTTCTCCTGTCCCTTTTTCCTCCTGGCTCTCATCTTGGCCCTGAAGAACTCATACAGGCCATTCTGCTCCCAACCTTCACTGATGGAGGAACAAACCACAGCAAACGATATACTCCAGGATGTACAGCAATTTCATTCTTTTATGCAACTACTAAAGACAACCTGAGGATTTCATTGTAGACTTGCGGTGTTTAAAGGCTAAAAGACAAAGGTTGTCTGTGGTAGATTAAATTACTTTGTTAAACCTGCAAGCCACTCTTTTTACTCTGGAAAAATCATTTGATAATTTTAGGCACTGGAAAGAAACTCTAAATTAAAATTGTAATTTCACTTCAGCTTGTGTTGCATATACAGTTGAGGTGTGTGTACCTGTTCCTTGGTCGATCATGGGACGGAGGGCTGTAGAAAGCTTCAACAGCAGCTAGCAGCCGATCGCTAGGTGGCATGGGAGGGGGCAGCCGGATGTCTTTAGGGTCCAGTGGTTTGTAATCATAGTCTTCAAGCTATTACAAGACGGTACAAGGAGGATAGTGAGGCTTTCCAATATCACACTTTACCAGTTCATTCCCTTATCCTGAAATCAGAACCAGGTGACTTACTTTGACCAGTGGAGCCATGAGACCAGCTGGCAGGTCAAAGTAGGGTACATTTGGCACCAGACTGGGGTCGTCTTGGACTGGATGCTGCCGGTGTCGCATGTGAGGCGAATGGCCATTGAAGCCGTGTGGGGGTGGGCCAAAATCCGGGTGCTGGCCTCCACCCCAGGGAGGATGCTCCGCTGCCATACCTGGTGGAGGGAGCCTCTGATTGGGATGGTGGTGAGGAGGAGGACCTGGCATTTCTTGTAAACAAGTGGATAATATTGTAATACACAAGGAAAGTGATAAAACACAAGGAAAGTGATAAAACACAAGGAAAGTGATAAAACATAAAAAAAGGCCGTTTTACTTACCAATTTCTTTGTCTCTGAACTCACCTCCAGGGAATTCTCCTTGAGCATAGTCAAAGCGATGTGGTGTGTATGGCGGTCTGTCATAGTGGTGTCTGGGAGGAAAGTCTTCCTGCATAAACCGTGGGGGGAAGCGCCCGAAATTGTGTGGCGGTGGTGGGGGCTGGTTGAAAGGAGGAGGCTGCTGGTGGGGTGGGAAGGGCCCTCTGAAATGGGGAGGTCTCTAGAAAAATCCAAGTCAAATCCAAGTCAGGCAACATAATCATTTATGTAAAACAGCTAAATGTAAAATGTTACCCACTGATTATAGACTGTAAATACAGAGTATACACTAAAAAAAATAAAAAATACAGAAGTCAGTGTAAGTTAAACTACAGTATTCATTTGAAACATACCTGCATGCGTGGAGGAAATGGAGGCTCCCTCTGACCCCAGGGAGGCTGGTCTGGCTGATTCCCCCATGGTGGCTGCTGGTCGTATGTGTTCCAAGCTGGAGGACCGGGGTCAGACCCACCTGGACCGCTCCAGGGGCCCGCTTCTCGAGGAGGAGCCCCAGTCCAGTTCCCTGGGTCCCTCTGCTCGTTCCACATTCCCTCGTGGCTGTTCCAAGGAGGGCAAGGGGGAGGAGGCTGGTTTGGGTCAAACGGAGGCTGGCATTGACAAAAGTCAGAAAAGGCTATGAGTGCTGCTTGTAAAAAAACTACAAAATCACACCAAAGAGAACTGTGAAGGGTGGGCCTGAGACTAAATAGCCATAAATCTTCGGTCAACACGTCCACAGTGGTACATGTATTCTTGTATTTGTTCTCTTTTCCACCTATTGCACACATCCACTGGAGCAAAGACCATTTTCACTCGGGACATTTGGCTTGTCACTGATGGCTCAGTTCCACTAAATAAATAAGCCATGAAAGCGAACCATCTGGTGAGCTGCTGCATGTCAAAACAAATTAAATAAATAAAACACGCCAGTAAACAGAGACGGGGGTACTGTGTGTCTGCGCCATTCACACATGAACTGAGAAAAACATGTTTTTACCGGCTGGTTGGGGTTCCAGGGGCCCATGTGCTGGGGTTCGAACCACCCGGGCTTGTTGGAGGGGATATCTGAGGATCCGCTGGGGTTGCTGGAGTCTTGCGGTCTGGATGAAGCGCCATCAAACTCCCCTGGAGGTGGACCTGACATGGGAGGCTTCACATCTCCTGCACAATAACATTTACACTTGAAACCAGAAACAAACGCACACTAACTTGCCCAATACAGAACAAGACAAGACGAAAGCTGAAAAAGTAAGGTATTAAAGTATTAAAAAGAGAATTAACTGAAGTAGTATGTAGTAAGTCACTGCAGCAACAAATGACTACCCTGTTTGACATTTACTTTTTACACCCATTGTCATTCTATGATCTGGGTTTAAAGTGAAATTTGGAAATGTTTTTGTACTATTTTCCTAAAAGGATTCTGCATTTAATACTCCTTTAATACTTTAACAATTACGGCCACGTTTGTTAGTTCATGTGTAAAACCGTGCTCTGATTTTGTTGAGTGCGTCTCTTCTCCTCACCTTGTGTAGTCATGGAGGGAGCCTTTTCAGGTTCAGCGGGTGTCGACAGCTGTCCTAAAGGGACAGCTTGCGGCTGCGGCTGCTGCTTCAGACTAGAAACAAACTCTTCGTGCTGGGTCTTCAAAGACTGGATCTGCTGCTGGAAGGCCAGCTGAATTGGCTGCACCACTGCAGCATACTCCGTTATCAGGGACGCCTGAGAGAGGACGACGGTGTGTAAAATGTTGGACTGTCACAGTGAAATACTGTCCATGCAAATGTAGCCAGTTTTGCAAAAAAACACTAAATTACAAGAGAGGTATGGAGAGGTAATATTAGTGAAATTAGAGCCTTGAACCACTCACCTGGTACTGGCCAAGTCCCAAGGCAGGATTCTGGAGCTGCTGAATGGTCTCCTCATCAAAATAACCGTTTTTCTCCCAAAGCTGCAATAGCTGGGAATGAAAATGTTGATTGAGATTCAGGTTTAAATCTGTTCTTACCTAAAATAGGAACCAAATTCTGATAACTGGTGATCAGAACAGGATACCTCTATGCACCAAAACTGTTTATTTATCTACTAATGCATATGGATGAATGTTTGGGATGTTAGATATTAACTGAGGTCTTGTACAACATGTGCTAGTGTAGTGTACCCTTGTGATCTTCTGCTGCTTCTCTTCCTCTACAGCCAGAAAGCTTGTGCAGTAGATGGGAACAACAACTTTCTGCAGCGCTGCCAACAAATCCTTCTGCTGCTTCCGCTGGCTGTGCAAAAACATCAAAACATACAACAGCTTACAAAGGGAATATATAAAATTAAAGTCTATCCACAATGGATACTTTCTCAGAGCCTATTCTTGTTCAAGATTTGATACGACTATGCATGCAGTAAGTCTACATACACTTCTACCTCTAAACTATAGATATCTGATCTTGTAATTAGGCATTGTGTTAAAGAAGGTGTAATTGTAAATTCTCCACATCAGCCTAACTGCACTATAGTTCTGATGAACCAAATGTAGAAGTTATCCAAACGTCTTTATGAACGTCTTTAGGTTTGTTTACCAGTGATGGAGAACGTCATTGGTTAAATAGATGAGGTGAAGGCGGAGTTCAAAATGAGCTCCATCAGCCGTGATGCAGTTGCGGAGATGCGACGTCATAAGTTCACAGTGTTGTGGAGACTTGGCGTTGTTGAACATCCAGTTCTTACCGGCCTGAGAGGAGGACAAACACAAGCGAGATGTAAACCTTTTTTTCTTTGGTTCGTCAGGACGGTATATCCATCCACTATGGATGGCGTACTTACAGAGATGGCGTCTTTGGTGCAGGTGTCTATAATCGGCTGCAGCAGGTTGTCAAACTCTGTGATGTCCAACTGAGTTTCCAGCAAAAGTTTTTGGGTTTGCTGTTCCATCGCCAAAGCTATGGCTGCAGTAACCTGTTCCTACATTGAGAGACGCATCAGAAAATGTCATCAGTCACTATTCAACATGCCTTTGTTCCCATAATGTGGCCCTAAGCACAACAGGTGTTAACAGGAAGGAAACAAAATACTGATTTCACTCACTTCACCACTTACATATCCTTATTTCCTTGGTTTGCATTTAGTTACAATAGGTATTTTTGTGTGATACTAAATCCAATAGAAACATGTTCCAACTGTGTTAAAGTACCTCACAAAATAACTTGAAAAAACATCTTGTAGCTGACTTCTGACTAGAAATTTGTGGAACTCGTTACCATAACTTTGTTATTTAGTAGCAAAAAAATAAATAAATAAACAGATTGAACTGATTCTTTCCCTTATGGAAATATGTCCTTTGTTCCAATCCAGATCTACTCATTTCTTTCTCGTCCTGTACCTGTCTGAGTGTGTGCAGATGCTGCTCCTGCTGCTGCAGATTCCACTGGCTCTGTTGTATGACCTCGTCGATAGAAGGCGCAGCAGGTGGAGGAATGGTAGGTGGAGCAATCAACCCCAATGGCGGAGGGGGGATATCAACCATATCTTTGGCACCCGGGTTGTACATATCTGCAAAAAAATGAACAGCTGGGAAGTTACAAATCTTAATCTTGAGCGTGTTTGTGCTGTGAGACCGCTGGCATGATGACATGATCACAGACAGTGAGGTATTCCAGACATCACATATAAGGACAATATTGCGATGTTTGCTCAGATAAAACTGTTTGGATCAGAGTGATCTCTTAAGGTCAATGAAATGAAATGCTTCGATATGATACAGTAGATATGGTTTACGTACAGCAAGCAGATGAAACGTTCCACAATTTTATCAGCGCTAGGGCTGGGTTTAAAGAAACATTGATTCAAAGTGATCTTCATTTGAAAGATTCAATATACCGATTCATAAAATCCTTGGACTGATTTCTTTTTACATTTATTTCCTGACTGAAATATCTCAAAATGACTCAAATCGAAGCAGGACCTTGTGAATCGGAATTTAATCGATTCAGGAAATCAGAAGCAATGCCCAGCCCTAACCAGCACGATTGGTAAGATATGACCGAGGCATCTTTAGTCAAGCTTCCAAACAACAATAAATACAGCACAGACTGAAAAAGAAAAACCCATTAACATGAAAAATGCAACTCAAAAGAAACGCTCTCAGGCACAGACATGGTAATAACAAGCAAAAATGTGCAAAAAAATAAAATGTAACTTTCCAACTGGAATTTTGAATTCATCGGACGAATCTGGTTCCAAATAAATACCTTCAGATTTAAATTCCTCCCCATCGTGGGTAGAGGGATCTGAGTGGAGAAAAGGAAACTTTAATGCATTTCAGTGGCATTATATAAATGACAGAGGAGCTCCATGCAAACCTGCACAACGCTGCTTTTATTACCAAGCTGTTGATCACCTTACCAAGAGTAGATGTAACAAGGAACCACGGAGTGTGTTTTCATAAGCAGTATGGGGTATTAAGTCTAACCTATGAGTAAAAATATGCTACTGAAATTAGGTAAACAACTTCAGAAGCATTAAATCTATTCCTTTCCTTCAAAGTAGTCGTTTCAATCAATTAAAACTGCAAGCACTGTAATTTACTCTCTAATATGTGGTAATTAATAACTAGTGTTAATGCCAGTTTTTGTTTTTAATCTTGATAGCATGCGGATTAAATGACATGTAGACAGAATGGTACAAGGCTGTACCTCCACCAGGTAATAAATAATATATAATATGGCACTGGTATAGTACAGTCCAGTCAGCCAAGTTGACAATGTTGTTAGTGCATTGTTTCAAGTTTGCATAAAGCAGCACACACAGAATGAGATCAGTTATTTGATGGAAAATAGGAGGTTGATGAAACAAGTAAGCTGTAATTTAAGTTCTCCTGTCTTGTGTTAAGTTCTCCTCACTTTTCCAGGTTTCTAACTAGAAAGTCGTGCCAGTAACCAGCTACCCCTAACTTTTCTAATATAAGGGTTTACAGTACAACCTGCAACTTTATACTTTGAGGTATGACATACAACTGGCAAACAGATGAACAGACGTACCAAAAAATATCTATGCAAGTTTTGATTGCTTACAAATTGATTGCACGTCCAATTTGCTAATAAGAGTTTACTTCTCATGCTTGGCTGAGGTCATGTATTGTATGACTAAATGACCACCAATAAAACACACCAATCAGCAGGGTTTGTGTTTGTGTGTGTGTATAATTTACGTTTAAAGACAGAGATTACTGGTTTGTGCTTGTAAAAACATTTAATTTGTCGCAGCCTTGGTCCTGCATATTTCATCATTATTTTAAACAGTTAAGATAACATTGCTGATAAATAACAGTGACTTTTTTGATGACAAAGTTCAAGATAGTGATGATTATTACTGGTAGGAATGATTGCCACAACTAAAAAAACCATTTTTTTTTCTGAAAAGAGAATGTTATTTTAAGACAAATTAAACCGGCATGACATTTTCACTTGTGTCAGCAACAGTCTCCACTAACGTCACAGTGGATATGTTTATGTCACCAGGTGGTTTCAGAAATCGGGGAAGAGGGATTTTCTTTCGGGCTGCGTATAGTAGGATATGATCCTTAAATTTGGCTACAAAAGCCTAAATACATATTCCTCTAACAATAACCTACTTTCATACGGTCTTGACAGTGGTTTTAATTATTACAGCTGAAGAGGAATAAGCTAATCCTCTTTCTTAATATACTTGGGTTTATGTGAGATCAAACCATGAGCAGACCGGTATGTCTCTTTCCATATGATCTGAAAATGAAAATCAAGAGACTACAACTTTTCACAGCACTAGGTCTCGGCTGGTATAGTATAGTACAATTTGGATTCTGCCACAAAATGTGCAATTTCTTGTCCGATTTTCTACAGTGCTGTTACAGTTATTACATAATCCATTGATATTAAAGGACATAACAAAATCCATTAAGTGACATATTCATATTTTGCCCTCAAAACGTATATAGACGTATATGCCCACAACTAATACTCAGCTCAGATGAGCGAGCTTGCACAAATTATGGTCCCTGCTGTAACTAAGTCATCAACATGATATGCAGTTGTTTTTAATCTTACACCAGTGGTTTTCCTGTGTGGCTTTGCTGTGAAAATGTGGCTGAGAAGATGGGCGCAACTTGTAATTGCACTTGTTAAACCAATTAAAAGCACAACTGACATGGCAGCAAACATTAAGGGCGACTCTATGCAAACAGTACGAATAATAAAATAGTTAGCGTGAATGAGCACAGTGTTTGCAAGAAATGCTGCTTTAACAAGTTTTGAATGGCTGTAATAAAGAATAAAGAAAAATCCACTACAAAACCGAATACACATTATTATTATGATGATGTTTCTCCCTGACCAACCTGAATAATTGGGCTGTTCTTCCTAATTCAATTGCACTTCAGCTGAATTTTTTTTGATTATGAATTTTGTTGTAAAAGAGCAAAAAGATGTAAACTACCCAACATCACATAAACATGTATGTGCCAATTCTGTTTTTACGGTGGACCGTCTCATTGACTACATACGCTGTTGCTGCTCCATGGCAAGCTTGCACTTGTAGTAGCTGAAGTAGTCTCCTCCGAAAAGGAAAGAGAACTTAGGGTTGTCCTTCTGTTTCTCCATTGTCATCTTTTCGAACTCCGGCCCATTTCGAGCGACAAACTGGGCCAACTTGTCGATTACATTCCTCAGCTCTTGATCTGCACCAGGAAAAGAAGAAAATGAAATAAATTCAGTTAGATCCAGACAGACAAACGGACAAAATCAAATTACATTTTTGGCGTTTCAAAAACATTTATTATAGTAATTTTTGTGAATGAAAAATTCTCTTCACTGGATCATAACAAACTTTCAAAACAATGTGTGGATAAAACAACAGAATCTATCACTCAGTATTGTCAGCAATGTTTTTCTTAATAACCTATTTCTTCGTGTCCCCTTGCTTTTTTTTTTTCAACTAAAGGTGTCAACAGCAGCGTGCACGTTTTTGCCTAGGCAAAAAGTTCAAGTGTGGAGCAGTACCCTCAAATTTCTGACTGATTCCTAACTTTGTTTGAAGTATCAGGTGTAAGGTGTGTATAACCAGGTCACACTGAAGTTTTCAAATGCAAAGCTTATTTGAGATTACAAGTCTATACACGTGGCTAACGTTTATCATACAGCTGCCTTCAAATATTGAAGTAGTGGAGGTAAGACTGTGAGACGGTGTGAAATCTGCTATAATAACAATAACAATAACATTAATAATAATAATAATAAACTAAGTGATAAAATAAACTCTGATTATTCTAACTTTGCAACAGAGTTAATACGTCTATCTAGACGTTTAGAAAAGAAAGGTTTTACATCGTTGCTTAGATACCAGCACCAGCCGTTAAAGTTAGCTAATTTTAAAACGAGTCCTAACAACAAATAACAGTAGCTCGCTGCTACCACATTATTCTCATACTATTCTTACACATGCAATCGTCACAAGAGTGTACACAAAACGCTTGGATGCACATTTAGTACATGCTAAACACAGTGGTGATGCTAGCTACGTAGCAGGTAGCGTGGACACAAGCTAACGTTAAATGAAAATCATAACACACTGATTTTGCTGCTAACCTTCGGGGGGGTTGGGGATGTCCATTTTTGATCCCTGTAAACAGCGGACCGCACAATGTTAGCCTGAAACCCAGATACCCGTCACTTCGTTTAGTCTCTCACAGAACGGTTTGTGAATTTCTGAAGAACACTTGAATTTCCACTAACTGCAGTACAGCGGAAGTATTCCACAGAACAGCGCCACTGAAAGTGAGTGTACCGTCTGAGTTTCGCGCAGCGCCCCTAGAGGTTAGGCGGAGAATGGCTGCTGGCGAACAATTGGCGAATTACCGCCACCTACTGGTGAGGAGTGTAATATAGATAGATAGATAGATAGATAGATAGATAGATAGATAGATAGATAGATAGATAGATAGATAGATAGATAGATAGATAGATAGATGAAATTGCACAGACCAAAAAGAATAAATAAATAAATAGTTCTCTTGTAGAATATCTACAAACAAAAAACGAAATAATGTTCTTCACTAGCTCCATGACAGTGCAACAAACATTAATTTGTAAATGATGAATGAGTAGATAAGTAAAATAGATAAAGTCCCAATCCTTTTCCTGACTGCTGGTGGGAGGGAGCTTTTCAGCATCTTTCTGGATCTGGAGCAGATGCTTGTGTACCCCTTCTCCAATGGCAGGAGAGAACACCTACCTGTTTCATGTTTAAAGAATGCAGTTCAGGTGTGTCAAACACATAGGGCTCGCCAGCCAAAACCAGAGGGTTCAGTCTGACAAATTCCAGATGAATTTGCAAAGTGTGAAAATTACATAGAAGACACCACTTTTTTTAAATTACATTCATGTGTGTGCTACTGTATGCTTTCTTTCAATATTACAGATTGTCTTGTGTGCTGCTATAGCTTTTATTAGTATTGCTGCTGAAACAGAGAGCTACTAAACTGTATTTCATTGTTTTTACGAGACAATGACAATAAAACTTCTTATCTTGACTGCAAATCTTAATTTGATCACGTAGGGCCATGCTGTTCTCCTAAGAGTTACGGACATAACACAGCACTGAGACCCAGAACTAAATAGTAGATAGCGGCAATGCTCTGAAATTGCACTTATTTATCTTAGAAAATGTGAAGAGGTTCATAAAATGTTTTGTAAAAGGATAGTTCATTAAATGTAAACATTTTCATAATGTTCTTGTACTTCTTTGCAATAAAACAAAGTGACGCATTTGGAGTTGTCTGTATTCATAGGTTATTATGCAGCTGTAACTGGGCTGAATAAAAATAGGTTTGACCCATTGACTGTGGTTTGACCCCCCTGGTGTATTTGAATCTAGCATCCCACCCTCCACCCCGACAGGCGGCAGTGATTCACTTACTGGTTTACAAATCGACAACCAAAGAAGAAGAAGAGGCAGCGGAAGTGCTTGTTGTCTTTTCAGAAAAAGTTGCAGGACCTGGACTGCGTTATGTCAAACATCACCGACACGACCATGAGGTTAGTAACGTTTGTTTCTCCAAATAGTTTTCGCTGTCAAGTGTCGGCATTTGTAAAATATGTACCGAGTAGTTGTAATAAACGTTTAGCTGGAGATAGTTGAAAGGTTTAACAACCGCACCTTGTGGTCCGAAACGTGGCTGATTGCTCTGTTATGTCAACTACACAAGACAAGAAATGTATAATTTCAGTTTAAACTCAGAACACGCGTCCTCCTCTTTTTAAACTATAGTTTCATATAAAATTGGCGTGGACTATGTTATAGTCTAATTCATAACAACTTTCATTATTGGAGACTTATCCGAAAACGTTAGAAAGAAGGAGGAGAAGGAGGAGGAGCTGTTTAAATAGAAGCATCTGTGGGTGTTACCCATCAGAAACTCTCTTGACTAGTGTCTGACAACGATCATATACAGAAAAAAATATATAGAAACTGATGGAATAACCTGGTCATTCAGTATATTCAGGTAGTCAGCTGACCTCATTCTTTGGGCACATAGTGTTGCTGAACCTAGACCTGAGCAACTGCAGCAACCCCAGATCATAGCACTGCCCCCACAGGCTTGTACAGTAGACGGTGCATCACTTCATCTGCCTCTCTTCTTACCCTGATGCCCCCATCACTCTGGAACAGGGTAAATCTGGACTCATCAGACCACATGACCTTCTTCCGTTGCTCCAGAGTCCCAGTCTTTATGCTGCCTAGCAAATTGAACCCTTTTATTGCCAGTTAGCCTCACTGATTTTCTTGAGGCTACACAGCTGTACAGTCGCAATCCCTTGAGTTCCCTTCACATTGTACGTGTGGAAATGCTCTTAGTTTCACTATTTAACATAGCCCTGAGTTCTACTGTTGTTTTTCTGTGATTTGATTTCACCAAACGTTTAAATGAATGCCAGTAACGATCAGTCAGGATTTTTTCCGACCACATTTCTTCCTCAAAGACGATGGTTTCCCACTATCCTTCCAGTTTTTAATAATGTGTTAGACAGTTCTTAACCCAATTTTAGTAGTTTCTCCAATCTCCTTAGATTTTTTCTCTGCTTGATGCATGCCAATGATTTGTCCCTTCTCAAACAGACTAACATCTTTACCAGGACCATGGGGTGTGTCTTTCAACATGGTTGTTTAAGAAATGAGAAGCTACTCATTGCATCAGCTGGGGTTAAATAACTTGTTGCCAGCTGAAAGATAGTCACCCATGCAGTAATTATCCAATAGGAGGCTCATACCTATTTGCTTATTTAAATCCAGGTGGCGACTTATTTTTTTGGACCAGGCAGTGTATTTACCTATGGTTGGAGGGGACTGTTTGACCCTGTCCTCTTTCTCGAAAGCCATCTATGTCAAACTGGAAAATCCTTCTGTGAACAGGGGTGATGGCCATAGATATTATCTGCTGTCAATCTACAATACGGACATCTGTCCTCAAGAAGTTTTACCCCCATTCACACCTTGAGGCTGCAGCATCTGACTGATAATGAGTTGTTAGAGAACCATTCATTGGGTCAAACAGCCTCCTCCAACTACAGGTAATTATCTGGTCGTTAACAGATGCTAGTCAAGCGAGTTTCTGACAGATAACACCCACAGATGTACCTATTTAAACCCCAATTCCTCGCCAGTCATTTGAAACTGAAGAAGATACTTTGATGAAACCTCTTTAACATGTCCAGCTTTTTCTTAATGTTTTTGAATATACCATGACCCGGATGACTGAGAACTTTGAGAGTTGTATTGGAGACTTGGTTTTTGTTGTGGATTTTATGCATTAAAAATAATGCATTGTTTCGCCAGAGGCATGACATGTACTACTTTTAATGTCTTTGTCATACTGTGATTACGTTAAAGCATACAAATCTCATTGTCAATAAAATTATCAACTAAGCCTAGAATAAGGAGATTTTAGAGGGCCAAATGTGATATTAAATGATCAGAAAATCAACATACTCTCACTTGACAAAACTAGTGAAAATTGATTAATCCCCCTATATAATGTTATAATGTTCAGTTTATGTTATCACCCTACCCAGTGTTAACATCTGTTAGCTCAGTTAATAATAGTGAATAACTTGTAGAACTTTACACTGATCTAATACGACAGGCTTAAACATTTTTAGGCACATGTTTTTGATCATTAACAAAACTGGATCAAACTGACTCGCTGTTGACAACAAGAGAGGGATGTTTTTCCTTTTTTTTAATGAAAAGCCCATACCTAATACAGCTGTGTGTCTCCTTGTGTCGCAGTGTGGCTAATGTTGAGCATGTGGCAGCAGTAGGACGAGTTCTGGTGGACCCTCAACTGAACTTGACCCAGCGATTCCGAGCCTTATTCACCCTGAAGAACTTGGGAGGTAAAACTTTGGAAAAACAGTAAACACTGACACTTAAATGAACATCGAATTGGGGATGTCCCGATTAGTATCGAGGCCTATCCAGGCATTTTAAAATGATCGGAACAGGCTTCATCTTTTGTAGATCTTGTTTTTGGTCGGCCATAAACCTTCACCGTGTCATGCTTTGGTTCTACTAGGCTCATTTTAAATCAGAGATATGCTAGTCAGATGCTAGTTGCTTTGGAGAGGGTTACACTCTCCGTGACAGGTAACTAACTTTTCTTGAAACTCAGCTTTTGTTATTTACTAGTAAGTTAAATTTGTCATGACTCCTTGATATGTCACGTTGTCAATTCTATCAAAACAACCAAGATAAATGTTTCAGGAAATCTGTGTGTTTATTTTGTGTCAGGTGCTGAAGCTATAGAATGGATCAGCAAGGCTTTTGTTGATGAGTCAGCCCTGCTGAAGCATGAGCTGGCTTACTGCCTGGGGCAGATGCAAGACAAACAAGCCATTCCCTCTTTGACAGCGGTTCTGAAAGATGTAAAGCAGGAACCAATGGTCAGACACGAAGCAGGTAAATATGCACTCAAACAATATGGGGATGAAAAGAGTTGATTCACTGCCAAACACATACACTAATACAGCACATTATTTGGAACAACATACTAATGCAGGGTAGGGTCCATTTCCCCTCTAAATAGCCTCAGTTCTTTATAGCATGGGAAATTGACCTTCTGCTCCATGTTGACATGATAGGATCACACAATTTCTGTCACATTGTTAGGTTCATGGTGCAAATCTTCCAAAATACCACATCCTGAAGGCTTTCTACCTGATGCTGATGTGGTGACTGGGGAATTTTTGTAAACCTACTTTTGTTTCATGACATGGTGTAGTATTAGTATAGTGTAAGTATTCATGAGAAGATTGTGAATTCTAACCTTTCAATCTGCAAGCTCAGCCAACCTCAGTCCAGGACCTGTTTTTCTACACTAGCAGACAGCATTAGTTCAGTCTGTGCCAAGTGCAGCTTAAGATTTCAATTCTTCGCTGACAGGAGTGAGACCAAGCATTGGGCTTGACGACTAACCTGAGAATGAACTTTTTTTGTACATTCATAAGTACACTGCTCACACTAAACATTCCTATCTGATCTGCCATAATTTGGGGATTATGCCAAAAGTGTTGACAGTAGTGTAAAAGCTACATACGAAGGAATGAAACAAACTTTGAGAATGTACTTTTATTATGCATTGTATGTTTGGTAGTGAGACCAGTCCTTATATGCAGAACATGTTTTCAAGGCTATTACAGTACACAGATTAAAAATGTGCATGAAGACCAGCAAAGGTGATGTATATGTCCGTCTTTCTCTGCCATGTCTGATTGTAGGGGAAGCTTTGGGAGCAATTGGTGATCCTGTAGTTCTGGACCTTCTAAAAGACTACAGTCAGGATCCTGTTATAGAGGTAGGAGCATAACACAAAACACAACAGTCTGTAACTTCTAATGGGCAAATAGGCAGCACACACACACACAAAATATGACTTGAAAATAAAACCTAAAACATAATACTTGACATTTAATCCTTGCAGGTTGCAGAGACATGTCAGTTGGCTGTTTGTCGGCTAGAATGGCTGCAGAGTGGACAAGAGAAAGAGCTGCAGGATGGAAGCACAGATAAGAATCCCTACTGCTCTGTAGACCCAGCCCCTCCAGCACCAAGAAAGAGTGTCCCAGAGCTCCGCTCCATCCTGTTGGATGAAAGTCTGCCGCTCTTTGAACGCTACCGTGCCATGTTTGCCCTGCGTAATCTGGGCACTGAGGAGGCTGTGCGAGCACTGGGAGATGGTAGGATACAGCACTAGATGATTTTATACATATATTTCATATAGTAGTGACCAATAAGCTTGTTACATAATCCGTGAGAAGAGTGAAATTTGTTCTTCACCCAAAGCATAAGCGCCAAACTCCAGGGAAGTCCTCTTAGGGCCCTCCCACTGCAGCATACGCACGCACTAAGCATTTTGGGAGATCCAGGAGATGGACGACGAGAGACACTTTTCTTATTATTTACGGATATCGACCAGTTTGATGACCGTGTCCATTGGATCTCGCCGTTCATTCAGTATGCACCCACACATAGTGTGCCGATCTCTACCCAGGAAAGATTAGCAGTCACACTGAGAATATTGGCATCTGGAAGCTCACCGAGTGGCTGCTAGCATTTCTGCTTTTCTGCGTCAACCTCGCCCACTTCTGGTTTCTGACCAATCACAGAACAGTAACTGGACACCACACAAGAAAAAAGTTCTGCCTGTTTGATGTGTCGAGAACAAGCTGCAAGAACGCCCTACCGAGGGCTGTATGTAACAGCCTTTAGTCTTACCATCTTACCTGAGAACTTCATGTCTGCAATGTATGCCTGCAGATCTATTTTTCAAATCAACTAAAAATGTCTTACCATATTTGTCCCTAGGCCTGCAGTGCTCCAGCGCTCTGTTCCGTCATGAAATCGGCTACGTGCTGGGCCAGATGCAACACCCAGCAGCAGTCCCAGCCCTGCGCGCAGCTTTGGAGCTCACCAGTGAGAACCCCATGGTCCGGCATGAAGCGGCAGAGGCTCTTGGCTCTATTGGCAAAAATGAGTGTCTGGCTGTCCTGCAGTGTTACCGCGGAGACCAAGAACGCGTTGTGAAGGAGAGCTGTGAGGTTGCTCTTGACATGTTGGAGTACGAAAACAGTGACCAGTTCCAGTACGCAGATGGACTGGTCAGATTACAGGGTTAAACGTCACAAGAGGGGGAGGATTTCATCCTTAACGTATTTACTTATCATCTTAAGATGATCATAAAAAGAAAGCTTCAGATATCGGTGATACATCAGTAAAATGATTATTACTACGAACAATCCTTGATGATGCCTTGCAGTGTGAAATAATAAACTGTAAAAGCCGAAACAAACCAGACAATGTAGGGGAATAGAGTTCTTTATGTTCTTTCCCCCTCAATTTAATGAAATTAAACACAGCACATTGGGTGTAGCTGTGTTTATTATTTTTGAGTAAGTGTCTGGACAGTTTTCGGTTGAAGAACCTCACCAATTATATTTAAACGTGAGGGATTTTCCTGCAAAGGCGCACGGTTCTTCCTTCTTCCTCTTGGTGGTATGTGATCATACAGTCCTGAAGAACTGACAAGAACCTGTGATACTTGTTCTATGCATTGGTTATGACACAGGTGTACAATTTGTAATTTTAATAAATGTTTTATTTCCAGCCAGGTATGTACTGAAAAAGGAGTGTTTGTGGAATATTATGTAAAATCATAAACCTTGATGGGACCTCGTTTCATATGTTTGGTTTATATCATAAGTATTTAATTCAGCGTCATGTGAGTTTCAGTTGGAAACCACCCACAGATGTAACTAATAAAAACCTAAACTCCTGATTAAGCCACATGGTTGAGTGGTGAAACATCATAGGAAACTCAACAAGTCCAGATTTTGATTCTTTTGTTCAAGCAAGTTCTTCCAAGGGTTGTGGATAAACGGGAGAGAGCTCCTACAAAAAATGATTTATAAAACAGCTTTGTGAGTATACAGCCTGTAGTCAAGGGCTTTGTATGTAAAGATGGTTTATCCTTTTTAAGGAGATATTTGAACAACCTGGTAATTATGAATTAAGAGTAATCCAGCCTAGAAGAAACAAATCCACGAACTAGTTTTTCAGCGTCATTTTGTGACAGGATGTTTGAAGGCCCTGGGCCAGTAGGTGGCCCCCAAGGGCCGACAAACTTTAAATAAAAGCTGAATGACAGTTGACTGACAATGGGTAAACTAAACTAAAATACAAACAGTTTCAGCTTATCTCTAGTCAAATAGCCTATAGAAATATTGCAATTTTAACAGAATTTACATGTCTAAATACTTGCACACATAATAACACGGAATGTACAAGTGTAAGCTGTGTGATCCCTCCTCAGTCAATAGCGTCTTTAAATAAAGCAAAAACGCAGAATAGCGCCAACAAGACGTAGTGGCAAAGGTAGGCTATATTACACCCTTAGTTGTCGTTTCCATGGTGCTCCTGGGAACTTGGCAACGACTGTTATTGTTACCATAGCAACCAGCGGAGTTTGTGCGCTGCCGGTGTTTCCCCGTGTAACATACATTGTGTTTTTATCTTATGCTCACTGTATGTATATTGACAAATACACGTTCACAAATAAGTGAAATAAACGCATTTCGTCAAAGATGGACGCTAACAACGGAAACCAAGACAGTAGAGAGCACAGACTGCAGTCGGCGGCAGCTTTCAAGGCTTTCATGTTGAAAAACAGCACGAAGAGCAACCTGAACCTGTAAGTAACGTGTTTATCACAGCTGTTTAACCATTGTTTGTGTGAATATAATTATCTGGTTGGTGGCAGCTCCAGTGAAACTGTCCTAAATTGGCCCAGCGTGCATCAAAAGTTGCCGCAGTCAGAGCCTCTGTTTACAATTGACTGTAAAACTAATCTGGTTGGTTAGATGGTGTCTTCACAGTCAGCAGGTATTGGTAAAACTAGAAGAAGAAAAATAGAAGCCTATTGCAGGGTTCTGTATTTACTAGGCAGTAAAAATAGAAAAAAAAAATAATAAAACATGCCAGTCAGAGTTAGTATCCTTCATTTTTTAGAGCAACAGCAAGTCTGATGTTAATGTGCTTCAAAGAAACGTTCAAGTAACCTACACTTTTCCTACAGCTTGACACACAGCACTCTTTTGCTTTTTAATTTCCTGCACTGTCTGTGGTACAAACAGCGCTTTCCAACCCTTTCCAACAATATAGTATGTTTTGGAGATGGGATTGATAAGGGTTGGACTCAGACTCCAGTAGCAGACACTTACCTCCATTCACCTCCATTCCAACCTTCAGATGGCCAGAACCACAACTCGAGGAAACACAGGACACAATCAGATTAATCTGAACCACTAATCTGCCTACCAGTCATGTAGGACTGAAGAAGCTCCTTGGATGAGTGGAAAACCCAACAACTCCAGTTGCCCTTTAGTTTTAGCTTTGTGTTTTTGGAAACCCATGCTTAGACTTTGTAAGGTGTTCCATATACATGTATGCACTTACAATATATGTGAATTTCTGGTTGGTTAGGCACTAGATAGATAAATAGATAGATAGATAGATAGATAGATAGATAGATGCTTTATTAATCCCAAACTGGGAAATTTCACACTACAATGACCAATCTTTAATGTTTCAGCTACGATCACCTCACGCAGTTGCTCATAAAGGTAATGAATGAGCACCCACACAATGTGGTGGATGTGATAGAAGATATAAGCCATGATGTAAAGCGGGGTCTACTCCAAGACGTACAGAGCACCGTGCAAGACAGACAACAGACTACAGCGGCTGAGCTACTGGCTGAACAGCAACGTGTGCTGTTTTCACGTTCAGAGGAAGCGGACCAGGAGGAGGAACTGGTATTGTCAACATATACACCTATATTAAATGCATTTAAACGTTTTGATTTAACTGTGAAACATTTTATACCTACTCAGCAGCATGCCATTGTTGCTCTTTGACCTGATTGGTCTTGATTTAAATAAAAATATACATTTTTAGGCATTTTTATTTAGGCAAAATCACTCTTGTATCTGGAGGGTTGATTGTGACAAAAAGGACTCTCAGGCCAGGGCAGTAACACACACAGTCCTCCATCAAATGTAGCAACAAACCACCACATCGCTTGTTGTTTTGTGCGGCTGTTGAATTAGTATTTTTTTCACTTATTTAGGGGTATAAATAACTCCCTTTGCACCCTATTGGACCTACAGACAAATCTCCATCTCCACAAAGACATTATTCAAATGAGACTGCGAGACATGTCAGGCATGGAATAACCATTTCAACCAATATTGTCCTTTTCACTTGAAAATATCCAAATACAACATCGTATTATTATCATGTATATTGTGGGTATTATGGAGATGAAACACTGATAATCTGTCTCTGTCAGGTTGAAACAACTCTTCCTAATGTGAGGGAGATTGGCTTCTACCTGGAGCAGGCTGGAGTGGGTCTGGGTAGAGAGGAGATACAGAGGATCTTTTTTGCACTTAAGCAGCTTGTTGAGTCACAGATGCTGCAAAACTGCCGACTGTGGGGCAAGATTCTGGGAACAGAGAGCAGCTATATCGTTGCTGAAGCCGAGTACAGAGAGGGGGAGGAAGATGAGCAGAGCACTGAAGAATCAGCAGAGGAAGAGGAGAGTAATCAGGAAAATGAGAATGAGGTGAGAAAGTGGAAAGTGCTCAGTATGCAGTAATTTGCAAATTATGGAAGAGATCTTTATTTCTCTCATTTGAGATAAATGATGATATATTATAAAGAGTCCTCCTTTTTACATCTACTAATACAAACTGAACATTTATCTGCATTTGCGTATACAGATTATTCCTCTCTCAGTGTACTGATGAGCACATTCACTTTAAATCTGTTGAGAAACAAACACTTTGATGATGTTAAATTCTGAAATTTGTGAGTATTCATTGCAAACTGTTATAACTCCACGTTGTCAGGTCTTTTCCCAGAATTCATGTTCACATAGGCAGGGTACACCCTGGAGAGGTCTCTAGTCTATTACTGCTTCTGTCATTATTATTATTATTATTTAATGTCTCAGTTTTAATGTTGAATGTATTTTTAAGATAAATAAGTGAGATTCTTTTCTTTTTTCTACAGATCGATCCATTACCCCAGTCAGTCTATAAGCCCCCACCAGTAGTGCACAAGGAGGTCATAGGCACAGGTGCTAACAAGTGTGTTTACTATGTGTGCAAAGATCCTGGCCTCCCCTGGATAAAACTCCCTCCAGTTACTCCTGCACAGATTACTGTTGCTCGGCAGATCCGTAAATTCTTCACTGGGAGGCTGGATACCCCAGTTGTGAGCTACCCACCTTTCCCTGGGAATGAAGCCAACTATTTGAGAGCACAGATTGCTCGGATCTCTGCAGGCACACAGGTCAGCCCCCAGGGCTATTACCAAGCTGGAGAGGAAGAGGGTGATGAGGAAAATGAGGCACCCCGGGACAGCTATGAAGTGAATCCTGAGTTTGAGGGTGTTCCAGTAGTGGAAATGGCTGAGTCTTTGTCCACGTGGGTGCATCATGTCCAACATATTCTCCAGCAGGTACAAGTCAGATCTGAGCAGATCAATATATATATATTTTTTCTGCTTGTGTAAATGCTGTGTATGTGTGTGCATTTAAAGTTTGAAAATTTACTTTAGGGTCGCTGTACATGGGTGAACCTGGCTATGAAACCAGAAGAAGACTCCAATGAGGAAGCAGAGGCTGAAGAAAAAGAAGAGGAGCCCGATGAACCCGAGCCAGAAGTTGGACCCCCTCTGCTCACCCCCCTTTCACAAGATGCAGGTCAGTCTTTGACTTTGGACAATTTTCTGTCAAGCTATTAAGACACTACATGCCTCTTGAAATGGAATTAGTGGACTAGTGTACTAAAACAGTAATACAACAATTCACATAATCGCACACACACACACACATACATACCTTCTCATTCTGTGCTTTTTTCTGTTTATTATTTTCCACAGTGGATTAGTACTGAAGTCACTAAGTGAAGTGTTACACAAGGTTAAACAAATGATGGTCCAACTAAAGTCAAACCAGATGTGACGTTAACATATTCTGTGTATATCTGCTCTTTCTTCACCTTTCAGAAATGTTCAACACACCTTCTTGGAGCTCCAAGCTGTCCTCTAGTCTCACCTCTCAACATGCATTAGCTGTGCTGCGTTCTAACCTGTGGCCAGGGGCTTTTGCATATGCTTGTGGAAAGTAAGTGATAAGATAAGAACAGTCTTCAGCCGTTGTTAGATTTCTCACAGTGTCCTGAAGGCACCGTCTTTGCAACCAACCATGTTCTTTCTTCTAACCTAGGAAATTTGAGAACATATATGTTGGATGGGGTCTGAAATATGCAGGGGAAGGGTATAGCCCGTCATTACCCCCCCTTCCACAGAAAGAATATCCCAGCGGACCAGAAATCACAGAGGCCCTGGACCCATCGCTGAAGGAAGAGCAGTTGAAAGAAGATTTAGAGGAGGAGAGAGCTGCACAGGAGCAGATGGGGGAGTCAGATGAAGACGAGGAGGAAGACGATGATTGACAGCATTTAAAAATCCAAAATGAAAATGTATTTGTTAGTCAATAAACAAATAAATTGGTATCCTGAGCAACATTGGCTGATATTTTAGTTTGAGAATTATAGTCTAGGAAAAGCAGTAGTTTAAAGATGAGATTTACTCAGCTACAAGGTAATCTGCAAAGGCTCATGGAGGAACCCTTTTGAGAGAGGAGGTATTCTGTCCCTCCGCAGCCCCACTGGCCTTGCAGTGGCGGTGTCTTTGGCTGGAGTATGGGCTCAGTTGCCTCAACCATGTTTCAGTCAGATGAAGGACTGAAAGGAGCAGAAAGTGAGGCTTACCAGAAACAATGGAGGCGGCATGGGGAGAAAACTCTCTAGGGACAGAGCCAAAAGTGCTCTGCAAAACCGGTCAGGAGCACATTCCCAATGTTTTTTCCAGACACACCCACATGATGAAAAGCTGACAAAGTGATTCATGTGGAAGTCAAACAAAATCTTGTCTTGTCTTGTCTTGTCTGATCTGACCTTATCCATAATAGATACGAAGCAGAACTAAAGAAACTGTGTTTAAAAAGGGGAAAACGTGTGTGTGTGTGTGTATACATGTTCTGTAATACAGTTTGTACATGCACATATGGGGTCAGGCAAACTGAGTGAGAGTGGTGTACTGTGTTTTTGGGAGTCACAGTCAGGGGAGGTTGGCGGATGGAGATTATGTGGCATTGCAGAATCCGATGCCCGTTGATAAGACAGACTGCTCAGTAACATGGGTGAGGAGTTTTCGTGGTGCCTTAACCAGGCTCTGGTTTTCTATCTTTATGCTGGTTAGAGTTCCAGAGAACTTACATCACGTATAAGTCTTTTGTGTCTTCCACTGTGATGTGTATTAACGCAAACCAGACTTCTGTCTGGGTGAACAACTCAAGATTCCTAGAAATGTAGCAGCCTGAAAGAAACTGAAACGTCATTTGCTTATTTGAGTTTTCAATATGGGCGGCACAGTGGAGAGGTGGTTAGCACTGATGCCTCACAGCAAGAAGGTCACCGGTTCGAATCCATGGGCCGGCTGGCCTTTCTGTGTGGAGTTTGCATGTTCTCCCTGTGTCTGCGTGGGTTCTCTCCGGGTACTCCGGCTTCCTCCCACCATCCAAAGACATGCTCATTAGGTTAATTGGTGATTCTAAATTGTCCGTAGGTGTGAGTGTGAGTGTGAATCTGTGTCTGTCTCTGTGTGTGGCCCTGCGATGGACTGGCGACCTGTCCAGGGTGTACCCCTGCCTCTCGCCCGATGACAGCTGGGATAGGCTCCAGCAGACCCCCGTGACCCTTAACAGGACTAAACGGGCATAGAAGATGAATGAATGAATGAATGAGTTTTCAATATCATGCTATATGATTTTATCTGCTTATTGTCAGTAAGACTAAATATACCAGCTGCTCCAAACTGAAGCAAACTCAGTCCAACTTATTAGCAATAATTATCCACCTTTACTCGGACATCTTAATAATACAATGATATATTATTATGTCCTTAATGTATTTATCATCAAGCCATTATTGACGCCTAAAAAAATTGTATTTGGAGTGAAAATATAAAGTGAGATGGACGGAAATTCTGTCTTAGGTGCATAAAACTGAAGGGCAGGCAACAAAACAATTGACTCACTAAAAGTATCAGTGTCAACATGTTTACCGCAGCCAGACAAGGCGTGGTGTTTTTCGAAAACAGGTGTGCGTGTGTGTGCATGCCATAAAACAAAATACATTTGAGGAGTCAGTGCCTCTCTTTGGACTCCTGGTGTCGCTGGATATTTGGTTCCCTTTTTTTCTGTGGTTGATACGTGTGAGATAAAGAAAAGAAAAAAATCTTCAGAGATAAAAACAACCGACGGTGTAATTCATGCCTGGTCATGTGCCCTTCCTGATTCCAGTAACAAGCGCATTTAACACCTTCCTTATTTGACTTTTCATATCAAGATACACCACCACAACAGATGTTGTTAGATGACAAATATTAATGAGCTACAACACAGTAGATTTCTCTTACTAAAGCATGCACCGATCAATCAAGCATAACATTATGACCACCTTCCTAATATTGTGTAGGTCTCCTTTGTGCCTGCAAAACAGCTGTGACTCATCAGAGAATGAATGAGACTTCTGAGGTTGTCCTGTGGTGTCTGGTGACAGAATATTGTTAGTGGGGGCCTTTGGGTGCTCTGGGTTGAGGGGAGGGGCCTCTGTGGATCAGACTTGTTCCAGCGCATCCCACAGATACTTGATCAGTTTGGGATCTAGTAAATTTGTAGGCCAGGTCAACACCTTGTGCTGTTTTTCATGTTGTTGTTTTTTTTTAGTTGTTCCTAAAGTGTTTTTGTGTGTGTTACTGTGTCAGTATCCTGCTGGGGATGGCTGCTCCCATCAAGGAGTGTCATTGCTATGGGGTGGGGGTGCCTGGTCTGGTCTAGGTGGGTGGCACATGTCTAAGTAACAGCCACACTAATGCCAGGTCCAAAAGTTTCCCAGCAGAATATTGTATTGTCACAAGATGGTCAATGTTATTTACTTCTCCTGTCAGTGGTTTTAATGTTGTGGCTGATCGGTGTATGAGCCACTCCTCTGCATTGTGAAAATGCAGTTAGAAATATGTCTCCCAGCCCTTCTCATTGTAGTGGTTGAATAACTACAATTAATGTTGTCAGGGTGAAAACTGGTTGTACTTGAAGCTCAGACCTTGTTCTCAAGTTGGTACTGTAAGTTTAGGACCAGTTCATCTTCTTCAAAAGCACTTCTCAGTCTGCCTTCCTTGATTCCTGCGCCTCTGCCTCCTACCTCAGAGTCTATTTCAAAGATCAGCACATAAGCATCGGCATGGAGCCTATCCCAGCTATCATCGGGCGATAGGTGGGGTACACCCTGGACAGGTCGCCAGTCTATTGCAGCACTAATACAGAGAGACAGACAACCATTCACACTCACATGCACACCTACAGCCAATTTAGAATCAACAGTGAACCTAACCAGCATGTCTTTTTCCTTTCTTCCCTCCTTGGATTCTTCTAATGTCTGTCTCTTGTGTGTGTGTCCAAAGACACACACACGAGAGACACACTCATTTCTATTAACCTTCATTACTGGAATCTCTTACTGTGAAAAGTAATGTCTGTTGCAGCATTGATAGGGGAATATACTCTTGAACTACCATTATAGTTGTACTGTTGTGTGTATTATTCTCAAAGCAAAATGCTTATATGATGTACACACAAGCTAAATCAGGTCTATACTTGTCTAATGTGAGGAAAATGAATTGCTTGTGCAGCCACAGAGTTTATAGCCTCAAGGTGTTAGCACGTTGTAGGGACATAAAATGGGTAGATAGAGCAGCTGGGGGATCGTTACTGCGAGTCCTACTTGTCGCTAATACAATACAAGCACAGTCTCACTAGTTGGGCAACAGTTAACAAAGTAAAATAATGTAAGACATTAGCAAGAAAATGCTTTAGGATTTCAACAACGTGTTTTTCTAAATATGTTTTAAATAACACCTTCCCAAATAATCTCTTATTTTAAACCTTTGCTTTCTTTCAGTTAATCCTTTCCACTTAATTCAGATTTGTCACTATCATCATAGTAGGTTATATTATGTGAATCATACCTGCAGGGCAAACGGTCTCCTGACTGATGTCTGACATGGAGGAGCAGGACAAGTCAGGACTTGCCGCCCAAAATCAAGCATCCATGTTTCCAAGCGGTAAGCCAAAATATATTTCATGCCAAATTACGTTTGGTGTAATTGGTGTATACCACACTAAGTTCAATAGGACTGTTCCCAGCCTGAGTGCTGGTCTCACCCTCAGAAGGCCTGGGGCCAAAGGCAGAGCCACCCAGACTCATATGGATGTTGTTTTCCCCATAAAAATAACTAAGAAAAGAATTAATAATTAAGAAAACATTTGTTTGTCCCGCAATGGGGAAAAACACATCTTTGGTGAGAGCAGAAAGTCGGTATGTCACAGAGTGGACCTTGAGTGAAGCTTTGAGCTCAAAAATGTCATACAGTTTAAAACTACCGACAGATGACTTGTTATACGGTTAAATATACTACCTGGCCAAAAAAAAAGTCGCCACATGGATTTAACTAACCAAAGAGGTACGAGACTCCTATTGGATATTTACTGCATGAGTGATTATCTTTCAGCTGACAACAAGTTATTTAACCCCAACTGATGCAATGAGTAGCTTCTCTGTTTTCTTAACTAACCATGTCTAAAGACACATCCCGTGGTCGTGGAAAAGATGTTAGTCTGTTTGAGAAGGGTCAAATCATTGGCATGCATCAAGCAGAGAAAACATCTAAGGAGATTGAAGAAACTACTTAAATTGGGTTAAGAACTGTCCAACACATTATTAAAAACTGGAAGGATAGTGGGGAACAATCGTCTTTGAGGAAGAAATGAGGTCAGAAAAAAATCCTGATTGATCGTGATCTGTGATCACTGAAATGTTTGGTGAAATCAAATCAACAGTAGAACTCAGGGCTATGTTTAATAGTGAAAGTAAGAGCATTTTCACACGTACAATGAAAAAGAAACTCACAGGAAAAGAAAACCACTAATCAATTAGGCTAAATTTTGTTGCCTTCAATTTGCTAGGGAGCATAAAGATTGGACTCTGGAGCAACGGAAGAAGATCATGTGGTCTGATGAGTCCAGATTTACCCTGTTCCAGAGTGATGGGGGCATCAGGGTAAGAAGAGAGGCAGATGAAGTGATGCACCCATCATGCCTAGTGTCTACTGTACAAGCCTGTGGGGGCAGTGCTATGATCTGGGGTTGCTGCAGTTGCTCAGGTCTAGGTTCAGCAACATTATGTGCCCAAAGAATGAGGTCAGCTGACTACCTGGATATACTGAATGACCAGGTTATTCCATCAATGGATTTCTTTCTTCCCTGATGGCACGGGCATATTCCAAGATGACAACGCCAGGATTCATCGGTCTCAAATTGTCAAAGAGTGGTTCAGGGAGCATGAGACATCATTTTCACACATGGTTTTTCCACCACAGAGTCCAGACCCCATTGAGAATCTTTGGGATGTGCTGGAGAAGGCTTTGCACAGAGGTCAGACTCTCCCATGACTCTCACATGTTCTCAGGGTGAAAACTGGTTGTACTTGAAGCTCAGACAGCTCAGTCGCCACCTGGTTCTCAAGTTGGTACTGTAAGTTTAGGACCAGTTTATCTTCTTCAAAAGCACTTCTCAGTCTGCCTTCCTTGAGTCCTGCGCCTCTGCCTCCTACCTCAGAGTCTATTTCAAAAGGCAGCACATAAGCATCGGCATGGAGCCTATCCCAGCTATCATCAGGCGATAGATGGGGTACGCCCTGGACAGGTCGCCAGTCTATTGCAGCTCTAACACAGAGAGAAAGACAACCATTCACACTCACATGCACACCTACAGCCAATTTAGAATCAACAATGAACCTAACCAGCATGTCTTTTTCCTTTCTTCCCTCCTTGGATCTTTGTAAAATACTTAGACTTCTCCCATCATCAATACAAGATCTTGGTGAAAAATGAATGCAGCAGTGGATGGAAATAAATATTGTGACATTGCAGAAGTTTATCGAAACAATGCACAGCGAATGAATGCTATAATCAAAGTTAAAGGCGGTCCAACTACCTTTTTGTTGGTGGCAACTTTTTTTTTGGCAAGGTATAAATGCCGCCGTGTTATGAGGGGAAGATAAATTGTGATGTGATACGTAAGGTGTGGCACTCAACCGAAAGAAGAGTTCCCTCACTAACTGTATGTCTGTGGAGCACATCTAATATTTAATAAGCCTCCTCCTACAGCTCAGTCGTTCAATCAGCCAGGAACACGGGGTCATCCTGACGTTTCACTTGATCCGGATACGAGACATTTCTCTGGTCATGAGTCGGGCTTCTATGTCCGCGTTGGTGTTACTACTTGTGGTGAGTCTGAGGGAAATTTTGAGTCTCTTAGACTGCAGTGTGTTTCACATGACTATTTCTAATAGTGATAATAATTAATAATTTCTCTTGTGTAGTTCTTGTTGTCCAAAGCATCTGAGGCCTCAGAACCTGTCTGTAATAGTGTTAATTCTTGTCATGGACATGCAAACAATAACACTAGCATTCCGTTCTCAGAAAGGATACGCTGTTTATTGTTGACCCTAACAAATCAGTACCCGCCTTCCGTGGATAACTTTGGAGAATTTGTTTAGGATCCATTTATCACAGATCAGGAACGTGCATTACAAAGCATTCGTATCATTTATGACTTCCTGCAATGTCAGTGTTGTAACTGTTGTTATCAACACTGTTAAAGTAATTATAAAAGTCTCCCTCTGCAGCTTTAACCTGTGCGCGCATGCATGCCCTCCAGTACTTGCAAACAAGCATATAAATCGTGGCAGCTTTGCGTCCTCGCCGCTACAAAGCTCAGCGTAAATTCAGTCAGAAGGACCACCTTTATCGACGCCCGTTTTTGATGTAGGGGGATCATTTAGATACTGTCTGATAAGCGTGAGCCAGCAAAGGCTGGATCTCTACAGCAGTCGTAGTTCTTCCTGGACATCCAGTTAATAGTGGCTCCTCTGATTTCCTCTTTTGCATGCCGAACTCAAACTACTGCCACCAGCTGGTATGGAGAGTTATTTCCATTCACACAGGCTCTGAACATTTGTACCAGCTGCCCTTAGGCTGTAGTTTTGCAAAGGCATCAAGTACGAGGCGATACCTCCGTCTGCCGGTATTTGATGTCAGTTTTTTCTGTCTGTACTTTTAAACATTTCCATCTGCCAGTGCTCTGTCTCGGCATCATAACGTTTACTACTGTGCCATCTTAAAAAAAAAAAAAAAAAAAAAAATGCAACTGTCTTTATCTACACGTGATAAAGCTCTTATTTTATCACATTATATGATTATATGGCATTCATCTGAAGGATGAGTGGTAGCGAACCAATCCATTTTCATACCCTCCCTGCAGTAGCTGATTGTCTTCTTTGGTTTTATAAATCTTTCATTCACCCACTGCCCTCACAAATTAAAGATCTTTGTAACAGTAATTCCCTGTAAGTCATGCGTATGCACACAATTGGTTTACATTTCTGTTTTTATATTAACTAAGTTTTTGTGTAAGTTCTTTTTTATTATGCTCAACATACTGAAATCAACTCCACACATCATTCATGGACTTTTCTGTTTGCCCTAACAGACCTTCATTCTCTTCTATTTGGTCCTTTTTGACCTTTAATTATGTTGTTCCTTAGTTTTGTTCTGTGTTTCAGCATTTCATATTTCCGTACATCTTCATTCACTCATTTATCTGGTTTTTGGGTGTTTTCCCAGACCTTTTGTGGCTTCGTCTCATGCATGGCATTGTTTAATAGAGTGCTTAATAATGTAGCTTTTGACATGATACCCCCCCCCCCCCCACCCCACACACACACACAGGGGACAGGGCAGTATGATTAACAAAAGTCACTTTAATGAAACTTACAGAATGTGTTGTGACACAGATCCAGGCTGTTGCTGGTTTGAGGGCCAACTCTGGAGAGAAACTGATGAGAAAAAGAAGATTCACTGTCTCTCCAGTCTCTTTGATGGAAAATGTGGACTACACCAAAAGGGGGCCTATTGCTTTGGTAAGTCACTGCTGCCCAATTCACTTAAATTCTACCTATTGTCTTTGTAATACAAACATTTAATGTAAGATGAAGGACAAAATCACTGTGCCCTCTGATGTGCATCAATCAGTTGTGCACTGCAAGAGATGACTGGTTATGCTGAGGGTAGAAAGCCACAAAAAAAAAAAAAAAAAAAAAACTACAGACCCCTACTTGGTGCAAGGTGAGAGAAATTCCATAAAATGTCATGTGCAGATAGACCAAGGCATAAGGAATATTGCATTGGCTGAACACAGTATTAAAGTATATAGCAGTAGACTAGCTGTGTTTAAAAGTGGGTATGGTGATTGCAAATACTTGCTCAGTCATTTTAGCAGCGTGCAGAGTACAGTATAACATACAGTGTATTGCCTAAAAACAAATGAACAAATTCAGCAGTGCAACAGTGATCTGCAGTGTTAGCAGCAATGCAAACAAAGTACCCTGCAGTATTAGTAGTAGTGCAAATAGTCTGTAAACTGTGATGAAGATTGCAGAGCGGTTGTGTGCAGAATACAGGATTATATGCAGCATAGTGTGAAATGCAATAGTAAAAAGAATATGTGGACTTAACAGTTGTGCAAAATTGATTCATAAATATGGTATAGGGTAGCTAGCTACTGGGCAGCTACTGTCACACTGTTCTCATCTTATAATCAAAGGAAAATTCAAACATCAGTTCAACTCTACTTTTATGGTGCAAATTATTATTTTTCTTTTTTTCTTCTTCTTTCCTAGTGTAGTGACATAATCAATTCTTTTTGAATCTTCCTTTTTCAGATTATATCACGTTTTCACACGGGGGGTAATGTTTTTTACTCCCTGGAAGGTCGTGGTGCAGACCAAGAACCGTACAACGTGTTTACGGTTGATCGTGTCACTGGAAATGTTCATGTGAATGGAATCCTGGACAGGGAATACATTGCCATGTACAATGTGAGTGATTATCACGGCTGATTTCTAGTTATGTCTAGTTATGAGTTATGTGACTACACTTACTGTATAAGAAGTGTAATGGTTGAATTCATTGCAAATTTTACATCTTCTCTCCCAGTGCCACTGGTTGTAAGGAGCATGTGTATTTTTCCTCAACACTGATGTAGTTGTCTTCACATTCAAATGTGCTGATAAACACCATTCATCCAGTGGATACTGCTAGTATTGAACCAGAGTTCAACATAAAAGACCAATAGCTCAGTGACATGTGACAGTGTCTCTTGTTCCTGCTATTAACTTACTCATTGAAGAGGTCATCTTAGCCATCATAGCAATGGTAGCCCCCATTGAGAGATTTGTCTGGTTTTACTTTATCCCCTTTATAAGATCCAATAAATGCTGCTTTTCATTGTTAAAATTAAAATATTTTGCAGTGATTTGCTTCACAGTTTATTTATGTCAAGACAAATGATAAAGATAAAGTTTTTATCTCCTGCTGTTTCAGCTGTTTCCTGTTGCTACGTTCAGGAACGGCACCAAGGCTGACAGAATCTATACCCTAGAAATTCAAGTTGTAGATCAGAATGACAACCCTCCAGTCTTTGCAAAAATGCCTCCTGGATATGTGAATGAGCTCAGTCCTAAAGGTTAGTGTTCAAAATTTGCCTCCCGATGTGTGCCAATGGTAGCTTCTTTCCAATAAGAAACCCTGTATGCTGCAGTTCACACACCCAGTTAGCAGCGACCAAGGAGGCCACTTTTTTTTTATTCATGATGAGCAGGTTTGAAATGAAAGATTTATTCTGTGTAGCTTTATAAGCCATGTGAACTGTATACTGATATTACATTACAAAATGCACAGCAGCTTGCACCTCCTATACTGGACATGGAAATGCAATTTTTTTGTTTTTGTGTCCTTAGCTCTTTTGAGTGTTCCCTTTGAACTAGAACATCAAGGTTTCATATAACGTTGCTATAAAAATTCTGTTTTTGCAGATACTTCAGTTATGAAAGTCGTGGCAACTGATGCTGATGAACCTTGGAATATCAATTCTGCGATTGCCTATACCATCATAGATCAGAGTCCACCTGATGACATGTTCTACATGAAAAAGGATGGGACCATCTACGTTAAAAAGCCTTTGTTGAATAGAGAGGTATGAACTACACCCACAGAAACAAAATATTCTCAAATGAGATTGTGTGTGTCACTTTGTGTTCATATACAGTAGTAACTGGATAACTTCCTGGTGTATGTGTATACTGAAAAGTGAAAAAAAGGTTGCAGCTCTAGCTAGTCATGTAATGAAACACATGCTATTCACCTCAATGCTTTTTATATAGTACTAAGTTACAACAGACATTATGTCACCTCTAGTAAAATCCGACAATATAACCCTTCAGTAGACATTTGGTGACAGTGAGGAGAAAACAAATCTCATGAAACAGGAAGAAACCTTTGACCAGAGACTTCGCTCCATTTCGTTCCTGTAGACTAATATTTTCTCTGATTCGCTCGGGACCTTTTCTGACACAAAATCTCTCATGAAGTTGAAGTGTCTCTTAATTATAATGTCTTCAAATTTCAGAATAAAACCCAGTACATTCTGAGAGTTAGAGGTCAAGACTTCGATGGCTATCCAGGGGGAAACAGCGCAACCGCTACCGTTACCATCAATATCCTTGATGTGAATGACACGCTTTCCACTCTGGAAAAAGAGGAGGTAATTTTCTTTCCCACACTCTTCTATATTAACATGTTATACTATTAAGTGTAGCAGGTACAAACAATTTCAATGGAGGTTTACTGATGGTTCTACTATGATATCTTATTATTTGCTTTGCAGTATGAGGGAAGCACCAAAGAGAAAAAAAAAGGGTGTGGAGGTGATGAGCATCAAGGACAAGGACCCGAAGAGAAACAACGACTGGAGAGCAGAACCTTACTTTAGGTCTAGTGATTGGTGCTTTGGCAGTCGCAGAAAACCCAACCTCGATGAGGTACTGCAGTTTTAATTTAGAAGAAATATATGGCCTGTCACTCCAACCTTTTCTGGGATACATTTTAAAATACAGTAGGTATTTAAGAACTTGACTTGCCCATCATTAAGGAAGTTGATATAGCCATGACCAGGAAGTACCTACTCAGTAAATCCGTATGTACATACATAGAGAAACATTTGACATTTGACTTCACTCTCATATTGGGGGCATCGTTAACCCAAATTTAGCTCCTTTGGGGATGTGAAGTCTCCCACTATACAGTATATATGTGTGCTACATGTTTACAGACTCTGCAAACCTTATTTTAAATTATGTATGAGGTTAAAAAAGTAAATAAAAACAACATACATCCTCATATAAATATTAGCATCTGCAAAGATATGCAAAGCTATGTGGCTTCAGGCGATAAAAATGCATATCTAAAAAAGTGCCATACAACCTTGTTAATTAACAAGCGCCCAGTCCACATCTTTAGGTGTCTCCTATGCCCAACCCAATTTTGCGTTTGCCCCAAAATTATATACTGTGGGTATATGTTTGCTTGTTAAACACATTTGTTTTTTCATCTTCATACACTATTTAAAATGCTGTTTGTAGTATGTTTCTTTATGACCCTGATAAAGGCCACAAGCCAAATCGCGTCAGTTCCAGATTTACTATCATTCATAAAACTATGTTTACATATATGAACAATAGTATCATTTAATTTTTGTGAACCTGTGACTGCGTGAGAATACAGTTGTAACAGTAACAGGTGCCCTAGGACTAAGTAAGTTATCATAGCATAAATTGCAATGATGGAAATTGAAATTAAATAGAAATAAAATTCAAGGATGTAGCATATTGTGGATGCAGACAAAATTCTATCTATTTTATATGCATCAGCCAATATTCTACTAACTTTTGTAAGAGCTAAAACTAGTTGTCTTTCTCCCATTTCACAGCTCATCAAATCAACCGAAGTCGAGAACCAGCCTGAGGAGCCACGTTTTAATCCCAGCATTAAAACTATTCCCGTCTCAGAGCGACCCAACTCCATCAACATTAAAGACGTTATTGCCCGCTACCCTGCAACAGACGGAGACACTGGGAAAACAGCGGAGAATGTCAGGTCAGTGTACGCAAACACACAATATTACTGTGATCTCAATATAAACTGATAAAAGTTAACTGATACAGCTGATTTCTTGTGCAGGTACGCAAAGGGCTCAGACCCTGACAACTGGATAACCATTGATCCAAAGACAGCAGAGATCAGACTGAACAAGATGCCTGACAGAGAATCTCCAGCACTGAAGAATGGTGTATATTACGCTACAGAAGGTAAACTCTGAAAGCTCTATTGTGAAACAGTATTAAAGTAATAGCCATTGATTACTAAAGTCATCAGTAAATGTTACATCATCAACAAGTGTCCAAAGACTGGACGTCCCACTAACTGAAAGATGCAGGGTAAGGGATCATTTCAGAATAAGTAAGGAAATGAGGAAGACCAAACAGAAAGTCCAAAACTCAATATCATGACACTTATTTCTGTTTTTGCATCACAGACATGCCGGCTAAAACAGCCACAGGCACTGTGGCCATCCGGGTGGAAGATTTTAATGACCACTGCCCAGTGCTGACCAGTAACGTGCAGACTATGTGCGACACGGATAGATCTGTTATTGTGAACGCTTATGATGAGGATACACACCCTCATGGACCTCCTTTCCACTTTTCTATCGTCCCAGAAGGCACTGAGGGAAAATGGCGAGTGCAGCATCTCAATTGTAAGAATATTTTTGTTTCTTTAAAAGACATCCTGGATTAATATAATTATATACAAGTGCATGTTAAAGTATAAATATATGAGAATCCTCTACTTTTCTGTTAATTATTATTAAGTACATATAAGTTGCTATAGGTTTCCCAATTAACAGGTTATGATCTACCATCTACCATTAAGCTTGCTTAGACTAGGATGTCGGTTATGAATCTTAAACCATTGGATTACCAGAAAGTAAAATAAAACGTGGACCTTGAGTTCTTAATTTTTCTGCATACATAATGTTTGTCTTGGTTCTGGCAGACACTGCAGCTCTCTTGTTGATGGAGGAGCCCATTTTTCCTGGTGTCTACGTGGTGGAGTTTAAGGTGACTGACATGCAGGACAAGGCCTGTCCAGAACCACAGAAAGTGATGGTCCAAGTTTGTACTTGTGAGACTGAAGGGTTGTGCAGAGTAATTGGTGCCAGCAGCAAACAAGTTGGATTAGGACCAGCAGGCATTGGACTACTACTACTACTGGGCTCCTTGCTCTTATTGTGTAAGTCTGATGCTCATTCTGATGAGAGGTCATGTGATCAATAACTTGGTGATGCCTGTAATGTACTTCAACATGCAACCTGCTACTATTTTGACAAGATTACTGTGCATAGCACACCCAGTGGACAGACTGCATTGTACCATTATGATTAAAAAGCATGGATGATCTTTTCAAGTATTATAAAACAGCTTAATGCGTACATATTGTGTTCCCATGACAACAAACACACAGAGTGACACTTAAGTTCATAAATGAACAAGTAGGACACAACACTGGCTGTACACTAAGCGCCATAGATGGCAGTAAATACCTGCACAATGGGATTATTACAGGAGCAGACACTGCATTGTTTCAGAAAACAAAAACTCCACCTCCTCCAATTCAGTCCCATTAGCACACCACACTGGGCACTTTTAACTTGGACTAAAACTTTGCTGTTGTTTTAGTCATTGCTCTGTTGATGCTTCTCTGCTGGCGTGGGAGAGGTTTTCCAAAGCTCTTTGCTGAGAAGGCTTCTGATATCAAGTCACACCTCAATAACCACAACACCAAGCGCCAGGGAAAGAACACGGTGAGACCTGCCTTCTTAAACACTGTTGACAGGAGAAATATTGGCACACATAGGTGGCTGTTGCGATGATGACTTTTGACAACATGAGAAAAAAATGTTGATCCTGTTCTAACCTTTGGATCCCCTGTCTATATAGAAGGTTCCACTACTGAATGTACCAGTGTATATGGGCCCAGCTCAAACATCAGCAGTGGCACCTGCACCAAGATTTGACTTTCAGCAGCCTGCCAACAATGGGATGAACAGGATGAAAGAGAGTAGCATCGATGGTTTTTCAAGTGGCCACAAAGATCAGAAAGAGGTGGAGAAATTTACGGTATAGCTCTGCCTGATCACTTCCTGGTACAGTACTACAATCAGGTGAGGAGTCAACTTACTGGTGAGAAAGGATCAAAGGCAAAATGAAGCCTCACTCTGCCCAAGCTTGATGCCAGCTTTTTATGTTTATAGGTGACCAGTGGAAATGATAATGCTGGACTGGAGGATTGTCTGTTCGTGTATGACTATGACCATGGCTCTTTTTATGGCTTTTATGGGCTGCTGCAGACGTCTAGAGACTGACAATGACCTGCAATTCCTCAATGACCTTGGCCTGAAGTTTGTCTGAGGTCTGCGGAGATAAGAAGAGCCCAACTGACGTCAAACAAGTGTTGACTCCTCTTCCCAGTCCTGGGGGGATGAGGGAGGGCTCCACCTGCAGCAAGGAGATGGTGGAAGAGAGAGAAAGGAATAGGAGAGGAATGGTCTTTTTGGCATCTGGGAAAAGGTTCATTGCCAGCCTGTTGGTGACGGGAATTTTATGGGATTCAAGTAATACAAGACAGCTGAAGGATACAGGGGAGTTAAACTATCACTGCTCCAGACAGAAAACGGAAAATAAATAGGCCTGAGTTAACATTAAAATAACCAAGCAAACAAAAGCACAGTTATGCATTGTCTCTGTGTGGGCTTAAGAAAGAAAAACATTAGAAATACAGTCCATCATAAAAACAAAAACAAACTTTAAACTGACATGTACACTGAAATGGAAAAATCAAATTTCGTTTTTGGAGGGGAAAGCAGGGGATGGTGTCTAGTTTGCAAAGAATAACTCAAAGTGTAATTTCCGATCAATCAGCAAATACTCTGGATCTGAATTTTTGGGTTGCCACACATGCTTCTCCGCCTCTCATAATCCACCCCCACCCCGACACCACACACAGGACACACTTTACAAATACAAAAATTACTCATCTATAATCTCTTTTCCTTTCTGTGTGCTCAAGTGTGTTTTAGTTATGTGATTAGGTTTGCAGTCACCTATGATTAAATCTCACATTCTGCTGCCTATGTATGTTAATACTTTGTTATCATCTCAATAAGAAGATAATCATGTGGTGTTTGTTTGTTGTAATTCTCTGGAGGTCAAGGTACATGTTTTTATTATTCTCAAGAATGTGATTCATTCACCCTGTCACTATGTGTTTGTGTGGATAGCTAGCATGTGATGTAGAAAAAAAACTATTAAAGTTGGCTTGAAAAACAGTTTTGGCCTAAGTAATTAAATACTCCTTACTTGGGAGTCTAATTCATGATTTGTGCCCATGTGTAGTGATTTAAGGACCTAAGCTGTATCTTTTGGAACTGCAGAACCTGAGTGATCAAAGAAAAAAAGCACGTGGACACAGCTCTTACTTTGGTTATAAAAGGACCGGATGGCTCGTAACAACAGACCTCCGCCTACTCCCTCTGCACCTCCCACAAAATTCCACAGAGAATATGATCATAGGTCTTGTCGAAGTTCGCAAGACATGTAGACCAGATTCTCAAACTCCCTTAAAAGCCCTAAGCAACTCTGTGAGGGTAAAGAGCTGGTCCATTGTTTTCCAAGACCAGAACGAACCCCGTATTGCCCCTTCTGAATCCAAAGTATACCGGTAACTCTCCTTTCAAGTATCCAGGAATAAACTTTCCCAGGGAGGCTGTGTAATAGTTAGAGCACACCCTCCAGACCCCCTTTTTGAAGACAGCTACCACCACTCCTTAGCAGGTACTGTCCCAGACCTCTGTGTGACACTTAATGGGCGAGTCAGCCAGGACAGCCAAACAATATCCAGAGCACTCAGCATCTCAGGGCGAATCTCGTCCACCCCTGGCCCCTTTCCATTGGGGAGTTTCATAACTACCTCAGCAACCTCTGGCAGGGATAAGACCTTGTCCAAGTCCTCAGACTCATTCCTTGAGGACATAGTGGCAGGGGTCAGGAGCTCCTCAAAGTGTACTTTCCACCGGCCAGCGACAGCCCCAGTCCGGGTAAGCAGCACTCCTTTCAGACTAAGCACAGTGTAGGCTAAGCGCTGCTTTCCCTTCCTGAGCCACCGTACGGTTCACCAGAACATCTTTTCGACCAACAGAAAGTCCTACTCTATAGCCTCTCTGAACTCCTCCTACACTCGAGTTTTCAGACCCATCTGTCCTCATTCCATAGTCCCAGTATGCATGAGAACCTCTTCCGGAGGTGAGAGCTGACGATATCACAGACTGGGGCCTCTGCCAGTTGTTCTCAGTTCACCCTCACTATGTGTTTAGGTTTTCCTGGTCTGACTGGCAACAGCTCTTAAAGTTCAGGCTTACTTGTGGTTCCTAGAGAGTCAAAAATAGCGAAGTAGAGCCTTCAGCTATCAGCCTCTTCTCCGGTAGAAGCAGCTCCCAGTTTGGATTCTTGACGCAAACAACCTCCCTGATCAACCTCTTTATATTTAGGGCTTGCTCAGGTGACCCTGGATATTCCCTATTTATCTGCTATAGGTCTAGGCTGCCCTCTCTCACTATGCACGCATTTATGTAACACTGTCTCTTTCTGTTTATCGCTTTATCGTTACCGGCAGTAAGTCAGGCTACAGTTAAGGTAGCATACAATTAGAGGTGTCCCCAACGGTCTGCTGCCAAGAATCCGTAAAGGTAACATTTGAAAGCTCCCTGATATTCGGTGAACAACCTGGTCATTGTTTGAATGCCTGCCCTGAGCTCTTATGTTAATGTGCCGCAGGTTTCTTGTTACCAGAGGGTCATGTTTCAGTCAGGTGTATGACTGAAAGGAGACAATAGAGACCTGAAAAACCAGTCAGAAACACACAGAGGAGTGCCTGCTCACACTGTTCACTCCCCATGTTTTATGGGTGTGTAGGCGCACACACCCTCACACTCCTACTACCGTACTTCAAATACTGCAGAACCATTCTGATTTCACTTGTCCTGACAAGTTAGGGTGGGTTACTAAGAAATACTGCGTGTCGCTGCAACAGACAGTGATAGATACGTCTTTCACTCAGGTATCCATCCTGAGGGTTTATTCACCCCTGTTGCAACTTTTTTTTCCAGTGGTGTTGCATGTTTTAATAAACACACACGGGTTTATGTTCAAACTGCCAGTAAGACTGGTAATTGTTCTTACACTAAAACATATTCATCCTCCTAAGATTCTTCACACCTAGCATTGTCTCCACCTTTACTGGAACACCTTAATAACACAGAGGTATATTATTATCGGTGCGGTGTGTCGGTTTGAGATTGCCATCATATTTGGAAAGAAGCTGACACTGCCAAAGACAACTGAGGTTGACAGAAATCTGTCAGTACACGAAACTGAAAGTTTTGACAAAGAAAAATATCATTCAGAGGAGGGGCTTGATGGAATTTGTTGAACTGTCGACACAGGGCGACAAGGTGTGGCATTTTCTGTTCGCAGGAAAACAGGCACGTCCATGAGTGCGTCATACTTCTGACACCAGTTGTCTGTCTCGGGCTTGTGATGCGGTTTGTTGAGAAATAGAAGGAAAAACTCCTGAGGTCTGTTTCGTTTTTTTTTGTTTTTTTTTTTCTGAAAAACATAGGAAGAAAGCAAGAACAAAAAACAAAGGCAATACGAATTTCTAATGAAGGAAAGGTGAAATGAAAAAACGATTATCATCACAGTTGCTAGCAAACATAGTGACATCATACATTTGATGAAATAAAAAACAAACAGGAAGAAGCTTTAAAAACTCTAACCACTCACTTAAAATCAGTATAATCACGTAAAAAAAAATAAGTTCAGACAAGCCTGTCCAGTGCTAACTCTTATTTCTCAGTGACCATCCTTTCTCCTACACTGTCTTGTCACATTAATCCATCAAGGCAGATGTTTTCCCACCTAGTCTGGGTTGTTCCATTTTTTTATTTATTTTTTTTTTACCATTAAATGAACTGTTGTCAATTGCTTGCTAAGTGGGGAATTGTTGGGTTTCTAAAAATAATGCCATATGGTCTTGACGTCATGAAATTACCTGAAATGTACTGCATTTATTTAAATAAAAATTCTCTGTTTGTTGTCTCATCTTAAAACTGGTTTGTAGCACACTGAAATATACTCTTATGCGAAAGTGCGTGATGGACTCTTAAACATGTCTCTATATCTTTCAAAGAGACCCTAAGCCTTTATCTTTCAGAGATATTTTGAGTAGGTTACACAAATAATACCACACGAATTATAATCTACTAATTTGTGTCTCAGCCATTAACTACATTATCTACAAAAACAAATGACCTTGACATAAACAAGAACAATGAACAAAACACAAAGTTATCTACCTCTTTCCTTATCTGATTTTTGACATTATGAAAACCCCACCCTAGCAAATGTTTGGATTGGTTGACAAAAATGTTGGTTGACATTTGGTGGAAAAATTGGTTGACATTTGTACTAGTAGATTATTACCCTGCCACATAAATTCATGTGAAATTTACTGTCCATTACCATCAAGTTGTATATTACCATCATGGGAATGTAGCATGGGCTGCATGGGCCACAACTAGCCTGGAAGCCAGCCCAACCTTCCCCGTCATCAGTGTTCCAAAGAATGCAGATTTAAGTGTCACAGAGCCCTTTACACACTACGTGATTCAAATTAATGTTCTCAGGGTGAAAACCGGTTGTACCGGAAGCTCTCTGATGCAACACAAAGGTACAGACACACAGAGATTTATTTCTCTGTGCAGTAATTTCGGGACCATTTCCTCCTGTCTGTCTTCCCTGTTTTAAGTGACTCTCTTTCAAATCCACTCCAGCCTCAATCTTATCTTTCATTCATTCATTCATTCATTTATCTTCTGTAACCGCTTGTCCTGTGAAGGGTCACGGGGGGACTGGAGCCTATCCCAGCTGTCATCGGGCAAGAGGCAGGGTACACCCTGGACAGGTCGCCAGACAACCATTCACACTCACATGCACACCTACGGCCAATTTAGAATCACCTATTGACCGAACCAGCATGTCTTTGGACAGTGGGAGGAAGCTGGGGTACCCGGAGAGAACCCACACAGACACATGGAGAACATGCAAACTGCACACAGAAAGGAACCTTATTGCTGTGAGGTGCACGCCACTGTTCCGCCTCTTAACTTATCTTATCTTATCTTATCCTAGCCTTGTTGTGGTATACTTAGTTTCTCTATACTATGATATAATAATTTATATAACGCAAAAAATAAAGCAACTTACTGCCCATAATGTTCTGTGAGTCAGTGAGACGTGCGGCATCATCAGTACCTTCAGAATTACTTCAAAGTGTGTAGTGTTAGTAAGACACTAATGAGTAATTTCTAATATTGACACACAATGATTCTTATATCATCCATATAGCAAAACAATACATTTACATTTACACAAGATCAAATTCTGAGAACAGTGGGATCACAGCACAGGTCCCCCAACTTCCCGAGATGGGCAGCCGCCCGGGGTGGCGTATTGTCAGGGTAGATGGATGGATGCAGTGATTCTCCACCGTAAAATTAACACAGGATGGACGCTATAACTATGTTACCCTGTTGCTATGTTGGTTAAACCTGGATGGAATTTCACCCTGTTTTATAATGATAATACTGTTACAACCCATCGACTTACTGTATGACATGAATGTTCTTCACGTTGTTAATTAGGTTCTGAGTTCATTAAAGATGTATATATTATACACATATATGGTGTCTTTTGTGAAATAATGAACAGGATGTCCTCGTATCAGCCATAAGCCCACGAGGTTGTGTTGTCCTTATTTTAAATATTTAAACAATTTCTATACTGTACTGTACATAGACCACCTTATGCCAACACAAACTCTTGGATTTCTGCTTCAGAAAGTTTGACGAATTGTACATGACCTGTGTACTTAACCGTGCAAAAGAAAAAAAAAAAAAAAAAAAAGTATGTACGGTTTGAGATTCGTATAGGACATTTATACTTATATATTGCATTTTTAAAAAATTATGAGCACCTTCTGGTCAGGGTGAGGAGCCATACCTTCTCCGGCTGAGTTATATTCTTCTGTATTTTATTTGTATGTTCTTTCTAAGTGTTTGCGAAGTTATGAGAGAGAGGGTGTGTGTGAGAGAGAGAGGTTTTCTTTTTTTTTTTTTACAGCGAATGTTTTTGTTTTTTCAGTCACGATGAGTCCTGATCCTGTCTAAATACACAGCCCATAATTCACAGCCGATTTTAATTGCAGACACGAGCCAGGGAAAGTGTGTTGTGATCCACCGCAGGGTGTGCCACTTTCTAAAGAAGTAGCGTTTCCCGTCCATCAATGATGTCTGTGCGCCACACGCACTCTTTAAGAGGCCCCCCCTCCTACCGCCCGGTCAGTCATTTCAGTCACAACCTGTCGTCGGCGGACATAACACTTCTGTCTTCACCTGATCCGGATACGAGACATTTCTCCGGTCATGATTCGGGCTTTTTCGTCCGTTTTTGTCTTACTACTTGTGGTAAGTCTGAGGGGAATTTTGTGCGTTTTCAAATTTTCAGTGTTTCAGATGACCATTTCTGTGGTTATAATAAATAATTTATCTTGCGTATTACTTGTGGTTCAGCGCTTCCGGGGCCTCAGCTGGAAACCTGAATATCTTCCTTGTAGATTATTGTGGCTGGAAAAAATATTTCTCTCTGTTACGGTGTTATTTCTTGTAATGGACATGCGGACAATAGCGCGGGCATAAGCGGGTGCTGGTATTTACCTGAAAGCAGAAGCAACCGTGTGCTTTTCTCCCCCTCGTTTTTCTTATTTTCAGAACAATCTTGCCAATTTTCAGAGATCTACTTCCAAAATATCTCAAATTTAAGTTTCTACGTTATTTCGGTTTTGTCAACGCACTCGCTTCAGGATATGTTTTATGATGACAATAGCAGATATACCTACACTGCCACGGAAATGGTGCTGTGGGACACATGACACCGTTTACTATCTCACAACCTGCTCTTTTACTCCCCATAACTTTGATGAACTTGTTTAGGCTTGGGCTGGCGGTTTCATCTTGGCTCATGAGAACGAGTTTCCTGCCATGAAAATGTCAGAATGGGAATATTATAATAATAATATAAGAGCACAGAAAAAAGAAATGCGTTTAATTGTTTATTCAAGGATTTAAGGAGTTTTATTGTCATTTCACACATGTTGGTATGTGAGGTGGAACGAAATTAGTTACTGGTCCAGATGCAAGCTAATAGCAGAAACAGTAAAAAGTATACAAATAGAATAACGTTAGCTAACTTTAAGTATAAAAAATAGCAAGATAAGTAAGTAATATAAATATGGAAAAACTAGTTGTTTGTGTTCAAACCGGAACCTCTTTTATGGTCTGTTGTGTTTTTTCAAGCAAGCATCTGACTCAGCAGTACAAATTGTACAAAGAACAATTCATAATGGGGAATGTTTTTGTCATATGTCAGTGTATAATCTGAACCAGTGCGAATATACACAATAGCCGCACCTAATGTACATTGTATTTGTAGCTAAACTAGTTCTGGCTTAACTGACTCATAACAGAGAAACTTGCAACACCTGACTAGAGGCCATCTATAGTGTATGTTGATTGTCACAATAACGAAAAAATGTCGACACCCAAGTTTAAGTGTACACCGATCAGGCATAACATTGTGACCTAATATTGTGTAGGTCTCCCTTGTGCCTCCGAAACAGTTCTGACTCATCAGAGAATGGACACGGGTCTTCTAAGGGTGTCCTGTGGTGTCTGGTAACACAATGTTGTTAGTGGGGGACTTTGGGTCCAATGGGTTGAGGGGAGGGGGCTCTGTGGCTATCCCCCAGATACTTGATCAGTTTGGGATCTAGTGAAATTGGAGGCCAGGTCAACACCTTGAGTTGAATTTCTTCCTAAACCGTTTTTATGTGTGTGTCTGTGTCAGGCTGCATCCTGCTGGGGATGGCTGCTGCCATCAAGGAGTCTCGTTGCGTGGGGCGGCTGTGGCTCAGTAGGTGGAGCGGTTTGTCCACGAAGTGTCCTTGAGCTAGACACTGAACCCCCAGTTGCTCCCAGTGCGTGGCACTGGTGTGTGAATGTGTGTGTGCTTGTGTGAGCGAATGGGTAGATGTGTCTGTGGCTGTAAAGCGATTTGAGATAGGTAGAAAAGCGCTATATAAAAGCAAGGCCATTTACCGTTTACCATTGCTATTGGGTGGGAGATAACAGAGGAACAAACTTGCCAGTGTAATAAATATTTGATGTCAGACAAGAGAAACAATATCCCAGACTTTATGCCTTTATTATACAGTATAATGGTTTTAAAGTTCAGCTGCCATCAAGGAATGTTATTGCTATGGGGTGGGGGTGTCTGGTCTGGTCTAGGTGGGTGGTACATGTCTAAGTAACATCCACATGAAAGAATGCCAGTTCCAGAAGTTTCCCAGCAGAACATTGTATTGTCACAAGACGGGCAATGTAATTTAGTTCACCTGTCAGTGGTCATAATGTTATGCCTGTTCGGTGTAAAGTTGCAGTCATAACCAATGAAGATTACAATGAAATGTACATACAGTACAAACACAGTTAAGAGTCAAAGATGGATTTAATACATGGCTAGAGGTTTCTGTTCTTAAAAGAAAGCTTTCAGTTCTTGTGGCAATTTGTAATATTTTAAAATTTGGGATGTGTCTGTCTTGCTTGATCGTACCAGGTATAGTTTTGGTCAGTTTTCTGCTTGCCAACTTAATTCTGTCACCAAATTAACTGGGTTAATTAGAAATAAGAAATGAGAAAGAAAGAAAGAAAGAAAGAAAGAAAGAACTAGTCTGAAAGCCAGCCCAACCTTCCCGACACACAATTTTTTTTCTTGTGCCCAAAAGTTAACTGTGGCTCGCTCAAATGGGGACCAACCGTCCAGTCAGATCATTTCGGTGAGCTTTATGTGCCGATGGATAGAAGGGTAACGGCGATGTAGTCATACATGTCATCTGAGCGCCGCTCAGCTGAAGTAGTTTTCAACAAAATGGCTCTGATTTGTTGTTTGACTATCCAGTTTCATGCGAAGGTATTTCTTTCTCTGTTTCTGTTGAAACACACCACATAACTCAACATAAATGACACGTTATCAAACTGCCTAGTGACAGCACGCCAAACAAAAACAAACAATTAACACAAGCCAGTCTTTATCCACTTGAAGAGCACATCAGACATAGTTATTTCAAATAAGTGGCAAACATTTGCTATTAAAGCCGCAGATAGACAGATCCAGATAAGATTGGAACATTAAAAACATATAATATGTATTTTGGATGGGCTAAGCAATATAATGTAATGCTTAACTGGAGATCTTTGATGTAAAGTGCTTTATAAATAAAATTTATTATTATTATTATTATTTAATAAATGGGTGGTTCCCTCTTAGCCCTTATTTGCTTTCTTTTTCCAGCTAAGCGCGCACTGAAATCACAGCTTCCACTTCAAATTCACAGAGCAACTCTTTTTGTGAAAGATGTAAAAATGTTTTTATGTTTTCATACAAAAAAAAAAAAAAAAAAAAATTTGAAGGGGGAATAAAATAACACCCAAGTGCTACTATTTTGGCATTTCTTTAGGTTACGTGACAAAGTACAGCCAGCCAGTGGGCACAGTCAGCCAGGGAGATCAGTGCCCACTGATTATGGTCTGCCCTATTTCTGCATTGATTGGGTTATTATAGTTCAGAATTAGTGGCCGTCAAAACTAAATGCTTAAGTTCACATAAAACAGTGCAGCAAATTACACTTTTTTTTTTGACATCCTGACGATTTGTGTGCTGCGTTTGGCAATATTTTATTGCACAACTCTCAAATGTGCCAAAATTTAAGCAACTTGAAAGAGGTGAAGGAATTGAAGGTGTAATGTGTTGTGTCACAGTTCCAGGCTGTTGCTGGCGTGAGGGCCAACTCTGAAGAGAAACTGGTGAGAAAAAGGAGAGAATGGATTCTCCCTCCAAAGCCTCTGACGGAAAATGTGGACTACACCCGCAGGGACTCTGTTGCCAGGGTAAGTCACTGCTGCCCAATTCACTTAAATTCTACCCACTATTCCTGTAGTACAAACATCTGATGTAAGCTTTTTAGTAGCACTTCTGCTGGGTGCAAGGTGAGAGAAATTACCTCATGTGCAGATAGATCAAGGATTTAGGAATAGCTCACTCAAAATGCGTTGCTGAAATATTGACTGCCTCTGACTCTTCTGTGACTAATCTGCACTGTACTCAGCAAACAAAACAGGCTACAAAAGGTAATAACAATAGATGCAGACAGACTTTATTGCGGTCATTCAGGTTTACAACAACTGTACACTGAACTTAATATTGCATTGGCTCAGCTTAGTATTAAGTATACAGCAGTAGACTAGCTGTGTTTAAAAGTGGGTATGGTGATTGCAAATTCTTGCTCAGTCATTTTAGCAGCATGCAGAGTACAGTATAACATACAGTCTGTAAATTGTGACTAAGATTGCAGAGTGGTTGTGTGCAGAAGCAGTTGTGTGCAGAAATATGGTATAGGGGTAGCTACTGGGCAGCTACTGTCAAACTCTTCTGATCTTATAATCAAAGGAAACTCTCAACTCTCTCATCAGTTCAACTCTTACTTTTATGGTGCAAATTATTATTATTTTTTTTTTAGTGAGATAATCAAGTCTTTTGCATCTTCCTTTTTTCAGATTCGATCAGATCTTGACAATGGGAATAATGTTATTTACTCCCTGGAAGGTCGTGGTGCAAACCAAGAACCCTACAACGTGTTTACGGTTAATCCTATCACTGGAAACGTTCGTGTGAATGGAATCCTGGACAGAGAATACATTGACACATACAATGTGAGTGATTATCACGGCTGATTTCTAATTTTGAGGTGATGAGGCAACACAAAGCCAAAGGGGAAAGAAAGGGACTTTACTGAACTAGTCAGGAACATGTCTGATTTCAGTGACAGGGTGACTGAACATCTTCCTGCTTTGATATAGAAAACAAACAGTGCCAATGTAAGCGAGTGATGTGATTTTTAATGTGACTACACTTACTGTATAAGAAGTGGTTGAATTCACTGCAAATTTTACATCTTCAGTCCCAGTGCCACTGGTTGTAAGGAGCATGTGTATTTTTCCCCAACACTGATGTAGTTGTCTTCACATTCAAATGTGCTGATAAACACCATCCATCCAGTGGATACTGCTAGTATTGAACCAGAGTTTAACATAAAAGACCAATAGCTCAGTGACATGTGACAGTGTCTCTTGTTCCTGCTATTAACTTACTCAATGAAAAGGTCATCTTAGCCATCATAGCAATGGTAGCCCCCATTGAGAGATTTGTCTGGTTTTACTTTATCCCCTTTATAAGATCCAATAAATGCTGCTTTTCATTGTTAAAATTAAAATATTTTGCAGTGATTTGCTTCACAGTTTATTTATGTCAAGACAGATGATAAAGTTTTTATCTCCTGCTGTTTCAGCTGTCAGGTACTGCTACGTTCACAGATGGGAAACCGGCTGAGAAAAACATTGACCTACGAATCAAAGTTGTAGATCAGAATGACAACCCTCCAATCTTCCAAAAAATGTCTCCTGCATACGTGAATGAGCTCAGTCCTAAAGGTTAGTGTGTACCAACGGTAACTTCTTTCTAATAAGCTGTATGCTGCAGTTCACACACCCAACTAGTGGTGACCAAGGAATGTTTAGAGTGCTTCAACTAAATCAGAGAAGGTATTTTTTTTATCTAGCCTAAAATATTAACATGAACTATTCCAAATGTTTATGAGCTTTGTGAATTCAAATACTGATATCACATTACAAGACACACAGCAGCTAACACCTCCTCTGGTTGATATGTTAACATCGCTGTGTAAAACCACAGGGAAACACGTCATACAATACCTCCTTTTGTGTTTTTGTGTCCTAAACTTTTGAGTCTTTCTTTTGAACCAGAACATCACTGACGGTGGAATAAATCTTGATGACTGCTTCATATAATATAAAAATTCTGTTTTTGCAGATACTTCAGTTATGAAAGTGGTGGCAACGGATATAGATGAACCTGGGAATATCAATTCTATGATTGCCTATACCCTCGTAGCTCAGAATCCGCCTCATGACATGTTCTACATAAACAAAGATGGGACCATCTACATCCGAAACCCTAAGTTGGATAGAGAGGTATGAACTATACCGACACATACAAAATATTGTCAAATGAAACTACGTGTGTACCTTTGTAACTCTAGCGCTCATGACATCATGGTGCATGTTGTAAAGTGAAGAAAACTCATCCCAGGGTAAAGTTGCAGCACCTAGGTAGCCCATTTCTGCAGAGAACTTCTTAGGCTCTATCAGAGCGACTGCTTGAGCCCTGGCTAAAGCTGGGGAACCACTACTCAACTTTCACTGTCACAAAGACTAGGAGTACAAACTAACAGACCAGCTTCAGCAGATTCTTGTGTGACGACTGAAAGACTGGGGATCACAGTTTTTTTTTATGAACTGCAACCAACATCATATGGGAACTTGTGCTCCTGCCACAACTCGTTAATCTCTCTCTCTCACTATTGATACTATTTAAAACTCATTTCTGTTTTTTTATTTTTGTTAGTATTGTTATTATTTTGTGTTCTGCCCTTTTTGAGAGAAAATGTGGGACATATTGAGGTGTGACGTCACTTTCACTCATTTCCAGTGGGATCGCCCATCTGACAAACTTGCTCTTAAACAACAAAGTATTTGTTGACTATTTGTGATGGGCAAGTGTGCAAGAACAACATCACATGAATAGTCTTCCACAGCAGCTAGGTGCTCCTTCCCTGAGATAGCAGCTACTCTCCTCTTTCTTAATTTTGGCTTGTGTACAATGCATGACTTGTTATTATGCCATCCTGTTCCAGTTGTTGAAGAAATTTCACTGAAACATGCAACAGAGTCAAGTCTCTGCTCTACCTCTTGAGCCCAACTATTTATTCTGGGGTTATTAATTATACTGTCTTCACATTTCAGAAAGCAGACCAGTACACTCTGACAGTTATAGGTCGAGACTTAGACGGCCAACCAGGGGGATTCAGCGCAACCAGTACCGTTACCATTAACGTCAACGATGTGAATGACAATGTTCCCGTTCTGGAAAAAGAGATGGTAATTTTGTTTAAATGTTTTGTAAAGTTGAAATTCAGTGTTTGAAAGCTTGAAATGTCATTAAAAATTGTTCTGAAAGAGAGAAACTTGTTCGTTTATCCGTTGTGTGGCATGCCTTGAAGACATAAATGCTTGTCTCACCCAAAGAGTAACTCAAAAGATGGACTTGAAGACTCTCTCTGACAATTGGGTATCTTAAAGTCAGCTCTGAGACAACAATGTACATCCGTCAAAGTTTCAAAATGTAATTTCATGCTTTTAAAACTGAAGTTTCAAGCTTTTCAAGTCATCTTCTTGCACAAAATAGCAATGCGCAGAAAGAACACTGACAAGTCTGACTCTGTAAAAGAGAAAGCTACATTTGTGAAGAAGCTGTTAAGAAGTTGAAAAGTAAATCAGTGTGTCATTAAAATAAAGTTGCATAACTAAACTTCGATGTTGTAATTTGCTCTGCAGTATGAGGGAAGCATTGAGGAGAATACGTATGGTGTGGAGGTGATGAGGATCAAGGCGGAGGACCTGGACCTGAAGGACACAGAGAACTGGGAAGCTATGTTTGATATTGTCCAAGGCAATGAGGCTGGGTACTTCAGCATTAGAACAGACCCCATAACCAACGAGGGCATCCTAATGCTTGACAAGGTACTGCTGTTTTAATTTAGATATAGATAATATATGGGCTGTTACTCCAGTCTTTTTGGGATCAGTGTAATAGAATAATAAAATCAGATTATCTAGTCTAATCTTCTGCTTGTTACCTTTTGCCTGGTGTTAGGATAAACTCTTTAACCCTTTAACCCCCAAACACCTTGGTATACAGGAACTCAGTGGAGAGGCCATCTCATACAAACTATGATTAAATGGGATGTTGCACTGTTGTGCGTCACTATAAAATCATTGAGAATTTTCAAAACGAGGTTGTTACTGAAATCTTGTTCATATGCATACTTAACTGGGTTTTGCAAGAACTAAAACAAGTCATCTTTCTGCCATTTCACAGCCTGTGGATTATGAGAATGTAAAGAACCTTGAATTAGGATTAGCTGTGAAAAACAAGTCTCCATACGTTGAGGGAAGTGGATCCAGTGGTGGTTTAACTCCGGCAAGTGGAGGCGGTGGCGGGTCCTTCAAAACCTATCCCATCAAAATCAATGTGAAGAACCAGCCTGAGGGGCCACGTTTTATTCCCAGCATTAAAGCTATTCCCATCTCAGAGGGATCCAGCTCCTTCAGCATTAATGACATTATTGCCCGCTACCCTGCAACAGATGGAGACACTGGCGGACCAGCGGAGAATGTCAGGTCAGTGTACGCACAATATTACTGTAATCTCAATATAAACTGATAACCGTTAACTGACACAGCTGATTTCTTGTGCAGGTATGCCAAGGGCTCAGACCCTGACAACTGGCTAACCATTGATCCAAAGACAGCAGAGATCAGACTGAACAAGATGCCTGACAGAGAATCTCCAGCCCTGATCAATGGGACATATTACGCTAAAATACTCTGCATTACAGAAGGTAAATATCTACATTGTGTATCTACTGCAGCTTTAAATATATCGGAGCATTAAATTGCATAAAAGTGCGCTGTCAATATCAACAGTTCATAAAGTGTAAGCTCTGCTAATAGATTTATTATGAAACAATATGAAAGTCAAAGCCATTGATTACTAAAGTCATCAGTACACTGTCTGTTTCATGGTGAATTAACAGACCCGTGCAGACAGTCAAGCAGCCAAAACAATGAACCGTATATCAGTAACAAGTGTCCACCAGCCAAGGCAGTGACGTGTTTGTACCTGAACTTATCTCCGAACAAAGGAAAGACAAGCAAAGCAGAATACTGAATGCTCTTACTTCTGTTTTTCCATCACAGACATGCCGACGAAAACGGCCACAGGCACCGTGGCCATCCAGGTGGAAGATTTTAATGACCACTGCCCAGTGCTGACCAGTAACGAGCAGACTATGTGCATCAAGGATAAAACTGTTATTGTGAGCGCTTATGATGAGGATACATACCCTCTTGGGCCTCCTTTCCGCTTTTCTATCGTTCCAGAAGGCACTGAGGGAAAATGGAAAGTGCAGCGTCTCAATGGTAAGAATATTTTCAATTTTTGACATCCGAGATAAGTGTAAGAACATTATGTCTGGTATGCATCTTAAACCATTGGATTACCAGAAAGTAAAATAAAACGTGGACCTTGAGTTCTTAATTTTTCTGCATACATAATGTTTGTCTTGGTTCTGGCAGACACTGCAGCTCTCTTGTTGATGGAGGAGCCCATTTTTCCTGGTGTCTACACGGTGGCGTTTAAGGTGATGGACATGCAGGACAAGTCCTGTTCAGAACCACAGAAAGTGATGGTCCAAGTTTGTACTTGTGAGACTGAAGGAGTGTGCATGGGTGCCAGCAGCAGACAAGTTGAATTAGGACCAGCAGGCATTGGACTACTACTACTGGGCTTGTTGCTCTTACTGCGTAAGTCTGATGCTCATTCAGATGAGAGGTCATGTGATCAAAGAATTGGTGATGCCTGTAATGTACTTCAACATACAACCTTAAAAAGCACCTCCTCTAATTCAATACACACCAATTAGCACACCACACTGGGAACTTTTAAGTTGGACTAAAACTTTGCTGTTGTTTTACAGTCATTCCTCTGTTGCTGCTGTTCTGCCAGTGTGGGAGTGCTGAACAGTTTTCAGACCTCTTTATTGATTTACCTTCTGATACCAAGTCACAGCTCATCAACTACAACACCGAGCGCCAGGGAGAGAACACGGTAAGACCAGCCTTCTTAAACATTGTTGACAAGAGAAATACTGGCACACATAGCGGCTGGTGGCTGTTGAGATGATGATTTTTGACAACATGAGAAAAAAAAAAAGATGATTCTGTTCTAATCTTTGGATCCCCTGTGTATATAGGAGGTGCCACTACTGAGTGTACCAGTGTGTATAGGCACAGCTCAAAAAACATCGGAAATGGCACCTGGATCAGGATTTGAATTTCAGCAGACTGTCAGCAATGGGATGAACATGATGAACGGGATGAACGGGATGAACGGGATGAACGAGATGAACGAGATGAACGGGATGAACGGGATGAACGGGATGAATGGGAGCACCATCGATGGTTTTTCCAGAGGCGAGATGTGGGGGATGAACCAGATGGTTCACAGTGGCTCATATTCCGAGTTTGAGGGGAGAGGATCAGGAGGAGATGGAGGAATTTACGGTGGTATAGCTCTATCAGACCACCTCCTGGAGCAGTACTACAATCAGGTGAGGAATCAGCTGACTGATGAGAAAGGATCAAAAGCCAGCATTTTAACTTTGAAAGTATTTCTAAAAACACATTTCAAAGAGCTGTTAATGCAAGTAAACATAGACACCCCTGATGTTTCTAAGGACTTATAATGACATTTTTAATCATTCAATAATAGGTGACCAGTGGAGTCGATAATACTGGGCTGGAGGATCGTGTGTTGCAGTATGGCTATGAAGGCCAGGGCTCTCCTGCTGGCTCAGTGGGCTGCTGCAGCCTCCTCGAGACTGACAATGACCTGCAATTCCTCGATGACCTCGGACTGAAGTTCAAGACACTGGCTGAGGTCTGCGGAGACAAGAAGATCTCAACTGAAGTCAAACAAGTGTTGACTCCTCCTCCCAGTCACTCAGTAACCAACACCATGACAGCAGTATCAAGTGTGCAGACTGCCCAACAGCAGTCCTCTCCACCCCAGCTGCAGTCATCCATTCACAAAGTACAGCAGACTGAGGTCAGGGAGACAACAGAGCATTCTCAAATTGTGAAGGAAAACACAGCCACAGTGAGAGAAGCAACGGCCACAGTCGATACGGGGAGGGCAAATCAGAGTCAGATGCTCCTACTGCAGCAGCAACCTCTCTACTACACCACCACCCCTGTGATGCAGCCGATGCATTATGTCGTCCAGCCACAGGTTCAGAACACCATGCTGTTGGCCAAGGCACCGGCCACAAACCTCCAAGGCATGGTGCTGGTAAACAACACCCAGTCTGGACCTTCCCAAAGAGTAGTCGTTCAGGAGCAGACAGTGATGTCTGGTGGTCAAACCCAGGGCCCTGCCATGATGATGTCAAACAACACTGCAGTCCAGAGGGGCGGTGCCAACGTGTTCCACACTGGAAACTTCTCTGGCTCCCAGGCCATGATGGTTGTTGACAGCAAAGTCCCTGTAGGGACAATGAAAGTCCTAAAAGGAAATCAGACCCCCGTAGTCCAAGGAGGTATTCTACAGGCTAACATGCTCTCTGGATCTCAGAGAGTTTTGGTGGTCGGAGAGCAAACGAGCAATGGAGGCCAGGTTTTTCAGGAGGCACAAGGTCAGTCCCAGGTGAGGGGGGGCACCACCCACAGAAAGAAGATTGTGGAAGAGAGAAAGACAGAAATTCACTAAATGAGAGGAATAGACTTTCTTGGCACCTCGGAAAAGGTTCATTGGTGATGAGACTCAAGTAATGTACGGGAGCTACTGGATACAGTACAGCTAAATAGACACTGCTCCAACTGGGAAAGGTGGAAAATGAATAAATGGAAACAATAAAATGAACAAAATATATTTTGCCGTTATGCTATATCTGTGTGGGTTGCATCAATACAAAATAAATACGTTATACAAACCTGTAGATTCATTTTGGAATGTACTGGATTTGGGTGGAGCTCTGTCTTTTTATATATGATCTATAAAAATTCTTGTATATTTAGTTATGATGGATAACATTGCTTATTTTTTGTGTTTTTCAATCTTATTAAAAATCTGAAACGGAAGCTTTTGCTGTTTCACTCCAAACTGCATCCTGTCTTCTTTTTGCTTTATTATTCTCGAGATGTAATCTGTCATTACCAGGTCTAGTAAAGTATTAAACTCACTGAGCAAAACCCGGAGTTAGCTTCTAGTTTGCAAAGAAACTCCAGCCTCCACAGATCTCCTCACAACTGGGGAATCCCAGATGTGGCCATAATTACACTTGAATATTTCTTTGTTTCTTCACATGAGCTGTAGTAATGAATGGAGCAGCTTTTAAGCCTGATATTAAACCACCAACACCTACTACATGCGGTAAGAGTTCATTATCATGGCCTTGGGCACTGCAGCCTAGTAAACACATTAAAGGTCTGGAGTCTCCTCAAAGGCACAGGGCCAAGAATTGTTTTCAAATTGAAACTGGAAGAACGTGCACGAAAACCTAAGGTGAATAAAAATCCATCTGTCCGTGAAACTGCTTTTTAGTAAACTGTCACAATCACTCCTTAAAGTGAGTACTCTCAAATTAAAGCTTATAACCCAATAGCTATTACACTATGAATTATAACATTTGTGGAAACACAAAAGTTTCTTGTTACAACTGACGTTTGAATATTTTCACTAGTTTTGGTTTATTCCTGCCCGTCTGGATCGCTTCAGATTTACTTCAAAACTTTCCAAATTCATCCGTCTCAGTAGAATCTCTTAGGCCACAAGTGCTGAGCTTTACTTTGCCGTCAGATTGACCTATGTCTGCAGTAGGAGTGGTAGTCCATAGCAGTGTCTGCAAAATTAAAGCTTCTGTTCACTCGCCATTGGGGTTCTGCTCTCAGATGAAAAAAAACTCACTCGTGACGCCATCAAAATGGAAGCTTATCTCCTCGACGAGAAATCACACATGACTTCAAAACAACTGTTATTCACCGTGCACATAATTCCTCAAGATTGCGCTTTTATTTCTCGGCTACTTAAACTAGTAACAAATATGCATGACAAAATCTCTGAATGACGAAGGCTGCCATTCTAGTAGTTGCTGCTTGATCAGTGGAAACGGTTTTCCTTCGTCTACGATATTTATGCAGTCACAGTTGCCTTATTATGGCTACCTGGAAAGTAGCCAGTTGCAAGAAGGGTGTGGAGGGACAGCAAGCTGAATTAAATGGTGAGCTAATTTAGCTGTTGTCCCTTTCTGCAGCCATATTAAGATGGGAGGTGGCAGTGGCTCCCGTCATGGGTCATGTAATGAGCTTTTATGCAAGAGACTGGGGTCCGAGTCACGTGTGTAATCATTACTCCGTTCTCTTGCAGTCAGATAAGATCAAGGAAACAAAAGCAATTGGTTGGAGTTGCCTAACCGAAAAGCTATCAAAGGGGAAGGTGCAAACGTCCTTGCTAACTGAAAAACACGTCGTGCTCTATTGAAAAAATGGCAAAAAAAAAAAAAAAAGAGAAAGAAAGAAATAGCTTCAGTTACATTTTATGACAAACTTCATTTATAGACTAATCATATGCAGGACCGGTCGATTCCTGCATTCAGTTGCAGCTGGTATCGCTTGAAAACAAGGATTTCATGTCAAAATAACCCATGGCCTCTTTGGAATGCAGTGACGGAAATCTGTCAGAGAGAACTGTATATTGCATTCAAACAATTTAAAGCTAATATCGAATAATTAACGTTGAGAGTTTGTAGTGAGGAGGATTCAAGGTTTCAGACCCTGTTTTCTGAAAGCATCTTGAGACAATTTGGATCATTAGTGGAGCTATATGATTAAAATTGAATAACAAACACAATCATCGAAATTAACCAGGAGCCTGTGTACATTTTCGAGGATAATATGGACGATGTATGCTCTGGCATTTCCTATGCATTCCTACGGGATGTAGCCTACTCTTACAGTCAAACACTGAAGTCAAACGTATTTTTTTTTTTTTTTTTTTTTTTACCAGATAAGGTAAAATGCACGATGTGCTTGTGTGCACAGGGAGGAATAGGCAATAAAAACTTGCTGACATCAAGTTCTCATTACAAAGTTTATTAAAGAAATATGTGAGCATGTGAATAAGCATGGTAACAAATGAACCCCCATTTTTATTGTTTGTAATCAGATTGTACATGATCTAAAGAAAATGCAGTACAAACATGAATAAGACATCTAGAGAACTGTATCTATTGAAAAAATAAAAATAAAATAATGACCTCATCTGACATAAGACAATCTGAACAGCCCCTTTTCCATCATGAAACATTCACTGTAGTCCAAACATGAGAACTGTGTAAAAGTAGATGTTTAGCATATGTTGGTACAAAAAACATTAACAGTTGATTAGGTTGGATAATGATGTCAGGAAAAAAATAAGCATTAACTCAATGGTGTGGTGAAGCCGACAACTCAATAACCCAACTATGATAAGCTAAAGTAGAAATATTCAAAGAATCAACCAGAACCAAACAAGTAAACCAAAAGAGTTGAGCAGATTTATGGTTAGCTGCATGTACACAAGTATACACAGTTAATTATCTCAGCCACGGATGCCTCGTTAACTCCCCGTCGATGAGAAGAAAGGATACTCGAGTTAGCAAACTCTGTCTGAACCTCTCATGGTACCCACACTTTTATTTAGCTGTTTTCACAAGTGAACTGCAGCCCTGAACTTTTCTAGACATTACAAGAAGTTGGAATCCATACGCAATGCCCCCCTCGTAATATTCACTCCTCCTGCGCATCCATAGGGATTTTGTGCATGTTAAGCACAAATACATGATATTAAGAGACACTTAACGATGACTTTACAATTACAACTTGGTGCCACAGCTCACTGGACTTGACTTGATAATGATGAATGTCAGATGATCTCCACCACTAATGATCTGCACGGGCCGTGCCAATCAACAAATAAGACGCTGAGATATTAAGCTGATGTGAGAACTGTATGTCATTGATTGATTGATGAAGTTATGACGGTTATGTACGACGTATGTAGTCTAGAAAAGCTGAAAATGTAAATCTGTCCCCAATATGAAATGTTATAGTTTAAAACAAAAAGGCAGCGTCTGTTTTTACAGCTATTCCAAATAGCTGACCAACAGAGGTTAACTATGAGAGTTTCTTTCCCGTTAATCTTAAGCGGAAGCTGTATTATGAACACGTAGGCAAAGGTAGCTTAATTCCTTGTCAAACTGCAGCATTGCACCCGCCACCAATGAGAAACTGCCTTGCCAAAACTTTCAGCTGTATTAAAATGTTATTTTTCTTCCCTCATCCCAATTCAGTAAACATCTCCTGCACCACTACCTTACATTTGGTAAAGCATTGATTTCTGTTGTAGCACAAAAGCTTGACTTGTGTGTTATGGGCCAGTAGATGGGATTCCTTTGCTGAGGAAGACTCACTCCTCTAGGGCAGACCACTAGCTCTGATGGACCAGCTGCCCTCCATTGCTTGTTGGTTCTTTGACCTTCTGGACTCTCTGGGATCCGGACAGCTTTCTTGACTGTAAAGTGCCCTGGTAAAAAAAGAATTATATTTTAATATGATAAAAATGTAATGTAATGATCAGTAAGTACATTTAAAGTACATTGCAAACATTGAAATTACGTTGCACCCAGGGGTGCAGAAATGATGTCAGGACTTTTTTTTTTTGATAAATCACCATTTCAATCATTTCTTTTTAGATGTGAATCTAAAATATGAAGAATGTGAAGTCTGAAAATACATTTGTTCAATTTTGAATAATTTAGGTTATTTTTATTGGAGGGACAATTCATGTTTTTCAGAAATTGGGGGGGACATGTCGCCCCTGTCCCCCCTGGGATCTGCACCCATGGTTGCACCCCTAGTAGTGCTTATGTAAAAAAGTACAATAATGATCATTTATACTTAAATAAAATTGATAAATTTACTACTGTACTGTACACTTCAATGATAAATGAGTGTTGTTTTTTTTAAACGCACACAATAAACTAACAATTGAGTCCTTTCTTTTAAAATGGTCTTTGATCAGTTTAAAAAGACATATTTCGTTAATAGCCCTCCTGTGCTTCACTTAATCATGAGACATGGAAGTATACTAAGCATACTTAAGTCTATTTCAAAGTACTTTTTTTTTACCTGGGTACTTCTCTGAACGAGGCGTGTCTGACTTCCACTTATCACCTTCGTTGGGCTTTGAGGAGCCGTACCCTCAACCAACATCATGGTCTGAGGACCAGAGAAGGTTCCTGTGCGGACCAGGTTGCCACTGCTACTCTGGACCCCAGTGTTTTCCACCAGCACCATCCCGTGGCCCTGGGCTTGTCCATTGGACATCACGGCCTGGAACGGTCAAGATTGAGTGGCAATGATTAGTACCATGGACTGGAGGTTGGTGGCTGGTTTAGATGTCTGGCTGAAATTTTTTTTTAAAAGTATGCTGTATTTGTATGTATTGGACACCATTAGTGATGCACAAGTGGAATATATAGTTTGGTAGATGAGGAAATTCAAATGGCACAGATGGTGCCAAGATGTGCCATTTTGGAAAACTAGCCTCAACCGTCTATACTGAAGTCTAAAATCTTAATGGTGCCTCAAAACAGTGCAATCAATTACACTAATTGAAACTTATTTAAACATTAAGTCTTGCATAACGTACATTAATGTTAATACAGCACAAATGGCACACATGTCTGACTCCCACTTACCACATTCGTTGGGCTTTGAGGGACCGTACCCTCGACCAACATCATGGTCTGAGGACCAGAGAAGGTTCCTGTGCGGACCAGGTTGGCACTGCTACTCTGGACCCCAGCGTTTTCCACCAGCACCATCCCAGTACCCTGGGCTTGTCCAGTGGACATCACGGCCTAAAAAGGTCAAGATTGAGTAGCAATGATTAGTACCATGGACTGGAGGTTGGTGGCTGGTGTCTCAGCCAGCAGCACAGTGTTCTGAACCTGTGGTTGGATTACATACTGCACTGGCTACAACACAGCCAATCCCTCTTTTTACTGTTGTCATTCCTTCCTTCACAGTGGCTGTGCTTTTGGTCACATTTTGAGAACCGCACACAACAAACTGACAATTGAGTCCTATCTATTAAAATGCTCTTTGATCAGTTTTAAAAAACATATATTTCTTTAATAGTCCTCCTGTGTTTCACATTACAAATTGTGGATTTTAAATACTATAGTCCTACTGCATTATGTTAAAATCTTAGTTCAAAGCCACAAATGAAAGAATAAATCCGGACAATTGGTTTAAACAAAAAACTAAATGCTAATAAAACATACAACTGATCTAGAGATATAGGAAGTTTTGTGAGGAAGAGAAACTTGTTTTGTTTGGTTGTTTAACCCATAAACACCACGCATGAACTAATGGTAAATGCTCTTGTATTCATATTAGCGTTTTTCTACCTATTTGTTCTCAAAGTGCTGGGCGCAACTCAGAGTTCAGTGTCTTGGTTGGTACAGTAACATTTAATAGAACACAGTCAGTTCCTGTCTAAAAATCAATATATATATATATATATATATTGTGAATAATGTTAAAGAAGTATTTTAAATGTACAAAAATTATCATTAGTTAAATTGTGCTTTTTATTCATCATACTGAAAGTGGCCCTAATGTATTAATGGTGTATAATTAGTTCAGTTTAACATCCACTTAACCTCACTTAAGTATACTTAAGTGACTGCATTAACATGAAATCAAGGCGTATTCAAATATATTTAAATATACTTGTTACTATTTGCTAACTCATTTGAAACTCTTCATGAATTCACCTCAGTTATATTTACACTGTATTAATCTCCTATTCAAAATAACTGAGGACTCCATTTGTGTTACACTGAAATCATTCCGGGTGTTACTGGACGTTTTTAGGACCATGGGGGAAGCCACTTGCACGTCCCATGGGTATAGGTAAATTTTATTAGCTCTAACGATTTAAATGTCCAGTACGCGTGGGGACGCAGAGCGCCAACAAAGTATGCTGACATCTACAGACAGTGAGGAGGACAGGTGGCATGACAGGGAGGAGGAGGACGTCAAAGCTCACACATAATCATGAGACATGGAATTTACTAAGCATACTTCAGCGTATTTCAAAGAACTTTTTTTTACCTGGGTACCTCTCTGAACGAGGCATGCCTGACTCCCACTTATCACATTCGTTGGGCTTTGAGGGACTGTACCCTCGACCAACATCATGGTCTGAGGACCAGAGAAGGTTCCTGTGTGGATCAGGTTGCCACTGCTACTCTGGACCCCAGCGTTTTCCACCAGCACCATCCCGGAGCCATTTCCAGTGGACATCATGGTCTGGGAAGGTCCAGATTGAGTGGCGTTGATCAGTACCATGGGCTGGACGTTGGTGGCTGGTGCCTCAGCCAGCAGCACAGTGTTCTGAACCTGTGGTTGGATTACATACTGCATTGGCTGCAACACAGGAGCGGTTGCATAGTAGATGGGCTGCTGCTGCTGAAAAGAAAACATCTGGCCTTGATTTGCCATCCCTCTTTGTATTGTTGTCATTCCTTCCGTCACAGTGGCTGTGCTTTTGGTCACATTTTGAGAAACCTTGTTGACCTCATTCTGCTCAGCTTTGATTATGGTTTGCTGCAGCTTAGGTGGCGGGGAGACTTGTTGAACCACAGTCGAACTTGAAGTGTTGACTGATGTCTTAGTGTTGACAGAGACACTGGGGAGAGAAGGTGAAACTTCAGTTGAGATCTTCTTGCCTCCGCATACCTCAGCCAGAGTCTTGAACTTCAGTCCGAGGTCATCGAGGAATTGCAGGTCATTGTCAGTCTCTAGGAGACTGCAGCAGCCCACTGAGCCAGCAGAAGAGCCCTGGCCCTCAAAGTCAAATTGCAACAGATCATCCTGTACTCCAGATGTCTCTTTACCAGTCGCCTGTTTTAAAAGAAAAAAAAATCATTACCAAGGTTATCTTTTAAGATGAGTTCCTTTTCATAGAAACCAATCAAAGTAAAACCTGCAAACAAAGTCAGCTTTGCTTGGCTCTTGAGCCTTCACCACTAATTAATTCCTCACCTGACTGTAGTACTGCCACAGGAATTGGTCTGGCAAAGCTATCTCATCAATCATTCCTTCACCTTCTCTTGACTCCCTCCCCTCGAACTGAGAGTAGAAGCCACTGCCATCTCGCTGGGTCATCCCCCACATTCCCGCTCCGTGGCCACTTGAAAAAAATTCTTCACCAGGGTCCCGATTCAAGGACATGACAGACTGCTGATAATCCAAAGGTGGACTGGCTAAAAGTCTTTTACTCTTGGCCGCATCCATCATGATCACATCGTCAGGATCTTGGTTGGGAGCTTTTATTTGTGGCACTTCCTATAATCAGCCAGTGATCCAAATGTTAGTACAGAGTCAACATTTGTTCTTAAGTTAATAAAATACACTTCTACGCAGCTTTCGAACAGACATAATTGAATAACAACGAGCCACCACTATTAATCTCAATATTTCTAATCTCAAAAAGGTCAAATGTTGTTTAAGAGGGCTGGTCTTACCGTGTTCTCTCCCTGATGCTCAGTGTGGTAGGCAATGAGGTGTGACTTGGTGTCAAAAGGCATCTCTGCAAAGATATCTGGAAAACCTGCAGCACCCCCGCACTTTAACAGGAGTAGCAACAGAGGAATGACTGTAAAAAATGAAAAGAAGAAGAAGTTTTACTCCAACTTAAAGGCTTCCAAAGTGTTGTGCTGGGACTGTCACAATGCAATGCGATTACGTCTAAAAGATGAGTGACAGTTTGACCAATTTTTTTACAGCACTGTAGTGGGTTTTGCCGTTGGGTTGTTTTGCATCACAACTGATACTTGGCGACGTCTGAAATCACAATCCTCTGAATACTTCTGGGCAAGTTCTGGCTAAGTTAAACATTATCTGATTGATGTCACCTGTTTCAAGTTTGGTAGTACGCTAGACAGCCACTACTCAACCCTTGGTATGATTATGCCACTCGCAGCATTGCAGCAAAAATAGGATTTTCCCTTTAAGACCCCCCTTTACAAAAAAGAGACTTCATCAGAACTCCACACTTACGTAGTAACAGCAGCGGGCCCAGTACTAGTGTTCCAATGGCTGCAGCACCCAACTTCACTTTTTTACCGGGATAAGCAGAGGACCCTTGATTTGCACACACTGCTGTTCCATCCCCACAGGTACAAACTTTCACCTTCATAATCTGTGGTTCTGGACAGGACTTTCCCTGATTGTCCTTCACCGCAAGTTCCACCTTGTAGATACCAGGCCACGTGGACTGTAGAGCCCTCACAACTATTGCTGTATCTGTCAGAAACAGAGCAGTAGACTTTGAATTAGACTCTTCAAGTTTGTAACTTATGTTGCATGTGACTGAGTTACTATACTGTGTCTTTGTTTACTCCTGAACACAACTTGAAACTCTTGTTTTTGATGACCTCCATCACCTGACTGCCTCTGACGTCACCAAACCAGACACTGTGAAGTAGGTTGAACTTCCAACCAGAGCAGGCAGTGACAACCAGCTGGTAAGTTACTCTTTTGTGCTATAGAATACGTTGACATAGTAACTACAGTGACAATTGTATTATATTATTATTATATCATAACACTATCATTATGCTATGTTTTGAATCACTAATTCCTTGAAATTTGGAAGTTGAAGTTTGTAAAATTGATGTGTGCAAATGGCAATAAAACACAAAAAATGAAACGGTGCATTCAAAATTGCTAACTTTCTGTTTCTGTTTATTATACAGCACTAATAGGATAATTTGTAAGTCGGAAGACAATACATGTTGTTACCAAATTCGGTGCATGTAGGAGAAACCTTAAGTCGGGCTCCAACTTTCTAGGAAAATGAAAATCTTGCTTCTCACCATTGAGAGGTTCCACTCGCCATTTTCCATTAGTGCGTTCTTCGATGATGGAAAAGTGGAAAGGAGGTCCATTAGGGTGTGCATCTTCATCATGAGCGTTCACAATAAAAGACTGATTCGTGGTGCACAGAGTCTGATCCTTTTTGGTCAGCTGTGGGCAGTGGTCATTAAAATCCTCCACCTGGATGGCCACGGTGCCTGTGGCCGTTTTAGTTGGCATGTCTGTGATGGAAAAAACGGAAATGTGAATATACTGTAGTTCAACCTTTTCCTTTGATTAAAGTTTCTTTCTTAATATATAGACAGAAACTTCATTCCCTCTAGTGATGGGAAACAGTTTGCTCTTCTAATAATGTGTTCAGACTGACAGTGGAGCTCTGCATATTTTTGAAGTGAAGTCATACAGCCTTATCTGTGGAAGTTTACCGAGCATGGCCAGCTGGGAAGATACCCTGACGTAGACCTAGATTTGCCTGGTCAAATATAGGTGAGTTTGATGAAACTAACACACTAGAAGCCAGAAGAGTCCAGCCTCTTCAGGTATACTACGTTTTGTAGCTGCTGGCTAAATGGCTTCTTATTTTTGCTTGCCGGAATGCGTCACAACATTTGGAGAAGACCCCTCCTGTGGTCATAGAGCCATTGGAGCAGTAAGGAGCTGATGGGGTAAGGGAGGAGAGAAAAAGAGAAAGTACAAACAATACACTGTAGGAGCTGGGGTTTTTAGCATGCCCAGGTGGTAATGTGTTACAGCTGCGGGAAGTGACCAGAAAGGCAGTATGACTTGTGTGATGGCATATAAAACAAGCTAATGGGACTATGCAATATTAGAAACATTCTGTTTCACAGTGACTAGTTACTGCACGTGTCCAGGCTAGACTATTGTGACTCTTTCTTTTAAGAAGATGTCCTAATGGCTCAGTAAAAAAGCCTGGAGCCAATGCAAACTGTTGCGGTTAGTGCATTTATGGAAATTAGCATTAGAGAGTTCATATTTCTCCAGTAGCACAATTCTTTTTGACGGTCATATTGTGATTTATACAGTATATGAGTTAAACCATGTAGCTTGTAGAATCTAGTAACAGAGATGCAACTTTATGAAGGTTGAATCCACATCAGCTTATCCACAGCTGCTTGTCACAAGAGTATTGCTCTGAGACGTAAAACATCTAAAGCAGGAGCAGATACACAGCGGAAGGGTGTACCTTCTGAAATGGCGATTATTTCAGCAAAATATGTCCCATTGATCAGGGCTGGAGATTCTCTGTCAGGCATCTTGTTCAGTCTGATCTCTGCTGTCAATGGATCAATGGTTATCCAGTTGTCAGGGTCTGAGCCCTTGGCGTACCTGCACAAGAAATCAGTTGTATCAGTTATCAGTTTATATTGAGATTATAGTAATATTGTGTGTTTGCGTACACTGACCTGACATTCTCCGCTAGTTCCCCAGTGTCTCCGTCTTTTGCAGGGTAGCGGGCAATGATGTCATTAATGCTGATGGAGCTGGGTCCCTCCGAGATGGGAATGTTTTTAGTTTTGGGATTAAAACGTGGCCCCTCAGGCTGGTTCTTCACATTGATTTTGATGGGATAGGTTTTAAAACTTGTCACTGATGTTCCTCCAGACCAAACTGATGCACCAGTTCCATTTGCTCCACCCCCACCTCCTCCAGCTCCTCCTCCAGCTCCTCCTCCACCTCCTCCTCCACCTCCTCCTCCACCTCCTCCACCTCCTCCTCCTCCTCCACCTCCTCCACCTCCTCCGCCTCCTCCACCTCCTCCACCTCCTCCAGCAGATAAATTATACAGTGAAACCTTGTTCCTCACAGACAGTCCAAGTTCAAGTTTCGACATAACTTCATAATCAACCTCCTGTGAAATGCAAAACACAAACATAAAGAACACAGGTTAATATAAATATGACATGCATACGGTGCATATATAAAAAAAAGAAAATATTATATTTATATAGGTTTACGCCATTTTATCCTTTTATTAAAATGTTCTGTGCTTGTGGTAAATAGCTTCACGACTTGAGCTGCAGCTAATTATAATTGCATACACTTACATACACTGACTATACAGACTTCTGATTCTCCTTCTAAGTCCCTGGTACTTCTCAATGTTCTCATCCAGAGCTGTGCATGTTTGCTTGGCAGTCTCTAGAGCCTCACTCATGCATATCTTATTGTACTCCTTTTGCATCCAGCAGCTCCAGTTTCTCTTGACAGCCTTCTACAATAGTCTATTATTATCCCTCCGGGCTCCTTCAATCTTAGCTTCCAAACATTTTCTCCATGGTCGACACTCACTACAATTTGTTGATCTTATACCCGAGTACGTCACCTGTAGTTGTAGTTTATACAAGCTTATTGTGTTAAGTGATCAACGGTAACGCTGGTAGCGAGGCTAGTGGTGTTAACTGCCTTTGATTGCTCTTCTAATGGGGTGGACTGTGTTAGCCTCTACTTCTCTAACTGTTACACTCGTTGCCTTCAGTTGGTATTTGAGCACTGTTGCTTCTTCATCAATGTGGACACTGGTCGAAGTGTGTCTTGTTCCAGTAGCCCAGTTGTCGTCAGCCTGTCCCCAACATGTTAATCCGTGGCAGCGTCACCATGTTCAATATTATATTAATAATCATGATAATATCATTGTATGGCAGATAATATTATAATCTTAATGCTTATGTATATGCTTCCTGTCATATTCTCTGATAAATAAATAAATAAATAAATATATACAAGATACACAAGATATGCATATCCCTTATAATGACCAAGGTAAGTTTTTAAAAGTGACGGTTGCAAAATTACGCTTCAAATCGTCTAGGACTCATAAAGTGAAAACTGCAGTACCTTGACAAGCATTAGGATACCCTCATTGGTTTCGGTGTCTGTTCTAACGCTGAAGTAGCCCTCTTCATTGCCTTTGACAATATCAAACACAGCTTCCCAGTTGTCCGTGCCCTTCAGGTCTAGGTCCTCTGCTCTGATTCTCATCACCTCCACACCATGTGTATTCTCCTCAATGTCTGCCTCATACTGCAAATAAAACAAGTTTTAAGATCAAAGAAACCATATTAAGTTTAATGCCATATTCAGCTCAATTCGACGTTTATTTTCATAGGGCCACCAAAACTTGAAACTTGTCTAGAGACACTTAACCGAACTCAGAGCTTGAAATCCCAAGAGGAAGCAGTAAAGTGAGGGTGGCAAGTCAAAACTTTTAACAGGAATGAACACTGAGCAAAGCCCAGTTCATGTGGTTGGACCCATCTGCTTTAGGTCGGCCATGTAGAGTCAAGCAGATTAATGCATGCACAGATATGTGTAATTTAATTAAATTATATCTACTAAGTGAGAAAAACAATATAACTTGTGTCAATATGCTTTACAGTACCCTTAGCCCAAAGGCCCTAAAGCAAGCACAAAGGCAATGGAAAAAGCAAATAAAAACTCTAACCCTTTAACAGGGACCATTCTGCTCAAGGCCAGGAAGGAAGAGAGGCACAAAGTAAACAGATGAAGCAAAAGAGAATACTGGCAAAGAGGAGAAAGAAAAGATGATTCTCAGCCCTTACTATTAGCCCTATCAGTTCAACAATTGTCGTCAAAACAAAAGCACGACATGATGTAGAAGACTGTGATTAAGAGAACTACCGTTTCTTTTTCAAGAGTGGGAGGATTGTCATTCACATCCCCGACTTTAATGGTAATAGTGCCAGTTGCACTATTTCCACCTGGACCGCCATCTAGGTCCTGTGCTTTCACTGTCAGCAAGTATTTGTCGATTTTCTGAAATGATAAAGACAAGAAATCATAGATGACTTACATTTTTAATGTGCATAAAATCTGTTAAACTGAAAATCCATATAAACTATGGACAATCATTGGTACAGAAACTGCAGCTCCAGAAACAGGAATGCCAAGACCAAGCATGGGACATGGTGTTATAAATGGGGCAGATGTTGTGGGAATCAGCTTGTGCTCTCTAAAATCTACTGCATTTTAGTTGTAGTGATTGTTAAAAGGGAACGACCGTTTTTTTACAACCTGGACCTTATTTCTGGCATAAAATATGATCGTTTACTCACCCATATAACTGTTTTTGTTTTTTGTAGTCCTTCGGAAGATGTTTAGCTCCAACAGAGCGCTGCGTATATCCATATAGTGGGAGTGACTGGGGCACCGAAACGCAGCCTCTAAATAACGCATTATCTGCCCTGAAACTCGTTCATTTCACCAATACTTTGTTTTGATACGCTAGTGCTATTCCCCGTTGAGTCCAGAGTTACCTGTTATCTATTCGCGGACGTGCAGCTGTTTGTTGTTCTTTGGCCAGCTGTTCCTCTCTCTGCCTCCGCATCCTCCTTTCAACGAGCACCTCATCCGTATACTCTGGCTCAAAACGGTAAGGACGTCCGTCATAAACAAAGACATCGTCCACAACCTCAGAATCTGAAGAATATTCAGCCATGTTGCAAAAAACTAGCAGTAGCAAATTACAGGTAAACAAGCCGACCTTCGCGGCACTCAGAGATGACATCATCAAGGTCGGAGGTTAATAGGTCAATCTACAGACCCCGGATGATGATAACAGGTAACTCCAGACTCAAAGGGGAATAGTACTAGCGTATCATAACAAAATATTGGTGAAATTAACGAGTTTTGTGGCAGTTAATGCGTTATTTAGAGGCTGCGTTTCGGTGCCCCAGTGCCCTGGAGCTAACTATCTTCTGAAGGACTACAAATGACACCGAAGTTATATGGATGAGTAAACGATCGTATTTTATGCCAGAAAAAACAGGTTGTAAAAAACGGTAGTTCCCCTTTAAGAGGCGACTTGTCACCTTCTATGGGTTTGCATTTGTGTTTGTTTGGCTGTTTCCTTTTTGCCCCAGGTGTGCAGAGTTGAGCTGCTGCTGGTTGTTATGCTGGGGCTGGGCTGCCATCTCACCTGCATCTCACTGTCCAGTCAAGCTGTTCTCTACTTAAGGACTTTCTACGCTCCCACTCATCACCAGTTCTTCAGTTACCTTTGCGGTAGTAACACTGGGACCAGCAATCGATGTTCAGTCTATTTCTAATGTGCTCAATCTAACAAACCTGCTTTTCTCTGTTTGCTTCAGGTGCAGCCCCACTCTAGCTTTTTCACCAGCCAGCTCCTGCTGATCTTTTAGTTTCTTTTTGGAACTCCCCTCCAGCATTTGTTGTTATTAAAGTCCCAACCTTGTGCCTGAACACTTGAGTCCTGCGCCTGGGTTCTTTCCTTTGAGTTGATTTTCCCCATGTATCTGACTGTGTTTTAAACGTGAAACGCTGTTAGTTTGGTTCGTACCTCTCTGTCCAGCAAAGGCTTTTTGACGTAGATGGTTCCATCTCTGTTCATGTAGAACATGTCATCACGTGGTGTCTGATCTAAGAGGGTATAGGCAACCTTAGAATTCATATGGCCAGGTTCATCAGCATCCATTGCCTCGACTTTCATAACTGTAGTTCCTGAAAACAAGCATTAAATGAAACAGTCATAAAACTTAAAAACACAAAATAGATTTAAATCCAGTGTTTTACGCGCATACTTGAAGCCTGACCAATGCGCTGGGTGCATTTCTTTTCTCATAAAATATATGCAAGCCAATTTTCTAGCTGTTTTTTAATCATGCATTGTTCACATCTGTGTTTATGTGCCTGCAACATTTCTCATCATCAGAAACAGTGCATTGGTTTTATATATTGTCTGCAGTCTTTGACAGATTTGCTGCACTTAAACACACTTAATCAACTAATCATATTAATAACTCATAAGCTGACCTCTCGGGCCAGTAATTTTTCTGTCTCCATTTCTTAGTATTGTATTGAGATACAGAAAAGTGCAATGTACCAAGCAACACTGTAAGTAATCATGTTGTATAGTAAAATACTTTAAAACTTGGCTTTGAAGCATTTTCTGATGCTGGAAATGCACTCAACACCTTTGCTTAGGCCTCAAGGACCCATTTTGTGTATCGTAAGCCAAAATAATAACCTGCAGGACTGAGCTCTTTCACCGTCCCGGAAATTAGCTTTTTAAACACTGGAGGGTTGTCGTTCTTATCTAAAACCTTGAACCGAATGACGATGTTATCCTCTGCCGTAGTGCCATTAATGAACGTTGCAACACCTGACAGCTGAAACAAATCAAAATGATGTTGTCCATGTCAAATATTTCAATTGTTGAAATCAAAAGCAGATAGTTCAAATTCTTGTGAAGGGAAATAAATATTTTCACTCACATTGTACAAATGGATGTACTCCCTATCCACCTTTCTGTTCAGATGAATATGTCCATTATCGGGTTTGACCACAAACACATGGTATGGATCCTGATCTGCGCCTCTGCCTTTCAGGGAGTATTGCATATTACCTAGGCCATTATCTAAATCTGAATGAATCTAAAATACAAGGAGGAGAGAACAAAACATGTTAATTTGTAATTTCACTGCACTATAGAACTGAACAACAACGAAAACAACCGAAAATATATTTGGCTGCTCAGCTTGGGGAACAAACAAACAATAAAAGCAAGGAAAGGAAAGCAGCAGGTGGGCACATATGAAGTATGTCTTCACTGAGTGACTGTTGATCTCAATACTGGCGCTGTGGAAAAAGTAAGGTTGAACTATATGTGCAAATACTGCATAAATAGCAGACTTTATCCTTCTTTGTGTATGTCACGTAATGACTTTCACATAAAGTAGACAATATATCACATAGGTTGTGTTAAAGTTAAAATGTTAGCAATTTTATTTTCTATTTTATGATTACACTGGAGACATAAATATTAGCCAAGGGCTTCTTCAGTCACACATTTTTTAAACTTCTTCTTCGTCCTGAACATTAGCACAAAGCCTAAAACATATAGGACAAAACACAAGGAGTTAAACACCATTGACTCACGAGAGCAACACGTTTTTCAGGAGGCTCTTCATTTTCCATTATTTCTGTTGGCGGAGGAATCCAGGTTCTTTTTCTTCTCACCAAAATGCCTCCAGTGCTGGCCCTTGCCACAGCAACCACTTGGAGCTGAAACACAACACATGTAATTACTTTTACTTTGACAACTGACAACTTGACAGAATAGTCCATCAGGCATAACATTATGATTATAATATTGTGTAGGTCTCCCTTGTTCCTCCAAAACAGTTGTGACTCATCAGAGAATGGACATGGGCCTTCTGAGGGTGTCCTGTGGTGTCTGATAAAAGGATGTTGTTAGTGGGGGCCTTTGGGTCCTATGGGTTGAGGGGAGGGGCTTGTGGTATTTATTTTATTTTTTTTTATTTGTTCCTAAACCGTTTTTGTGCGTGTGGCTGTGTCAGGCTGCATCCCGCTGGGGATGGTTGCTGCCATCAAGGAGTGTCATTGCCATGGGGTGGGGTGTCTGGTCTGGTCTAGGTGTTGTTTACTTCTCCTGGCAGTGGTCATAATGTTATGCCTGATTGGTGTTTATGTAAATACTAATTCATGCATACCCCTGGGATACAACTGTAGCAAAAATACTGGGTTTGGAACGATAGGAACTACTTGATATTATAATTAAAGATGGCATTACATCTATTTAATTTCAAAATCAAAATGATAATGACAAAAACTACTATTTAGTAATGAAAAGAACATGTGTGTCTCAATAAAGAACCAGATAAGCCTCATTGCTGCAAACATTCCCAAGATGCTGATGCCCTGTTTGGTAGCAACCACTCGTCCCATCTTGTGCACAAACCTATAAGCAACCCCAAGAGAGGGGAAAAACACTTCCACAACCACCTGTGGCCTCATGTACAAAGACTTGCGTGGATTTTCAACTAAAACGTGGCTCACGCTCAGATCCAGAAGCACATTTCCTTTGTGCATCCCATTCAACACGGAATTGAGCGCACATGTTGTACCCGACCCCTCCCTATCCACACCCCACTTTAAATATGCAAATTACATTTAAATTGACCCATCACCTGAGATTCCCCTATCTGCACGATCATAAAATGAAAACATAAGAATGAGTAAGACGGGAAAAAAGAAGAACTTCACGGAAAATTGGAGACGCTACTCTACTGGAGTGGAGATGTGCAAAAATGTACTCTTTGGCACGTTGTCCTCCACGCGCCACAATGTTGTTTAATTGTATTTGCACATCACATATGATTTGTACACGATCGAATGAAAATGTTTCCTGTTGACATTTACAAATTCATCATGTGATGGCGCTTTTATATCAATGTGTGTGCAGTCCATAGCTCCGATTACATTTGGAAAACCGTCTCTTGCTGCAAATTGCGCTTTAATGTTGACCTGTTCAGATGCATTGTATGGGAATCTGATATACCTGGCTGACATGTGGATAATTCCGTCCCACACGGCTAGCATGGCTCTGCTCAAGGGTCGACCAGCACAGTCCCGACTGGTCGGACTAATTGTTTTCACATTTGTTACAGTTTCCCAGCATCACCTCTATGTGTCGCCAAAGGATCAGCAGCTGTAGAAGCCAGCGTACGCCAGCCATGACGTTGGCGTTGGGCACGCACAAGTTCATTTCACTCTTGATACATCTGAACTTTTCCGTGAACGAGTACGTACGGAACGTTTTTGTGCGCACGCACCCTTCTTACATGAGGCCCCTGGGCTGAACCCAGGGTTGTGTCCTGGGACAGACCCAACCTCCCTCAGCTCAGAGGGTACTATAATTTCTGCAGCAGAGGACTAGAACCAATACTGTTAGACAGCCAGAATAAGGAAGAAACAGAATGAGCCATAATTGTTTTGTTGTTGTGGGAGGAGGAGATGCACTCAGTTTGTCCTAAGCTTTTGTCCAAAATGAATTTGGCCTTTAATGAAAAGAACCTGTAAAGGCTTCTAAGTAAAATCATTGATCTGCTGAGAACAGTGTAGGTTGTTATGAGGAAGACAACACCCTGCCACTCCCTGGATGTTTTCTCCTTCAGTGTACGGACATGTCAGCATAATTACAAACATGTAATTAACTGAAAATGTGGGAGCGATGACTCACCAGGTGCATAACAAAACCGGCTAGGCACAAAGAACGTACTGGGTTAATTCCTCATTCTTTGTTGAAGACTAATTAATCTTCAACGTATTTTCATTTCATGTTAATCTATCCTTTCTAATCCAAACAGGATTAGATAGGATAGATAGACAGATTAAATAGGATATAACGGTTAAACCTTGATTTATTTTATTTTTGAGTCAGAAAGTCAAAAACTTACAGTTACAATACAGAAAAAAAAGGGCAACACAGCTACTGTGTCACCTTGTTCTGGTTCACATGGCCTCCTATGGGACCTCTAGTGGTCTTCCCATGACTCAGTAAGCTTCTCTCCTCTCCTCTCTTTCAACATTGAAAGCTCTCATATCCCACTATTACATAAACTCACTGGAATAGCTTTCTGCCTCTGCACACTTGTTTATTTTCATAACAGCAACTCTATTAGGTATTCTTTTGTGCATGCTGGCTCGGTTCATCGTGTTCATTCACCCATGACGCATCGACAAAAAATGTTTATTATTTTTGTCTGGGGCATGTTTGTCTGCTGCATATTTATTTCTGATTTTTTATTATTATTATTGTTTCTGATTCTCTCTTCTCTTCCTGTCCTCTCTCTTTTTCAGTCACTGCCCAGAATGAGACGAGTTCTGCTCGTGGGTTATTCCTGTTAAAATAGTTTTTCTTTCTTCCAATGAGGCGGTTTATTACCTACATGTGGCTTGCCGCAAACGTGCTTATATTGGTTTGTGTAACAGACGCGGACTTCCGTATGAACGTGGTAGACTATGAGACAACAGAAACTAAGCTAGAGTGTTAGTTCGGTCTTTGAATGTGGAAAGACAGGCAATGAAATTCCATCTCGACTCACCATCAGTAGCAACAAAAACACCGGCGAAGAACTCCAAATCATGGCTGCAGAAAGGTCCTGATCAAGAGAGCTGATAGTCGAAAAGAGTTCCTTGTGTTGGGGCAAATGATTCAAAACCCTCCAGAAGTCAGACACCTCCTATCCAGCTGCGCCACGCTATCCTGACAGTATGTGCAGACCAAAGAAAACAGCGCGCCGTCCTCTTTAGTTCTCACCTGTGCAGTCAATGGCTCGCACGAACGCCGTTTGGCAGAGATATTTTGCTCGCCCTGCCCAGGGGTGGATCTAGAGTCTATTGGGGCTCACTGTAAATATTCCTAGTAACCTCTCCAAACTGTATTCATCTCCACCATTTGAAAGGGATTGGGGTGTGTCTGCTCTGATGCTGCACCCCGGTCATAATAGACTGGAGATGGATTAGCCAACTGGAAGAGTTTGATGTTGACTGCAGGTGTTATCCCTGAACGGCACATTATCCTCTTTAGCTGGTGTAAGAAACGTATGTTGTGATTCAGGGGAAAGATGAGGTCAAGTGATATGGTGCACACTATAAATTCATGTTTTCACCTTTGCATTTTCTCCTTTGAGCCTAGTTTTCAACATTGTTTGTAATTTGACACTGTTCCACTAAAGAGAATTAAACTTGTGCATCAGCCCACACTATAGCGACTTTTACACGGCGTACACAGTAGACTTGGTGTAAGTTAACCAATGTCACTGTCAAAGAAAGAACAAACAAATTATGCTAGTGGGAGCTATTTTATTCACCTGTTAACCACTGCCTTCCTCGTACTTTTTCTTCCTTTTTTAAGATTTAACTACTTTTAAGACTTATGCCCCCCCCCCCCCCCCCCCCCACCAGTAACAGCATGGTTTCTTTTTCCATATTTATTGTCTTTCAAATATAGCCCAGTTCAGCCAGGTAATGTATTCATCATGTTGGCCTAAACTAATATATTCTTATTTTCCCAGTAAAATCCAGTAATTTGGAAGGTTACTTTGTAATCGTGTGTATCATTATTGTTGAAAATTCAGTATCTTTACACTCAATTTTGATATGTATACAGTGAGTAATATAGCATATATTTTTTTGTGTATATATGGATTCTGGTTTGTAGCCTACTTATTTAATGTTATTAATAATACAGAACTCATTTAGTAGTTGCCTTATAGCAATCAGTAGCCCCCAAAATGCTTTTCCTCTGGGAGTTATTTTCCTTCTGTCACATTTAAAGGGTTTATAGTCCATGAATCTTGAAATTGAACATGAATTTTTATTAATAAAGCTTGGAAAACTAAAAATATATCCCGACTTTCACTTTAAGTGGTTTTAATGCAATATTCCCTTTTGCAAGATGCAAAGGAGCAGTGTCAGTATGTGAGTGAACGGACTTGAATACTTGATGGTAAAGAAGTTAGTCAAATCAACATACTAATGCTGTTGCCTGTCTTCAGATATAAAATATATAAAACAAATAAAATAAAATAGACAGTTATTTTTCACCATTTTCAAATATACTCCAGTTGCCAGAAGTCAGAGAGAAGGGCACATGGTCAAATAATACTGGGCTTTATTGATGTTCTTTTTTTTTTTTTTTTACAGAATACTGGAAAAATTTCCAAAATAAGAACGAAAGACAGAGAGGGTTTTAACTCTCAACTCAAATTTATTTATAGAGCACGTTAAAAACAGCCACAGCCGAAACAAAGTGCTTGTACATAGGTACGAATAAGAACATAAGACATACTGAAGAAGCTACTCGGATGAGCGGTGAAACGTATTCTCAAAAAAAACTCTACAAGTCCAGTTGCCTTTTTTAAACGCTTTGTGGGTATACCGTGACCTGGATAACTGACAACCTTCACAGACACAACATTAGAGATAAGACAAACAATTAACCACGATAAAACAATAAAAGCAATAAAACAATAAAATAACACTTAAAGTACTAAACAGTTGCGTCTCATGCTGGGTTGGAAGCCAAGGAATATAAATAGGTTTTAGGACAGGTTAGGTACGGATTATGCTATTTCCCATCAACCACTTTAACACGTCGTGATCTGTTCACCTCTCAAAATGTTGATACTCTAGGCGCCCACACATTTAATTACTATGTTGGTTACTTTAATACGAAATTCATGGATGACTATAAAACTGCTTGTTCCAAAAGGCCCGGGCGTTTTGCATACTATGCATAGTGCAGTGGGAACTTCAGACAAGCTGTTTCACGTAAGAGTTTCCAGTGTAGGGTGTGGCTGGAAAACACCGATTTAATGTGATCGCCTCTGGAAGTTGGTATCACGACACAAAGTTTATTTACTCTGACAACCGGAGGAGGACAAAAGGTTGTCACCCGCCTTTTTCGGGAAGGCCACCGTGTCTCATCTGTGGTTCAGTCTAGAGCATCCTCGGTGCATGTGAGATTAAGGTTTTTTTTCGGTTAGGTCAGTTGAGGACGAGTTAACTGTTTTTATGTTTGTGATTTTTGTGCAGATTTCTCATTGCACATGAACCATGGAGACGCAGTTATTGTGAAATGAATCATTTTGTACCAACTGACTGAAGTGTCAGCATTCTTGGCCAGGCTCCTCACACTCTTCTGTTGGATTTTGTTCAGAGCCATCCATGAGATTTTATTACACTGATTCCCAGCTGCCAACAGCAGACACCTGTATTCTGTGTTGGTGCAAAGCTCCAAGTAACAGTAGTCATCAGTGGATGAGTCATTTTTTGCCTGTAACCAGAAGCTTAAACAGTATTTCAACATTTTGTCACTTGTGATGGATGTGAAAATTCAAAAAAAAAAACTCCATTATTTTTCTCTTTGTGTAACATCACCAAAAGTAGAGTTTTACAAGTAACATATCATAAATAACTCCAACATTTATTCTTGGGATCTCTGACATTATAAACCTTTGTAATAGTATACCTGCATTTATACTTTGTGCCTATGGGGATACATCAAGTCTTTAATATCTTAGTGAATAACCTTTTGGCTATCAAGGTTTTTCAGGTGGGCGGCACAGTGGTGAGGTGGTTAGCACTTATTCCTCACAGCGAGAAGGTCCTGGGTTCGACTCCAGTGATTATATACTGAATTAATATTATTGTAATTTTTTTTATTAAGAGGTACGGCACATTAGAACAGGAACCAATGTCAAATGTACATGGAGTATCACATCACATCTGTATCACAATTAAATGTATAAACATATTAATACCAGAGAAATACCGTGTATCTCGATGACTGAAGAGCAAGGCATACAGTCTACCTCCTAGGACGTTTTCTTAATTTTGTGGCCCGCAGGAACATAATCGGGTGAAACAAGAAACAATACACGATTCAAAAAAGAATAATGAATTAATAGATAACTGAGGATTCTTGTATTGAATAAGTGTTTAAGCTACTCAGTATAAATAAAAATACTAGGGAAGCCAAAAGACAGAAAAGGAAAAACAAAAGATAGAGAGAGAGAGAGAGAGAGAGAGAGAGAGAGAGAGAGAGAGAGAGAGAGAGAGAGAGAGAGAGGGAGTAGGGGTCCAACAATCAGAGGGCAGAGATTGAAGAGAGTGGAAGAATGTTAAAAAGGAAAGCCACTTGTTGTAAAAATTTATCAGAGTTCCCGTTAAATATCTAGTCTTCTCCAGCTTTAGAAAAGACACTGTGCGACAGAGGGAGCTTTTATTGACTTCCAGCGAAGAGGGAGACGGCGTCGTGCCAGTGAGGAAGTAAAAGCTAAAATATCTAATTACTTAGAGGTAAACTGGTTACGGTCTTTTGGAAGCCCAAACTTCCCCATGTTTTTTGGTCACATTTAATTTTAGACATTAGAGGCAAGAAATTAGCAGAAAAAAAGAGAGTTTAACGTTCTGGTTACATTGATTCAAGGATTCAAGGACTTTTTATTGTCATTACAGACATGTTGGTACATGAGGTGGAATGAAATTAGTAACCCTGGTCCCGGTGCGAGCCAAAGCAGAAACAGTAAAGGTAAAAGTATAAAAACAGAATAAAATTAGCTAACTAAGTAATATAAGTATAGAAAACAGAAAATGCAACAATATACAGCGGACTAGCAATATACAGCAGAAGATCCCTAGATACTTAAAACCAGACAGGCTCAGTTTAAAAGGGATATAAGACTGTGTGAGCTGTGATGCTGAAGCATTAATAGGGTAGCATTCACTTTTAGAGATACTCACTTTACAGCCTGAGAATGATCCAGATCTCTGAAAAGCTGATAAACTTGTTGGTATGGAAAGGACAGGGTCTGAGACACACAACAATGAATCATCAGCATAAAGTGATAACTTAAATTCTGTGCCCAATTGTGAAATCCCAATAAAAGTGGAGGAGGAACTCAAAAAGATAGATAAGGACTCTATCAACAGAGGAGATAGGGGAAACTCCTGTCTGGTGCCACGGAGACGTATCCACGAAACAAACCCATTTCCCAGCCCAACTTTCTTTAGTACAGTAAATATATATCCTGAATTATCACCCAAGCCGATCCCACCTATCATCAGTCGAGAGGTGGGGTACACCCTGGACAGGTCTCCAGTCTATCGCAGGGCTAACTCAGAGAGACGGACAACTATTCACACACACACCTATGGCCAGTTTAAAATCACCAGTTAACTTAACAAGAATGTCTATGGATGGTGGGAGTCAGAGTACCTGGAGAGAACCCACGCAGACACAGGGAGAACATGTAAACTCCACACAGAAAGGGCCCAGACGGAATCGAACCCAGAACCACCACTGTGCCGCCCAGTCTCTGAACTGGATGTTTATATTTTCTGGTAACTGTTACCTGGAAAACGAATACAAAAAAATGGCACCAATGGTGATAATAAACAGTACACATACTTTTTATTAATGATATAAAGATCTTGCAGTAGGACAAGAAAGCCCTCTGCTGGCTGCTGTCTGCTATAATCAGTTATGAAAACTAAATACATTTACGTGACCATTGTACTTATGGACTAGTGTCTAAACAACAACTAGTTCAAAGTTCAGTTCGCACAGATAAACTAGTTCAAGCATAGTTCACATTTTTTAATTTTGAACTGAGTTCAAAGGTTTTTTGTTTGTTTCTTTGTTTGTTTGTTTTCAAATGAGCAGCTTCAAGCTATTCTTGTTCAACAGACTCTTAGACTTAGACTTAGACTTAGATAAACTTTATTGATCCACAAGGGAAATTGCTTGGTTACAGTAGCTTAGTTGTCCATAAAAAACACACTCTTAAGAACCTCAGATAAAAAGAAAAGATTAAATTAAATAAAATAGAAATAAAAAATAAGTAGAATAAAATCTAGTAACATAAAATAGAAATAGTATAAGCCAAAATGTACAAATTATCATATTATCATATGAACAAATGTACAAGAAATGGAAGAATATAAATTATATATACAGGGTAAGGTGTAAGGTGCAGTAGTGTCCATTAACATTAATAACATTGAGTTATCTGTCACAGAAAGGTGAGTTGTTGTACAACTGGACAGAGAACTCTCTGGCTGACCTCCTCATCCATCCCCAGCCCGTCATATTTTTTCCGCCAGGATCTGTACTGCTTTTTTGAATAACCATTGACTGTATTGTAAATAACTCAAATTTGTGTTTGTGTGGATCAGCTGCTTCTGTGGTGCCAGAGCATTGACTGTAGTGCTAAAGGTAGCTTCTCTTTCAGCTGCACCAGCCATGCTATAGGCCATAAATCACAAGGCTGACAGCTGTTTTTCCTGAACACGGGGTGAGCGTCGTTATTTCTCTCCAGACTGAGCGAAACTCACGTCTACGCTCACAGTTGGATAAATGATGCATTCAGTTCACAGTTCACAAAAATATGAACATGTTCTTGTTCTTGCACAACACTGTTATGGACAAGTTTGAAGTTTTCCACATGCTACACTTCTGTTCTATCATATTTCGGAGGGGGGGAAAAATAATTTCTACACCCCTACCTTTATGTGGCAGCCTTAGGATGTTACTTCATAGGTCAGGGTTTTCTCAAAAGGCAAAGTATAGAGAAAAGTCTGAATAATGAATTAAAATACTAATCGCCCATTGTGGGACTAATAAAGGTTTTTCTTATTCTTTTCTTATCTTTTTTCCAAAACATTCTTTCTTTCTTTCTTTCTTTCTTTCTTTCTTAAAAACTTATAAATTTATGGAAAAACAGCAGCCTTACCTCTACATCTAATACTTAAAAGGACATGTTTTTCAGATGTGTCTGAAACAACAATCAAGTCAGTCCTGTTCATAATAATTATTCAAATATCACCACACCCTCAGGTAGGTGACAGGACACAGGTCTTTGTGTGGGCACGCAGCAAACACAAGTTACATAAGCCTGGTTATTCAACTAGGAGACATCCCTCTGCAGGGTCTATTAAATCTGAAAGTAGGTTCATTTAACAGACAAACGATAATAAAATCGTTCATTAGGTCTACACTTTTCTGTTCTAGATCCCTAATTGTACTGAGGACAAAACAGTACTGTAGTCTTACTGTGTCAAGTTTAAAATCATTCTGCCAAAAAAACAAAACAAAACAAACAAACAAAAAAAAAAAACAGGAGAGCGAATCTCTGTCTATGTCTCAGTTGGTCTTGTAAAAAAAAAAAAAGGTTAGTTCATTTAAACAACAACAACAACAACAAAAAAGAACGGATGAAAATGTTGATTAAGGTTCCTCTATATCGCAGCTGATTTTGGCTGTCTTCAATAAAAGGACTGTTGCATATGGGTCTGTTGTCGGCTAAAACATCTTTGTCTGGAGTGGGATTTTAAAATGGAAATTTAAAAGTACAGCAATCTTAAAAAAATGTATCCTGTTAGTAAAGATGCATATATCTGGTTTAATATAAGTAACTGAATATTGCCAATCCTTCAGTTTCTATGCTCTACACCAGGCCAAGATCTAAGGTGTGATTAAAACAGTGAACAGATCTGTTTACATTCTGAGAAAAGCCAGTTGAATAATGACGTACATGAAAAGCTGAAGTTGTCACTGACAACATCAACATGGATAAAGTCATCTACTATAATGACATTATCTGTTCTAACCACTAAATCACATAAAAACTCAAAGAATTCAGCTAAAATTCAGAGTAAGAAGCAGGGGGGCGATACACCACAACAAAATAACATTTCTTTTGTGTTTTCCAGCCTGAGCAAGACTAAGAGTAAGGCTTTCAAATGAGTTAAAGCTCTGCTTAGGTCTAGGACTGATTGATGAATCAGAGTGGAAGATTGCTACCACTCCTCCGCCTTGGCCTGTGCCTCGAGGAATGGGATAATTGCTATGCCTATGACTCATTTAAACGGACATGTCATGCTGCAATCATGTTTCAGTCAAACTAAATACCAATCAATCCAATGATCTGTTATCAAAACATTCACCAAAAGAGATTTAGACCAGACAGATCTGACATTTAAAATTCCACATTTAATGTTTCTACTCTTCTGTTATTTTTTAATTTGAAGACTCTGGGAGCAGACGGAACATATATGGGGTCTGGGGAGTTTTGGATGTGAGACAGTTCTAGAGAAGCGGCAGAGAAGTGTGTAAGACTATAACTCTGCCTCCTGGCCTCAACTCAGGATTGTCATGGTTTTATGGTAATAAGACTGGGAAAGACTGGATTAGGAGAGATGGCATTTCATGCCCTGTAGATATTCAGATTCCACCTGTACCTGCAAGCTGCAATAAAAAAAATAAGAAAATGAAATAAAAATCCATCTAATAACACAGAATATGCTTTAGGCAATCATTAGCTACGGATGTACAGGCTCGCATGCTTCAACTTGCATTAGCACAACTTAAAGAATTGAATACCCCCTCAACTGGCATTTTTCATTATACAATGTGAACAACTGCAGCCTACTTCACTCAAAGATCTGCAAACCACATTTTGCATTTTGCAGTCACCGTTGAGTCTCGAAGTGATAGTTACAATGTGACCTTAGATTTGCATTTTGTTATGCATGTTTTCTTCCATATGGTAAATTGAGCTACAATGACGTCACACGGTTACAGGTGATTTACCAAATTTATTCATACTGCAATGTGTGCGTTTGTGAAATTGTTTTGATGGACACTTCTTCAACTTTATCGTTGACCATCTGTGTTAGAGTAGGGACAAGTTTTTCCCAATTGATGTTTTCAAAATGACAATGTAAAGTGTCAGAAGAATCAATTATAAGACATCCATCTCTTTTTCAGGAGTTCTGTGTATTTGAATCAGTTCTCAGTGTGTCTCTCTTTAATCAGTTGTGATATCAACAAAATATATTTCATTTTATTTATGTTTTTTCTCCAGTGACTTGTTGGTTGAACTTACACCACACTACACACGTTTTATTTTTATTTTATTGTTGTTGATTTTAGTTTTTTGTTACATAATATGTATGGTGTCGAGTGCCTGCACATTACTGCTGCAACGGTGAAATTTCCCAGTTTGAGTAGCTGCGGCAAAGACAGACTGCACTTTGTTTTGATAGTCTGTGGTTTGTTCTTCACGGTAATTCCGTTCAATTCAAAGTTTAATTTCGAAAAGGTCTCAAAGTGTCAACATTTTAAGATGAAAACAAAATAAATATACCTTTCAGGCGACCGCTCTTTTTTTTTTCTTTTTTATTTGTCGGAACCAATGTTAGTTTTACAATGTTTCACTACGACCTTTAAATTGTGAAGTCCCGCGTTCGACCTCTCGGCCAAACACTTCCTGTTAGTGTGCTACTAGCAGTCAGCTATCGATTGACATTTAAAGCCGAACTTGTGGGTTTTGGCTAGCTGCATTTCATACAACCAACATGTTTTTAGTAAATCTTAGTGCTTCACATAGTCTATTATTACGGTAAGACTCGAAAAATAATATATTGAACACATTACATCCCAAAGGCTAATTGCAATTTACCTGTTCTAAAACAACACAAGATAGCTATCTTCGCTGAATTAAGAGATAATTACAGTTATGTTTTATTGTGTCGTTGCCAGGTGTGTTCGCCCTCTGTTCGTGCGGACACACACTGCGGGGCTCGGACATCCGTCGCTGCTCCACACTCAGGCCGCTCAGCTGAGCTCCAACAGGACGTCAGTGGTGCGCTGTGGCCGGCAGAAATACGAGCGACTGTACCCCGTTATGCTCGTCCGCCCTGATGGCTCCACAATCAACATCAGATACAAAGAACCCAGACGCATCCTCATGGTTAGTACACAGCCTCATTTTTTGATTTGTGTTTTGCTTCTATACTGTTTATTTTTGTCATTATACAAAGAATACAACGACATTGCATCCCGTTCAAAGAAAGCAATCCATCTCAACTAAAACGCTTGTACAGAGTCTCTATGCACAGTGATTAAAAATAAGCGAGTTACTAATGAGTAGACTAGTGTGTATATTAAAAAAAAAAACAAAAAAAACAAAAACAAAACAGAACAGGTACTTGATCAGTTTGGGATCTAGTGAATTTGGAGGCCAGGTCAACCCCTTGTGCTGCTGCCATCAAGGAGTGTCATTACTATGGGTTGGGGGTACCTAGTCTGGTCTAGGCGGTAACATCCACACGAATGCTAGGGCCAATAGTTTCCCAGCATGTTATTTAGTTCGCCTGTCAGTGGTCATAATTATATGCCTGATCGGTGTATACTAAAGTTTGGGCACTAAGTCAATATTTAGTAACTCCCCTTTGACAGATGTAGTTGCAAATATTTTTGTAGCCACCTAATCTTTCGGTTTTACCTACCCTTCCTTGTAGTCCACTGCAGGTTCTGAGATATTGTCAGGCTGTCTTGCACAAACAGGATGTCCAGTGTGAATTTAGAAAAGCATCAGCCCAGATACACTATATTACCAAAAGTATTCGCTCACCCATTCAAATGATCAGATTCAGGTGTTCTAATCACTTGGCCTGGCCCCAGGTGTATAAATTCAAGCACTCAGGCATGCAGACTGTGAAACAAGACATTTGTGAAAGAATGGGCCGATCTCAGGAGCTCAGTGAATTCCAGCGTGGAACTGTCATAGGATGCCACTTGTGCAACAAATCCAGTCGTGAAATTTCCTCGCTCCTAAATATTCCACAGTCAACTGTCAGCTCTATTATAACAAAATGGAAGCGTTTGGGAAAAACAGCAACTCAGCCACGAAGTGGTAGGCCACGTAAAGTGACGGAGAGGGGTCAGCGGATGCTGAAGCGCATAGTGCAAAGAGGTCGCCGACTTTCTGCACAGTCAATTGCTACAGAGCTACAAACTTCATGTGACCTTCAGATTAGCCCAAGTACAGTACGCAGAGAGCTTCATGGAATGGGTTTCCATGGCCGAGCAGCTGCAGCCAAGCCACACATCACCAAGTGCAATGCAAGGCGTCGGATGCAATGGTGTAAAGCACGCCGCCACTGGCCTCTAGAGCAGTGGAGACGCGTTCTCTGGAGTGATGAATCACGCTTTTCCATCTGGCAATCTGATGGACGAGTCTGGGTTTGGAGGTTGCCAGGAGAACGGTACATTTCAGATTGCATTGTGCCAACTGTGAAATTTGGTGGAGGAGGAATTATGGTATGGGGTTGTTTTTCAGGAGCTGGGCTTGGCCCCTTAGTTCCAGTGAAAGGAACATTGAATGCTTCAGGATACCAAAACATTTTGGACAATTCCATGCTCCCAACCTTGTGGGAACAGTTTGGAGCGGGCCCCTTCCTCTTCCAACATGACTGTGCACCAGTGCACAAAGCAAGGTCCATAAAGACGTGGATGACAGAGTCTGGTGTGGATGAACTTGACTGGCCTGCACAGAGTCCTGACCTGAACCCGATAGAACACCTTTGGGATGAATTAGAGCGGAGACTGAGAGCCAGGCCTTCTCGACCAACATCAGTGTGTGACCTCACCAATGCGCTTTTGGAAGAATGGTCAAAAATTCCTATAAACACTCTCCTCAACCTTGTGGACAGTCTTCCCAGAAGAGTTGAAGCTGTAATAGCTGCAAAAGGTGGACCGACATCATATTGAATTCTATGAGTTAGGAATGGGATGGCACTTCAGTTCATAGAATGAGTAAAGGCAGGTGAGCGAATACTTTTGGTAATATAGTGTATGTTGGATGTGTGTATGACGGAAGTAATACTATTATAATTATATGCCATTAATTAATGAAAGCAATAACCAGTGTTAAGTTGCGCAGGAATAAAGATGATGATAATAACCAAAATTAATAATCACTGCCATGAAGTAAATATACAGCTACAAACTGTCCCAGATAATAAAGTGTATAGATCATTTTACACATGAGTGGAGGAGTGTGTCAGTTCACATTTCAAGTTTTTAAGTTGTTTTTTGTTTCCTCATGTGTTTTTTTAATAGATGCCAGTAAATCTGGCCACTCTGTCTGAAGAGGAACGTCAAGCTCGACAGAAAAGGAGACAAGTCAAGAAGACAACAAAAGAAACAGCAGTCCACTATGAAGATGACTTCCAAGTGGATAGATACAGCCACTTGTGGAAGAAGAAATAACTTTATATGTGACTTTAAAGCATGACTAAGGCAACATCTCCCAGACGAGACTCACTTTGAACTATCATTCATCCACATACAATACAGAGCTGTGTTTGATGAGTTTTTCAACTAAAATTTAAAGTGAACTGAAGTGGGGGGAAAGCGTGACTATGTGTATGATGGAACTGTGCTGATGTCTCGCTGTCCTGGACGCATATTCCACAAGGTTGCTATATCACTGTTGAAGTGACTTGAATTAAAGCTTTTTGTTGGATGGTCTCCAAATATCATTGTTAAAAGATGTTTGTTTTTCATTAGACAGGGTGTTCTTTTACTGAAGGTGACACGTTAAACAAATCATCCACTCATAAATATACCTTTTTGGTGAACTCCTACACTACAACAGATTTAAATGATTTGACACCGTTTTGTGTACACTACTGAACTCACTTCACTACATGTCAATGCACAAACCAGAAGACATCAGACATCGGTGCAGAAAGCTACTGAAGGACTGAAGACAAGTAAATTAACGAGTGATTTTAATCAATTATTCTTAGTATTTGTCAAGGTATTAATCTATTGCTTTACATTCCACTCCATCAGATGGCGATAATGCGCCATAAACTGAATTTATAGCCGACGAAACCAAGAGAGGTCACATTTAGATTGGAGTTTGTTTTTCTTTATGTTTTTATTATTATTATTATTATTATTTGATCCACTTGGTTTGATCCATTGACTATATTATCTTTAAACAGTATGGTTTAATATCATTCTCCACACTCCAGTCCACTTGGTGGCAGTAATGCGCCTTTAATTCCGCCACCCATTAAAATACAAAAGAAGAAGAACACACAACCTCCCGTACGAGGAATAACTTCTCGCGATAATTCCACTGGCGTCCTTGATAAATCCGAAATGGGGTACTGGGACGAACCAGAGGGCACATCCTGCGTGGAAAAAACATGGATTACGACCAAACTGGGCACAGCTTTGGGTAAATATCAGCACACAGATGAAATAGCAAAGCTCCCTGTAAATGCAGGAGTATTTCAGGGCCGCTAAAGAACACCAAACGTGTGCGCGGCTAGTGCTAATGTTTTAGCTAATGCTAACGCTTCTGGTCAGGTATAAACATGTAAAAACATCAACAACAACAAAAAGTCAGAGCAATTTTGGAACAGCATCATTTGGACATACGGAGCCCATGCTCTCCTGTACCAGAATGGTGGGTCGAAATAAAATGTAATGAAATAACCCCTTGGAAAACTCCTGCAAACGGGCGGAAGCAACAAACGCGTTATGTTAAAGTTTTGTCAAAAAACAAGGATTGCACCTTGTACTATAACTCCTCAACTGCTCTGCAAACATGGCGAAGAGACGTGACAACTGACAGGACGGTTGTCACACAGGATTAAAAGATTTACCCTTTGCCCTCACAACGTTACTGGGAAAGTTTAGCATGTTATCATATAATTTTATTAGGACAGACTAATTTTGGAGCCAGGCTCTGGTAGATGTTTGATGAACTTCCACTTCCATGGCTTAATCTTTCAGATCAAAATAACAAAATGAACAATAAGAGTAAGACTAAAGAATAAAATAAATACCTGTCTTAAACAGAAACCTGTCCTGCTTAACTTAAAACCGTATAAATTAATATAAAACAACAGTAAGCGGAACCTTCCTCTTGTGATGGTGCAATAAAAAAAGTGCAAACGGAAAGTGTGAGGAAAAGTTGTAAACATAAAGCATTTGTGCCTCAAAGGCAATCCATCAACTGTACTTGTTTATTACACAAAAATTAATATTAGAATATCTATGTCCATGCAATGCTGACATTTATTGCACTTTCCCATATTAACCTTAACTAGAGGGTTTAAAATAATCACTCTTTACATACCATATCTGCTTCTGGCGTTGCCTGGTGGACAACAAATTTGTCTGGGGTTCCCCTAGTTTTGTTGTCCCTTGGGTTTTTCATGTGCCCATCACTGGAAGCATGTTGCTTCAGGTCAGTCAGTCCACCACGGGACAAAGTGTGTCCCGTTTCAGCTCAATGCGGGACGCGTACTTTTGTTTCTAAATACGGGACGATTCCGGTTTTCAAGCGATGGTTGGCAACCATAGCTGTGATGCTGAGAAGACGTTGTGTTACCATACTGATAAAAGTATAAAATGGCAAATGTAGACAAAGACAAGACAAAGTAGAAACCCATGCATCTGTATGTGTGTCCAGAGTTTCTATTTGCAATATAAGTTGCTATATGTTGTCTGCAAGTGTAAAAGTTAATGAAATGAAGTACAAAAAGAAATTTTATATGTTTTTATTATTATTATTATTATTATTATTTTGTGCTGCTATCAAAATAATGTGTGTGTTTTTAGGCCTGGTTGGCTCGGCTTACCACATTGTGGGATTCCCGCCTGACTCTGCACTGATGGCGCTGCAGAGGACTACCAACGCAACAGTTACCATGGGTAAATATATTATGCTTAAAACTCCAGAAGTGCACAGATATTTCATCTGCAGTGTCAAATTAAGTCCAGAATCACAGCCGAGTTACCAATAATTAGGAGCATTTGATTGCAGCTCATTCTGATATATGGACTAGTTCTCAACAATTTAGTAAAATTATTTTTTTTTTTTTTCGACAGAAGTTGTGATTTGATCTTCAGTTCGATATTTACTGTGTAATAGATTTTTTAAAAATAAAATCTTTATACATAATAGTTACGCAATAGCTTTATTTGTTGTGCCAAATAAATAACATTAATAAAAAAGTGAAAGTATATTGGTGTATTACAAACATCACTTAGAGCTTTAACCAAATAAATAGCCAACAAACAAACATAAATATCTTTTTCAATAGTGGTGTATATCTTAATGTGAATGTGATCAAGACATCTCTAGACTTAACTGGGTAATTGTTGGAAAGTCTGTGAGTGCTATCACTGCTAAAAGCTAGCAGTGTGGGTTTTGTTCCCACGTGCCAAAAGTGGCACATTGTTTAATGTTGTTGTAAGGCAGCTGATCTGTGAAGGAAAAATAAAAGGTAAATGATAAATGATAAGACAGATAACCGATCACACTCACTTGCACACCTATGGCCAATTAAGAATCACCAATTTATCTTGGAACTGTGAAAACCCCATTTTCCAAATTTCAGTCTAAACTATTTTGTCTTAATGAACAGAAGTGCCGACTTTAGGGTTCCACTAATTGTGTGATGGTTGTGTGTTTAATCCTGAAATGTCTGTTGTGTCTCTTTGTTGTGCCAGCCACCATGGGAGCCATCTTTGGATTTGCAACATGCCTCAGTGCTCATCTTCGTGAAGCCCCAGATGACCCACTGAATTATTTTGTCGGGGGCTGTAGTGCAGGGATCTTCCTGGGAGCCAGAAGTAAGTATCGCTCCTAAATAAATTACAAAAACTATATTTCCAGAAAGAAGGGGTACTCACTAGGGGTTGCACGACTTCAGATTTTTTTTAAAGTATTGCGATGAAAGTCAAGTTGATACTGACTAGTCTCTGTTGACGTCACTAGTAAAAACACAGTAGAAGGTAATTCTTTGCAACAGTTAAATCTATATTCTTGACCTGAATGCTGAGAACAGGCAGCTTTTGTGCTGCTTGCTGTGTGCTGCAGATATGTACAGCCTGTATAAAAACAGGCCGGAAACGTTTTTCCCGTCTGTTATCATAATGTGTGTACACGTGAATGAGTTTATAAGCGTGTTACCGTTTTATGCAGTGGTACATTAGTATACAGTTTGTTAATCAGTAACCACATTCTCTGGCATGTTTCCCCAGCTCACAATGCTATGACCGGCACATCAGCATGCCTGGGCCTGGGAACGCTGGCCTTCTTCGTAAAAGTCGGAAAGATGGAGGGATGGAGGCTCAGTGGACCTAAACTATAGGATGGAAATGTCTGTGAGATTCAGTGTATGTTGTAGAAAGACCTTATTCAATAAAATTCTTATTTAAGTCAAAACTGGAGTCAAGTTCATTTGGTTGCGTCTCACAAACACAGAAAACCGTTGTGTCAAAGGAAATGGGAATGGTTATGTTTATAGTTTTATAATAGTTTTATAATCTTTAGTAATATTTTCAGGTCTGATGGTGCTCTCTGATCACCCTCAAACATGGCCTCGCGCGACTGCAGCAGGATTTCTGACGAGAGGACGCAGGAAATGGCGTGTATAAATGACTACTAATCAGCTCAAACGTCAGCAAAAAGAACGTCACTACTTCTGAATTTGGGCCTTATTGAAAGTTTCGACTTGGGATGACTACCTCAAGAGACTCTTCTCGTGAACTGGATTGCAATGCTGCACCTAAATCCAATCAACACTAAAACACAGTACAGAATCAGTGAGGACTTCAAACTATGATAAACGGTAGAAATGTTTGTAAAAGGTCCTGAATTAAGTGATTCACGATTCTTTTATGTGTAAAAAGCTGCTTCATAGTTCAAAACTGTCCATTATGTGACCCCAAAGAAGGCTTAAAGGGTAACCCAGAATCCTCAGTTAGGCTGCTATAGGCCCAGGCTGCTGGGTGACTCGGACTCTCTGGTTCTTTAAATTAATGCTCAATACCAGAACCTCCATGAAGACAAGATTTAGTGAAGCACTGTTATATTAGAATGTTTTCACCAATGTAATTAATAAACTGGCAAGCAAGCGCAGTCTGTGTGAAGTAGTCTTGAAATAAACCTTTCTCAGATTGTTGACCTCGTGAAAAAATTATTCGAACTATAGATTCAAATTTATATGTACTCTCACTTGCCAAAACATTAGGTACTCCTATAAAAAAGCTCTAAATCCTCCTCCTTGTCCGTTCCAATGTTTGGTTTATGGTGAAACGGTGTCAGAAAGGAGGTAATTCAACTGTATGATGTAGTTTGTGATTCTGTTAAACTGAATTGAATTACGTACATTAGTAAAACATTAATCTTAATTTAACAGTCCTGCAACAGATCTTAGTTTTATGACTTTTATAATGTTCACTTTATGGTGAAACACCATCAGAAAGGTGGTAATTCAACTGGAGGATGTAGTTTGTGATTCTGTTAAACTGAATTGAATTAAAAAGTGTTTCTGTCACTTGGCCTAGCCCACTGACTAAAAATGGGGGTTGCCAGAATAATAGGAACAAACCACAGACTCCAAAACGAGAACAAAGTTGAATCAACAGCTATTAGAATAGTTTCACTAGTGTACCTAATGAAGTGGCTTGTTTAATAAAGGCAACTGGACTTACAGAGTTTTTTGAGAAGACGTTTCACCACTCACCCGAGTAGCTTCTTCAGTAAAACCTACAAAATTAAAAATATCTGTGGAGGTTCTTAGCCATCTAGGTCATGGTATATCCAAAAAGATTGAGCTGAAACGAGGGCAACTGGACTTGTTGGGTTTCTTGAAAATGTTTCATCCAAGTGGCTCTAAATGACCGGTTGGGAGTTGGAGTTTTATTGGGAACATCTAAAAAGATTGTTGCCGGCGGAGGCCACAGGAGGCTGCTGTTAATAAGTAAACGCTGCCGTGTCACCGCTAGAACAAACACTCAATCACACTTCTCCCTCTGGCGTCTGGTTTCTCCCTCTCTCTCCGTGCACAGGAATCAGGGGTCGCAGCTCCGACTCCGGCATCGCCCGGCACCAAGTCGGAGAAGGAGTACGTCCTGTGCTGTCTAAGGCACAAGCGTAGCATAAAACGTGTCGGCTGAGCCACGAGCCAAACAATCCTGCAGAAACCAACTCACAAACCCAGCAAGGACTCTCCCAAGTGATATGGGAGATCATCATCATCATTACAGACAGAGTCAGATTAATTTGGAGAGCGGGCCGTGTGAGGATGTTGGAGGACGCTTGACTTGTGGCCCGCCAGGAGAGGACATTTGTTTTGCAGACAAGGACAAAAATAATTTAAGCTACAATTGCCTTGGACATTAGACCAGTGGAAATCTGTGCTTTGGTCTGATGAGTCCAAATTTGAGATGTTTGGTTCCAACCGCCGTATCTTTGTGCAACGCAGAAAAGATGAACGGATGGTATCTACATGCATGGTTCCAACCGTGAAGAATGGAGGAGGAGGTGTGATGGTGTGGGGGTGCTTTGTTGGTGACACTGTTGGGGATTTATTCAAAATTGAAGGCGACCTCAGGCACCCTTTCAACAGGACAATGACCCCAAACACACTTCCAGGCTGTGTAAGGGCTATCTGACCAAGAAGGAGAGTGATGGAGTGCTGCGCCAGGTGACCTGACCTCCACAGTCACCTGACCTGAACCCAATTGAGATGGTTTGGGATGAGATGGACTGCAGAGTGAAGGCAAAAGGGCCAACAAGTGCTCAGCATCTCTGAGAACTCCTTCAAGACTGCTGGAAAACCATTTCAGGTGACTACCTCATGAAGCCAAGAGTGTGCAAAGCAGTAGTCAATGCAAAGGGTGAATCTAAAATATGAATCATTATTTCACACTTTTTTTTTTTGTTTACAACATAATTCCACATGTTCATTCATAGTTTTGATGCCATCAGTGAGAATCTACAATGTAAATGATCATGAAAATAAAGAAAAAACATTAAATGAGAGGGTGTGGAATACACACCCAGATTGTTGTGATATAACATCCATGTGGACTGTGAACTTTGAACAGTTAAGTGCTCAAATGTTTCTCAGCTCTTCACTTGATCCTCGAGTCTCGGTGTCCTGAGTTGAGTCGACTCCTTCTGTTCTGGTCACCATGTATCTGCTTGTGTTGTGTGTGCTGTTGTCTACCACCGGCTTGGCTAAAGGTAAAACGTTTTATTTTATTATTATCTTCCTGTATTTAAATATATATATGTATATATGTGCATGTATGTTGGTGGCCCAACCTGAAATGTGTCGTCTGCGTTAGGAAACTATTTAAACTGTCTATGTACGATAACTTATCTCAAATGTAATGTACTTTTCTCTCATAGATTTTGATTTTGTAAGTTAAATCTTCAAAGAAATAATAAACATCACGCAAAATAGTTCAGCTACTGAAAATACAGATACAGAAAATCACTGCCTAAAAAGGCTAAGGTTTAGGTCAGATTTAGATTCAGAAGAAGGGCTCCTTCTGTGACTGATGTTTGTCTTCAACAACAGAGCCCCCCCAAAAAAAAGACTGGCAAGAAGAATAAAAACATGTGCGGTAACAAATTAACAAACCTGCCAGTGTAATCAATATCTCACGCACGACTTTATGTCTTTATTATACAGTATATCAGTTTTAAAGTTCACTTGCTATCAAGGAGTGTCATTGTTATGGGGTGGAGGTGCCTGGTCTGGTCTAGGTGGGTGGTACATGTCTAAGTAACATCCACATGAATGCCAGGTCCAAAAGTTTCCCAGCAGAACATTGTATTATTACACAATGGTCAGTGTTATTCACTTGTCCTGTCAGTGGTCATAATGTTGTAGCTGATCGTTGTAAACTAAAGGTGAATGTTATGAAGGTATGAGGTATGAAGTTTATGCAATGTAGGTAAGAACTGTTAATGATTTGTATTAGTGTTGAAATGTACAAAACTGTTGTGTGTGTTTTTATTTAGGTGGGATGCCTGACAGAGGAGGAAGGACTTCATCAGGCGCTCTTCAGCCATGGTTGTTGGGTCTGACGGCAGTTGTTGTTTTCCTCTGCCTTGTCTTCATTGTTATGATTATTCGCAGACTTTTTAGGAAGAAGAGGTTTGTAGCACAATTTTCCAAAAGTCCAAACTGATATGCTGTTATGAAATGATTAATTGTGCAAGGGAAACAAGAATGTGTTTGCTTTTCTTTAATGGGTAGAAGACGAGATAGATAGTTGAAAATTAAGCAATCTGTCGTTTATGTTACAGGCGGGAGGACGAGGTATGGGGCTATGACAAGAATGTTGAGCTGGATGGAGGTCGTGATTCACAAACCACTCTGTAGAAAACCAGCTGAGGAGCACCGCCATGCCATCAGATCCAAGTCAGCAGCTCGCCTGTGTCAAGTCACGGTGTTATATTCAGTGAAAAATAACGTTGGTTTAAATCTCTTGTCGTGCTGAATTTGGTGCAAGCCTTTACCAGTTTTACACTGGTGTGTAACTATAAAGCTATGCTAATTCACATGATTTTTCTGTTCTGTTCTTTTAGAGACAGAAATGCTTTTCATTGTAATGAATGAAGGAAACAGGCTTTGATAACATCTCAAGGCCAATGCTAGATTACATGGAGTCTTTGGTTTGAATATTTTACTTGACAAGGTTCTTCTTCTGTCCTTTACGCTACATAATAGCTCCAGAATAAAGAACTTGATCACTACTTTACCACTTATCAGATCATCTTTTATAGATAAATCTTAGATAGATCTTTTAACTCTTGTAATGTGTTAGAAAGCTGCCCGCGTCTTTTGTGTTAGCGGGTCAAAATTGACCCATGACTTAACCAAGCCCAAAATTGTCAAACCACAATGCTTGTCAACCAGTTTTGTTTTTCACCACCACCATTGCCACCATCTCAGAAAATGCAGAAATATTATTTTTTTAGGAAAGGAAACTGGAGGCTTCATGGATGGATGGATGGATGGATGGAACAACACTTACATACAACGTATAGTAAAATTAATACCCAAACCTGGCAAAGACAAAGGATACTTAAATAATCTAACACCTATCACTCTCCTTAATATGGATTATAAGATTTATTATCAGTACTCAATCAGGATTTCTTGAAGCAAAAAGTCTATACAAAATAATATCCACTTGGATCTGGACCTTATTACCAAGCAAGTTGTACACATTTTTGTACACAGTGATAAAGTTAAAATAATATAATTTAGATAAAAGATTGTAGAGTTTTTATTTTGCTATTTTTTTTTTCATTTTATTTTGAAAGGTTCTTTCACACTCTAGTCCACTTGGTGGCGGTAATGCGCCTCTAGACTGGTTCAACAACAGCCAAGAAGAAGAAGAAGTTATTTTTGCTGCTTTTTAAAAATATATATATAAATATATTATAAATATAAATAAATAAATAAAGGATAGATTGTATATAATGATTGTGGGTTTCTTTAGCTCAAATTTGTGGATATTTTACTACATAAATTTGGGCAAAGGTGTGGAACTATTTTCTCTCTTAGCTCTACTTGCTTATCTAGCCAATTCATTGTGTTCCTTTTTTGTATCTGTTATTATTGTTGCTCTGTCTTTTTAGTCTGTTTTAACTGCTTGCTTATTTAATATCTCAGTATCTGAATACTTTACTCAGTCGGTCTAAATATGTAAACAGACATACCTGCTAAGAAAGTTATTTAATTTGTATCTTGAACTTGTCAATAAAGTTTTGGGGGGAGGAAAAAAAATCTTACCTAACGTGATACGTAATCAAACGGTGACGGAAAACGATTGGTCACGTGCTGCTGCTGTGGAAAGCTCCAGATAAACATGGCGTCCAGCATGAAGCTGATGGATGCGGCTAGACATCTGCACAGAAGTTCACGTGTAGTTGTGAAATTAAAGTGTCCCGGACTTGTCGGTTGTCACCTGGCCCGGACACCAGCCCTGAGCTGCGGGCTCCAGCCTCCACGATTCTACACCACGACCAGGAGCTTACAGAAAACATGCGCCGACGTCCCTCTTCACTTTCCAGTCAACACAGCAATGACACTTGGGTGCAGGATAAACGCCGGACTCCAGAGGTGGACGCGGGTGGGGGCGGTTGTCCGCTTCCCGGACAGTCTCCTTTCGCCGACCTCCGGAGCCTACACTTTACAGGCTCGGCATTTCGGTAGCAGGTCCAGCAGCGCAGGCTTCTCTGGGGAGGACGGCGGGGACAGCCCAGGTTCAGGGGGAGAGGAGTCAGGGGGAGATGGGGGAGCTTATAGCGGACCTCAGATGACGGCTCTCACCCCCATGATGGTCCCCGAGGTGTTTCCAAATGTGCCGCTGATTGCTGTGAGCAGGAATCCGGTGTTTCCTCGGTTCATAAAGATAATAGAGGTAAGGGTGATGTAACATTTCATGGCCTGTCCGGTTCAAGGGCAGCAGGATGATGATCTCACACAGTGATGTGACCCTGAGCTTGTGCTGGTGTTTTACATCTGTCACCACAATCACAACAGAGTATCAGAGACAGCCCCCATCAGAGTTTCATATATACAGTTAATACATTAGTGTAAAACAACAGTTGTAATGAATGAATGAATTATTTTTAGTAGCGTTGCTCTGTCTCTGTCACTCTATTTGTTCATTGGCACTTTGAATTTCAACACATATCATTTGGTTAACTGGGCAAGTGTTTTAATGAATATGTCCCGTTTGGGATGCCCACACACATGGCATCTGTGAAATGGATGGATGTAATATTTTGTGATTTCCCCGCAGTGGGGAAATGGCAGACAGTTTAAGGACGGTGCTAACAGGAGACAAAAAAGTAGACATTAAATAAATAAACTATGTTGTTATTGCTTTTCCACTTAACTGTGCCCTGGTTCCTCCTGCTTTTGTATAATCTCTTTCTCCACACACTGCTGGTTTTATATGAAATCACTGTGGAGAAGCTCCATGGCTCTATAACTGTGGCCTTGACTTTGACTACATTCGTCTTGCTGTCTTCATCCTGCTGCTCTATCCTTCTTTTCCTCTGTATGTTCCTGCCTCAGTATTTGTGCTGTCACCCATAGGGTAAACATAACAACCCAAAAAACACTAGAGTTGTTGGGTTAGTGGACCGTGTTTCTTTGTGTATACCTTGACCTGAATGACTGAGGATCTTAACGGACATAACAACCAACCGGAGTTTACTAGCAAATAAAAGGCATCAGTTGATCCATATGTTTTTATAACCATATTCTAATTGAATATTTGACTGCTGCTGGCCCTTCACACAAGAGGTAACGTCATGCCAATGTTCTCTCCCATGTATGTGTCCTTGTATGTACTGCAAGCAAACCACAAGGCCCAATTCAAACTCATTGGCTGCAGCCTGAAGACAAAAACCTCAGAAAGATTTAATGTTTATGACACTATTTAGAGAACAAATATGCTGAGGCAGATACTTTTAAGTAACAGCGATGACCCCACATACCTTTGTGTACTTTTGCTTGCTAACGTTTCATGTAACATGCGCATTTAATCTGCAGTTCGTGCACAGTTTGTGTCATGAAATCAACTCCTGCCCTTTCCAACACAATTCCAATTGACAAGGCGCATTTAAAGGTGCACACGGCATTAAATGTCAAGCGTTTGAAATTCTCTAATAGACAAATCGGCAAAATATGACCCAAGGAGACAAAGTCAGAAAAGAATAATGAAATACTATGTTATAACTGCTATTAATGTTTTAGGGGTGCTAAGATGAAAAGGACAGGGTTTGTCACACACCCCTAAAAATGGTCTGAAGTTGTCTATGTTGAGTATAAAAACTCCATTTGGTGTTACTAGTATTACTTGATCGAAAGATTACACAATCCATGTGTTTAACAGCTGTGGTTGTGTCCCAGACAATCACTGGACCAAGTGTCAGTTTTTAAGTGTGCTTATGTGTGTCTTGTGCCTCTCTCGTCCCGTCAGGTAAAGAACAAAGACTTGATGGAGCTGCTGAGGAGGAAAGTACGTCTGGCTCAGCCGTATGCTGGAGTCTTCCTGAAGAGAGATGACACGTGAGTCTGATAACTGACTCTTCAATAAATGAAACAGTGATATTTATTGCATTAATTGCTATTTTTTGGAGTTGGGTTGATTTTAATGTCTCCATAAAAGCCGCTAATTGATTATGATGCTATCCCAACTATTAAAAACAATTTATACAGTATATGGCACATGGAATAAGAGCATGTGTTTTTGGATTTAGAGACAAATAGCAGCAGCCTGTGTGGTTCATCTACATGAATACGAAACAAAGCATCTATAAGTGAGGGAGGGACAGATGCTTTCGGGAGCAATAGGAAAAACTACGCAAGCATAACGTTGTTGGAAACGTACAAAAATATTTCCGATTCGTTATGAGACCATGGCGGAGTAAATTGGACCCTGGCGGGCCGCCATAGTATTAACATTGCAAAAGAGTAAGTTAATAGAGCATTTTATAGTGCTGCTCCATAAAAATAGTTTAGTGATTAACCAGTGGCCTTATTCTTTCTGAATAAATTGATGTTACTTGGTCCCAACATCAGTTTCTCAACTCTTTGCTAAATGCCATCATTTGTGTCTGATGTGATTAACTTTACAGGGCAGCATGCCAGTGTCAGTGCAAACCAGTGACTGTCAGTAATCAGTGAAATTAAAGAGGAACTTAACGTGCATGCTGCTGGCTGTTCATGTGATCATTAGTAAATAGGATTTTCTGTCTCTTGCAGTAATGAGTCAGATGTCGTGGAGTCTCTGGATGCCGTCTACAGTACAGGGACCTTTGTTCAGATTCATGAGATGCAGGACTTGGGAGACAAGCTGAGGATGATTGTCATGGGACATCGCAGGTAAGATACACTACTGCTGCTTGTGGGAGAGAACGTTTGGGATAAAAATTTGTTGACACTGTCCTTGTGTACAATTCCGCTGTATGTATGTATGTTTGCTTTGGTCAATCAGGATCCGGATCACAAGACAGCTGGAGGTTGAGCCAGATGAGGCAGAAACAGCCACTGTGTGGTCAGAGTCTGAGCCAGAGTCTCAGGTGAGACAGCCACAGAGACGCAAGTCCAAACGCAGCCGCAAGGACCCGTCAGATTCTCTGAAAGAGCAGCTCGAGGACAAGGTCAGTTCCATATGACACACCTGCCTTTTTCACATGCGGAAACAAGCCTCTCATTCTTTTGGACCTCCTCTCCACCACGGCTTTGATACTTTTCATTACAGTCTTCATTGTGCATGCCCAGCTGTGTTAATTGTCATCTTGATGGTAACGATTTTAACTTTGTCAGATTTCAGAAGCAGACCTGAGTCCAGAGCTTCAGCCTTTGCCCTCCTCCAACATCCTGATGGTCGAAGTGGACAACATACAACATGAACAGTTCACCATCACAGAGGAGGTCAAGGTGCGGAACAGGAGATAAAACACAGAGATAAAACATAAAACTATAATTAAAAACATGAAAAGGCATTGTTCTGAACATCTTACCACATGGTCGTACTTCCTTGGTGATTTTCAATGTCAAAACAAAGCAGTGCGGTCGCAAGATGGCAGATTTCAACAAGTAATTTTCATCGTCAAGCATAAATAGTCTCAGATTTTGTGACAGATGTCATAAAAACAAAAAACAAATGTGACTGAAGGAAACACCTGTAAAATTTAACAGCCTGAGTTTCTGTAATGTTTTGCAGGCACTGACAGCGGAGATAGTGAAGACCATCAGGGACATAATTGCTCTCAATCCCCTCTACAGGTTAGTCCCGACACTTGTGTAGTTAGTTAATTTGTCATAATATGCATCTAAATTGTAGTTTTTTTCTTTAAAATGTTCATCTTGGATAAGTGACAGTGACTGGAGGCTGTGGTTGTTAATTGCATCTGTGTGCCTCTCTTTTGGTATTATATGAAATTGAAGTGTTCTGAAATGTATATGTGTGTGTGTACCAGAGAATCTGTCCTCCAGATGATGCAGGCTGGCCAGAGAGTGGTTGATAATCCGATCTACCTCAGTGACATGGGAGCAGCTCTGACAGGAGCAGAGTCACATGAACTACAGGATGTCCTGGAAGAGATGAATGTGAGTAGTCTGCATCTCTATTTCCCTGTTCGACCGTTTTAACCAGTGTGTGGGACGCAGATATGTATAGCCTGTATAAATCGGTACCGTCAGTAACGTTTAATAGTACTTCACAGTAAAATAGGATAATGTAGCTGGGTATAAAAAAAAAAAAAAAAACATGCGGTGTATCTCCGAATTCTTTTCTGTGTATAGCAGCTAAAGGTCTAATAACTTTAGACAATGAAATTCCCCACAAATTGCAGATTTGCAGCCTCCTTCTCTCCGCTAACGCTCTGCTAGCGTTAGCGGATGTCTTTTCAGATGAGTTTTGTTGAATTTCAGGACTGACTTACATATTCTGCATGTCACGGTAGAATGGGCTTCATCTTAAGTGAAGTATTTCCACACACTTGATGAACCGCTGCTAGTTTGTTGGAATTTGCTAAATGTGCATTTGACAAACTAACCAGTTTACCAGTAAAAGAAATGGTATAGATCATTTCAGCTTTGTGTGGCTTGTGTGTTTCTGGTACAACTTCTTTTTTGCCCAACCTGGAATTTGGCATCTGCATAATAATCTTGGCAGACTGTGTACTAAACTTCTCCCGTGTGTCTCTGCAGATCCCAAAGCGTCTCTACAAGGCTTTGTCGTTGCTGAAGAAGGAATATGAGCTGAGTAAACTGCAGCAGCGCCTCGGCAGAGAGGTCAGAGATCCTGCCAAACAAATGAGATTTAATCAACCTCTGCTCAGCTCATTGCTCTTAGTTCGTCATCTGTCTCTCTACTTTGGTTTTAGGTGGAAGAGAAGATCAAACAGACGCACAGGAAGTACCTGCTCCAAGAGCAGCTCAAGATCATTAAGAAGGTACAACAGACGGCGTGTCCCTCTCTATATCTTCTGCCTGTCATTTTGTTTGTCAGCAAAAACATCCTACGAGGGCTTGCAGCAGGTGTAAAAATGTGTCAAGACTTTCAAAATATAGGATGGATGGAAAAGTGGATATGATTTAGTCCAAGATAGCACACAAATCCCAAATGTCAAATAGAGTACTGCCACCATTTTTTTTGTTTCAAAATATTACATATGGAAGAATAAACTCTATAGTTCATAAAATTCCTATCAAACGCAACTCAGAGTATGACTGTAGTGCCTGTATGTGAGCTGGGCAGTGAGTTCCAGTGATCCCAGAACAGAAAGTAGTTATAACAATGTGTGTGACTGTTTTCAGGAACTGGGTCTGGAAAAAGAGGACAAAGAAGCTATTGAGGAGAAGTTTAGAGAGAGACTGAAAGATCGGACCGTCCCTCAGCACATAATGGACGTCATCAATGAAGAACTCAACAAACTGGGCCTGCTGGACAACCACTCATCTGAGTTCAAGTTGGTCTCTTGTTTTTTTATTTTGTTTTGGTCCCTCTAGACCTCAAAAACCTTTGAATTTTTTTACTTATTGGAAAAACACACCAGAATATGAATCAAAATCTGCTTTACTGGCCAGGAAGGTCATGAGGAAAGTTGTTCCTCTTAGTGTTGACTCTCAAGAAATACAGATATTACGTATTGGGCACCCCTGAACTACAGTTACCCCCATCTAGTTTTGGACAATGACAGATTTCTGTTATTTTTGCTGTTTATTAAAACATTCAAGTTACAGTGACACAACAAACATGAGCTTATGACAATTACTGAATGCACAGTGAGTCTTAGAGGTGGAGTGCAGAGAGCCCCTTCTTTATAGATGCCTTTCACTCTGGTGGTTGTGATTTTAGTCTACAACAAACATTAACAAACTGCAACAACTATGTGTTTCAGTGTAACCCGTAACTATCTGGACTGGCTGACCAGCATGCCCTGGGGTACCAACAGTGAAGAGAACTTAGCGCTAGACCGAGCCAAAGAAGTTCTGGAAGAAGACCATTACGGGATGGATGACGTTAAGAAACGCATATTGGTTAGCAAGAAAACAAACATATTTTTACCTTGATGGAAAAACAACCATAGCTTTTCCTTGTCTGCATTTGTAGTAATGAAGCTGATCTCCTCTCTTGTCTTTGTGTAGGAATTCATTGCGGTGAGCCAGCTGCGTGGCTCCACCCAGGGGAAGATATTGTGTTTCTACGGTCCTCCGGGTGTCGGAAAGACCTCCATCGCTCGCTCCATAGCCAGGGCCCTCAACAGGCAATACTTCCGGTTCAGCGTTGGAGGAATGACCGATGTGGCTGAGATTAAAGGACACAGGTGTGGAGTAATCTGAACTGCCATTATTTCTGAGGGAAATCTCACATTAGCAGTATCATGTACTATCGAAAAATGCCCGGATCTTTGAGGCGCTTCCTGGAGTGTTACATTCCTTTAGCATTGCTGGACCCATTTACCCATGGGTAAATTAAGAAGCTACTCATCTAAGTAGCTTCTTCAGAGACTAGTGGGGAGTTGGGGTTTAAATAGGAACATCTGTAGGTTTTGCCCAAGATTGGCCAATTCCCCATCAAGAAACTGTACAGATGTTTATTTGTACCAGCCCCTAATATGCCATGTATCCCTAGTTACAGCTTGGAGAATTATTTGACTAAATGTTTTAAAGGGTGTTTGCTTGTTTCCAGGAGGACATATGTTGGTGCGATGCCAGGGAAGGTAATACAGTGCCTAAAGAAAACCAAGACGGAGAACCCTCTGGTGCTAATAGATGAGGTCAGTATATGATGCTGCTCCTGTAGTTGTGGGTGACACTAATAGGCAGACACCTACGCAGACCCTAGCAGCGTAACTGATGTGCGTCTCTCCACAGAAATGTAACTATACGGCTAGCTATGGTCCGCTTGATAGTAGCGTATTTCCACTTTAGTGTTTCCGTCTGCTTCTCCATGTCCTCAATTTTTGAATTGATTGTTTTGGATCAATAAAGATGGAACACATCGAGGAAAGTTAACTGAGGAGGTTCGGACATACAAACATATGTACAACTCGTCTTCGGCAAAATATCTGCGAAAGTTTCAGTCGCCATTGTTGAAAGTTAACCAGGAAGTGGAAACAAAAATTTACCTGACTGGCAAAAAAGTGCGTAAGTTGTGGCCTCTATGTCCAGCAGTACCCTAAAAGAGCCTTAAGTGGAGTGTGGACAACAGTCATCAGTACGCAAATATCTAATTAGTGGAAGTCTTGCTCTCACATATAACACATATTAATTAACCATGTCTCTCTGTCTTGTGATCTGTGATTTTTGCTTTTGCTTGGCAGATAAAAATTGCGCTATGGTTAATATTAATGTGACCTGTTATTACTAGGTGGATAAGATGGGCCGTGGTTACCAGGGTGATCCGTCCTCTGCTCTGCTGGAACTTCTGGACCCTGAACAGAACGCCAACTTCCTCGACCACTACCTGGATGTTCCTGTAGATCTATCAAAGGTACGGTTTGTATGTGTTCATATGTAGTGTTGAACGATCCCGGTGAAAAATATACACAGACTATGTCATTTTTGTAAGTGCTGCCTGTCTGCTCCTTTTAAAGGTTCTGTTCATCTGCACGGCCAACGTCATCGACACTATACCAGAGCCCCTCAGAGACAGAATGGAGATGATCAATGTGTCTGGATACGTGGCCCAGGAGAAACTGGCTATCGCTGAGGTAACACTTGTGTAAAGATTTTATGCCAGAAAATTCTATTTCTGGCATAAAATAAGATCATTTACTCACCCATATAACTTTTGTGTAATTTGAATTCCTTCGGGAGATAATTAGATCAGCGTATATCCATATAGTGGGAGTGACTGGGGCACCGAAACGCAGCCTCTAAATAGCCTCTACAGACCCCGGATGATGATAACAGGTAACAGTGGGGAATAGCACTGGCGTACGATAACAAAATATTGGTGAAATGAACAAGTTTTGCGGCAGATAAGGCGTTATTCAGAGGCTGTCGGTGCCCCAGTCACTCCCACTATATGGATATATGCAGATGTAAATATGTCCCAAAGGACTACAAATTCCACAAAAGTTATATGGGTGAGTAAACGATCGTATTTTATGCCAGAAATAAGGTTACAGTAGTTCCCCTTTAAGAAACCTTGAACAGAAAACATGGTTCTAATTTTGTGTTCAGAGTAGACATTATGTACATGTTGAAGAACAAATAGCCACTCACACATTATACATAATTTTAGTTTAAAGAGTGATCTAGAGAAACTGAGAATTGAAAGGACTTTTTCGATTATTCTATTCATTTATTTCATTCTTTTCAATCCAACATTTTAACACATTACATTTCTGTGTCTGCCTAGCGTTACTTGGTCCCTCAACTCCGCACACTTTGTGGTCTGACGGAGGAAAAAGCCTCCCTCTCTTCTGATGCCCTCAGTCTGCTCATCAGGCAATACTGCAGAGAGTCTGGAGTGAGGAACTTGCAAAAACAAGTGGAAAAGGTAAATGACTGAAAGCTCTATTCTGTCTGAACTAAACCAAAGCTTCCACAATCCTAACGAGATTAGGTCAGAGTGGAACAGAAAACTACCTGCTCACGTAATGTTAGTTAATCAGTGGTGTTAATTTGGAAACTACATGGATGATAGTTTTGTGTAACAAAAGTGTTTCCAATATTGTGTTTTTTGTGTGTAATCCTGTTGTTTTGTCTGCCAGGTTTTCCGTAAGGTGGCATTCTCTATTGTCAGTGGGAGCGAAGCTGCAGTGACCGTTACACCGGACAACTTGCAGGAGTATGTGGGTAAACCTCTTTTCACAGTGGATCGGATGTATGACGTCACACCACCAGGAGTGGTTATGGGCCTGGCATGGACTGCTCTCGGTGAGAAGGGCGCACAGATACGCACACAGACACCAGTACCGATGGATAGAAAACATAACAAACTGAAGGTCTGCCTGTTTTTGCCGGCTGTACAGGAGGGTCGACGTTGTTCATTGAGACTTCACTCCGCCGTCCTTCCGGAGGAGCTAAAGAAGAGGGGTCGCTAGAGGTTACAGGTCAGTCTCACAAATGAGTCACTCTGCAGGGTGGAGTTTAATCAGACTGCTGTCTTCAGCAGAGGTTATATTCATGGGAAACACCATGACAAATATAACACTTCCCTCTCTTGGTTTAGTCCCAAAATGTCTTAGTGTGTCTTTTAGCACTAGAGAAGCACCTTTCTTATTATTTTTGGAGGTCGGCCAGAGGAATGGAAAAGATAGATGAGACAACAAACACTTGAGACTGGGCGATGGGACACAAATTGGTCTAATGTTACAAGTCTCGAGCTTTGGTTGTAACATACTTGAAATTGTAGGTTGCAAATACAAAATCATTTTGGAAAAATAAGCAAAAGTGAGTGTAAGTAAATTAAAATACATATATGAAGAGTATCTTTTCACCACTTGCACCACTTATGTAAGCAACATGTGCTGTACATGCCAAGAGGGGACTGTCAAAATGTCTGTTTTCGGTGTTCCTCTGCAGGTCAGCTCGGAGACGTTATGAAGGAAAGTGCAAAGATCGCTTCAACCTTTGCCCGAGCCTTCCTTATGACCAAAGAACCAGAAAATCACTTCCTGGTCAACTCCCACCTGCATCTGCACGTCCCTGAGGTAACCATGGTGTTACATTTCTGTAAACTGATGAATTTCTTCTTTTTTTATATTATGATTAGTATTTTGTTTGTGTTTCATGTTGTTAAAGCTAGGGGTTAAAGTTGTGTATTTGACAGTATTGTCCTTTTGTACTTTTCTAGCTGTCTTTAACCATGGCTTGTTTCTAGGGGGCAACACCCAAGGATGGACCAAGCGCCGGCTGCACCATTGTCACAGCCCTGTTGTCCCTGGCGTTAAACCGGCCAGTTCCTCAAAACTTAGCCATGACCGGTGAGGTGTCACTAACTGGCAAAATACTTCCAGTAGGAGGGATCAAAGAGAAAACCATCGCTGTACGTAAAAGACACGCATGCACATACACGCAGACACAAGTGCATGGCATTTTTTATTTCTTTCTAGTCATCCTTGCAATGGCTTTTCTGAAAATATGACTGTAGATTGTATGATTATATACAAAATTGGATGACTGGATTTTTCATTATTTCGCTGTATATAGACTGAATAGTTTTATGTACAGAAAGTGAAAAAGGCTCATTCCTGATGTGACAAAAACCAGGAGTGAGGAAACACTCCCTAAAAGACTCTCATTTTCCACATGGCTTATTAAGAAGTATGAGATGCATGAGAGATATCTATAAAAATCTAGTTTAAACAGTAGAGACACTGTCAACTTTTTGCTTAACTGCTGAAAAAAAAAAAAGCCTGGGGAGTGTATTAAATCTCAATATTACTTTGCAAAACTCACCGTCTTCCTCTTCATGAATAAGAGAAAATATAGTCACGGTGCTGTAAACCAGGGGTGTCAAATATACGGCACGTGGGCCAAAACCAGTCCGCCAGAGGGCTGATCTAGTTGCAGACTTAACACAACTTTAAGACCCAGAACTAAACACCAGATGGCAGCAACACGCTGACATTCCTCTTATTTTCCTTAAGAAATTTCATGTTGTTGATAAAAAGTTTTTTACAGACACCTTCCAGCCACGTGCTCCAATCAGGTTTTAGGTGTCTGTTTCATATTTGGAACGACATGGCTCAGTGGGAAAAGACGATTGTCCATGTCGTCCATGCCCTTGACCATGAAGTCATTCTTTAGGCTTCAGTGGAAACCAGTGTGTCATGTTATCCATTGCTACTTCTGTCTTTATATACATTAATTCTGATGATTAAGCCACACATGGAGCTCAGTCCAAGTTGTTAACGTAATCCAGCGTCATTAGCAGTCAGAAAAAAAACAGCCAACGTAAAGTTCCCCATACTATCTCTGTTCTGTCATAGCGTCTCCACAATGTTTCCTTTAACTGGGTGTGTATTATAACATGACTGTACCAACAACTCAATTTACCGTAGAAGTATTTTTATTTTTTTTTAATGAATTTCAAATGAATGTGCCAAATGACTCCAGACTTGTAACTTTTTTTTTTCTTTTTCTTGATCTTTTTTTGTTGCTCTACATCAGGCTCGTCGTGCTGGTGTGACCTGCATCATTCTTCCGGCTGAAAACAAGAAAGACTTTTCTGATCTGCCAGACTACATCACCCAGGACCTGGAGGTTCACTTTGTGGATCACTACAGTCAAATCTACCCCATTGTCTTCTCACAGAACAAGTCTTAACCAGCGTACGGCCTAGCCCGGCTCTTCAGAACCCACAACATTCTAGTTGTACATAGTAAAATCCAGTTAATGTGTTTTGACTACACAGTCATGCCATAGACAATGGCGTTACATTATGAAGAGGAACAGCTGGCTTGGAGATCCCTCACATGTAAGCGATTCAGTTCCAGCTGTGCCACGTGGCGCTGGGACGGAGGATCCTCGTGTAATGTGGGTGAAAGCACTTAAATGAAACCACACCACCAACTGTGCCAAAGAGGGGCATGGACAGAAAAGTGATGTTGATGAACTCTGACCTGTCATGACAGGACACGATGTCACTGATTAGAAGACGTTGCGGTAATGATATTGTTGCTGTCTTTGATATATTTCTTACATTATTTTATAGTATATAGAGTTGAGGATCATGATGCAGAAATAAGTTAAACAATAAACAAACACAATTGTGCTTGCTGCAAATGACTCAGCTTTCACTCAGTTGTTGACGTTACAACAAGATTGCTGTTCTTATAAACTACATTTCATCATATTTAATAAAAATAATAATCTAAATGACCTTATCTGTCACAGGAAAAGGCTTAACTGTATTCATATCTGTGTTTGCTTCCAGAAAACTGTGTGTAGAGGTACGTATGCATTTTCAGCTGCATTTTCATGTGTGATCAAGAGATTAGAAAAGTGCATTACTTGAAAATATTTGTAAAGAACAGATTTCCAAGCTCTACTTGGACAGAGCCAGAGCCTCCATACGAGTGTTCAACCAGGACACTGACTCTGCCTCTTGCCTTTTGATTATTCAAGCCCATTAGAAGCCACACCCCAATGTTCACCTCAAATGCAACCTTTAACCATCAACATATTTGTTTTCATCAACTCACCATCTGGAACCGCCACACATATCTGGTGGCAAAATTTACCCCGATATGATTATTGGGGAATTAATCCAGACAGTCAGAAAGTCATCTCCACCAACACCAAGACTGACTGCATATCATCTTTGTGCCCCAGTACCCAGTAAAAAGCAGATCGAACAGTTTCCTTGAAGGATTACTGAAGTATTCTGATTCTGAAAGTATTCTGATTCTGAATACTCAGACCTATGCTGGTGGTATCCAGCTGCAAAAGAATACAAATCATAGTTTTTGTATAAGCACATTAAGTACTCTATGGAGCCTTTTTCTTATTAAAGTAATAACCTCTAAATTAAAGTAATAACCTCTAAACCAACTGAATTTAACCAGCCTAGTATTTACTGTCACATATGATCACACATGCAAGGACTTTGTTGTGGTCTTAAATGTAAGTCCGAGTAAGAAATACAAACTATATAAAATATGCAAAGAATCTGTAAAAAGTCTGGATTTAATTAAAGAATTAACTGTTTTAAATAGAAAAGGAACTGGACACGTTGTGCATAGATTGTGCATTAACAAACAATGTCTGAAACAGTGTCGATTAGGGTTCAGCTGCAAGTGACCAGTGTTTATCCTACCCCCTAATGACCAGTAACGCGTGCTTTGATTTCAGACTGAAAGTAGCTGGTAGCTCTGAGAAGCTGGATCATCTAGTGTAGATTTGTAGGAGACTGTTCGGGGTTTAATTCAAGTCTATGACAAGAACATCTGTGAGTTATGAGAACACAGATAAGCATTTTCTGTATATTTGCATTGGAGGAACAATTGCAGAGCTGAGCATGATGCGCACATGAACACATATTGATATTCTTGTGTTCAATTTTCTGCCAATTAATTTATTTGCACCTTGACCAGGAGTAAATTGCAGTTTAAGGCAGCTGAAGTACTTAAACTGATAAGGCATAACATTATGACCACCTTCCTAATATTGTGTAGGTCTCCCTTGTGGTGACTCATCAGAGAATGGACGTGGTCCTTGTGGGGGTGTCCTGTGGTGTCTGACAACAGAATATTGTTAGTGGGGGCCTTTGGGTCCTATGGGTTGAAGGGAGGGGAGGGGCCTCTGTGGATCATCCCACAGATACTTGATCAGTTTGGAATCTAGTGAATTTGGAGGCCAGGTCAACACCTTGTGCTGTTTTTCATGTTTCTTTGAGTTGTTCCCGTTTTTGTCTGTGTGCCTATGTCAGGCTGCATATCCTGCATCAATTGTGTGTGTCATAGGGTGGGTGTGCCTGGTCTGGTCTGGTCTAGGTGGGTTGTACATGTCTAAGTAACATCCACATGAATGCCAGGTGCAAAAGTTTCCCAGCAGAACTTTTGTCACAAGATGGTCAATGCTATTCACTTCTCCTGTCAGTGGTCATAATGTTATGCCTGGTCGGCGTATAATAACTACAGCCAAAAAAAAAACAAAAACCCAATAACAACTTGACAGAGATTTGCATATTTCCTGTGCTGGGAGAGGGAGCAAACATCTGGATGTAGGAACCTAACCAAGGCGCCCGACCCGTTTCACAACGGTTTACGCAGTGCTGCACAATCAACCCTCACCTGACGATCCACTGCTCGTGATCCCCTTCTCCTGTTTGCGTTGTAGCCTATGATCTGCGTCAGCCTGGCATCCTCTGAGCGTCCTAGATATATATTTATCCACCAGCTGCCCTTCTGCTCTCGGACGCTTCATCTCTAACACCGACGGCAGATCACAATCATCATGGGCGTGTGAGTAAAAGGCGAATAAGATGTTGTCGCGCGGGGCAGACATCACCGTCGGAGTCTCCCACGTCCTTCCTCAGCGAGGTAACAGCCATCACTGGTTGGTTAAATCGTGGTTCTTGTGATGCATTGTGTTTCTACCCTTGGGGTCCGCGTGGAAAATGTTCGGCATGTATGGAGCTGCGGTCAGATCCTGATCCGGATGCTTATTGTTATTGTGTTGCATGCGTTGTGTGTGCTTAGTGTGTTTAGGTGGCCTGCAGCAGCACTGATGATGGAGGTTCATCCACGCCAGCGTTCACGATTGCATGCGCGACAGTAAATCGCATTTTGTCGCTGAGATCAGAAGACGCACGGTGGGACAACAATCAGCACTGGGGGTTATTGACGTGTTTACGCAAGTTCAAATCGAGTAGCGACTTAATCCAGCCACTCAGTGATAATGAGCCTCTGGAGGCGTTTCACGGGGAACATCGGAGTCATCGGGGTGATGATGCAGGTGTACTTCTAAGAGGAACAAAGAAAAGGCACTGATGATTGATGCTCCCAAGTAAATCATATGCCTCCAGCCATGAATTGTTTCTATGGTAACAGAGATTCACAGACAGTGATGAATGTGACAAAAGGCTGTATTTCATAGTGGTGGTATCACCGCTTGGTTAGTTACAGTGAGTGTGTTGTTCCATAAGGAAATCACAGTTCACTCCTGTCTTTATAATTTCTCCACTGGTATTGTTCTTCTCGTTGAGACATCCTGTGATTACAGTTTAATTCAACGTCAACGTTGCGTCAGTAACTTTGTGCATCCTAAAGCTGGGGACACAACTTTCACAGTCTTTACAGATTGCGTAAAGACTAGGAGCACACACTAACAGACCGGCTTCAGCTGATTTTTTTAAGACGATCGGAAGACTGGGGATCACACACTTGACAACTGCGCCTGATGACGGATCACATGATCTGTAAAACCAAATAAAGTCAAATGAACACTTATAGGAACCCGTGCTTCTGCCACAACTTGATTAATCTCTCATTTTCTCATATCTGTGGTCCAGGTTCCCTTTGTCACAACTCTCCCACTCTTCACCATCGTTGTTTTGATATTCCTCCTACTCCCCGTCGTATTCTGACACCATTTTCCACATCTCACCCTCTCTTATTCATTGGCTGTTCATGGTTTGTTCGACCGCGGCTGAGGTCAGGTCGGGTCTGTTCTTCTCACACACTAACAGAGTTTTGTGCCAACTACCCATGCAGATTGTCCTCAACTAGAGCAGACTGGTGCAGACTTTGCCCAACTGGGAATCGCGGGTAAAATGTGGCAAAAAATCTTGTAGTGTGTCCTCGGCTTAAGTTATCAGCACAGATCTGTGAAGGAAGGAGGAGAAAGAAACACACAATTACGCACAACACAGTTGGAGGCAACTCTCCGTAGAAGTAAATGACAGCCTGAGTAAGTGTCTGTTTAGTTATTTGGTTCACGGTAAGCTTCACTGCTGCTGCAGCTTTCTTCTATCCCGACACAAATAGCACATTAGAGGTGTGGTAGAGTAACTTCCGATGTGTCCAGCATGGTTGCTATAGTAGCAGGCGACATGGTCAAGGCTTATGAATGGTGCTCTGTGTGATTTGGAATGAAATTTCTTGGGGGCCGATGTTAAAATGATATTGTAGATTGATGACAGATTATAAATCCCTGAGAATTGAAGAATCTCCATGGATGAGTGGCAAAACGTCTTCAAGAAACTCTACAAGCTACTAGCTGACTTGTGGGTTGTTCCTCGTCTGCAGTGGTCAGAAGCCATCAAAAGTGGTTTAAGGAACGAAAACCAGTGACATGGGCGGCTCATTGATGCACATGGGGAGTGAAGGCTGGCTTGTGTGGTCTGATCCAACAAAGCTACGATAGCTCTGAATGTGATAGAAAGGCGTCAGAACATCACAGTGCATCTCAATTTGTTTTGTATGGCGCTGCAGACTACTCACTGCTGACTCATGTCTGTTGAACGTGCCTACAAGGCATGTGAGAATCAGAACCGGACCACGGAGCAATGGAACAGATGCATACATGTATGTAAGTGTATAAACAGGAGTCGTTTCCTCCTATTCTCTGCTCTCCCTCTTCCTCAGTCCTGTGTCCTGACGCGATGGTTGTATTGCTGATGCTTCTCCTCTCCATGGTGCTCCTGTCCCCGCACATGCCCGTTCGAGCTTCCCCTTCCTGCCCCGTGGGCTGTCGCTGCTACAGCCTCACCGTGGAGTGTGGGTCCACTGGCCTGAGGGACATCCCCAAACACATCCCTCCTTCCACACACGTAAGTTCACCATGCAGAAAAGAGCTCACCGTCTTTTGACACATTCATCAATAATGACAAAGCCTGTCCTCCTTTGTCCCTTGTTCCCCTCCTTTCCCGTCTACCTAGACTGTGTTTCTGCAGGATAATGCGATTGGTCAGATCCGTCAGACTGACATCACTCTGCTAAAGCATCTGCATTACTTGTACCTGCAGGTATACACACTCACACACAGCTAGCATGAGATTCCTCAGTGTAACGTTTGGATCTTTTCATGTACATCACAGATTGTATAGTATATGTTGTTCATACATCAAGTATTTCACAACAGTGATATAATACTTTGAGCTGTAATTACTCACTAAAAAAATGTAATGATAAAGAGAAAGTCTTCATGACTTTGAATGCTTTTCATAATAAACAATTTTTAATTTTTTCTGCCATCTTCCTCAAATAACAACACAGATATTCTATGCAGTTTTTAAGTTTGTATGTTCAAACAGATTGTCTTGACCTTGTCTGCATGCCTGAATGCAATTAATTGTTGCCATATGATTGGCTGATATTTATATTTATAAATATTTGCGTCTACGAGCAGCTGAACAGTTGTACCTAATAACGTGGCCAGTGAGCGTATATCCAGATCCCTGCCCCATTGAACATTTAATGGTCATTGTCTAAAGACATTTCCAGGTAGTTAGACTGATGTTATCATAATTTTACTACTACTATATATTTACTACTACTGCTACTACTACTACTAATCACCCCACTAAGTGTCGACCTTGCGATATACACCCACAAGAAAATCACAGTTTCTGGAGCTTCACCTCCCAAAAACAGACAAGAAGCCAATAAAACTGATTGATTTGGCTTTAACCAGTGGTTTGACATAGTGTGGCATTATTGGCTGTGGCTCAGAGCAGATTGTCCACAAACCAGAGGGTTAGCGGTTTGATCAATAACCACATGTCCCTGAACAGGACACTGAAACCTGGTGTGTGAACATGTGAGCGCTTGTGTGAGCGAATGTGAAGATGTGTCATTGTGACTGTAAAGCGCTTTGAGTAGCTGTATGAAGCTATCATACAGTATCTTGAACATCTCATTGAATTGGGCTTGTAAATAAACTTGCAAATATGCTGGAACTTGGATACGTTACAACAGGAAGAAGCAGCACATGTATTACATGTTCCTTGTCCTCCAGAATAACACCATCTCTGCAGTGGAGCCAGGCTCCTTCCAGAATCAGGGTCAGCTGTTGGAGCTAGCGCTGAACGGGAACCGCATCCACCTGGTGACAGCTGACATGTTTCACGGACTCGAACATCTCAGGATTCTGTACCTGGCAGGAAATGACATCACACGCCTGCTGGACTACACCTTCCGTGGCTTACAGGTAAAGCTCATTAAAACACTTGATGCCCTTCACATTAAAGCTTTAGAAATAAAAAATTAGTGGGTCTTGCTAATGTTAAACTTACCGGATATTTTTCACAGCAGACATTTAGACATGTATGAAAAGCACAATTTCATTATGGAAGCTGCAAGCTGGTTTATTGTTGTGGCTTAACTGGGCACAACATGAATTAATTCCACAAGTGTGGTGAGATTTTGAAGATTTTGACAGTAAAGGACAATGCATGCTGGAGCAAACACTTCGAATTGCAAGCCTCATATTTTTTTTCTTGAGTTATTTATTGTATTTTATAGAGGATACGGTCAATGTACTATTCCGCCCATGTCTCAGCGTCTGCAGGAGCTCCATTTGCAGCACAACAGCATAGAAATGTTAGCAGACCAGGCTCTGGTTGGTTTGACGTCTCTGGCCCTGCTGGACCTGAGCAGGAATAATCTTCACACCATTGGCCCCGCATCACTGCGTCCTCTGGTCAGCCTGCAGGTGCTACGCATCACAGGTGAGACTCAATTATTCATGACGATCCATTTTTTTGATCTTTTTAAAGTTTTTTTTTTTTTTCGGCTCTATTTGTGCATACTGACAAACGTTCATTTATACTCCAAGACAGTAACTTTGTGAAGGAGGCTGTAACCATGGTAACCATCATGTAAAACGATGAGGTTCATGTCAGATTGATCCAGACAGACAGTCCATTTTTAACTGAGCGCACCAGAGAGACAAAACAAGTTTTCAGCGTAGAAGCACTCCTTTTTAGGACAGTGGACCTGCGTAGAACCACAAGGGGTTCACCATCAAAGGTTCACCCCAAAAACTTCCTGTCCTGTGTTTTGCCATAGACAACCCGTGGCGCTGCGATTGTGCTCTCCACTGGCTGAGGAGCTGGATCGATGAGGAGGGTCAGCGGCTTCTCAGCTCTGCAGAACGCCGGCTAGTCTGCACGGAGCCGCCGCGCCTCTCCCACCTGAGCCTGGTGGAAGTCCCTCTCAACAGCTTGGTGTGTATCCCTCCGCTAGTGCAGCTGGAGCCCAGGAGGCTTGCAGTGCGCCTGGGAGAGAGCCTCAAGGTGTCCTGTCATGCCTCTGGTTACCCCAGGCCACAGGTAGGGAAACGTAGAGTAACTAAATGTCGCGTCCAGCAGTTTCCATTTAAATTGTTTAGTTCAGTTTTATTGTTTAATTGCAAGTAACTGTGGTTCAGGTTGACATCACAAATCAGCTTCTGAAAGTCTTCCCTATCCAAGGCCTCTCAATATAAAACACTGGATACCTTTGCAGGTGACCTGGAGGAAAGCATCCCAGGGTAAAGTAGCGTTTTCTCCCAGAGGGCTAGTTCAGGAGTTGGGTACTGGAGGAGGTGGAGTGAGGGGAACAGTGGAGTCCTCAGAGGAAGGAAGAGTCAGTCAGCACAAGACTGACGCTGAGCGCTTTGACCCCGATACCGGCAGTGGCATGCTGTTTCTCAGTAATGTGACGGTCGCCCACGCGGGCTTCTATGAATGTGAAGCCTGGAACCCAGGAGGCGTGGCCCGGGTGACCTTCCAGCTTGCCATAAACTCGTCCATGTCCTCGACCTCCTCCGCTATGTGGGCCTCGTGGTCGCAAGCGTCCTCGCCATACGCCCCGGCCTGGCCCCGACTGAGGAACCACGGCCCCGCGCTGGGCTCAGACGTGAGCCGGGAGCCTCTGTATGCTCTGGGCAGCATGGCCTTCAGCGCTCTGGGAGCTGCCACTCAGACCGCCATCGCTGTGGGCATCTCGCTGCTGGCTCTGACCGCGCTGCTGCTACTCGCCATGATTTACAGCCGACATCAGCAGCAATACAAGGAGGCTGATGGTGCTGAAAAGGTGCATATGTTTTGACTCTAGCAAAGTACAAATAGCACATTTTTAAAATTGGCAACAAACATATTGAATGCGATAAGTGATGAAATTTTAGAGCACTGCAGCCTCTGATGTGATCGCTGTAGAGTAACTAGACATGAATTTAAATGTGCACTTGACAACTGAGGCTATGATATACGTCTACCCCGAGAGTATTTATGAGTAAATAAATAAGTCGATAATCCTGGACATAACGAGTCAGATGAGTTGAGCGGTGTAAGTAGATGATTTAGATGGAACAAGAACTCTTTAGAGACCTAATTAAAACTTCTCAAACTTGGCTATCTCAAAGTCAAATGTAAAAAAAAAACACAACAAAATAAAATCAAAACACGATTTCCTAAGAAAATTTGACTCACTCGACTTTAAGATTTAACTTGAGGCTTGTTTCAAGTTAAGACGCATAAAGATACAGAAGCTAAAATAAGAGTGCAGTACATGTACACCGATCAGCCACAACATTAAAACCACTGACAGGAGAAGTACATAATATTGACCATCTTGTGACAATTCAGTGTTCTGCTGAGAAGCTTTAGGACCTGGCATTCATGTGGATTTTACTTAGACATGTAGCACCCACCTAGACCAGACCAGGCACCCTTACCCCATAGCAATGACACTCCTTGATGGTGTTGACCTGGCCTCCAAATTCACTAGATCCCAAACTGATCAAGCATCTGTGGGACGATCCACAGAGACCCCTCCCCTCAACCCCTAGGATCCAATTGCCCCTCAACAACAATCTGTTCCCAGACACCACAGGACACCCTCAGAAGGACCATGTCCATTCTCTGATTAATCACAACTGTTTTGAAGGCACAAGGGAGACCTACACAATATTAGGAAGGTGGTCATAATGTTGTGCCTGATCGGTGTACGTATGAAACAGAAATCCACCCTTCACATAACACATGTGATCAATCAGCATAACGATATACACAACTAATTGATGTTCTCTTCACTTATTTTTAATGACAGACAGTAAAATGGATCTTATTGTAACAGTATTTTTATTTAAATGTTCACATTTTCTCAGCAGACATGTAATAATCTCTGTAATTTCCCAATACGTTGCTTATTGTTTCATCAAAACTAATGACGGTGAGATTTAACCTGCAGGAGGAGAGCATCCTGTATGTGAATGACTACTCTGACGGCCCCACCACCTTCGCTCAGCTGGAAGAGTACCGCGATGAGTGTGGCCATGAAATGTACGTCCTCAACAGGGCTAAGCCTGTCCTTCCCCCGGCTCCACCGACAGCAGCCGTCTCCACCACAAACTTGGGGTGTCCTGCACCGCCTGACACCTGCAGCCACGCCCTCTCCTCTGGGTTGAGCCAGACAGTGAGCCCTACTCTGGCCACCAGCAAACAACAGCAGCAGCAGCAACAGCAGCAGCAGCAGGAGAGCAATATAGGGACCATGAGGAGAATGGCGGGGGAAGGAGGGGAGGCTGAGCCGGTGATCACATCAGAGGCCGAAGGGATGTTTCTTAACCACACAGGCCTGTTCATGGACTCTCAGATTGCCTATGAGATCCACTGCTGAAGGACAGGGAAAGAATCCACTCCAACAAAAGCTGTCGTATGCACTGTGAGACACAGCGGTTTATGGTGCAGCCTGTCTCATCTCAAGAAAATCAGACTCAGCTGCTGAAATCTACCAGTAAGTCATAGAAATGCTGATCCCTGTGGATGGAATTACCTTCTTAACATTCATACTGGATCTTATGGGACATTCTTTTTTGTATACCAGACTGCTCACAATCTGGTTTACATCTAAAGGGAATAACGATCATACAGAGACCTTACACTCAAAGACGTTAACTGGACTCAGGTATCTATATATACTGATATACTGACTGGACTTTCCTGAACATGATCATGATGTGAGCATTACTTTCATACCACAAATCTTTTACCATCCCTGCCCCGTAAACGTCTATCCTCACAAGAACTCAAGACAGAGCTGACGGCGGACTAAGTCCAATTTAAAAAGAAAAATGAAGGAATCTTCCAGTTTATGAGTGTGTGGGAAGCCTTGTGTATTATATAACTGTTGTTAATGTCTTGTCATGTTTTAATTTAATCTCAGGGTGTTGATCACCTGAAGGATGTACAGTGAAGGACTGGAAAACGGCAAAAGCTACAATTTGTAAATCACAATAAAGATATTAAGTCCAGGAACATGATAACCATCACTGAGAAAGGATCTTTGTGGAAAATGTTGGAAATTCTTGCTTTTAGTCTTATACTTTTGTCAGTTCTACTTAATGTCTTGTCCAGTTCCAGTCACCAAAAATTTTACTCTGGAGTCTGAAGCACAAGAAATGGGTTGAACTAATCTCGGAGAATACCTGTCTTCTCTGAGTTTAGGATGGGTTCTGGATGATGACTAACTATAAGCATGTGTGACATTTCCCTGCATGACTTCTAAAACCTCCCAACATTACTTGGTGCAGACATTTGGCCCAAGAAAATACATTGAAGTTTAAGCTGATAAGCTTTAATGCTACAATTCAACAAAATACTCAAAATATGAGTAGACCTTAAAATGTTTTAAACAATAAAATGTTCCAAATAAAGTGCTAATTTGTACTTAGTTTATTTATATTTTTACTGCCCTATTTACATTTTTAACAACCTGCTTTAATTTGAACATGCCTCCCTTTCGACAGGTCAGAACCACTGGACTTCCTTTGGAGTTCCTGTTGCAATGCAAACATGCAAAATGGTACAAATAAATCACTAAGTCAAAAATGTGTACTGTTGATTAATCTTTAAAGTGAAGTAGATTGTTAGTCTAGTTTAAGTTATAAAAATAAAATATATAGCTATTTATTCAAAAATCAGGGATACATATTTAAAATGTACACAAACTGAGCAGATATTGGATTGTGATGGACTAGTCGACTTTACTGCTTTAAGCAGGAAGTCGACTAGTCGCCGATCACGTGACAATAACAACACGGACGCCTCTGAGAAGGCAGGTGAGGAGCCCAGTGGGTCATTGCAGCAAACTAGCAGCAGTTCATCAAGATGAAGCCCATTCTACTGTGACATGCAGAATATGTAAGTCAGTCCTGAAATACAACACACTCATTTGAAAAGGCATCCGCAAACACTAGCAGAGGAACGATCCCAATCCTCTCTACAACAGTTAACAACTTCACCAAACGCCCTGCGGGCGCTGTGTTGTTACCTGTTCACGCCAGAAGGTGGCGTTAAGGGCTTTTGACTCAGTGCATACCAGGAGCTGCTCAAGTCTCCCTGCCTGCCTGGACTATAGAAGTCGCAGTTGTTTGTTAACTCTTCTCATAATTCCCAACATGATGTTATACACAACACTAGTTCTACCAAAGTTATGTGTTTATCAGAGTATAATAGCTACAGCACATTGTGTTGGATATCATACTAGATATTCTACAAAGACATTCAAATAACTGTAGGGTAATTCACATGAAATCTTGCAGAGAACACAATCCAGAATAAAAATGTCAGTGACTCCGGCCTCCCAAGTCCAAGCCACACAGGGAGCTGGTTCTACAGGAGCCTAGTAGCTGAACACTCTGCCTCCCAGTCTACTTTTTGAAACTCAAGGAACCACACATAAACCTGCACTTTGAGAGTGAAACGATCTATTGTGTTAACATAGTACAAAAAGGCTCTGGGTACTCCGGCTTCCTCCCACCGTCCAAAGACATGCCCATTAAGTTAACTGGTGGTTCTAAATTGGCCGTAGGTGTGCATGTGTGTGAATGGTTGTCTGTCGCGCCGTGTTAGCCGTGTGATAGACTGGTGACCTGTCCAGGGTGTACCCCGCCTCTCGCCCAATGACTCTAGTCCCCCCACAACCCCACAGAGGACAAGCGGTTACAGAAAATGAATAACTGTAATAAAAGCAGCCAGAGACCCTGAAATGACTTCGGTAACAGACCAGCATGGAAATGATGTTTATTAAAATGTACATTTCCAAATTGAAATACAGTGGAAAAACAAAAATACAATATAAATACTTAAGGATTGCAAACAAAGTGTACAGCATAAGGAAAGATTTAAGCTAAGTTAAAGACATTAATATAATGCTGCTTAAAAGTATTTGTGCCCCTAAGAATTCTTGACATTTCAGCATTAAAATGACTCAAAACATTACATTTTAAAATAACAATAAAAATCAAGGACAGTCTGATCTCGTCACGACGCGTTTGTGGCAGTGCATGATGGCACGGACAAAGGAGCTTTCGTCAAGAAAAAGAGTCGTTGTTCATCAGGCTGGAAAAGATTACAAAACCCATCTCTAGCTTTCGTGAAACATGGGGGCGGTAATGCATGTCATCAGTGATGGACCAGTGAATTGAATTCTGAATTATACCAGCAAATTCTAAATTAAACTGTCAGCACATCTGTCCGTGAGCCGAATCTTAAGAGAAACCGGGTCACGCAGCAAGACAAAGAGCCCAAGCAAGCAGTTCATGTGAGGGAACCTGCTGACGTCACAGAACTGAGAGCTGCAAAAGATGACTGATCAGCAGCTACCGGAAATGTTTAGTTGTAATTAATGCAGATAAGAGTCACATGAGACACTGAAAACAAGGGTTCACTTCCTTTTACAACTGTCAGATATGTACAAACAGTACAGTTTCTGGAATAAATAAATGCAGAAGTATAATATTTCTATTTCATCTGTGCCACTGGGTTCTCTTTGTGTGAAAATCCGCTGAGTCATTTTTATGCAGAAATGTAGAAAATTCAGAGGGGCGTAAATACTTTTGAGTGCCACCGTATATTATCCTTGATCACCGGAATCCGTCATAAATAAAGTGTCAACAGAAATAACATGGACGACAAATTAGAGCGCATTAATTAAAAGAGCACCAATAACACAGCACATCAGTTACAACTATTTTGTAACTTAAGATATTACGCAGAATGAGACGTTTGGTGGTTTTATTTTCCCATTCTAGTTGAAACAACAACCATTTAGTTCCTGGTCAGCTTCTGTTTTATGCAGTGAAGTATGACGACAATATGGAAGGCTTTGTATGCTGGGGGAGCTCTGTGAAAAAAATGGAAATAACAAAAAATTTTAAAGAATATTTCTACCAATGCGTCAAACAAAATCAGAATTTCTCCTATGAGGGTTTTCTGATATTTTGCTGCATTCCTTTTACCCTCGACCTTTACGGGCATCCGAGGCCTGCTACCAAGAAGCATTTTCGCAGTGTGATGCTGCCGCCACCGTGCTTCACAGTGGTGTGCTTGTTGTGATTTACAGTAGCATGCCCAAAAAACTCAATTTTGGTCTCATCACACCAAAAACCTTCTTCCAGTCGACTGTGGACTCCTCCACAGACGAACTCTTGTCGAGATTTAATAGCGCTTTGAGCCATGCAAGTTATTGTGAGTCTCTCCTATCTGAGCTGCAGCAGCTTTTAATTCTCTCTCTCTTTAGTCTCCACCTTGCACGGTCACTCATTTTGTGAGGACAGCCTGCTCTAGGCAGGTTAACACATAAGGCTTGTGCCTTCCATTTCTTCATGATGTATTTATCTGAACTCCAGGGTGACATTTTATTTGTATCCATTCCCTGACTTAAACATTTCCGTAACCCTTTCTCAGAGTTGCCTGGGGTGTTATTTTGTCTTCATCCTACAGACTAAAATTGTTCTAGACCTCCATAGAATTAGTTCTCTTTAAAGTAGATGAATACTTACATTATTTGTATTCAATTGTTATGACTTTCTCGTAATATGGTTTCAGTTTGGTAGTAGAGAGTATACATGTGAGAGCAGTTACTTAGTTTATTTAGATTGTAGGTTAAGCGTCATATCACATGACTGTAGGTTTGTTAGGGTTTCTCAGTTGGACAGGGCCTCTAAATGTGTTTTGCCTGGGATTCTGGCACAAGGGATTGTAACATCTAATCCTGTGTATTAATGAATATGACAAAATAAACATTCAAATTAGCATTACACTACCAATACATCTGTGGCCGGTGCCCACCTGAAACCCACATGACCAGGGTTACTGTTGTTGTCTTTTGGCTCAGTTTCTTTCAGATTTAGCATTTGATTATTTTCCATTTAAGAATGCATGTTTACAATTTCTCCTTTCAACCTACTCTATCCTCTGAAAACCCTGTGTCCTGCATGGGACCGTACTTTATTTCTGCTCAAGCGTCATTGCAGTATTACTTGGACTAGGCAACATTTTATAAGCCTTGCAGTGGTAACGGTACAAGGCATGCACTCTCTACTTAATACTGGCCTCCTTTGACTGCTTGACTGTTTACACTGAACACACTAGCAGCTTGTGGACCACGGTGTGCTCTAAATGGTCGGAGAGTTTACCTCTGTGAAGATTAGACAAGGGTGTATAGATTGTGCCGGGGACGTCTCTCCTCTCAAAGTACTTAGGATCCAGACCTGCAGAGTCTCCGCTGATAACAAGGAGAAAACACATGAGCTTGAAGAACACAAAACACGATTTTAGCTCTAAAACAAAATCACCTCTGACACACATGCTCAAATGGACTTTGATAGATAACGTTATATTGTCAAATAATGCAGCCATGTTGATAAATGCTACCAGTAGCGCAAAACGGGAGCAGAGTCTGTAGTGTTGCGCTACCCTCACCTAAAAGTACTAGAGAAGAAGAAAACAAACATCCAGACTCACATGTGTTTGTTGGCTGGCTGTCCTGCTCGCTGTTCAGCAAGAGTGAAATCGGCACCAGTCACAGGGGATACAGCAGGTTTGCATGTCTGAGGATAAAACTGAGAAAGGACAAATACTAATGTTAGGTGTCATTGAAGCTTTTATAACGGTATACAGTAATGATGGCCACAAAATCAAGCATTACACCCCCCAAAATACAGGGCATTTATTTAATCATATTAAGTACTTTCTATATTTAATGGATGGATGGATGGAATAACAGCTCTTCATATTCACATGGTGTTTATATAGTGTTGTATAAAGCATCTCGTACCCTCAGTCCTGCCGTTGTGGATAAAACTGATGGATTCTCCAAAGCCTCGGGAGACTGGGCCTTCGCGGAGAGCTGCCTTTCGTTTAACTGCTTATTGAGCCAACCTATAACTGTGGTGTGCAAACAAAAACAACAAAAGATGAGATGTATTAAAAACAGGTTTGATGCTCGTACTTCTACACAAGCTTTGTATACTATAGATTTGTGTACTATAGATGAGTCCAGGTTGCAGCATTTGTGCAACTGTAGAAGAACAGAGCGCTACCGTTCCTGACTCTATTTCAAATTGTGAAGTTGTCTTTAAACTGTCCTCTCTCTCTTCTTGTGAAGTTCTCCCTTTATATACGTTATACCTCTGCGGGACACATATGCTATAACCTATGCATGTAGCCTACATCAGTGCCAGCCATTTATACTTGTATGCTCGTTAGTCCGGCTCCCTCTGTAACAACGCCAATTGTTTAGTTCAGGAGAAGTTAAATTCCAAATGAAGACTCAAAAGGGGAAAATGCTGTTTTATTGCTAAATGCTGAGAGAGTTTGGTCTGCATGGCTGGAAATGCTTTATGCTGAGCTGAATCAGCTGCAAAGAATTGTATTGCTTTGCTGAAAATTGTTCAATTTACAGCGCGATAAAAATAAATAAATAAATAGAAGTGGCAAAGTCCTGCCAGCTTCTTCTCTCAGCAAGAATCTTCTTTTACTGGTTATGTGAACAGTCATCAGCGGATCAAGCACAAAGCTCAAAGCAGAGACTTCTCTGTGCTCAGCTGAAATGTTGATAAAAGCATTAAAGTCTTAAGAAAAATATCCCTTCCAGGTACATTTAAGAGAAATACTTTTAGTGTGATTAATTTGCGTTATTGGAAATCAATCATGATTAAATATCTGACAGCCCTATTACATACAGTAATGGCGTTAAGCCGTACTATCAAACCCTAGAAGATGTAACCACAGAATTAAGTATTGAAAACTGAAAGGTCGGCACGGAAAAGATTCAACTTTTAAAATGAGTAATAATGTAATAATATAGATATTTGTGTGTTGTGGACCTTTTAATAGTGAGTGACAAGTTTGGATCACTTGTTAAACTCCAACAGTTGTTAGAAAATGAGCTGCAGTCTCCAGTGGGTCCACTCATTCAACTACAGTACAGTTGTCAGTCACTGATATAACACATAACACACAACATCCTCACCATTCTCATTTGTTCGCAACACTTCTCTGCTTTCGTTTAGCTTTTGTACTGTAGCGTCCAGCTGCTCCTTCAGTTTTGAAACCTGTAAGACACAAACAAAATCAAGTTCAAATCTTTTTCTTATTTTGTTAGAAAAGTTTTGGTAATGGTAAATGGCCTTGCTTTTATATAGCGCCTTTCTACCTATTGGTACTCAAAGCGCTTTACAGTCATAGACACATCTACCCATTCGCTCACACAAGCACACAAGCTACTGAGTTTTCTCTGCATTTGCCCAAAAAAAACAGATAATAGCAGTGTGGTTTTTCCCAGTAATTATAATACAGTGTGTTATATCTGACAGAGACAGGGCTCAGTGGGGAAATAACTCGGTGAAACCTTCAGGCGCCTCATTTGTTTGAGTGTAAAGGGAGATGCATCAATGAGAAGTCGGGTGGAGTGCTTGTTGCCTTCTTTAACTCCAAATGGTGAAACGCCGACCTGATTTTACCGCCGCTGTTGTCACTGATTACATTTCACACTGTTCTGTAGCAGCAGGGAGCGTCTATATATGCCTAACAGAGGACAGGGGGCCCCATTACGTGGCTATCATCCAGAAAAAGAAAATGAAGGGGCCCCAAATGTGATCTGTGAGGTCCCAATGACGTTGAGCTTTGACAAACCATTTATAAATGGTCCATCCTCAAGTCCAAGTGGATCTTAATGCCAGATGAAGTCCCCTCCAGACTTTACTAACACATTATGTTTGCATGAATGTAACAGACGTTTGGTTGCAGTAACTTTCACCTTTGATCATCAAAATATGTTTATTATTGAGCATATGTGGACCAAATGTGAAAAAAAGTTCTGACCCTGAGATAACACGTTCCCAAGTATGAAACAGATGGACGACGCCCCACTGTCACATCAAATCAGTATACCCACACGGAGCCAACAGTTTGCTTTGCAGACTACTTTAAAACATTATAAGAGAACAACCTTCTGAACAACAATCTGACGATGTAGGACATACCTGCTCATCCCTGGTAATGAGCTGCTGCTGAGCGCTCTGCAGATCCTTTTCAACACAGTGAAGTCTTTCTGATGTGTCCTGGAGAACCTTCTCCTGCGACACAGTCACTGTGTTTTTGACTTTTATTTTTCCAACTAGGCCTCGAACCTCCCCCTGTAGCTTCTTAATGATGCCATTAGCCTGGGTAAAATAAAAAAATATGTTGGGTGCAAAAACTTTTAAGCAGCAGTGTATTTTTTTTTTATTAAGCTATGCAGTAAAATAGTAGCACAGGCTTCAAAATAAACCAGACTGAAAAAAAAAAAATATATGACAGCTCATTTTGAACTGAACTGATCTATTAGAAAATATCAGTTTCAGCTACTCGCACCAATTTTAATGCTGCAGCAGACAAGCAAACCTCATTCGGCTTCACAAACCTTTATGAGCTCCTCAGACAGGGATTTTACTGTTGCCTCAAGTTTTCTTATCTTAAGTTCCTTACTTTCTGCATTTCCTTCCACTGTCGCCTAGAAAATTTAAAAAAGGACAGAAAAGGCATGTGTTAAAATATATATAATGCAGCAATAAACCTCTACTGCAAAGAGAAAGAAGATCACACAGCGTTGTGTCAAAGTATTCAAACTAAACTGGGCTTGGTGTAATGGAATAGCAATAAAACTGACAAATTGTACAGCTACACTCATTAGTGATATATAAGTAGAAGAGTCGGCTCCTACCTTCTGCTGCTGGGTGGCTTCCAACACCTCTTTTGAGTGTTGCATCAACTGATCCTTATCTCTGATCTCCTGCTCCATAACGGCCACTCTCATCTGCAGCTGGCTCACCAAACGCTCCTTTTCGTGGACCGCTGTGTCCAGAGTGCTGTTCTCCCTCTTGAGAGAAAGGACTTGCTGCCTCAAATGCTGCCCTTCCTACATTACAACAGAAAAAAGTGTCCTCAGTGGTGCATGCCATAGTCAAGGGGCTTTATTGGTTGCATGTAAATGTCTTTGTGCCTGGACTATTATTGGATTGAGGAAGTTACATCACATCTACTATGCCACGTTGGTGTTTAGGTTTAGACCACACCACAGTGTTGAGGTCTATGCAGCAGAATTTTAGCAGCTCATATCAGCTTTATACAGTCGTCACCGTAATCTAAGCAAATCATCAGTAACCATTCACACTCAGATCAACACAGCTCTTATTACAGTTGTCCTCAAACAGACCCAACCCCTGTGTTATGACTTAAAGGTAACTAGAAGAGCTCAAGCAAGCAGATTAGAAGCATACATGTCCACATGGATCCACATAAGAGAGACACTAATCTACCAGCACCTATCTGTATACACAAAGCCACACGTGGAAACTGTACATCCACACTAGGGCTGAACGATATGGACAAAATTTCATATCTCGATATCGATACCATTTTTTTTAAAAAGCCCTCTTTCGAGACTGTGTACACAGGTACCATGTCTTTTGCAATGTGGTATGTTATAGCGTCTGTAATGTGTTTATGTCTGGTGGACGTCGACTCATACGGTGTAACGCTACTGAACGCATCAGCAATCAAACTTTGACTGGCCTTCTTTTGGGATGACTGAGAAGTCCCCGGTGTTTCTCGCAATACACTCTTCGTGCAGCACGTGATGGTGTTGTTTCATGTGGTGAAAATGTTTCTTGTGCTATCTTGCTTCGTCGCAATTTTCGCCAAGCGACCAGCACAACACCTCGCTCTGGTTTACATCATCATTTTTAAATCCAAAATGCCTCCAAATAATGGAAGATGATTTATGTTTTGGCACCAAATCAGATTTTGCACTAGTGACACAGGAATCAATTGTCGCTCCCATCCCATCCTACAAAAATACTCCCGTCATATCCCGATCACGTGACTGCCCCCCGACAAAAATCCTGTCCCGCAAAATCACGAGAGAAAGACTCCCAAATCCCGTCCAGCTCCCTATGTTGTTGTCTAAAGTTGGGCGCACTCACCGCATTGCAGCGTCACTTTTTAATTAAATCTCCGGCTCCGTCCCGCTCCCGTTGATTATTTGCTCTATCCCGTCCCTATCACGTTACCAACAGTGAAACTGACTCCCGTACCGCGGGACTCGAGTCCCGAAAAATTGTCACCCTCTATTCTGCACTGCCACCGGCCGCATTATCTTCCACGCTCACTTTACTTTCTTTCTTTTTAATTTCCCCGCTGTGTATTTAGTGTGAGTGTGCGTCTCCGTCTACCTCACTCCCGCCCTCATATGTTTGTCATTGGTCTATATCGTTTATATCGTTGCTTTTTCGATATTAATATCTTGAATGTTCATATCTAGATATAGATACGATAACGATATATCGTTCAGCCCTAATCCACACCCAGACCTGTTTTACCTAGATGACTGAGAATCTTTGCAGTGAAATGTCAGTATTAAGTTGGTTGTTTGAATCTATTGCATGCACGTTTGAGAATATTATCTAATTGCAATATGTCCCTTACCTCTTCTGCGCCCACTAGTTTAATCTTTAGGTCCCTGATGACAGACTCGTTCTTGTATTTCTTCTCCGTCAGCTCTCTGCTGGAAGTCTCCAGCTCTGTCAGTCTGCTATGGAGCTGCTGGACGTTCTGCTTATGAGCACTCTCCAGCTCCTGACGGATCTGGTCAGTCTGCTGCTGAAACTTCCTCTGTAACTGAAAGGCATCAGAAAGAATCTTACAGCTTTGATTCATGGGACATAAATTCATGGGATATCATGGGAAATAAATTAACATGTTGAAAACCTGCATAGTTTTTGTCATGTGACATTCAGTTACACATGCTTCTTACTTGATAATAAACTCAAGAAAATGTGATGAATCAACAACTATTTGGTCAAAGTGATAAATACTATGGACAAATTTTGCTTTCCAGATCAGTTTCGTATGGTGTCACTTGACATAAAGGACTATAGCTGCAGTTGTAATCAACACACAAGGAGGCTGCAGGAGAATTTGTTAAATATTCAGCTCACGTGACCCTATTTTATAACTTACATATAATCTAAAGAAGTTAGGCCCCGTCCAGAACTTGAATTAACATCCAACCTGCTAAGAACTGTTTTGCCAACAGCGGTGTTCTTAGGTAAGCAGAGTTCAGTAACGTATTTCCTCAATTATCACCAGTGTCTTTATTTACCTCTATTACCAGAGAGGTTTCTGTTACTGCTTCAACAGCCGAGGGGTGAAATTACAGACTACATGGAAGTTTTCAGGGTTTCAGTTACAATCTGAGCTTTGTGCAGGTGTGTAAAATAACTTTAACATCAGGGTGGATATGAACAAATAAATGTAATATAACTTCACACGTGTGCTTGCGGTGGGAGAGAAAGAATTCAAAGTTGGTGCAAAAAATATGTATAATTTCCCTGGCAGGAGGCAGAGACAACTAGTAATGTTATATACCAAATGATGTCAGAGTTTACTTGCACAAAGAATGTAAAACTGGGATTAGATCTCAAGTGTTGGCTGGGGACGCATGTGGCACTTCAATGCCAGGTGTGACCACAGGTACATAAAGCTGGTAACTTGTGATCAGATTGCCCTGGACGGATGTTAAAGCAAGGTCAGACTAGACAGACTGCACTGAAAATAGAGCTGTAGAAACAATAATGTATAATTTTTTCTTAGTCCATCAATCCTTTGGTTAACTACTCAAATATAACAAGACTTTGCCTAATACATTTTATTCAAACATAATGGTATCTATGAATTAAAAACCTCTTTCAAGCACTTTTTTCGACTGGGCTCTTGGTTTTCACATTGTCTCACTTTAATAATAACCACATTCAATAAGCAGTCGTTGGCAGATGAGGGCCTTACCTCTACGGTCTTCTCTCTCTCTAACTGTAACTCCTGAGAATGACGGGTGGAGAGAGAGCTGGTCTGATTCGTCCACTCTGAACGCAGTTTGTCCAACTCTTTAGTCTTCTCAGACAGAGTCTATGGGAGAAATACAGCTATTGTTATTTTTGACAGACAACTCAATATGTTCATATTATTACATAAAGCACAACTCAATAAAATGTCACCGTTATAGTTTGGGTCTGAACTCTGTAATGAGTCATTTTAGATCCCGGAAAACCTGCCTTAAAACATATTTCTGTTGTCTCTGCCTTTATAAATCCTGCTTATAGGTCAGAATCTGTTATTGATTCCTAATCGGTGCGTATTCTTGTGGCTCTGTTTTCCATCTGTCACAACAGTGAAGCGACTAAATGACAATAAAACCATCTTTAACAAAAGCAATGCATATATTACATTTGATATTTAAAAATAATGAGTGGTTGTGCACCCAGATTGCCTAATTATAAATTTTATCTCCAAATGATGTAGGACAGCTGTTCAACCTGTCGTAACAGTTAATTGCTTATCAAAGATCATATGTTTCAAGCAGCATAGACGCATGAGCTTGACAACATTGTTTGGCAATGTGCAACTGTCAGAAAAATTGCTGCCTGGCATCCATGAACGAAACAGTGATCCAAGTCTGGTTGTTGCACTTAATACGGAGCTCGACACAGCAAACGCCTTGTCCCACCTGTTGAGCGTAGCTCAGCTGTCTGGACAGGTCTTCCTCGGTCTTCTTAAGCCTCATGTCCAAGGCCTCCTTCTCAGCCTGAAACATTTAGATTAACATATCTTTATAAACGCGATATAAGACATGACAAAATGTGAGAAACATTTTGAGGATAATTTCACAGAATTCACTACCTTTATAGTTGTAAGCTACAATAACGGCAATTTACAAGCTTATGTTCAAACATTTCACATCCAACAAGCTATATTGTTTAAAGATTGTATATTGAAATCTGTTCAGTCGATATATTGGTACTGTGACGTCGAATAAGCCAACCTTCAGAGAAGAGAGACACCCCGCCAGATAGTCCTTGACCTCTTTGTCAGCGCCTTGAACGAGTCGTAAAGACAAGTGGTTTAGGTGCTTGAATGCATTTGTCTCTACAACACTGAAAGTGGCAGGGCCCTCAAGCAGCTGAGACTGGCACGACAAGCACAAAAGAAACCTGCGGAAAAAAAAGAAAACGAACAATCATGTAGTGTTTGGTGATGTTTTACTGGAGGGTGATACAATTAAATTTGCCTGTAAAGTTTAGTCCATATTTAAACTTAATTACCAAAAATAAACACATAAACATTTGCAACTTAAGATGTGTTCAAAATCAACTGTCAGCTACATTTTTTTTTGCACAGAACTGTATGTGACCAAATTTAGAAATTCAAGATAAATTTATTTAGCTGAACGGTGTGATGTCATGTGGTGGTTTGCGTTTCTTGGTACCTTGGATTGTCTGACTCTTGTTCGGAGTAGCAGAGGTTAAGCAGGTCAATAAACTTCTGAGGAAACGATGCAAAGTCTATCAGCAGCCCCTGCTGAACTTTCAAACTATCCAACACACAGAGAAAATATCAGTGAAAGTTGACAACATGTTGTTCATGTAACTAAATTAAAAAAATATTTTATATAATACTGACCTTTGAAAATCTTCTTCTGATATAGAAAGTTTGAAGAGAAAATAAGGATCTATATCATCTGTAAGTTTAACTTGGAGATCCTAATGTCAAAGACAAACCAAATGTTAAGTCACTGCAGCAAAATAACATTTATAATAACAAAGTTAAGAGAACCGTACAGTGCAGCCAGAGGAAACCGTGTAGGTCTAAAACATATGTGGAGAGCTGGCTATTTGTACACCGATCAGCCACAACATTACAACAACTGAATGAAAAGTGAATAACATCGACTGCTGGGAAACGTTTGGACCTGGCATTTGTGTGGATGTTACTTAGACATGTACCACCTAGACCAAACCAGGCACCCCCACCCCATAGCAATGACACTCTTTGATGACAGCAGCCATCACAACAAAAAAACTGTTTAGAAACATGAAAAACAGCACAAGGTGTTGATCTGGCCTCCAAATTCACTAGATCCCAAACTGATCAAGTATCTGTGGGATGCACTGGAACAAGCCTGATCCACAGAGACCCCTGCCCTCAACCCATAGGACCCCCAGGCCCCCCACTAACAACATCCAGACACCACAGGACACCCTCAGAAGGCCCATGTCCATTCTCTGATGAGTCACAACTGTTTTGGAGGCACAAGGGAGACCTACACAATACTAGGCAGGTGGTCATAATGTTATGCCTGATCAGTGTGTATGCCAAGGTTAAAACTTCTAATTGCACTGTTTTTTAAGTCATATGTAAAACTCAGACTCACCCTTTTGTGCACTGGACTTGTCGTCAACTGAAGCTCGATGGTGACACGAACATTAGCTCTCCTGTAAAATAAAACAATTAAATATGGACCTTGGTGCTTTTCACAACATCCAGTGCCTTTTAAATTGTAATTATATAATGCTCTGTTTGCATGCATCTTGTTTCTTAGGTAGTAGTGGCTGAAAAGAAAATTGGTGTGGACAGCAGTTCACCCTCTATAGATAAAGATATTGCTTTATTCCCCTCTCCTCATTACTAGGTGGTCCTTGGAAAATGGAGCAGTTTGGCAAAAAGTCACATATACAAGGAATGCAAGGATGCAAAAGCCAAATCTAGATATATAGGCGCATTGTTGACAACTTGTGAACCCTTGTGAAGATGTCTGTCTAAAACTGGAGGCGTTAATAAAGATATTCTTCGGGTGACAGATCTTTTTCTGATGCAAACTCCTGCACATCCGTGTTGGTAGTCGCTGACTAAGTTACCACAGTAATGCTTTTGATTTTTTTTTACAACCTGAAACATGTATTTGATCTCTACGACTTGGTCAGACTGTGATTTAATGTCAACAGTTTACTTACCTTTCCTCGCAGTCCTTGCACCTCACATTAACTTGTAACAGTTTGCTGAAAAGTGTCTCCATGGTGATTGACGAACTAAAAAATAAAAATAAATAAAAAATACTGAAAGTCGTTCACCGGGTTATTAACGTGACAACTTAGTCCGCTGGTTAAAGGTTCAGACGTGGGATGCGTCAGTTTCCGTCGGGGAATCAATCTGTTCGCCGGTTCACAACACAACATTTCTTATTTGGCGCCTTTCTGCCGCCAACGGAACCGTCCAGGAACCGGAACATGAAATAAAGTCTGCTTCCGGCGGTTGGTCACCACACAACTCCTGACTGCTGCCCCCTAATGAATGGGAGTGGAACTCTCTTCTTCTTCTTCTTCGTTTCCATCTTCTTTTTTCTTCTTCTACATTTTCATCTACTTCTTTTTCTTCTGTTCCATCTTCTTCTTCTTGAACTTCTTCTTCTACTTCTTCCTTTCTTTCCTTCTTCGTCCTCTTCTTCTTCTTGTTTTTTTGGTTAGTTGATAGCCTACTGTTGTGTTTCTTTCTAAATCTAAGGGACCAAATACATAACTCAAGAGGCACAAAGCTGAGTCCCAACCATAGACTGTTTAAAGATGGACGCCAAAGCAAAGAGAGCGCCCCCTGGTGACTGGCTGCAGTATAGAGAGCCGAAGTCCCGCCCCCCTACTTCCGGTCCATGGGACCTATCTTTCGAAAAAATATGAACGGGAGTTAATGGAGAGATCATAATTATTTTTTGGTCCCGTTCGAATTGTGGCATGAATTTCACATATGATGTGTGTGAATTTAAAAGATAATTTTTCACGTCAAGAGATAAATTATTTGACGTAAATAAGCTGAACAACATTAGGTTTTGTATGAGATCGCTTAGTGAACTACATCTCTCGTCTCGAACAATGTACGTCACTAGAGAACTATGGCTGTCTCCTTGTTGAGCTTTACCGTCTTCTTCCAGGACGAAGGCAGAAGCATCAAACGAGGTGAAAATCATTATAAATCGGGTCATGTCGAGAGCTGTAGTTACAGGAAGGGAGTTTTGGTCAGTTCTGTACGCGCCAGCATACGGGACTTGTAGTTCGTTTAATTACGTATTTTCCATAGCGTTTTACTTAACTATCTTGTGACAAACTGTGACATTCTTGACATGTAAAATCATTTTTTATTCTGAAAAACAATATATGTATAATCCAAGGCACAAGTCGATCGGGACCAGAAAATAATTTATCTTTCGCCATAGACTGCCGTTCATATTTTTTCAAAAGATAGGTCCCATGGAGGCAATCGGAAGGGGCGGGACTTCGGCTCTCTATAGGACATAAGCTCCACCCCCTCCATGTTAGTGGATGGGACTTGAGCCAAACTAAAACACTAAACTACACATCAAATATATTTTTTTTTCAAGGAAGGTTTCTGTCATTTTAGGTAGTTAATATAATGTTGATGGATTTTCAAGTGTCATTTTTATTTTTTTCTGTGGATGAGTTTCATTTTAGTTATTTGACACTACAGAAACAGTTGCCATGCCAACCACTCTGTAAAGAGTGGGTGAGTGAGAGAGTTGTAATTTACAAAACAAAAAAACAATTACAGTGTATAATCCAACATTTCCTTGTAACTGGTTGAGGTATAGAGCAGAGCGTAGTATTAATTAAACAAAAACGTGAGTGAGGATGCCGGAAGTGTGGTCGGGTCATCGATATCGCGGCTCTGCGTGGCTCCACTCTCAGACCGTACTGTGCAGACTCTGGCTCCAAAGTCGCAAGATGGCGCTGTCCGTATCCCCGGGAAAATAGCATCAGTTCGACCAGTGCAAGGAAGGAAGTGATGAGACGTGTCCATATTTATATACAGTCTATGGTTTCAACGGTATCAGTCACAAGTAATAAAACCAAGGGAGTAGCCTATGCTGAGGCAAAATCCACAGTGCAAACAAAATATACAAAAAAAATACAAAAATACCAAAAAATTAAATTAAAATCCTTAATGATCGAATCAATGTTTTGGTTGCAAGAAATTAAAAAATAAATAAATAAATGAATCCTGTTGGCTGAATTGTAGTATAGCTTGTTTATTCATGGTACATTTTGCATAGGGAAACATACTCATTTCCAGTAATAAATTCATCAGAATCTGCTCATAGCAATAGCTAAATATAGGTCTAAAAATGTCAATATGGCCCACGGCAGATGGATAACACTGGATCAGAGACACAGGTCCTGACAGCTGTCACTCAAACTATGACCCATTCAAACAGGAACATACAACTGTTTGTCCAGACCCTTAGTTTATATCATGCAAATAAACACTGATAAATGACATTTGCTTCAGCAGAAAATATGTCTGAAAGAAAAAGTACTTAAAGGTTTCGTCAAAGCTGCTTCTAACTACAGGATAGTTAGGATGGGATAGTCAGAGCAGCAGCCCTTTCCACAGAAACAATCGACTCAGAATTACTATCAGCACTCCTGCGACATGGTAGGATTGCCTCAGTCTCATCTACTATTTAATTATATTGTCATAGCAGCTGAGTCATCAGGTGTTAAAACTGAACATTAGGATAAGTTAATTAGTCAGAAAAGATGGAAGTGACCAAGGTAAATTGTTAATTCTGAGGTGTTTCAGTATAGCAAATAATACACTTGTGAGAGGGGACACCACTTTCACCACATTTGTTTGTTATTTTCACGTATTGAAGATGTGTAATGCATCACCATGTTGAGACTTATTGTCGTTATCCCATAGCTGAACTGAAACATAAATTTAAAAGTCATGCAATAGGTGATGAAACCTCATCCTGCCTTTGCCATCGCTGATGTTGTGGTTGTGTATGTGCAAGTCAGTGAAGCAGTTTCTCACTTACGCACTCTCAGCGACAATTTGATGAAAAAAAAATGATTGAAATGTGCATTCAAATCAAATATTCTCTGAGAAAAACAACTCGACATAAACCGTGCGGTAGCAGTGTACCAGCAGATAAGAGAATCCGTAGCAGAAATGACACTGGAAACTGTTAATTGTGTCTGAACAGCACTTGATCTGTACCACAGAGAAAAATATTTTCTACATTGGCAAACCATTCCAACGTGAATATTTAAAACAAAAGTATGATTTTTGAAAACTAAACTGGCCATATTTATGCCACGTCTTACATTACACACAGGTACTTGACCATGTCGCCAGAAACACTATAATTAGTATCAGATATTTTGTCAAAATATATGACAAAATAAAGCAGATAAAGGAACTCATTATGACACTGGATCAGCACTGCTAATAAGCCTTCATATGCTGAGTTTGTCCCTATCCTGTCCTCTGTCACTTTTGTGTCCCTTTTACGTGTTTTAACATGTGTTAGCTGCATTTAGAGTTTTATTAAAGTGCATTCTTGAAAGAAAGTGAAAACAGGACACAGCTTTAGTCCATGAGCAAAAAAATCTGCCTTACAACAAAGAACCATAAACTCTGAAATGACCGAACCTCGATTTCCCTTAAAAACGCAGATGTTCTTTCGGTGCCTCTTTGAAATTTTCTTCAAATCTTTGGTTTGTTTATGGCACCTTAGGACCTGCACTAGTGATGGCAACACATAATGTGCTGTAGTTTTCCATTCGACACATACTGTACAGTTTAACTAGCAGTAAAATGATAGGCACTGCTTGTAGAGATTTACTTTGTTATTTTTGTTTAGTTTGTTTTCAGTTAGGAACGACCTACTGGTTCATTTGAAGTTAACAGAGAGACAGCATAGTTAATGGTGCACTAGCGGAAAGTTTGCAAGAGAGGCTAAAATAGTCTGTAGGCTCTTATTTTCTCTAAATATCGCGATGCACACAGTCTCACCAACTTATTAAGACTTTGACTTTAGCCTCATGACTACGTCTCACTGCATTTTAGATTGGTTGTTGCATTTGTGGTTTACTTATGATCATGAAATGTCTCTAATACATTTTGCAGACACCCTATGTGTACTGACAAACTTACATTCAAAAAACATCTACAGCTTTTAGATCGTGTGCCTTTAAATAGGACATAAATCCTCTCTACAGGTGAAGGTTTGAAATGTAGACCTGTTTGAACATGGCTAAAGCTTGGGCTGTAAGAGGAGCAAAGAGATTCCCAGGAAACACCTGCTCAGATGTAACAGCGACAACATCAACCGTACAATACTAAACCTTTCATTAATTCATTTACTGGTTAACCAGCACCTTCTCAGTCACAACTCAGCCATGTAGTCAGTCCCACTATATGAGTTAATAACCTTCGTAGGAAAGGAAAGAACTTTCATCCTCCTACTTGTAATTTTAAGCTGCATCCATATGGGTACCGCAGTTCTGATTCATACCGTCTCAGATGTATCATCAAATTATAAATTAAATCTTGGTTCATGTTACTCTAGAAAATGGCTTTGAAGATTAAAAAGGTGTCAATGTCGAAGTAATGAGCAGACTTCAATGTACATTTTTGAATTAAACTAAAAATAGCACCATTATGAGGCTGTTTATCAAGTACATGTCTCCTGGGTGGATAATTTGAGATGGAACTTCGATTAAGAAATCTACAGTCAAGATGAAACTCAAGCCGGGTCTGGTGGTGTATTACTGCAGATCTTAAGTCTGTGTAAATCTAGTACATTATTTGCTTTTTGATATGTCAAACCATTTCTACAAAGGCTTTTTTTTTTTTTTTTAATCCAACCTGTCTGTTACATATTTGACGTAAACTTAATAATTACATGAATTCTACCAAATTAAAGGACATTTTCCACACGGGTGGAGCTATAACAAAAAAAAATAACATATAATTAGTCATAACTCAGTGTGTAATTTTGCACACTTAATTCAAAAATAAAAAAAGCTGTCACTTTTTGACATCGTGTACTAGACTCAGATCCAGTCATACATTTTTCTGTTACGCATTCAAGTTCACCACTTCACTTCACTTAACCTGACATCCAAGACTTACCCTTCATAAACTTAATTTTATTACTAAACCAGCCACAGATTTTCCCATTTCATGGGTTCACTTACTCAGTTACTTGGCCGCTGTCTTAAGAAAGTCAAATTAAAATGCACAAACACAACAGACTTAAGCATTCTACACATCTTTTTATAACTAATAAGTTCATGTTGTACATATTTTTATACACATTGCTGTGTTTAAACATATTATTCTATAAGCAAAGTAATTATAACAACTCAAGGAATATCTAAAATGAACCTAAATGCCATGTTGACTAAGAATAGACTTAAGTGCATGCAACATGTAAAATTCAAAGTCATCTATTACCCTTTGTAGTACCTTAACACACGTGGTGACATTAGTCACATGGTCAGAGTCGTCATACAGGCGAATTGATGGTGTTCTTTTGACTGATCACTGAGCTGCAAAGCTTTGAAACTCAAACTTGAACACGTTTAACACACTTCAGTTACATGGGATGAGTGACTTGGCAATACTGGCACAAAGCCAAAATATTCACGATATAGTGAAAGCTTTTTCCCTGGATTAAGTACTATCGAATGGGTTGTTTTTTACGTGTTTAACACAAATTATTAAAAGAACAACAAAGAAAACAAAACAAAAACAAGATGTTGACAATGCTGAGCAGCATCTCTGGAAAAAAAAAGCACTTTGTTTGCAATGGGAACATTAATAAAGGACTTAACACCAAACAGCAGAGGCACTGAATTAAATCAGCAAGTGCAATCAACACCTGAGTATGGCAAATGATATCTATGAAAAAAAACACCTCTTAAAAAAGGACGGCCCCAGTTCTTTTTCACAACTTATTTCCAGTCACCTGCTTGTTCGGGGTTTAGATGTAATTCAGAGGCTAATTCCACTGTCGCGTTAAATTAAAGTATCATGTGATAAGTGTTTGTATCTGGAGTGTAAATTATGATGATGACGTTTTTGCATCAGCACAAGGGTTTAGATCTCCCTTTGTATTTATGACCACCTCTTATGACCAGTTTCTCACTTAGGTCATTGGATGACACCTGGACCGTAGTCACACGATGAAACATGTCAGATGAAGCATCAGAAAAAGAAAAAGAAAATGGGTGGGATGTGCTTAGGTCAGCTTAGCTCAAAGCTAAGCCAAACACATCTGCATTGTGTGTTTAGTGAGCTGAGTATCTACGGGCGACTTTACAGGGGGAAGAAAAATCCTCTTTCTCACGTGACAGCAAATTCTACAAACGTCAGACTGTTGCTTTGACGCTGTAAATGCTCGCTCATTAGCTGAGCGGAGGAGAGCATAAACACCTGTTGTCTCGTGTTGCGTTTACTGAGTTTATATTGAAGCTAGCATCTCTGGTGACACGTAGCCACAACCAAAAAAAAATCAAAAAAACAAAAAATAAATCAGTGCATCCGCTAACGTACTATGTCAAGCAATCAAACATGCCGTTTATTAAGCGCTATCAGCTGTGCCATAAAAAAGTATGATCACATAATGTATTATTATTCTCTGACTAAAGGCAAGGCACATAATGTCTTTTTATGAAATATCGTGCAAAATAGAAGTTTAAGAGAGAGAGAGAGAGAGAGAGAGAGAGAGAGAGGGGGAAAAGGAGGACGAAGAGCAGGGCTGAGATGGAGAGGTATCATCAGGTTGAGCCATGCATTCTTTAGGTCAGCACAGCGACCAGGGCAGCACCATGCAGTATACATCAGCTTGAAGCCAAGTTTAACCGAACCTTAAATCAAAACCAAGCTCACACCAGCACTTTCACTCTATATTCCGAACCCCTTGTAGGCACTGACTCGTGTGAACTTTAACCCCAAGCACCCCCCAAACCCCCTCGGGGGAAAAAGAAGGAAACACTCTGACACCCGTGTTCGGACAGAACACAGAGCAAATTCAGGGTGGTGCCGGACTGCATAGTATGTACAGCGTTAATAGAAAGACGCATTTCTGTCAGTTAAATGTCAACGGTAAAAATCACACACGCGTTTCAACACTGGCTGTCACCGTAGGAGAGGCCGCTCTTCATCTGAACTGCCGTGCAAACACACCCAGCCACCCTCTACATACGTATAGTTGGTGCACATTCTTCTAAGTGAAAGATTTTAATAGCTTAAAAGTATCTTTTACTGCCTGCTCCTGGGTGAGTGAAATCACTGTATAAATCCAATATTGCCACCGACCGTACCACTCTTCTCTGTACAGTCCAAGCCATAAATACTGGAAAAGTTATGCATCTTTGATTTATTTTGGTTTGTTGTTCTTCAGGCCATGAGCTAAAGCACATTCTGAACTGTGGGATAAATAAAGGATTCTTTTATCTTATCTTATTAAACTGCCAAAGTTTAAGAATTTTGTGGAAGATATAGCCCTTTAACACATTGTGCTGAAGGTTTAGGGACAGACGGTTGTTCATCCTCTTGCTTGATATATTCCAGGTGCCTTTTGCAAACTCACAGACGTCTGAACACACTTTATGTTTTCCTTGATAATGCTCTTCCAGGCCACACCGCAGCTACCCCTTAAATAAAATAAAAATAAATAAATAAAAGAGGGGACTCTGAACTATTTTTTATGAAATGGTGAAATGAAAGCTGCTGGGAAATCCTCTGTAAACGTCGCAGTTTTTTCTTCGCTTTCCTCTTTCTCACTGTTTGACAGAGGCTGCGTTTTGTTTCGTCGGTCCTTAGTCCCCTACGGGTTTGTTTTTATACGGTTTTGCAAAAAGCAGAGCAGTTTAATTCTTCTGAGGCTTACGGGGGATTTAATCTCACAGTAAACCCTCCGTGGTTCTGTTTACAAGGTATTATGTAAGACTACATCCTGGAGAGCATTCTCAGCTTTACTGTGCAGTGGTAAAGGAGTCTGTAAATGTCATATATTAGTTTTTTTTAAAAATGTATTTCACATCGAATGTGCTGAAGCGCAGAGTCTGAAGCACTGGACTATAGATTGGGTTACTGCTCAGACCGTGGCAGTGGTTGCAAAAGCGGATTTGAATCTATTGTTCCTCTTTTAAAGAACATCTCCCAGGCAGGTGAATGATATTTATAGGGACATAAAAATAGCATTTCGCTGTATAACATTCCCTGTGCGTAACAAAACTGCGAATCCTCTTCTTTGCTCGATCTGACTGCACGTCTGCTTCAGACTGTGTTTTTTTCAATCGATTCATTTATGAGCTATTTCTTTCTACGCATCCATCAATTGTTTTCCGAGCAGCTGATTAATAACAATTACAGATCAACATTAAGACACGTTTACATTTTCCATAGAAATGACACATTTAATAATTTCTTCCTGGACTGTATCCTGTCGCTTCAAAAACTCACTGTTACTTCTAAAAACATGTGGTCTTGAGTTGTTGCAGTTACTAAATAGAGAAATTATTGTTTTTTAATTGGATTAAATGTTAAATGATTTTAAATGTTTGAAGACATTCCAGACTATGACAAAAATGCAGCATTCGATATTTAAACATTAAAAAAATTGCTCTCAAAATATTATTAAAATAACTAAAGCCATAAAAAGCCTGCCAGAACTAGGTATTGTTTTACGTCACAAAAGCACAATAGAAATGCACATTGCACTTAAGAGATCTTCAATTATGGCTTCAAATTCTGAATTTGTTGCTTGCTGGCACTGCTTAACCACCGAGGTTTGACCCAATAAGACAAGTTCTCTCATTCGTCTGTCTCTGTCTCACCGAGCCTGAACAGTAACCAAACACTACAGCTGGTGTTCCTCCGCGGATTGTTCAAATTGTGTTGGGGTTGAGTTATACGGCGGAGCCCCGCAAGCGACCCCTACACGTTCTAGAGGTGGACAAGATACCTGTATTTTGTGCTCAGATTAAGTCAGCATGTGCACGAACTGACCTCGTTAGCAAACAGTAACTTCAATAATTCACCAGCACCACCAGAATTTAACCATGCTCATCATAGTGCAGCGCCTGCTACAGGCGTATCTCTGTCTAATGCACCTGTCACAGTGTTCTTTGAGACATGAACTTACCTGGGGAATGTGCATAGACTTACATTCTTAAGCCTATCCCTGGAGACTTATGCTAATGTCTAATTTCCAAAGTCTAACCCTAACATAACCGCAACCTTAGCCAAGGATCCACAAATCTCTCTCTCTCTCTCTCTTTCTCACATACACACACACTTTCTCTTCTCTCACTTGCCTCTTTTTTTTTAATTCTAAAAGAGTTTCCTTGTTTTCTTGTCTTCAAAACACTGTACCTTTGTCCATTTGGAAAAAATACCAGCATGGCTGTTTCATGCAGCCCAACCCAGTTAAGAGTAACGCTGGGCATAGGTCTATACGGGTACGCTACTGGGTATTCTATTGCAAGAGGCAGAAATATAGCTCTTATATTACTATTATTGTTTTAAATGGTTTAAAAAGCCTTATCCAACAGTCTTAAAAACATGAGCATCACGCGGCAACTTAAAGGTGTCAGGCTGATGATTGTCAATAAAAAAAGGCAAAGCCTCTATCTTTTGGTGGAGAGAAAAAAACAAAGTGCCTTTCACCTTGTGATTTTCTTCAAACAAATCAGTAACAGAAAGTGCAACAAAACATTACATGTTAACAATAGGATCTCTCGTTCTTTCTTATTTGCATATATTATAAGCAGCACCTGCAGCAGAGAGGGGCATTCTGGGTTGTTGAACGGGGTGCGAGGTCTATATAGGCCATGTACTGGGTTTAGTGTAAAGACCCAGGGTACAGGGGTAAAGGCTGACATCCGTCCCAGGGAAACAGACCACATCCTGGGGAAACAGTTAGGTCTTAGTCTTCTAAGGATCTGGTGTGTTGATGGCTGGTCCCGGTCTGTAGTCCATATTCGACCAACCAGACCACTGCACCGATCCAATAGTTTCACTTGAAAATCGCAGCTCACACAAGTGCCCCTTTGTGTCAGCTGCGTGGTGTCATATAGAGTAGTTCATGGGGCTGTTAAAAGACAGATTGAGAGGAGCTCCCTTCTTCCATCCGGACCGCGTCTTCTGGCTACGAACACATATATAAATATACCGTGATGTATATCTATATATGTATGAACCCCGCATTACTACAAAGCTGAATATATTTTTCCTTTGGCAACGTCTTGACAACATTGTTTCCTTTCCTCCGGGACATTTCTGCCAGGACAATTACCTTTACTGCAGAGTTCACTCAGTTGCCCAGATACCAAGACTGGAAGAGAGACAGAAACACAATTAAAATTTACACTGAAATGACTTGAGACTCCCCTTTATCCACTAACCCTGTGGTTCACTGCTTCCCCATCATCCCACTACTAGTCATGCAGTATATGCACATCTGCAACCTGCCAGTTACTAAATCTCGTACCTACCTTACATCTGCAAGGAGTGTTTTTGGATTCAAGATGCTTAATGATAGCGTGTGTTAGCATTAAATGTCGACTATCCGATATTTTATTGGCAGGTTTGTCATTGAAAGCGATTATAGTAATATTACAGAGAAGGGACACTGCCAGAGTCGAGAGGTATACATGAAACAATCATCTTATTGATTTTGCGTCTTCTTAATTTAGCAGAGAGGAAGAAATTACAGCATGAATCTGAAATTCAACAGATATCTGGAACTGACTTTTGTTTGGTTTGTAGGGTCAACCGAGTTGTCCGTAAGTTGAAGCTGACAATATAAAGGGAGCCACACCAACCTGAGCTTGGTAGAGTCCACCTGGGTCTCGAGGGGTGACTCCAACAAAGGACGAGCGATTGGCAGGGGGTGTCCCAGGGGCAGAGTATGCTGAGAGTGTTTAAAAATAAAATCAGGCTCACAATGTCTCAAAGTACAAGGTCACTTTTGTAAATGATGAATGATGCTGCACCTTTAATAAAATCGGTCCAGATGACTGACAGTTGTCTTAGTAAGATACAGTGGTATACATATCTCCTTGTCACTAAGGACCTACAATGGAGAACATCATCAAATCTCTTAAAATTAGCAGCTAGCTGATGTGTGAACCTCTGACCTCACCTTTGGTTTGCATGCATGTACTCTCAGCAGAGCAAGTGTCTCATCAGACTGTCCAACATGCTTTCCGCTATAGATAAGATTCTCCAGATTCTTGCCATGTTCCCAGCCCCCTCACAGCCTACTTTCTTATCTTCCACTGGACACAGCCCGTAAACCTCACCACTCTAAGTTGTGCTGAAGCCTGTTGATGGGTGGTGCCTGTGCCCATCTGGTGTGAAAAGTGGACCTCATCCACAGTTACCATCAAGTTGCCATCCACTTGCTGGCAGCCCTCATGGTGAAATCTAGTCTAGTTCAACAAATCCAAATTTCCCACAGGATGATACATTATCCTTTGACTGCTGTATGTCTATAGGACGTAGTGTATACATACTATACATACTGTATATACATATTTTAATGGCGGTCTGTCTGCTACCACTTACTGGGTGATGTGGGGGAGTTTGCGCCGCCATCAGAGGATGTGGTAGTGGCCTTTGACTCTGTAGGAAGTGTCGGCCGCGGAAGGGAGGACCGGGGAGCAGCCAGAGACGATACTGGTCCAGGGGTGGTCAGCATCTGAGAGGAGATGTAGTGACTGGGCACTTTCACCTGGTTGCTGCCATTCAGCTGGAACATAGAGGGAAAGACGTTAAGAATGAAAGTGTTATAGCGTATTTAACGTGGAAGGATATTGTGGCCGGCATGACTATATGTGAAGATAGATTACTGTCTTATCATTACTCCCTTATCTTTTCTCATTCCTTGTATTTGTACATAGGTATCCAATAAGTATTTAAAGAAAGGGAACAATGTTTGGCCCTCTGATGACTCTGTGTACTCACTGAACTGGGGGTTTGATTGGCAGGGTCGCAGGCTAAAGAGACCAGGTCTTTCAGCGGGTCCTGGGTCAGGTGGGGAGGATAGCGGATTGCTCCGTGGGGGAAGTAGGAGGAGGACGGGAAGTGAAGAGACGAGGAGGGATGGGGACTCCGAGACAGACCTAAGAAAAAAAAAAATGAAATGATTGTTTGTCCTTTCCTTTCTCCCAATAAAAGAAAATGATCTGTGTGTGTGTGTGTGTGTGTGTGTGTGTGCGTGTGTGTGCGCTACTGACCGCTGTGAACTGCAATGACGGGCCGGTGGTGCTGAGTGAAGGAGCCCATTCTTGGGGAATCTTCCTGGGGAGAGGGACTGTCCATCTCTGACTTCTTTACTGGAGGAGACAAACCTAAATCACACACAAATCACAGGGTAGGCACGATCTTTCAGGCACTATAGTGTTGTTTTAAAAGCACCGCATTTACTAGGCACTGTCTGTTCAGGATACAACCGTACCCCTTCCTCTGCAAATATATACAGTGCTGATTAAAATATATTTGGGCCCCTCAGTATTTTCAACATTTCTGCATTAAAACGACTCAAAACCTCATCAGTCATGCAAGTAGACAAAGAGAACCCAACTGTACTTTACAATCAAAGTAATGAGACTCAGGTATCGTTCAGTGTCCTGCTTTTTGAGATTTGTCTCAGTCTGTTCTTCATAACACATGTCTGTGGAGATGCATGATGGAGGACAAAGAGTTGTTGTTGGGCTGGGAAATGTTACAAATCCATCTCTAAAGAGTTTTGAATCAACAAATTCACAGTCAGACAGACTGTGAACAAATGGAGGAGACTTAAGACGACTGTTACCCTCCACAGGAGTGCTCGACCAACAAAGATCACTCCAAAAGAAAGACGTATAATAGTCTGAGAGGTCACAAAGGAAGCCAGGGTAACTTCTAAACAATCAGAATACATTTTCCAGCTCCTACACGATCTAATCACTACTATTAAATATTATCAACTCTATTAAGTCGTGATACTTTTGATTGTCTAGTATATGTTAATGAAAACAGCAGAATTTTAATACTACATGCTAATGAAGCTAATTGTGACGTTATCCAAACTTCCTTTCTGCCACCCAGCTGTGCATGCATGCAAGATTGGCTGTAAATAGCAAAGTTGGTGGCGTATTAGTCTCTTGTTCTTATTGTGTTACCTCCTTCCATGTCATCAGTCCAGTTCCTGGAACTGCTGGCAGGAGACGAAGGTGAGTGGTAATACTCCCCACCTGGACTATCAGCGTCTTCCTCCATAGAGCCAGACTTATGGCGCTTACTCCTGTAGACACAGACATTTAGGATTATGGTTTCACGGTGCAATCTGTGATGTGCTGCAAGCAGTAAGCTTAAAAAAATCATCATACCATAGTCACGGCATAGACATTTAAGACCACTGTGAGCCCGGAGGAGCTGATGTATGTGTCAAAGCACAAGTATATCATTTTCATTTGGATTCTCTTTGTCTACCTTTAGGAAAAAAATGCTGATGTTTTAATTCATTTTTATGCAGAAATGAAGAAGATCTCCTTCGCCTGTCATATTGTGGTAAGTTTGCATTTAGGAAGACTTTTCCAATGATGCTGTGGCTGGAATAGTCAACAACAAGATGTATGCCAGGCTGTAACTGTAAACCTGGCCTGCATTCCCACAAAGTTTTAAACCTGATTGATTTCCTTTAATTTAACGTGGTTCTAGTCACACCTGGCATTTACATGCAGTACACAATGGAATAATGGTATCAAGTGCAGGTGCAACACACCCAAGATGCATTGAGGGAGATCTGACCTCCTCCCAGAAGCCTGCAGCACCAGTAGTCTAGTGTAAACGCTGTATGCTTTGGAAGCACGGTCAAGGACCAATCACGGGTGCACAGCTCTCAGTATGCACGTTCACACCTGAGAAGAGAATGCATCTTCACATGTGTCTGGAGTGACCACTTGGGACTGGATCTGTGTTCCAGGGCACCGATGCAAATAAACAACTGCATAATTTGGTATGCAGTAGAACACTGTGAACACAACTGGAATGTTTTGTTTGTTTGTGCATGGGAGGCATGCACCACACAAGGCAACACAACTTACACAGAGGGTGGTGGTTGAGTAGGTGGTTCTTCAATGTGTGCCAGGATGTAATGTGTTACACTGCTAAAAGAATGTGGCCAAATGTGGTCTGAGAAAATGGTGCATCTTGTGCATCCTCAGTGCATCTTGGCTGCATTACCACCTGCACTGAGCTGCACACCTGTGATTGAATCAAATCTCTATCTATACATCACGTGTATCAGCCTCAAGGACAGCCATCCCCTTTTCTGTGGCCTGAGAGATCTTGCCAATAAACTATATATCCCAGTATGAATGTGACTTTGTCTCAACATTCAGCCACTACATGCAACTTTATCCAGCTGCAGCTTCCAGAGAGCATAGCCCATGCCCCCTACAAAACACATCTGATGAATTTGCACTTCCAAATATGGTTTGTGACTGTGTTAATATCTGTCTGTCGTCTGAACAGAAAAACATGGTGCAATGGATCATTGCTCAGATGGCAACAACTATGCCAAGTATAACAAAATGTGTTTAATAAACATCTTTTAATCAGTGCAACTGAGCTTTCTAACCAGTGGGATAAACCATATGCTTCTTTATGCTGATTTTGAACTTTGATGATGGATACAATAAACTGCAGTTTCCGCTGCTCAAACTGAACGAGAGCACAACTTAGAACGAGAATATTTCACACGTTTAATGTTTTAAATACATTTAAAACATGTCTCTGAAGGTTCTCAGTGATCCAGGGCATGGCATATCCACAAAAGGTTAAAAAGGGCAACTGGACTTGTAGAGCTGGACTCTACAAGTCCAGTTGCCTTTTTTAACCTTTTTTGGATATTTAAAACATGTATGAGTCTTGAGTTGTATTTACATATGCAATGTTTATTTCTTCATTTTTAATGCGTCCTTCTCCCTAGCTTTCCCAATCTTCTCCCACATCAGAGTTTTTACTACAGTACATTCCCTTATGCCCTCCCAGTACCTGTAAAGTGCTTCCACCGACCCCAAAGCTAGCTGAGCCAAAAAGGTCTCCTTTCTCAGCTTGACAGCTGCCCTCATCACTGGTTTCCACCCACAGGTTCTCAGGTTGCTACCATGACTGACGCCAATAACCTTCTGACCACAGCTCCCTCCAGCTGCCAGAGGCTTTGAACATGGCCCTCTGAGATTCCCTGTTCTCAGCCTCTCCTGTAACGCATGAGAAGTTCTTCCAGAGGTTGGAGTTGAGGAACTCATGGACAGGGGCTTCTATTTTCCACATAAGTCCAGCCGCATGACTGACTGCGGGTCAATGGATCATCAGACACAGGAGTGCCCAGTCACAGACCTATAAGTATCCCTTGATAATTGCTCTTGGCTATTTCAGTAAAATGATTGCACGTGTTAATGAAGCACTTATTATTATTATTTTAAGCCTCTAGCAATGCCGTAGGGGACACAAAAAGGAGAGGACGGTGCCAGTTTGTGCCAGACTAGGACATTTTAACAATAAATTAAGCTACCTTTAACGAGATGGAATAATTCATCATCTTAAAATGTATAAATAAATAATTTAGGGAGGGAATACCTTAGATCCATTAGCGTCCTCACAGAGGTAGCCATACCAGCGTGCATGTGTGTGTGAAATTACCCGCTGGATGAGGTGCTGGCCAGGGATCGTCTGAGGCTGACGGGCTGGTTGACAGACTGGTTGAGGTCGTAGCCCAGATGACCCTGGAGCTCCCCCATGGAGAAACCAGAACCGACTCCTGATATTACTGGAGCTACAAAGGGAGAACAGACTCAGTGTCGTGCTTAGAACCTTCTGAACGACGTGATGTACACCGATCAGAGATGACATTTAAACCACCTGCCTAATATTATGTGTGTGTGAAAGGCTGCATCCTGCTGGGGATGGCTACTGCCATCAAGGAGTGTCATTGCTATGGGGTGGGGGGTGCACGGTCTGGTCTAGGTGGGTGCTACATGTCTAAGTAACATCCACATGAATGCCGGGTCTAAAGTTTCCCAGCCAAACACTGTATTGTCACAAGATGTTCAGTGTCAATCACTTCTCCTGTCAGTGGTTTTAATGTTGTGGCTGATCGGTGTATAGTTCAACTCCAAAGAGAAGTCAGATGTCGAAAACTGAACTTGTGGATTGTGCTATGTGTGATACTGTAACTTAAATTCAGGAACTAGAACATGCCCAATCTCATTCTATTTACCGCGCTAACCTATAAAGGTGTCTTAACCCCCTCCTTTTCTGTTTATCTGTTCGCCCCCTACTTTCTCATCCCTGCTATTTTCTTTTCTTCCTCTTCCACCTTTCATTACAGGAACCATCATCCATCCACACATTCAGCAGCCTTGATGCCTTCTCTTCGACCTCTCTCATGCATCCCTCCATCCATTTCCCTCACGTCCTGTCTACCAACAAACGTCTCTCTCTCACTAAGGCCCTGCACAAAAATAAACACTTACGTATAACATAATTAATGCCCATAAATCCAAAGAATATGTCCTATCCAAAATATAACAAATACTCACTCATATACACAGTATGTACATTATACTGTTTGCTATTTGACATTTAATCTCGAGTGATGGTAACTACAAGCTTCTGATCATTAAATTAAACACCCACACTACAAATGCAGAACTGAACAATTCATATTTCCCGTATTTAATGGTATGAAAGTCTGTCTATAGTCCAATGACATGCCAAGCACGATGTAGCTCAAACATGAACAGTGCTGAAGATTTGGTGTCACAATGCACCAACATAGGCGGGTAAAGGCCAACCATAATAATTGTAAGTGTAAAGCCGACTTACTTCTTGTCACCTGGACCAGTTCAGTAACAGTAAAAACGCCTGACGTCACAAAACTCTCCTGGAACTCTGGACCATCTGCAGAAACATAACGGCTGTTCATATCTATACCCGTGGAGTCCGATTATTATTTTTTAAGGATTAAAATAACATGTGTTTAGTTATGCTACGTTACCTATGTTGGCAGTCCGACTGTCCTCCTGATCAGAACCCACTCCTGTACAACTGGGAGGGCTTCTCTGGTCTGCCTCTGTAGAGAGAGGTACACAGAGAAAGTAGAACAAGTGCCACTGTGTGTGCAGGTAAAAAAAAAAAAAAAAGTGTCCTGCAGGATAGCTCCAATAGCGTAGATGGAGCCTGAGGATAACCTAAGGATAAATTGTTGTGCTACTATAGTAGTCCTTGGAAGGAGACATGCATGGATTTCCTATTTTGGGAAAGACTGGTGGTCCACCTAGCTAGCTGGGCCAAAAGCTACCTAAGTCATTCATCTGTTTTGACCATTGACTGTACTCAGCTGTACAAAAAGGTAGATAAGAATTGCATTTGACATATAATGTATTTTTTTTTAAAATGACAAACATACTGTACATTAAAGGGGATCTACTGTTTTTTACAACCTGGACCTTATTTCTGGCATAAAATACGATCGTTTACTCACCCATATAACTTTTGTGTAATTTGTAGTCGTTCGGGAGATATTTAGAAATGCATATATCCATATAGTGGGAGTGACTGGGGCACCGAAACGATGATGTCATCTCTGAGCGCCGCGCACACCCGCGACGGTCGGCTTGTTTACCTGTAATTTGTTACTGCTATGGTTCGTCCACAACCTCAGAATGGGAAAAATATTCAGCCATGCTGAAAAAAACTAGCAGTAGCAAATTACAGGTAAACAAGCTGCCCGTCGCGGGTGCGCGCGGCGCTCAGAGATGACATCATCCAGGTCAGAAGACATCATCTGACCTGGATGATGATAACAGGTAACTCCGGACTCAACGGGGAATAGCACTAGCGTACGATAACAAAACATTGGTGAAATGAATGAGTTTCGCGGCAGATAATGCGTTATTTAGAGGCTGCTTTTCGGTGCCCCAGTCACTCCCACTATATGAATATACGCCTTTCTAAATATCTCCCGAACGACTACAAATGACACCAAAGTTATATAGGTGAGTAAACGATCGGATTTTAAGCCAGAAATAAGGTCCAGGTTGTAAAAAAACAGTAGTTCCCCTTTAAAGATAATCAGAAGTAATGTAATGAGAGGGTCTTTACAAGAAGGAATACACTGTTTAAGATGTGAAAAATTGGATATAACACTGATGTGCTGTTACAGTTAAAAATTTTATGTTAAAATGGAATGAAAAGATAATATAAGATAATAAAATGTATTCATAATAACAAAAGAATGAAAACTTGTAACACACCACTGAAGCAAATGTAGACTATTTCATGTTGCTCGGGAGCCATATGATCCACATGCATTAAGGACACCATTACAGTGTGTGCTGGTAAATACCTCTCTCGTGTACATAGTAAGCGAGGTAGAGGTCGAGCTCTTTGACAGAGACGGAGATGTGTCGAGGCTGGACACAGAGTATTGGATTGGAACACTGGCCTCCTTTCACGAGCCGTTCGCCGTCGGTGCTTTCCAGCGGGATTCCTTTAAAAAGGATGACCATCACCAGGTCCAATCGCCACACCTCAGGAAAAGACGAAACAAAATCATTACTGATTCCGTGGATTCACTGCGTCAGTCCTCCTCCTCAGGTGTATAATACAGATTCACTGTTAATTTAACAGTGTGGAGAAAAGGACATTTATCATGCCATAACCAAGTAGCCCCAGATTGACAACATGCTACATGGAGCGTGGAGCACCTAAAATCAATTGCGCACTCTTGTACTGATATCTAACTTGATTTGTAGCAACATGAAGGACATTAAAATGAAAAAATACTAGGGTGAAACTTTTATAAACTGACTATGAGAGGGCACATGGGGTAAATACACAGTGAAGACAAGGGTAACAAGACACAGGTAAAACCAATCAGACAATCATCAATGGCAGAAACAACACAAATACAGGAAGTAAAATAAATTGTAACTGACAAAAAAAGTGATCGTTCGAATGACGATCAAGGAAACAGAAAAAATTTAGTAAAAAAGGTCGTAATAATTCAGATATTTGAATTGAAAAACACGGACTGTGCAGAAAGAAAGTAAAGTAGAGCAGAACCTCAGGTGCAACTGCTGAATCAGGACAGTAGCACCCAGGTAGCCTCACAGCGAATCTTACTCCACACCCCAGATCCAATCTGGAGACCAGATTCCTTTGCTTTCATTGCTGCATCTTGGAAGTTTTACATGTGAAATAATGTTGTAAGAGTCTATTATATTATATTGAGGATTTATTTCATAAAAGTGTGGAAACTTATGAAGCGTGTAGAAGCCGACCTGGGACTTGTATAATTCATAACATGACATGTTTGTTACACAGAGCCATCTGATAAGTTGTACTTGGGCATAGAAAAGGCTGGTATATTCAAAAACCCTCAGCAGGAGATTTAATCACATGCCGTTGCACGCTAACTTAAACCAGTCAGATCTAGAAACATATAACTGGAGAGTAAAGTGTTTGCATGTGGTATGTTAACAGATGATTCGTGCCGTCTCTGACAAAAAACAAACAAATGCAGATAAAAGGTTTAAGTTATCTGCCACAAGCACGCAGAATGAAATTTGGTAAGATTAATCTTGATGAGAATCCAGCTGCCTGGCAATGTAAAAGAGTCACAGTTATACTCATAAGTTTACATAGAGATGGGAGATTAATTGATTTCTTACAGTCTACGTGAACTCAAGACATATCATGATTCAAAACAGTTTTCTTTATTAAAACTGTGTTATGGCAAACGTAATATTCAACTGAACAAGAACAATAAGGAAAGGTTTGCCAATATGCACAAAAAAAAGTCAAAATAACATGATTTGATAAATATTCACAATGAAAATATTACAATAACAGGCTGAATTTAGAAGTTTTTCCATCAAAAAGGTGTCAAATATGTGCTCTTTCACGCATGTGTGGTTTTGTAGCCGTACACTGTTTTCAGTAAACATTCGTGACGATGCTCAGCAGAAAAATAACACGAGAACATCATCACGTGCAGTCCTCGTCAGCCGGTGCTATTCCCACAAACTATTTGCAGCTCCTGCTCCACGTGGGTTCAGGTGCTAACGCGGGTTTGTCGTGGCGCTGCCTTTAGTTTCACGAAAACACAACGCAGGGTCCGCTCCATGTGGGACGTTGCAAAACCAAACTATGTGCCAGCAATGGAAAAAAATGTCTCTACAGAGCCTGATTTTAAACCAACAGAAATGTTGTAGAAGGACCTGACGCTAGCAGTTCCTGTGAGGAAACCCAACCACATCTCTGAGGTTCTCTCGCTCCATGAACAAACTGTTTGTGCGTCAAGAAAGGCACACTGTAAAAAATTACAGTTATTATTTTCTTCTCTTTAACACTTCAGTCATGACAAGTTTTTGATATTGAACTCAGTTTAATAAGTTTTACGGACTTAAACTTAAAGTAATCCACTGTCTTGACTTCTTGTGAGTTTTGTCTGTGTGGTCAATGTTCATTTAACTCATGTCTTGAGTTGAAATAAGCGATGGGGGAGGAGGAGGAGGAAGAAGGGTGGTATGATCTGAACACTGCCGCGATTTTCAAATTTTTTAATTAGACAGAACTATTGCTATAAAATTGCGATACCTTCCAAACAAGGCTCAACAAAGCAGGATTAAACCGCGGTATTGCAACGTCAGCAAAAATACTGGCACCATAAGCGTCATGGATGGGTGGATTTTAGAACCGGTTCCCCTTCCAGGAATGCATTCCAAACAGGCTGTTTTTGGTGGATCAAACTTTAACGTCCTCCTCCCAAAACAGCTTGAATAAAATAAATGTTTAATTTCTGGCAAGATATGAGTTGAATCTGTCAACTTGCTATTAGTCGTCAAGATGAGAAATCAGTAAGTGGGAGTGGAAACAAAAACATTAGCGCTCTCAACTTAAAATGGCACTATAGTTAATTTGGGGGGGGGGTTGGAGCCTATCCCAGCTGTCATCAGACGAGAGGCGGGATACACCCTGGACAGGTCGCCAGAACATCCAAACTCCACACAGAAAGGCCCCCAGTCGGCCCATGGACTCAAACCCACAGACGGTTATCTTCAGGTTGAATTTACTCGCATTTTTAAGGCAGCAGGTGAACTTTTGCTTCTAAGTTTTACTGACTTGCAATGTTTTACAGTGTGTGAAACAGAGCCAAGACAGGCGTTAAATTGTACATCCATGACCCGTGACACAATAAAATCCTGTTGATAAAACTAAAAGTTAAATCCCTCCGAGGTGAAAATAAAATACACACCCTAGCTTGGCTCCAACAAGTTGAAAAATATAAATTAAATAAAACACAATTTACCTTGTCAGCTTGTCTGAGACAGTCTATGCGTCTCATTTTGCCTTTCTGGTCGGGGTTTGACAAGACACAACAGGCAGCTTTCTTCCCGGTGATTGACAGCACAAAGTCTTCTCTGCATTCAGGTCTAATGTCCTTTCTTAGCTTAGCCAAAAGACGACTGGCCCACTTCTGTTTAACCTACAAAAACAATGATGTTGTAAAGGAAGAGATACAGTACAATACATACACTTAATTACACATTATTCGGGAATACATCAAGTATATGAATATGTGGTAAAACGCTGGTGTGGCTATAAACAAAGTAGGCGCACACTGTTGAATTTGCAAAACAAACTATTTAAACCGTTTCAAATATAATTTATATGCAAATTTCAGCTATCCACCTCTCCACTTATCCACCCCACCTCTGCCTTCTCCCCCAGTAGTTCATCTTTGACGGCTCTCTCTTCTTCCTTAGTCATCCTCTTCTCGTGCTTTTTGAAGTATTTCCTTTTCCTGGCCTGGAGGTTGAACCATGTGTAGGCGAAGGCACGGACCTGGGGCAGCAGAGCCTCAATGAAAGGATGAAACTCATCCTGTATGTAAATACAGAGGGACACAGTACAACACAGTTATCGGCTGCGGTGCATTTCCTTCATTTATGAAAATGCAGTTTGGGTGCCGAAAGATTTCACGACTCAGTGATTTAAATCTGCTTAAACTGCGAAAAGTATGTCCAGCAAAAGAAATAGTCTAAGATGACGCATTCACCACCATTTTAAATTTGAAAAACACATTTTTTTTGCATTTTCTGCAAAACCTAAGGTCACAGTTTGATCTGTAAATCAATGATTTTGCCTGATCAAAACATAACTTTAGACGTTAGATATTTATGCTATCTTAAAGTGGCATGCAGGGGCCAACACAAGGCTTTTACATGGGGTATTTCAGTATAATACTTTTCCTGGAGCTTTTATTTTGAAACCAGGTTTTGATTCTTGAGAGGAGAAATCTTTGTTGCAGTGGCGTTGCTTTGTTAAACATAAAGTTCACAACTTTTTGGAGGAATTTAACGTCTTCTGTCACCCTGTATACAGTTTGCTGTGACTGAGTTGTCAGTGTATACAATATGTCATGACAGAAACGATGTTGTGTCAGTATGCAGTTTAGGACTTTAATAAGACAAATTGCTATATTATTATTTATGCTTTACATTTATAATTAATTTCACACACAATCAACAGGTTAAATCTGTGACAATGAACAATATGAAGACCAACTTTAGTTTTTCTACGAGCAAGTAATATAATGACACGATATGACTATGTGCCATCTCATATTGTCTCACATGTATACTCTCTACTACCAAACTGAAACCATATTACTAGAAAGTCATAACAATTGAATACAAATATATAATGTAAGTATTCACCTACTTTGAAGTGACCTAATTCTATGGAGGTCTAGAACAATTTTAGTTTGTAGTCTAGTCTCAATATGTGTCTCAGTATAAAGACACCTGTGTTTGGAAGGTCCAGTCACTGATGAATCATTATTCCCGGCAACAGTTACACTATGAAGACAAAATAACACCCCAGGCAACTCTGAGAAAGGGTTACCGAAACGTTTAAGTCAGGAAATGGATACAAATAAAATGTCACCCTGGAGTTCAGATAAATACATCATGAAGAAATGGAAGGCACAAGCCTTATGTGTTAACCTGCCTAGAGCAGGCTGTCCTCACAAAATGAGTGACCGTGCAAGGTGGAGACTAAAGAGAGAGAGAGGAGTTAAAAGCTGCTGCAGCTCAGATAGGAGAGACTCCGCTTACAATAACTGTTGCATGGCTCAAAGCTTTATGGGAAAAAAAGTGGTAAAGTGTTATTAAATCTCGACAAGAGTCCGTCTGTGGAGGAGTCCACGGTCAACTGGAAGAAGGTTTTTGAATCTGATGAGACCAAAACTGAGTTTTTTAGGCATGCTACTGTAAATCACAACAAGCACACCACTTGTGAAGCACGGTGGCGGCAGCATCATGCTGTGAAAATGGTTCTCAGTAGCAGGCCTCGGATGCCTGTAAAGGTCGAGGGTAAAAGGAATGCAGCAAAATATCTGAAAACACTGGAAGATGATCTGATTCAAGAACTACAAGAACTGATTCAAGAACTTTGTGGCTGGACTTGAAAAGCACTGCTCATGCCTGATCTCTGTGCAACCTGACTCAGTGTGCTACTACACCGACTTGAAGCTGGTGAATACTTATGTAATCACTAATTTTACATTATATATGTTTAATCAACTGACATCGCTTTGTAAATTTCTGTCAAAAAAGCCAAATAATGTTGACCATGGTTCCATTTATTAAAGCAATGAAAGGGAACTAAACCTGTCTCCACCAGTCCTCTGTGCCCTCCTGCACAAACCCTCCCAAGATGGTAATTGACCTGCCTACTCACTGCACAGAAACACCACTGGTTGAAGTTACTAACAACAACATGCCAACAGACGACGGACTTGTGTCTATACTTGTCCTGTTAGATCTCAGTGCTTTATACAAATGTCAGTTACGGAGTCGCAAGAGGTAGAAAGGCTTTTCTACTCGGGCCAATACTTTTCACATTATACATGCTTCCTTCAGGCAAATTATTAGGAAACACTGCATAAATTTCCATTGCCGTGCAGATGACACCCAGCTGTATTTTTATGCCACTTGTTTATATTCATTACACATCAGCTATATATTGTACTCTTGTTTATATCATGATTAGATTCTGTATATATGCTTTAATCACATGTATGTACACCGATCAGCCGCAACATTAAAACCACTGACAGGAGAAGTGAATAACATTGACCATCTTGTGACAATTCAATGTTCTGCTGGGAAACATTTGGACCTGACATTCATGTGGATGTTACTTAGACATGTACCACCCATCTAGACCAGACCAGGCACCCCCACCCCATAGCAATGACACTCCTTGATGGCAGCACCCATCCCCAGCAGGATGCAGCCAGACACAAACACACACACAAAAACGGTATAGGAACAACTCAAAAAAGAAAAACAGCACATGGTGTTGACCTGGCCTCCAAATTCACTAGATCCCAAACTGATCAAGTATTTGTGGGACGATCCAGAGGCCCCTCCTCTCAACCCATAGGACCCAAAGGCCCCCACTAACAACATCCTCTTGTCAGACACCAAAGGACACCCTCAGAAGACCCATGTCTCTTCTCTGATGAGGCACAAGGGAGACCTACACAATATTATGAAGGTGGTCATAATGTTGTGCCTGATCGGTGTATGTATCTATGACAGATGAATGTATCATATTGTTCCTCCTGCTGCTCTCTTCTCCCCCTCTCCTCTCTCTATTTTTCTGTCTCAAACCGACTGGCCTCAAGCAGTTTCTTGCTTCTGTCACCTTTCAAGCTCTGAGTTCTGTAAAGGGTTCTTGAGACAATTTGTATTGTTGTTGATGCTACATAAATAACCTTTAATTGAACTGAACTGAATTAATGCAGTGGCTACTGAATGTGCACAGTCAAGGCCATTGTTTCCAGTATGTCATCTACTAGAATGATTAGGGACCATGCTGCTAAATCATGGTGGTGGGCAGGTTATTGTCCCGCTTCTGCCACTGCTGCCCCCTAACTGGCAGTAACACCTCACCCTCTTCATTCTTTATCTGTGTTCTTGTTCTTTTTTTGAACAGACAGCGTGCAAGGAGTCATTTTGTGGTACGGTGCTGCTCCGGTCCAGCGGCACAACCAGAGGGCAAGAATGAAGAGGTCAGAAAGTGAAAGGAGAAGATCATGGAAAAAGAAAGTATTATAGTGGGAAGAGATGACAATTAAGTATAGCAATAAATAACTGAAGGCTGTTTTTAGTCTGGTCTGAAGTAATGGGGAAGAAACTTGAAGGAAATGACAGAACGGCCATGGCCGAGTCAAATGTGGCATTCAGCCCGGCTTTCCGGGATGAAAGAAACTAAATATGCAAGCACAGTATTGAAACTTCTCAACCAATGAACTCAGGCAATGTTTTTCAAGTTTCTCTGTAATTCCTAGAGCATACCTTTTGGATGGGAAACTGATAATCAATGAGTTGAATGAAAAAAAAAAAGAAATAAATGCTGTTAAATGTTGCCTTTGTTGCTTGTCGTCCCATTACTTCCTGTCTCTCTCCACTTCTTCTATAGAGACTATCCAATAAAAAGGCAAAAGGGCAAAGGAAAGAGAAATTACAGTTCTTTAAAATCATACTGAAATGGCTTAATTAACATGTCACTATAACAAATATTGTATGCTGCGTTTTATCTCTTTCTAATATAAGGGCAAAAGAAGTATTTTTACCTGAGACAGGTAGAGGAGGAGAGAGAAGAACACATCATTTTGATAGTAGTGTGCTGACTCAGACCAGGCTTGGTATTAACATAAATATTCCTGGGTTGACAATTTACATCCCCCATAGCGTTGTCTATTCTTAAGCAGATTGCTACATGCTCTTCCACACTGATGTAGTTAGGCAGCTGTGCCTGTGGGTTGGAGAAAATGCTGATTTTTATTTTTTTCATTTTTTTCCCTTGGAGTATTTTTTTTTTTTTTTTTTTTTTTTTTACAAAGAACCCAGACATGAGAGAGAGCTCTGGTTGCCTCAGATGACTCTGCCACGTTAACTTCAGAAACGATGACATGCCAGAAAGTTTGGGCTCCGGAAAATTCCCCCCGCAGAAAGCAAAACAGAGAAAAGTCCGAAAGCAATCGTTGTCCGGTGAATATGCGCAGAGGTGAAGCGGAGCATGTCACAAGAGAAAGGAAGGAGATGAAGGGTCAACAAAAAAAGAAAAGAAAGAGAAGTGAAATGACATCATGAGTTCAGCCCATCCCAAACTATGAACTTCAAGCTGCAGGCTCTGCTGCCCTCTTCCTCCACTAGTTTATCTCAGGATTGGCTTTACATACAGCAGCCCACATCAGGATCTGTGTGGTGGTCTTAATGCAGTTTTTAACGACTCATATCACATATGCTGAAAACACAGCGTAGCAACTCAAACAAGGTGTTCAAAGTCCTAAACTGACCCAATCTCTCGTGAAAGGATGTAGTAAAACAAAACATCAGGAAATATAAGTTTTATAAGCTCTTTATTAGCTTTTATCTCATACTTTTCATAGCCTAAGTAGTCTAGATTACATTTTTCTAATAATGCTGATGTGCTTACATGCAGAACTTCTACATGTAACAAGATCACTGCCACTTTTACTTCAGTAAAGGTCTGAATACTTCATCCGCCACTGCTAAAAAAAAAGTAAATATGAAAATATGCACTACAAAACATTAAAGGGTCTTTATGTGTTTTGAATAAGTGATCAATAATCAAGACATCATGAGAAGTGTAATATTATTCATCTTTGTGGACACTGCAAGCTCTGAGGATGCCCCAGCTATCTATTAAACAGCCTCCAGCCTAGGAAAGTGTACTTCATGTATTTATGGATGGAAGGGGGGGGCAACATTTGACAGTTTTCTTATCTTTGGCGTCTCTCTCGTAAAGTGGCTCACATCGCAACTTTATTAAGACTCCTTCTGTGTTTCAAACCGGGGTGAACTGGGTTCGTGATGACTAGTTGTCTCGGTCAGCTGAGAATCGGTGTTTTCCTAGCGGGACTCTGCCTCGGTCGTGTGCCGACAGAGGAGGGCCTCTGCACGGCTTGTCATTCTAACTCAGCCCGCTGGCTGTAACTGCGGCCATTTTCTGCTGACTAACACAAACGCGCATAAACATCCACTCATCCACAAACCGGGAGGGTTAGAGGCTTGAACTGAACTTCAACTTGGCCTTCCACCATACGGCGTAACGACCGGAACAGGACACACGGGCCTGCTGCAGCACGCTCGGCTACAAAGCCCCCCAACTTTCATCCCCCCGACTTCACACCTGAAACAGATCCACACCACAAACCATGTTGTGCGATTAACACCCAGCCGTCATGGGTCGAGAAGCACATTCACCGCTGGGATAAAAGCCCCGTGCGACGCCGAAATACCTCGCTCTCCTGCACCTCGGCGACACGCATTCAAAACTTCATTCAAAACCGCAGGACTTTAAAGCTGATTTGTTTTACGAGAGGCGTACGCATTGTTTCACGCGTGACATAAACCCACCCCTCCTTAGATGGCCTCTTGATAAATTCGGCACACATACATTGATCAAACAGCGCTCCGGGTCAATACAAATTAAACTTGAACAATCGTTAAACGCTGCAGTCCTCAGCCAGCGCGGACTGTTAGGTGGAAAACGCCAGATGAATGAATAAGCGGACCGACTGGAAAAGTTGGGATTTTATGAAAGTATGGAGAGTTTTGCGCCCGGTGTGTGTGCGCCGAATTTAAGGGACGGGCACTGACTATTCAGCGTTGTTGAAGAGTTGCGTTGTTCCGGAGTGTCTATTTGCCATCGCGTATTACGATATTTTATTTATGAGATACTGAATGAAGTTCAGCGTCTCTTCGTGGGCAAGCGTCGCGGATGGGACCACAATCGGACGCCGCGACAAAACTAAAAAGACAGAAATAAATAAAGAAAACTGGCTTGTTGACATTTGGAGAAATGCACAGAGGCCGCTTTCTGCTCCACTTTCAGCTGCGCAGTGTATGTTACTCATTCAGCTCCTCGCATTGCGTATTTTGGAAAAATACGAAGCAGCACACAGATAGGAAGAAACACTCTACAACAGAATAGGTTTTTGTCCTACCATTTCGAAGCTAAGCCGACACCGGAGGAAGTTAAAGCTGATTTGAATGCCTGCCCATCTTGCGCTGTTGTTTGTTATGATTCAATATTTATTAAAAAATGATCGTGCCCGCTGGAGTAAATCCGCGGTGCTCAAGACCAGAAACGTCCCGCATCTATCTTCGGGCTCCACGGCAGTTCGTCCCCCGCCCGGTAGGCTGCGGCAGAAAGGAATAGCGCCACATTAACCTCAGCTATCTTCTTTTCAGCTTCCTCTATGGCTCTATCCGCCTCGCTATTTATTTCTCCTTTCTGCTCGAGTTCCAGACACCGTTAATCCTTTCATTTGTTTCCTCACGTTTCCATTTACAATTCTTCCTCTTTTTTTTTTTTTTTTACACCCACAATTCACTTGTTTTAATTTCTGCAGTTCTTCCTTCCCCAGTAGGCCTAACTTTAAAGGCTATGCTGAACAGTGTACATGTATGTTCTCCATGATTTATTGCATGGATTAATCATAAAAACGTTTTAAAACATCAGTAACCGCTTATGAATACTTGGGTATATCCACAAGGATGAAGTCAGTACAAGAAAAGAAAGCACAAGCACTGAAGTAAACATGCTCTCAGTCCAGAAATACAGCAAAACATATTACAGCTGTAAAACTCAGGCATGCAATTTTTTGTCTACTCTTACATCCAAAACTCTTAGATATTTCAGGATATTCTTGCGTGCATTTACTTATGTAAAATGTTTCCCCAAAACGTTTCAGTGGTATTCAAACCGGGACTCTGACAAAAATATATGTTTAATAATCTTAATATTAAAAATCTCCCCTTTTCTCTAAAAACATGCTTTTACAGTCGGCGAAAAACAAGAGAAAACTATTTTTTAACGCATAGCCCAACGTTTAGACATTGAAATTAATATGATGATTGTAATTACTGTACTCTACGGACTATATATTACACTGTTTTGCCTTCGGTAAAGCATCTACAACATATTATCTATGTCATCTTCTAGGAAATATATATATGTTTGCTGCCTGAAATGACAAAATAATAAAAATGAATGTTCCTCGCTCACAGATGTAACAGATACTAGTAGTCGCTGAGCAGTTTAGTGCTATGTGAGTCATTTAAAACTCTGTGAAAGCACATATTCAGACTATATAGCAACACATTCATTTGCAAAAAAAAATAAAAAAGATGTTTAAATGATGAAAACTGAAACTGAACTAGTTTTATATTACCGCCTTTTAGTAAAACTGAGACAAAGTAATTGTTGCCACATGGTAAATAATGCAATGGAGAGATACGAAGCTGTGATCCAGAGTTTAAAAATCATTTTCTGCCACTTTACTGATGTTATTCGACTTTTGGGAACAGGTTTCTAGCAAACTTATTGAAAGATATATACTTTATCTCAAACTTGGAAATGTCAGTGATGCATTAGCAATGCGCAGACTTACCATACATAATCTAAAACAACAGAAATCCTTCCTTTTAAACCATCCTTCCAGTTGATGATAGGTGTCCAGTTGAGGGACGTCTATCATCAACTGGAAGGATGGTTTCATAGATGGTTTACGAGATGCTGTCTCTTCAAATAAATGTTTATTTCACCCTGTCTCTTCAAATAAATGTTTATTTCACCCCATTGGCATGAACACATAGCTTTGCCCCTTAGAGTTTAGTTGGGTTAAAGTGAGTCACTGGACTCACTGGTACACTTTGCACATGGTAGATTTTGTTGGAGCAATTAATTTCTTTTTATTGCAATTCCATTTCAATATTCAATGATTTTATTGTTCTTGTAAATATTGTAATGGAATTGCAATGAAAAGAAATGAACTGCTCCAAGAAAATCTACCATGTGCAAAGTGTGCCAATAAGTCCAGTGACTCACTTTAACCCAGCTGAACTCAAAGGGGCATAGCTATGTGTTCATGCCAATGGGGTGAAATAAACATTCATTTGAAGAGACAGCATCTTTTAAACCCATCCCTCCAGTTGATGATAGATGTCCCTCAGTTGGGCATGTATCATCTTGCTCCTCCTTCACCTCCCTAAACACATTTTTACTGAGTGCAGTGTTATCAATTGTGAATCGATTTTACTGGAGTTCACAAAGTGTTAGTCTTTTATTTATTTATTTTTTTAGAAAGTTCCTGCTTCCATGGTGGTGCCCCATACATATTATTAGTAATGAATCATTTTACAACTATAATAATTAATAACCATCTCGATAATTAATAACAATATTAGGTCTGTTTGTCCAGTTACATATGGTAAATGGTAAATGGCCTTGCTTTTATATAGCGCTTTTCTACCTGTTGGTACTCAAAACGCTTTACAGTCACGGACACATACCCATTTGTTCACACAAGCACTCACACATTCACACTGGGGGTTCAGTGTCTTGCTCAAGGACACTTCGCCATGTGGCACATTCCGGGGATCGAACCGTTAATCCTCTGGTTCGTGGACAACCCGCTCTACCTACTGAGCCACAGCCTCCCATATGCACCCCTTGTATTTCCTACCTCTTCCACTCGGACTTTAAGCCCATATTTATTATATAGGCTTAATTGTATCATCAGTATGTACATGTGTACAACACATAACATTATATTATTACTATTACTACTTTTCCACCCTTTTTGCTATGCATGCATCCTTGACCATCTGTAAATGGTGAACAGTTATAAGAAACATCTGTAAAATTGTTGAGAAGGCATCTCAAACGGCAAATAAAGTCAATTGTTGCTGCTATTGCACGGTTCTGCTCTGGGCCCTCTTTTTGTTTCGTGCATCGCCCTTTCCACCCACTAGATGTCCTGAGTCATTCAGTCTGTGCTCAGCCTCCTGTCCACCACACCCACCTCACCTGCTCCCAAAATCGACACACCCAGAGGCGCAGCTTGTTAACAAGTTTGCTGACAAACTTTAAACTACACCAGTGGCAATGTTCAAAGCAACTTCAGTGCCTGTGCTTTCTATCTTACTAAACCAAACCCAAGACATAGAAATAGCTCATTATCACTCAACTACTATTGAATAGAAAAGAAGATCGGTGGAGTAATCTGACATAATTCTAGTTCTGCACAGCCTGAAACAGTTTGTTCACATCAAATACTAACCAACATCAATGCTTTATTTTAATAAAGCTGCAACATGTGATGGATATAAAGTTTTGTCTACCTGTCTGCGCACTGCTGTAATTGGATATGCCTCTTCACTCCTCATCCCATTGTGGTGCCGTGTCTTCTTTGCCTGTCGGACCCCTCCTCTTCCTCACTCTAAAGATCATTACCGCCTACAGCCCTCCTACAAACGACTTGCCACCCAGTAAGTTGTTTAAACAGAAAAAAATTATGGAGGAGTAAGGAGGCACTGAACCAACAAACAAACGTCTTTCTTTGCCACTGCTAACCCCGGTACTTTAGAAGTTCAGTGCTCCGGTTACTGTGTTTTTCTGGCATCTCAATAACATAAATGAACAAACAATAGCTGGAGTTGCAAACATTTATTTTTTATTTTTTCTACATTTTGACTGAAATCGTCAAGGGAAGATTTTGTGTCAACTGGTGCAGCGTTTAATCAAAGGAGATGTGTGACACAACCAAAAGTGATGAATGTTCAACATCTGTTCATCTCCACGTAAGAGAGATTTAGTTGCATAGTACAATATTTCTTTTGATAGGTTTGAGAAAGTGAAAATGTTTTTGAAATACCAAAATTACCTTTTAATTTACTTCCAGACCAGTTTTGTTAAACTGTTTTTTCAATGCGTCTAAACCCAGTTTTAAAGTATCGCTGTGTTCTCACTATGCGATGCAACAAAAAAAAACATTTGAGCACGTCTGCAGCTTCAGAAGTAATCGCTAAGACGTAAAGTAACAAAAGCGAGTAGATTTTTTTTTTTGTGTGTGTGTCCTTAGAAAGTAAGAGGTCAAAGAGTCAAACTCACCATCCACCAGGTCTTGGCGGTGACATTATAACACAACTGCCACTTCACCGAGTTGTCTGCCTCACCACATCCTCCTTGCGTAGCTGACATCATGGCAACGGAGTGGAGCAGTCGAAATGTCAAATGCTCAGTCCGCTGGACTCACACTGTTTAAAAAACGCTAACAGGCAGAGCTTTTCATGTCCCGGTGCATGTGTTCCATTTCCAGCTGTCAACTTCCGGTGTTTCTTGCTCACCTGCCATTTCAAGCTTGGTACTCCTATCTCCTACACCTTTAAATAAATCCTCTACACAGCAATGGACACACTTCTGTTGCTCTGGTCAGTTAGATAGTCTCACTTCCTATGGTTTTGGACTGCAGCTGCACTTTGGTGTAAAACAGATGTTAGTTCTCTGTGGGTCCTGAACAGGCATTGGTATTGTTTCTCCAGCCCCTCTTAGCACCTATCCACAGTCAAAACTGTCTTTGTAGGTTCTCCCAGTCCCCCCTGTTATTTTTTCAAGTGGAAAAGGCAGCAGCCACCAACAAACCAACAAGCCAACCACCAACTGAGTGGGCTGTCCCTTTGAAGAGGTGGATTAGGAACTTGTAGACGCGTTCATGGGCACAAGCGCACATATACACCAAATGTTTCTTACCAGCTAAGTACAGATATACATTTTTCAGTCTCCATTTTTCCTCTCTTTATGTTTCTTTCTCTCTCGCTCTTTCGTCTTCTTTCCATTTTTTTTTGACAACCTCTGAACAAAAATGCTTGCCACAGGGACGTCAACTGTTTATGTGGATTTTTAATGCTGACAACCCCACAACAAGACGGACCTCAAAATTGAATTCATGTCTTTTGTTTTTGGTTTTTTATTAACCCTTCATGGGGCAAGTGACCATATTTGGTAACTTTAGCGCACATTTTAAAGTGCGTCCCGGTGCGTCCTCTCAGTGAGGTTTAGAAGCATGTGGTTTTCATCCAGCCAATCAGAAAAGATCAAGGCAACGTTCTCAGGTCAAATCAGGGTCAGACGTGGTCGGCAAGGTCAACCTCCGCATGAACTGTTAGGTACCGCGAAGAAGTGGCCTGATGTTGTCTAATGTGATAATGTGTGTGTTGACAAGTGCCTGAATCATCACTTTTGCCCTCATCTTCTTCTTCTACTGTTGCAGTTGGCGCTTTTCCATCTGCAGCCTGTTTGGGCAGAGCCTCTGCGAGTCCCCTGAGGTCTAAAATACATGTTTACATTTGTTTACCACTTCAATCTTTAACCTTTGTTTTCTCCATGAACATTAGAAATTTAGAAAAAATGCACAAAAGTGAAAAAGTCTTCTTATGGCCTACAATAACACTCTAGGGTTGCAATTATGAATTTCCAAGTATTTCAATGAGTGCCCTGTAAAGGGTTAAGAAGGGTCAAGTTCAGGTTATTCCAGGACCCAAATATAAAACTCCAAGTAAGCATAACAGAGCACTCTCTTAGGAAGTTTAAGAGATAGTTAAACTTTTGGGGGAATTATTACATTTCTTGGAGACACGGTTCCCAGTTCACGGTGGCTCTACTCTCAGCACGGATCTGTTGCATAGAGGAACCATTGTTTTTTTAAGATGTTCTTACAGTGTGGTTGAGTTAGCATCTGCAGCTCAAAGAGCAAGAGTCTTGCATGCAAGGATGTCAGATCAACCACAGCCCGCCATGGAGAAGGTCACTCTTCCACCAAATGTCACATTGCCGTTTTAGGCTTGCAGTATCATTTACCATAGCATGGGTCATCACTTATTTTAAGTGGATACTGCTGCGAAAAGAGGATTGAAATGTATTCGGGGTTTAGCAATGTGAAACGGCCCACCTCACACCACACAAATTAAAAACACGGTCTTGTAATTACTTGTCCAAAGAGTCAAATCTACATTCCCATCCCCGGCCTTAATTTGATAATTAACCTCCCTCTGAGTTGTAAACATTTAGCATTTCGGCCTTAAACAGATGATATAAAGGGAGAAAATTACAGGTCAGAATAAACACGCACACAAACTATTACCAAAAGCCTGGGACAGACTTCGTACTCACTGGATGACAGAGCAGAACAAACCTCTGTGACTTCAAATCTGCTGCATTTATTCTGTCAACACAATTTTGTGCTGCTGTCCTTTAAGCTGTCACACATGAGGCCATGAGGCTTTGTGCCAAACCAGGTAGAGACGGAAAATAAAGAGAAGAGGAAGGTGGAGGAGAAGAGAGCAACAGAAGGAATGGGATGAATTCACACATACGTCTGAATAAATCCGACATGCAGCATATAAAGATGATACAAACGAGAGTATGTGATACTAGGTGATATAAGGGACGTTGAATGGATAGAGCCAGCATGTATTTATTGTATAAAAACTTTGTGGGCAAACAGTGTGCTCATAAAGTTACTGGCATATGAATTAACAAGAGCACATAGGTATAAAACATGTATTCTTATACTGTAAATTAAGTTGGATATATTAGGCAGCAAGTGAATATTTTGCCCTCAGAGTTAACGTTTGAAGCCAGGAAAATGGTCGTATCGCTCAGCTGGAAGGACTGAGTGATACTGAAAAGGGGGAAATTGTGGGGTGTTTCCAGTCTGCATCGATCAGTATCTATCAAAAGTAGTCCAAAGGAAGGAAACACTTCGAACTGGGCAACAGGGTCACAGGCGCTTAATGTAGCTGAAACTGCAAAAGTTCATGAAAGGTGTCAGAATACACAGTACACCGCAGTTTGTTTCGTTTGGGATTTAATAGCAGCAGACCAGTCATGGTTCCCATGCTCACCCCTACGCACCGCTGAAAGCTCCTACAATGGGCACATGAGCATCAGAACTGGATCACAGAGCAATGGAAGAAGATGGCCTAGTCTGAAGAATCATGTTTTCTTTTACTTACATCATGGGGATGGCTGTGTGTATGTGTGACGCATGCTTGGGCACCAGAATGCACTATAACAAGTCAGCAGAGGCACTGCGAAGCTTTAGGCAATGTTCTGCTGATACATCTGTTACTCATATGGATGCTGCTTTGGCTCGCTCGTATACCAAGCATCTTTGCAGACCGTCAACAGTCCTTCAGTGAAATTGTATTTCCTAATAATGCTGCCTGCCACAAACCACAAATATTTTCACACTTGCTAATTCCTATTAATAGTCTTGTTGCAGTTTTATAGATGAGCTAAAGATAGAGGTATACAATAAATAAATAAGAGTAATGCAACATAGAAGTAATAGATAGATAAGTTTTTCAGCATTAATTCTGACAATGTTGCACGGGTGAAAGGTGGCAGTCCTGGTCATCAGTTTGGTGTGCAAATAAAAGGACTTATCTCGGTCAGATATAACACTACACATTTACATAGTGACTTCCTAAAGTGCTATGGGCCAAACACAGTTACTTCAGTTTTGTCTGAGATTAGTAAAAATAATATTATATAATAATAAAAAAGTTATTTACATATTTATATCTTCAAGGTATGCTTGGAGTCTGATTTGTTTCGTCCTAGCACAGAACCTTATGGAAAAACACGACTAACCTTTGTATAAACGAAAGAATCATTATTGACACGGAAAAACCTGGAATCTGTCCGACAGACAGGATTCAAACCAGACTGATGTGGTTCCTTTAATCCTGACTCCCACTTACAGGTTCTAGCAGGACGAGTATAGAGGCAAGTCTGCTGTCTGAAGGAATGAGGGGATTGTAAATAACATTAATCAGGTTTCTGTTTCTGTACTGTGTTGAACTCTAGCTTGATCAGGAGTTTTCAGGATATGGGTTCTGTAAAGCGTCTTAAGACAATCGAAATTGTTATTGACACTACTAATGTATCTGAACTGAATTAAAAAGTTACTAAAAATCCACAAACCATACCTTCTTAAATGGTCTCATGACTGACTGGATAGAAAAGGGTAGCTGGATATACAATAGGCCTGGATAAGATATGACCTGGGTCGTCTGCGTATCCATTTTTATTGAGAATTTAATTGTAACTGCTTGATTTATAAAAAGAAATGTCTGAAATTGTGTTATTTAATCATGTTGATTACAAAAGCCTTTCAGACATATTATACACTTATTTGATTGACTGAACAGAAACTGAAAAGTAGCTTTGTAACAGCTGTTGTATCTGCATGAGCTGTAGTCATGAATGGATTAAAGGGCCCCTGGGAAAATACTGTTTGTTCCTGAGAACAGGCAAAAAAATATATGTATTTGTTGTCAACTTTTTGTCACCGCCTGCTGGTTGTTTCCAGTGCTGCTATATTGTACTTGTAATTGCCACTTCATTCATCAAACACTAAAACGATCAACTATGTGGCAGTCTTCTGGATGTAATATAATTAGTGCAGCAACGATTGGCAATTATTGCAAATGCATTGACATGATAGATTCGATTATTTCAGATACTGATTGAGTTAACAACAATAGGAAACCGCAACAAAGCTAGTTTAGTTAATTTAGTCTCAGTTGTATAAAGCAGAACAACATTTCATTTCTCTTATTCAAAACAATACAACATGGCACAAGGAGAATATTTCTAGGGGTGCGTTCAGTCTGTGGTTTTGAGAGAAAATGGAAAAGCTGAAACCTTCAGGAAAAATGGGGATATGCAATTTTGTTGCATCCTACATGTAATGAGAATAAAAGCTTTTCATTTCAAACACATCAACCACCAGGAAATTGCCTTTAATAAAATCGGATAGGTCTGCGAACCATCTAAACCCCGCCCAGCGCCCCGCCTTCCGGCAGCTCTCGCTGTGTTTGACAAGCATCACCTGACCGTCTCAGCTACACAGGAAGAGCTTGGACGAATTCAACATGGCGGCTGTCTGTTATTGCTAGAGCGGTTGTCTTGGGCAATGAAATTGTCAGAGCATTTTTGAATTTTAGCCCAGTTGACTCCGTGTTTTAAGTGTGTTTTGGTGTTTTTTTACACTAGTCCGACATGGCCCACTGTGTGCAGTCTGTGCAGGAGTTCGTCCAGGACTCGTTTGTCCCTATGGTGGCCGTCTTGTGCAGCAAAGAAGCGGAGAGAGTGACTCGCAAGAACAACCTGAATTTTGCTGAGCTGCTGAGGCCTTTCAGTCGAATAACATCCGAAGGTAAGAGCGACTGTTCAGGGCATCGAGCTTTATAGTTTCACAGCTGTTATTAACTTAAACTTCAGTCAGGTAGCTAGCATCTTTAGCCTTGACATTAGCCGTGTGCTAGCAGTCTGGCTTGTGACTAAGCAGCTGTAGAGTAGCTGAAGTCCACTCCTGCTTATCACACCGTGCAAGAAATAGTACACCAATCAGCCACAACATTAAAACCACTGACAGGAGAAGTGAATAACATTAACCATCTTGTGACAATTCAATGTTCTGCTGGGAAACTTTTGGACCTGGCATTCATGTGGATGTTACTTAGACATGTACCACCCACCTAGACCAGACCAGACACCCCCCACCCCATAGCAATGACACTCCTTGATGGCAGCAGCCATCCCCAGCAGGATGCACCCTGACACAGACACAAAAACGGTTTAGGATCAACTCAAAAAACATGAAAAACAGCACAAGGTGTTGACCTGGCCTCCAAATTGACTAGATCCCAAACTGTGGGATGATCCACAGAGGTCCCTCCCCTCAACCCATAGGACCCAAAGACCCCCCCACTAACAACATCCTGTTGCCAGACACCACAGGACACCCTCAGGAGGCCCATGTCCATTTTCTGATGAGTCAGAACTGTTTTGGAGGCACAAGAGAGACCTACACAATATTAGGAAGGTGGTCATAATGTTATGTCTGATTGGTGTATTTAAGACACCGAGCTTAATATACATTAGTAGTCAATACTTAGACGCACCTTCATGTTCAGTGGTTTTTCTTTGTATTTATTATTTTGTCTATTGTAGATTAATACTGTTCAGCCACCTGTGGGGTCACCCAACTGTCACTGGGTAGCAGCCATGCCCAAATGATGCATAACTTTAAGCCTTGATATCATTTTAGTACAAATTCAGCTGCCACAAGTGGGGAAATAATCATACCAGGCTGTAAATGTGTTTATTTCTGTTGTAAAGTTGCCGGTTTAAACATTGACACCTTTTGGGATTTCACTCAAGTGGCTATTGTAGGATCTCTTTTCCGGATGAGCACACAGTTCTTGTCTTCTTTTCAGGTCACATCCGGGATCCCAACAACCAGATGCAGGTTGTGAAAAATCTGCGTATCTGTGTTAACAATGTTGTGAAAAGCCCAAGCCCGTCGTCTTCTGCCCTCAGCCCCGGTCAGCGCAGGCTGCTCAATGAAGTGGTGTTGTCCTGCCAGCAGCAAGAGGGTGCTGCGACCAGTGTCATGACAACAGGAGACTATCACCTCAACTTAAGTTGTGAGTACTAGAATTTGATAATACTAGTAGTGTCACTACTACTTATGCTTAGAGACAGGAGCCTGAATCAGTTTGCTGCACAGGGTCCAGAAACAGTTTTAGAAATTTGAGATATTTCCACAATATTTTACCTTGATTTGGCGCATCTTGCATATGGTTTTGCTTTTGTGCGGCTCTTCTCTATCGTCATATGTTTTAAATCCTAAATGCTGCCACATATCAGCTTTCAGGCCTCGCGGCGCTCTCAGAGTTGTACACGGGTATTTGAGTACCGAGTATCACATAGTTTCAAGTCAAGACAACTCAGTTTAATATGTAATTTGGCACCAAATCGATTTACTAAAATGGCAAGAAGTTGTTGCAAGTAGCAATGCCATGGACTAAAATATGATTGCATACTTAATTTGATACTTGTAATGAGATATGCATAAAAGAAGAAAGGCTGTATCAAATAGCCTACCTTTGACATGAATGGATTTAGGAAAGAAAACTTGTGATAGGAGACACTGGCTGTTGTTTTTATTTTGTCTTTGTATTTCCAGTAACCACGCCCTGGTTTGAAGCCTACCGGGAGAATTTCTTGATGTCGATGCCCGCCTCTGACCACGAGTTCCTCAATCACTACCTTGCCTGTATCCTTATGAAAGCTCATGAATCTAGCCACTGGTCAACACATTTTCGTCAGGTAAATGGTCAATGGACACTTATTCCCACACACGTGTGCCAGGAACTGGGAGCAAGTGTGTAACTCAAAGATACCTCAGCACGTTGTCCATGCGCATTTAAGTTATGCAATGCCCTGGTACACTATAGCGACATCTTTTAATGCAAAAGACGTTGATAAAATACATTAGTTAGTCTTTTTATTTACTTTAGCAGAACCTGCACTGTGTGGGAAACAGAGTAGGTGAAAGAGGCATTTCTGTAGTTGCACATCACTGCCTATTAGAGGTGTACCGACTAGTTACTGCTGTGCCATGACGCTTTAAGCAGGAAGTCGACTAGTCGCAGATCACGTGACAATAACAACACGGACGCCTCCGAAAAGACAGGTGAGGAGCCCAGTCAGTCATTGCAGCAAACTAGCAGCAGTTCATCGAGTTTGTGGAAATACTTCATGAAAGATGAAGCCCATTCTACCGTGAATATGCAGAATATGTAAGTCAGTCCTGAAATACAACAAAGGTACTACTGCGATACACTCTCATCTGAAAAGGCAACCGCTAACACTAACAGAGCAATGATCCAAATCCTGTCAACATCAGTCAGTTAACAACTTCACCTGCGGTTACAGAGAGAAGGAGGCTGCACATCAACAGTTTGCTGGTGAATTACATCGTCTAAAGTTATTAGACCTTTAGCTGCTACACGGAAAAGGCTTTGGAGATAAACATTTTTTTTTATTATACTATCTATCACAACACACTGCGAAGTACTATTAAATGCTACTGATACATATCTGCAGTACACAGTATTGATAAGCTCATGTGTTTATGTTCTGTTCGTATTTTTTGTTTTTTCCTGCCAAGTGAGAGCCGCATATTAGTGTCAGACTGACGGTGTTTATAGTGTTGACGTGGTCCCCGGCCGACAGTAGCCCGCGTTCAAGCTTCACTTACCTTGCAGAAAAACCTCCGTAGCTTCTTTTGTGTGAGCCTCTACAATATGTATTCAGGTCAAGAATATAGATTTCATTGTTGCAAGGCATTACTTTCTACCGTGGTTTTTTTTTGACGTCATCAACTAATTGACGTCGACTCGACTTTCACCACATTTCTAAGCCGACTGGTTAGTCATTTGTCAGGTTCAGGCTGTGGGCCTAGTTTTGACGTTTTGTCCTGCATCACTGCAACTAGTCAGACCTCTGTGGGTGGCTTTTCAGCTTGGCAAACCAATGCACAGAAAGAGAAGCAGACGTGATAAAAGTATTTATTTCTTCTTCAACTCATCTGAACAGTCAAATATACAAATATATTCACAGAAGTGAATAAACTGTCCTCTTGTGGTTTCCCATTTTGAACGAGGAACCCAGAACTACTGCCAGATGCTGGGATGAAGAGTTGTTTCCTTTCACACACACGCACACACACACACACACACACACACACACACACACACGTGTTTTCCAGTGCAACTTTGCGGTCCAGACATATTCTGCTTAATAGTTGTGTGTCCTTGACGTTGCGGTTCTCACAGGCCTACTGGTGGTGTCGTCCACCGAGGTCGCCCCTGTGGAGGAGTTCCTCAAGCTTTCCCAGGAGCAGCACAGGATTCAGCACAGCGGAGAATACACAAACCCCAAGTGGTTTATTCCCAACACACTCAAATACCATGTGTTACTGCATGACATGAGCGAGGGAGATGAACAGAGGTAGGGGAAAAAAAAGCGTTGCTATTAAACAGTCAAAAAAAATTTAATAATACACTTGTCTGTTTTTTAGTATAACTGCAAACTGAAGTATTTTTTTGTTTAATCAGTCTTTTGTTTTGTCTTCAGGGCAGAGACAGTTTATGAGGATATGAAGCAGAGGTATGGTTCTCAGGGCTGCTATCTGTTGAAATTGAACTCCCGCAACCTCTCAGCTGATAATGAGGAACAAATTCCTGATCCATGGAGTCAATACCTGCATAAACAGAATCCGTATAACCAGGTAATTGTTTTCTTGTTTTGTTTTTTGCAAATTTGCAACGAAACTTCAGCTCTTGGAGAAAAAAATAAATCTACAGAAAGCATAACAATCCAAAAGCTTCTTATAGAGGGCCACAGTAGAGGGAGTCGGTGTGTTGCTTACCTGCAAATGTTTGTTTTTCTGTTTAGATAAGCCTACATTTCTACGTTATTACACGCTGTTTCTTGAGACTGAATAAACTTTAATCCATTTTCATCAATGAATAGAGATTAAGCCCGATATTTCTTCAGCTGTGAGTACAAACTCTGTGAGAGCAGGACTGTACTGAAATGTGTCTTGTGTTTGACTCTTGTTGCAGGATCTGTTTGAGGATCCGGCTACAACTGCAAATACTGCTGAGAACAGTACCAGTGCAGCTGAACCATATTCCAGTTACCCAGCAGAGAAAGGTCAGTGAGTTCATCAGATCCTCATTTTATGCTCCACACCTGGGTTAGAGAGACGTTGTGTTAGTGTTCACTAGGGCTGCAACAAATTAGAATTATTTATTTTTCAGTCAGTCTGTTGATTAAATCGATTAATCCTTTGTTTAACTTACCACTTGTCATCCTGACTGTGTCGAAAAGAAGTCAGCTGTTCTTATTTTCTTCAGTTAAAGATGAATAATATGCAATTCCTTAACATCTGTCCAGACTATGTGGGCTTTTTTAAAATGGGTGGAATGCCACTTGCCAGTTTTCATGCTGTCACCTTAAAACTGCGCAATAATATATTATACCAGGGAGATCGTCTCCTCCTTTCATGACCTTGTTTTTTTGGAGAGTGTGAGTGATTTTGAATTTCGCACTTTTCCCACCAGATGGAGAGTCCAGTACCCTGGAAAGCCATCCCCTGCAGTTGGACACAGCCGGCAGCTCGGGGAGCCACCAAACCATTTGCGCTGCCGAAATCGACGTGAAGAAAGGTCCTAGAGATCCAGAGACCCACGGGACATGCCTGACCCTGAACGACCATGACCACATCAGACAGTTCATCCAAGAATTCACCTTCAGAGGCCTGCTGCCACACATTGAGAAGAACATCAGACAGCTGAACGACCAGGTACAGCTCCAAGTCTTGACCCCGAATGTTTTTAACTGTGGATTGAATCTACTGCTCGTGTGAGTAGTATGAGTGAATTGTTAAGAAGATTACAGTGTAATGAGATCATCTGTGTTCACTTCACAGGTTGGTGGTTTTACTATTGTGGCTGATATGTGTGGTTAACTTTCGTTTTGCCTTATAGGTGGTTAACCCCAAAACAACGAGATCATGTACCATTTGTTGGCCCTCTGATTGGTCAGCTGACCACCAACCAGAGGGCTTGTCAAGTCCCGACTTCCTATGTTACTGTTGCTAGGTTAGAAAATCGTAGAAAACCTGTAATAATAAGTCTAAAGGTTGAAGTGAGAGTTATTTCCTCCACTGTACCCACAGTTTTTGACTGCACCCTTTTCAAGTCTACAGGTGTTCAACCGGTTTCTATGGGAACATAGAAACAGGTTGTACAGTACATAGGAACAGTACCATGGGAAATCGAGACTTGACAAAGGGTAGGAGCCCTCTGGTTGGTGGTCTGAAGATAAATCAGAAGTCCAACAAAAGATCCATCATAATCAGTGGCCCATGAAAGCGACAGTAGCCGTTTCACCGTCATCTCTGCTGAACTGGTGCCTGTCGTCTTCCTCTCCGTCCACAGCTGGTGTCCAGGAAAGGTCTGAGTCGGTCTCTGTTCACTGCGACCAAGAAGTGGTTCGGTGGAGGGAAAGTTCCAGAGAAGGGCATCATTGAACCAAAGAGCACATGTGGTCTTCTGTAAGTTACCCCGTACTGCACCCTCATGGCATTGCAACACCATACGCATTGAATACGCCGCTGTCTGGTTTGACCTGTAACGTCTGTGATGACAGATATCCCCCAGAAGCCCCTGAACTGCAGATCAGGAAGCTGGCAGACCTGTGCTTCCTGGTGCAGCACTATGAGCTGGCCTACAGCTGCTACCACACAGCCAAGAAAGACTTTCTATCAGACCAGGCCATGCTCTATGCTGCAGGGGCACTGGTGAGAACAACAACATACACATTTCTTCTTATGAGAACTCTGTATATAATCTGTATAGCTATGGCACATCTAAGACATGGAACAGATAAACTGAGCAAACAAGATTCTTTCAATGAAAACATTCAAGTGTGGGTATCGCTACTGATTTCCTGAAACATTTCAATTCTGATTCGATTCAATTTAATATCAATTCACTGAGAGGTATTTCAGTATCAAAACAATTTTGCTTGATTATGAAATAGATTTTCTTCGAGTTCGGAGTTTTGTGGTATTTTCACAGTCTCTGACCTCTGGTTGGATCATCTTGCATATCCAGCTTTTCTCTGTCGCGATGCTTTCTAAATCCAAAATGCTGCCACACATCAGCTTTCAGGCCTGACGGTGCTCTTTCGGAAGCGTTTGTCATGTTTTGAACACTAGTCTTGTGTGAGAGAGATAATCTTGTTGCAATGATCTTGCAACACCAACCAATATTGCGAGACTGCAGCGAAATTTCTAACGAGAGGATGCAGAAAATGGTATACATATTTAAAAAAACAATAACAATCAATATTGAATTGATTTGAATCCCAGCCCTTGTGTGTTTTATTTAACAAAGATTGAATACTTTTCTTTATTAAAAAGTCATATAATCACAAGTTAGCCCCGGGATATTCAGTCGTGATGTTGACATTTATTTTCCTTAGTTCTTCTGTTTGTTTGTTTTTTCTACATTCTTGATTACATAGCTCTTCATTATCTGTCTCTTCATACCGATATCTTCTGTAGGAAATGGCTGCAGTGTCGGCCTTTCTGCAGGGTGGAGCCTCCAGACCTTACCCAGCACACTACATGGACACTGCAATACAGACGTACAGAGATGGCTGCAAGTATGACTGATAAAATTACATTATCTCTTTCTGTCTGCCGTTAAAATGTTTAAGGTAGCAATCTTATCATGGCTTACTATTAGGCGGGTGGTAATTAAATAATCACTTCTTGGTTTTTCCTGAGTGTGCGTTTAGTGCTAATGATTGCAAGCTAATGCCTTCTCGGTTAACACACTTTGTGGGTAAAGTACAGTCATTCATGCATGTATGGCCCCTCACCTGAGTTCAGTTTATCTTCAGGTGTTCAGGGACTGATTTGGAATATTTTTACATTATTTTTTTTCCATCAATTAAGAAGGTAACAGGACAGGTTTTGAGTGTGGCATTTGGAAACGTGTCTTGTGAGTTCACAACATGCAGTCAGAGGAACTCTCAGTGCAAGAGGAAGAAGGCTGCATAAACAAAACTAGTCCATCAGACAGGTAGCTGCTAATAACATAAGGTTCACATAACCTGGTGAATGATTGTTGGACTATTTTCATGGTAAAGTAAAACCCACTGCACACTATCTGCTGTAGTCCACCATAAAGAGAAGACTGCACACGAGCAAATGCATAGGGTTCACCGCAAGGTGCAAGCCAATCATAATCCTCAAGAAAAACTTTTAAAAAGCAGCTAAAACTTGGTGGATTCAGTGTTGTGGTACAGGCATGTGTGGCTTACAGTGACACTAAGCAGTTGGATGAACTGACTGTACAGTCGGTTTCAGCTAAATGCAAAGGTGATTGGACGGTGATCCGCAGTACAGACTTTGCAGACAGGACCCAGAAGATACTCAGTTAGTCACTTGATCTCATTTGCTGAGTCAGACGTGGTCTGAGCATGCAACTTTACTTGCTGAAGGCAAAACTAAATGCAGAAAGACATATGAAGAAAGCTGCAGCAAGTGTATGTTTTTGTTTTTGTCTCTGGTTATGTTCATGCCTTGCACAGTTACCAAATGATCCAAATTAATTTTAACTTGTCCACTTATACTGCACCCCTTGAAATGAATAATAATGGTTGCAGTTCCAAAATATGTTATATGATTGTTGAATTAATCTAAGTACGTATTCATTATATAGCTGTAACTTGAATATGTTTTGTTAAACAGCTAAAGTAACAAAAATTGTGTCAAGGGCCAAAAACGTATGGATCTGAATGAATGAGTCTGATCGTTGAACATCTCTGCAGCATCTTTTGTGTTTGTGCTTTGCAGGAACATGGTTCTGGCTGAGCGCTGTGCTTTTCTTAGTGCGGAGATACTCAAAAGTCAAGGGAAATACTCAGATGCTGCCACTCTGCTTATTAAGATGACGAGTGAGGTAAGGAAATATACATAATTTTATGCAGGACACGCTTTTAGCTGTATGGAAATGCCCCCGGTGCACTGAACACTTGACAGTTATTTAGTAAAAACTGCAGTAGATTCAGACTGCTTTTTACCATTTTACATCTTTACATTTCTTCTCCAGGACTCTGACCTGCGCAGTGCTCTGCTGTTGGAACAGGCCGGACATTGCTTCATTAATATGCGTAACCCTATGGTACGCAAGTTCGCCTTCCATATGATCCTGGCTGGTCATCGTTTCGGCAAAGCAGGACAGGTGAGTTTTTTGGCTGATCACTGATATATGGTTTTAACATGATGCTAGTGCTGTCTCTGACTGGAGCTGGGAACCAGTTTTAACTGTGATGTGTCTGTGTGTAACAATGTTTAGATATTTCTGTAGCATCTGCAGCATTGGTCTTGCACTTCCTATCCCATTTTTGTGTTTAGTGTTAGATTAGTTTAGAGTCAATTAATATTTTCTGGTCAAACCGTAGTTTGGGAGGGAATCTGCTGGCTTCTTTGGCCTGCGACCTTACAAAGGAAAGGTCTGAAGCTAAGTGTGTAGTGGCTGGATTAAGGATCAGAGGGACACCAAATCCAAGTAGCTACAGGCTGGGATAACTGGGCTGCTTTGGTTAGATCTCTTGTGGAGTTTTTGACAACACAAGATCACAGCAAACCTCTCATAACTGGAAGGTCTTGAAGCCAAAATGTGATCCTTTTTTATTGTTCTTGTCACCTTTTGAGCTTCACAACCTCTTCTTCTGTCTCTCGATATAGAAGAGGCACGCGCTGCGGTGTTACTGCCAAGCCATGCAGGTGTACAAGGAGAGGGGCTGGTCTTTGGCTGAAGATCATATCAACTTCACAATTGGTCGACAGTCCTTCACACTTCGCCAAACGGAGAACGCCGTAACGGCCTTCAGACAGATCCTGGTCAACGACAGCAGACAGACGGCCACACAGCAGGATGCCTTCCTCAGAGAGTACCTCTACGTTTATAAGGTAACTTCTTCTTTCTCCTGACCTTTCTCTAATCTGAGCAACCAAATGTGCCAAAGTTTGCTAGTACATCATTGACTGAAATTAAATTTGTGTTCTTTTTTTATTTTAGAGTTTATCAGGGCCAAATGAAGTCTGCCTCCCACAGCTGCCCTTGCCCTGCATCCACAGTTCAGCTACGAGGGTCTACTTCGGACATGAACCCCGCCTTGCAGAAGGTGATTTGTGATGTCTGTAATAGATTAGCTACAAAACAAATAAAATGACAATTAGACCTTTAAACCTGATCATCTTTAACATGCTGGCAATCTCACTAGATTGTACCTAGGAAGATTTACAAGAGACTTTTAATGTGGCACAAAAATGAAATGAAAGTCATCAGATTAACATAAAGGCTACAGCAGCACAAAAGTAAATTGGAGAGATAATAAATACATATCCTCTACCTTTCAGTCATCATCTCTTCAGATCTCACTCCATAAAAAAATATTATTGCCCAATGATGTGACCAGGGGAAAGATGTGGAGGTTGTGTGTATATGAAAAAAACATCTGGCATCAGTGCATTTATAAAAAATAAATAAATAAAACTGGCAGTGAGTTTGGGTTAAGTATGCATCAGTTTATCATGGAATTCTTATTAATTCCTATTTCGTTTTTTGATTATTTGCTTTATTTACTTTATTTACTTGTTCCATTACCATATGTTAACTGGTAAAGTTTATCAAGTCTGCTGCTTTAATAATTATGTTATTTGAATCCATCCACTACTATTAAAATGGTCTTAATTTTCACTTATAGCACCTGTAACAAGTTTTACTCTGTAATATTCCTTTTTTTTTAATGTAATGCTGATGTTTGACCATGATACCTTTGAGCAGATGTTTACATTATGACCATATTGCCATTTTTGATGTTTAATGGAGACACATTGATTGTAAAATGCCTTGAAATCAATTGCAGGGGAGAAGCAGGCAGCCACTCATGTGTCCTTGGACCAGGAGTATGACCAGGACTCGTCAGCCATGTGGTGCAATCTAGAGAAGCAGCTTGCAGCTTCTGCTAACCGGGGTGTCGTCCCAGTAAACTTCCAGCCCACTCAGTGCTGTTTGAACAGCCAGACGGACAACCTCCGTCATCCACTGGCTGTGGTTCAGGGTGAGATGTCTGAGCAGACACAGTGACGCTCTGTTTAAAGTGTTACTCAGACAATAATATGAAGAATTATAATAATATGAGCCGTTGTGTTTACAGTCCTCTCTTGTTGTCTCTACAGAGCCAGTCATTGTGGAGGTGACATTCAGGAACCCTTTGAAGGTTTCTCTGGCTCTGTCCAATCTCTCGCTCCTCTGGAGGTTTAGTGCTGACGGGACGTCCTCGTCTTCAAAGGAGAAAACGACTGAAGGCTTGCAAGGAAAAACAGACACCGATAATGAGACCATCACCAATGAGGAGACCTCGGCTCTTGGAGTAGGCAACCTAGACTAATGTCTTTATAGGAACTGCAGAATTTTTGCTCTGTTTGCCGTTTACAGTAGGTATAAAAAGTCAGTCACATGAACAGAAAAAAAACTGAGCTCACTTAGCCTAGTCTGTAAACTAGCATGCTACACAAAAAAGCTGTACACACGAAACACATACAGTACACAAAATCCTGATTTAACAGGGATGTATAGATGCTTATACTCACTGTAAATGCATTATTTTAAGATTTTTCTCATCTTCCCTGCTTCCTCTGGCAGACGACCCAGAAAGACGACATTGTCACCACGGAGATCATCAAGGAGTTTCACATGGGTCCAGAGGAGACCAAACTGGTACGGTGCTCTCTGAAGTTAAAGGTTGTGGCGTGGATCTTGTGATCTACCAGCTCACTGCACGGACAGGACAAGTGTTAAAATTAGTGTCTGCAGTGTATAATTAAAAGCTGACAGCTCATGTCATATCAGTTTAATCCAAAATATTCACAAATGCATAAAGAATATTGATAATATTGTAAGTCTTTTAAATCTTCACCACATTAATGGGGACTGTAGCTTCATGGACAAAATGCATGAGATTATGGGTTGAAAAGAATTCAAGTACTGCTGCTAACGGTCAGTCGCTTTGGTCTCAGGCACGACTCAGGCTCCTGCCACACAAAACTGGTCAGCTGAATATTGTAGGTGTGATGTACAACCTGGCTGCAGTTCCCTCTGGAGAAGTGGATCCTAGCACTGAAGGTAAGTGTGTGCAGATTTGTCATCTGATAGAAATTAACTTAAGAGAAAACAAATCCCAGTGACACAGTGTGGATTCCCTCCCGTTTACAGGTCAGCAGACATCGGACGCAATAGTGGTTCTTGGCAAACAGGACCTAAAGATCAAGGGCCCACGACTTAACGTTACCAAAGAGGACAAGATGTCAGTTCGTCACGGTCCAGATCGACGTCTGGATCCCATCATAACACCACCTATGCCACTGATAGAGGTAGCATTGCAAAATAGGATGAGTGCCTAGTTTGAGCATCAGTGCTAACACGGGTTTACAAACCTGGCAACTAGCAACTAGCATGGCATGACCTGTTGCAGAAAGTGTTTCAGTAACTTATTATTACCTTGGTGGGAATACCAAGGAAGGTCTGTTTTCCTAAGCTGACTTATTTTTAGTGACATGAACCAAGTGTGCTATAGAAAGCTGGACAGAAACAGCAGTAATAAGTTCCACTAACAGGGTTTAGTTTAAAAGTGACCACTTCAAACGTCTGGTCATGTTGAGCTGTACGCTTGGAGTGAAGCACCTACGACTCCTGTTGGTGATATAGGACTACTGTAGATCTCTAGTTTAGAGAGGACACAAGAATCTAGAATAGGGTCTGTTGCAAAAGTGCTTGTATTTACCATGTAGATGATCCCAGTTCACCAGATATCACTGGATGTAATATTTTCCACAAATATGTCGATCATTTTCACAATTTTTTTTTATATTACCGAAAACAAATAGCAAAAAACTAAACAAATAAATGAAATGTTATGTATTTGTACCAATGCAGCCTGTTATTTAACATGTTTGTGGGTGTGTGTGTGTGTCTGTGTGCATGTGTGGCTCAGGTCTTCTTCCTGCAGTTCCCCACCGCCCTACTCTGTGGTGAGATCAGGAAAGCCTACGTTGAGTTTTGTAACGTCAGTGCTGTTCCCGTGTGTGCTTTGCGAGTGGCGTCCACGCACCCTGATTTCTTTACCTTTGGCAGCCAGGCCACAGCGCCCCTCAACCCAACCTCAGCGGAAAACTGCTCGCCCGTTAAACCCTTATCCGCAACCGTCCAGCCGGGATCGGTGGCGTCTGAGATGTACGTTCCGGCGGAGGATTTACGCCAGCCCTCCGGTGTGATGGAGATTCCAATAGATGGCATGCTGCAGCCGGGCGAGTCCAAACAGCTGCCTCTCTGGCTCAGAGGACCAGATACGGAGGGAGTCCATGAAATCAACTTCCTGTTTTACTATGAGAGCCCTGAGAAAGGGCTCAAAATGAGGTAAAAATGAACTTGAATCATGTGTGCTTATAATTATCTTGCAAGCTTTTATGCAAAATGTTTGAATAGAGATCAACAAATAAATTCAACCATTCACAAGGCTAATTACAGTCGTGGGGTTTCCCATTCCCATTTGGAAAAATATAGGAATAGTGCAGAAGCAGTTGAGTTGACACTGAATTAAGCCTGTAACACAGCTGCTTTGTGTTCGCGTGAAATACGACAAAATCATTGAGTCTCTCTCTCTGTCTGTCTCTAGTTACCGGGTGCTACGTCACACAGTGTTCATCTGTGCCAGTCGGTCTTTAAGTGTACAAGCGTCAGCCTGCCACAGCAGCGTTCCTCCGCATCACTGTCCAAATGAGAAGGGCAGCGGGGGAGCGCTTGTCTTCATCGATGTGGAGAACATCAATACGGTGAGCTACACAGCGTTTTAAATCTAACCGTCAAGTTGGAACAATCGAGCGCGGCTCAAAACTTAATTTAATCTCACTCCCTCTGCCTCTCAGAGCGAAGGTGGCGTGCGCGAGTTCCACATCGTTCAGGTGTCGAGCAGCAGTCAGCACTGGCGCCTCCACAAGTACATCAACCCAGACAAGGATAAAGGTGTGTCAGGAGTTGCCTTTGATTCATCTCTTAGAAGGTCTATTTCCATTTGTCCGTATGTCGTTTATTGTGCGCTGCTGTGTGTAGCCTTAACAGAGTCTTTTTGCAATATCTGAAACAAAAAACAAAAGGAGCACAGATACATTCCCTTCCAAGGGGTCTCCTGTACCTCTGAAAATAGAATTTAACAAACTGTGATGCCAGACTAATGAACAAATGGGCATGAATAATTGAAGATCAACAGCAGTTTGATTTGTCCTTTAATGGCTTATCATAAGAGAATTATTACAGTACATTTTGTAATGTCTTCACGGTAAACCCAACGTTCACTTGTGCTTTAACTCAACCACGTTATGTCGTTATTCTTCTATTGCATTAGCCCAGATAGGATTACAAAAAATGCTCTAAATCATAATTCATACTTAAGCCACTGACAAGTCCAGTGTTTATGTGAGGACAGTGACAAATACCATGTTATTCTATCTAAACTGATCCGATATGTGATATCCTCTGTTCTTTTTTTCTTATTTTATCTATGTGACGTCGGTATCATTTACAGCCTTTCCTCTCTCTGTCCCTCCAGACTGTAAACTCGGCAGCAGAGAACGAGCTAAGCTGTGTTTCACGGCCACACGTTGCAAACCTCATCAAGGTATTTTGTGAAGAATTAACAAACCACATTTATGGGCTTTACTGGAAGTAGATTTACACTATTGACTAAACGTAGATTTGACGTGTTTATCTGTTGTTTCTTCCCAACCTTGAACTCTCTAGAGAAATACACCTTTGCAGACCTGAATCTGACAGATGAACAGGTAAATATAAACACACATTCATATTTGAAATGTACATTCTCATTTTGATCATTGGTAGTAGAAATATGTCATCTCATCAGTGATATAGTTGTGTCTCTGGTTACTCTTTGTGTTTGATGCTTTGCAGATATGCATGTTTGCTGTAACTGATCCTTTTGACTACTTTGGAAAAGTGGAAATCACCTCACCTCTTTCTGCTCTGTCTGTGTTAGATCTTGAGTTCCTTCACACCTCGTGCAGATTTCTTCTTACACTGCTGTCGGACCTTGGGATCTCAGGAGGTGGAAGTTGCGTCATCCAGGACGTCGTCCATGGGCAAAAATCAGGGCTCTTCGCCTACCGATGACGGAGCTGACCTCAGCAACATCGCCAAGAAGTGCAATGAGCTGGACCTTAAGATAATTGTCATGTGGAAGGTACATAAAACAAAACCAGATGATACATAACACCATGACTCTGTATCACGCTTAGTGAGGCCACTAAAAACTTATTTATGACAATATTATTTATTCAGTGAAATATTATAGCTTTAGGAAGCATTTTGTCTACTTTCAGGACTTCTGCTGATGTTTTGTAGAAAATTGTCAAAGGTGTAAAAACCTGCACCTACAGCTGCACTGTTTTTGTTTTAACATGATTATCACTGTTACCTTGTCACGTGTGACGGGCAGTTCAATCAAATGCTAAATGAATAAGCTGGCTAAACTGGCTATTATTAAAATGTCGTGGCAGAACTGTGTTGTACTGAATAACTGGACAATAATTGGACAGTCGGTGCTGTTTCCAGTTTGTGACTGTGTGTGTCTCTACAGGCCTTTGTGATTGAGGACAACAAACAACTGATCTTAGAAGGCCAGCTCCATGTGGCGCTGCAGGCCATTGGCAAAGAGGCCTCTTCTCTGACTCTCAAAGAGGTACAGCAAACACACGCAAATAAATACCTTTTTAAAATCTCAACTAAGAACGAAAATGTGTGTAAGTTAACAACGCTGAAGTTTTATCTCTGCTGTTAATAACGAAGAATATCACTGGAATTTTTATTTGAATAGTTACAGAAAGTTTGCATTAACTGCTTGTTAATGAGGTAAATAAATGCCCTGGTCAGTGTTTTGGGAAATAAAGTAGTAATGTTGTCATAGAACATGTTTCTGCTAGAGCACTGAAATCTTAATAATGTAGAATGAGCAGCTTTACACTAAAAACCTGATGGTTTCATATCACAGTGTGGGTTTAATTCATTTTTAATTAGGAGGTGATGTTACCTAGTGGTCTGTAACTTTGTGTGTGTGTGTGTTTCCAGGAAGCTCAGGAGATGGTGCTGCTGAAGTTTAAATCGGAGCTTCCTCCTCCAGTCGCGCTGCCCTCTGCAGAGCTGTCTCAACTCATCAAAACCAGTCTGCACTACCCTGAAACCTACACGCATCCATTTTTCCAAAACAGGTGAGACGCCTGTCACAGTCTGCCTTGATACGGTTCCTAGTATGTGCTTGAAGTCCATATTCATAACTATAACTTGAATATGTTTTGATAAACAGTTAAAATAACTAAAAGATATCTTCGGTATTGCTCTATAATCATAAACGTACAAACGAGAACTGCTCTCGAGTTGGTAAAGTTGTTTTTTTCCCTCTGTCCCTCTAGTCTTTGCTTGGTGCCAGTTACTCTGACTCTGTCCAACTGCTGTTTGGCACATGTAGATGTCATCATTGACTTGAGACACAAATTCACCAGGTAAGTCGATGATGTAAACACAAGTGAGCCTTCCTAATAATATTTGGCCTGGAACCTGTGTGACAGTAAAGTTCAGCTTAAGCTAATTGAAGTTAGTCAAACTTCATTCGGAATATATACATAATCAAGGTTATTCATACTTGTCTAAAATCGTTTCTTTAAAAAAAATAAAAATAAAAATAAAAAATAATGGCAACAATACACTGTTTCATCAGGAAGTATTCAGACTGCTTCCCTGTTTCAGAGCTAGACACTAAGGTGTTCTTTTTGTAGCAAGTACAGGAAAAGTTGTCAGAATTGAGCAGAGAGTATTTTTGTAAATGATAGATTTAAGTTTTCGTATTTTCTGCAGAAATGCATTAAAATAATATATATTAAACAGCTAAAAGTGGTGTAGTCTTTGCCGAACTAAAATGAAATGATGGAAAATAGTAGCTAAGGAAAAGGCGTACGGACAGGACGTCACAGGATGTGTATTTGGGGGCCAGGTGACTTAAGTGTTTTTCATACAGCTCTCCTTCCATTCATGTCTTCTCCAGCTCAGAGCCTCAGGAAGTCCACAATTCATTCGCTTGGGTTGGTCAGACCCAGCACAAGCTGCAGCTGAAGCCTCAGGAGGTGCTGTGCCTAACTCTGCAAGCCTGCTTCCTGCAGGCAGGAGTCTACAACCTCAACACGCCGCAAGTCTTCGCCAAGCCAGCTAAGCAGACTGCCATGTCTGAGACGAGGCAGCAGACGGCCAGTCCAGCTCTCATCATTATCAAAAATGCCTGAGCGGAGCATGAGGACTTGACACTTAGCAGAGCCCTCATATTACAGCACATGAAAATACTTGTTTTGTTTTTTTTTTCCTGATAAGTCCTCATATTTTTTTGGTAACAGTTACTAAAATAGAAAAACCTGATGAAACCAGATGAAGTCAGGTCGACCGTGGATCTTTCGTTTCATGCAGTTTCACTTGCGTGTACAGTCGGCTCCATATATGCAACATATTCAAGGCATACGACACCGGCACATTTGTTTTCTGTTCTAGCTGCTTACTAAAACCTTCAAGGTACAGTTGTTAAATGAATACAGGCTTAAAATTCAGTGTTGCATCCAAATTAGAAGAAAGGTTTAGGAACTATATCTACTCACACACTTCCCTATTTCCAGGTGCTCAAAAAGTTGTTTCATGAATGTGGCGTACACCGTCATTATTTTCTTCTTCAGTGAAGAAATGTGGGTTTTGCATTTGAAAACAGTTGCCGTGAATCCACATAATGTGTTTGAATGAGCTCTCTCCGCATAAGGGGGAAGCGGGAAATCCTTAGGCTGCAAAAACAAAGCTATGGGAGAGATGGCAGGAAGATTTTAAAACAAGACTTTTACGAGAGCAAAGTGCAAATTATTCATGAAACTCAAGAATACAAAGGCCAGAACTTTTCTGGCACAGCATTATTTTAACAGACAGAACTCCCGACCCAGAGGAAACCGTGCAGATGCTAGCTGCACACACAACAGAACTACAGTGCTGCCCCTTTTGTGCTTCTATTAATTCATTAGTTTAATCACATTTGAGCTCCCTAACAATCGTCGACTGTATATAAATGTTTGCAGCTTGTACAGTTTGAAAACCTGAGAGTCTGACCTTGAAGCTCATTTTGATTATATAACTAATACCTGAATGTTAGAATAACATAAATTGTGTCCAAACACATAAAGAACTAACTGCACTTCTTTTTCTGTCTGAGAATTGTTTCATGAACACGTTTGACCTGAGAACTGTCCTCATCAAACCACTCCAAAAATGTCAGAGAGGCACATTCTGGTGTTGCACCAGCTCGTACCGAAAACTCAATATTGCAGTATTGTCATGGCAACTGCCTCCACGTCTAGTACCAGCTTCTGTACTACTAGTCCAGCTCAAGCCTCACTGGCTTTTATTTCCACACGTCTGTGGACTGGTGCTGTCTCTTGTCTGTTTTAACAATGTCAGCAAAGAAAAGATTTTTCTGAAGCTGTAGTTTCGTCCGTCGCAGTGACTCTGTAATTAGCCGTTTACTTTAACAGTGTACACTTCTGTCTGCGGTTGTTCTGATAGAAAAACAAACCCCGTCTTGCTTCCTGCTCTCTGTTCATATAAGACCATTTGCTTGCTCGCGTTTCTTTTTTTTTTTTGTCAAAGACCAGTCAATGACAGTATGTGCTTCTTCTATCTACTTGACATCTTTTCTGAGAATTGTGTACTATATTTATATATATATGGAAAATTGAATGTGAATAGAGAATAAAAAAATGTTACTCTACTGGGAAGATACTGGACTGACTGGATGTAGCTTGTGTCTACATTGTTTTCTGGGTATTTTGGAGCTGTAGGAATCTATATAACAGAATTAAACATTCAGATATAACGGGTGGTTGACATATGGCATACTTAAGAACACAGTGTAAATACTAAATGAACAAAAATGTACATATGTGATATTTATTGCAGCTGAATCAAGGAGAAAACAGTTAATAATATCGACAATGGGAGATGGTGAGCTCAAAACGACGGTTATAGTAAGTCAGTGAATGAAAACGAAAGGAATGAAAGTGAGATAATGAGGAATTGACCAAACTACAGTAACTCAGATCCACCCTTTGCTCTCAAAGTGGCTGATAATACAGCCTCCAGTCATTACAGTATCTCAAAACACTATGATTTATGTTGCATATCTTAAAAAGTCACAGTCATTTTGTCTTAAGGCTTCTGTGCTCCAAATAAGTGATTACAGTGGTAAAAAAAAAATAAAAATGACATGCTGATCCCGAGATAATTTAGAAAAAGGAACTTTCAGCCCCAAGCAGCTCGATCTAAATCTAATTTATAAAACCTACTCCGCTGTGACGTGTCTTCCTGAGTCCTTGTGTCACAGCGGAGCGAGCTGAGTGTTAGTCTTCTGGTTCCTCTCCGATAGCGTCGTAGGACGGTGGCTGTCTGTAGAGACAGTAGTGCTGCGTCATGAAGAGGATGTCGAACACCACCGAGAACAGACCCAGGCCAAACTTTGTGGGATCGCCGAATATCAACATCCACTCATCTGTGAAATGACACACAACAGTTACTAACATACTAACACCATGCTCCGTCAGTCAGAAGTGGGTTATCACCAGCAGGTGAAGAGGACGAGTCATTTAAGTTATCGTACAGTTAGCGCTATCCTCTGCTTTCGTTCGGTTTTTAATTCATTAAAACTGAATAAAAGTTAAAAATTCAAGCACAGCATATTTCAAACATATTTCAACAAGCAAACTCTTGATCCTCTTTCAACATTGTGAATTAATGAAGGTAGCAGAGCTTATAAGACAATAATACAGCAAATATCTCAAAAAAATAGATGAAGTAGTAGAGATACTATTGTCCTTGCGATTTAAGCGGCGTTCATGATTCTAGGTCTAGGAAAATTATAAATTTGGCCGTAGGTGTGAGTGTGGTTGTCTGTCTCTCTGTGTTAGCCCTGTGATAGACTGGAGACCTGTCCAGGGTGTACCCCGCCTCTCACCCAATGACAGCTGGGATAGGCTGTAGGCACCACACAGCCCTTCACAGGACAAGCGGTTACAGAAGATGAATGAATGAATGAATGAATGAATGAATGAATGTTTCACTATTGATGAAAGGACTGGCTAGTGAGAGTCAAGCAATTTAAAATAACGCTGTCACATAACAAGTTATGCTGAGACTGACAGTCTAGAAGAAGTTACTCATAGAGGAAGGCACAATGCAGTGATTACCGTTGTTGTAGGACTCTAAGATCATCTGTAAGATGCTGAGCGTTCCACCAGTGAAGTCCAGCAACACATTGCCAATACTCCATCCCTCCGTGCTCTTTCTCCTGTAGTTCATGTAAGCCTGGAATCACAGCCATAAAAAAATTACAACAAACATAATATAACAGTGGACTGAATTCTAGCCTTCATTGCTGTGTGTTCCCCTGTGTGGACAGATCTCATTTAGGCTTGCACATCACTTGAGACACTTGAGTTTTATTCCTCTCTTCATTTTAAAACTGCTCAAGCTCCATCAGGGTGCACGGGGATCAGGCGTAAATATAACCTTTTAAGGCCGGGTGCAGATTCTCTATTGCATTGAGACGTGGGCTTTGAATTGGCCGCTGCAGAACATTCAGCTTGCTGTCTTTAATTAAACCATGTCTGCGTAGCCGTATGCTTCCTGTCATTGTCTTGCTGGAAAATAAATCTTCTCGCAAATTTACACTCGACCTGGGCATGAATTGCCTCCAGGGTGTCCCGGTATTTTGCTGCATATGATGCAGATGTCTCATCAAACTAAAGAACCTTCTTCCAGTTTATGACAAGATTGATTTTTAACCTTCTTAAACGGTGAAGCTTTGACCTTCCTCACTACTCTCCTTCTTGCATGGTTAGTCAGTTTGTGAGGACGAGATGCTCTTGGCAGATTTCCACACGTCACGTCACGAAGGATTGAGCTGAGGTGACTTTTTTTTGCATCCATGCCCAGACTTATACCATTTAATAAACTATTCTTGATGTTTCTTGGAGTGCTCTTCATGGTTTACTCGTAGCCCTGAATTCAGATTAATACCGGACCTCCTAGTCGACTAGAGCAACTTGAGACACAGCATTCAAATGACATATTTTTACTTAATTGCCATGCATTCTTGAAATCTGTTTTCACTTAGAGAGCAAAGAGTTTTAGAGAGTTTTATCTTAAATCATACCAACGTTGCAACTATATTTCTGTACAGGTCTCCGTCATGTGTTTTGGGACCTAAGCGTGCATTGTGTATCACTCACCTGTGGCACATATTTGACCAGAGTGACTGCTAGTTTAATGTAGGAGAAGTAGTAGAGGTAGTCCAGCCAGGTGATGCTTTTGGCTATAGCTACAAACAAGCTGATCAAAGCAAATGTCCAGCCAATCCCCAACAAGACCATGGCCACCCGGGAGACTCTCTGGCCGCCCCTCTGGAACAGAGAACACGCAGGTTTACACACAGTGAAGAGTCAAGGCTATTGGATTTGCATGAAATTGTATCCTCACGACCGCAGTCACATTGGTAGTTAAAAGAAATGCAAATATAATAAAGGAAAACCCTTCACTCATTTGACTGAGGTGATGTTGTATCTTTCCATACGTCTCTCTCAGATTAACAGTTGGAAGGTTGTGATGCCACAGTGAGGGTCTGTACAATGTCTGGCACATACACAAGGTGACACTTTTAAATTTGAATAATGCCAAATCTACTTTTTCAAACTAGTTTTTCGGATGCAAACCAGTCTACTGAAATGGTTCTGCACTGAGGAATGGGTTAAAATTAATCCAAGTTGCTGCAGACGACTGATGAAAAGTTACTGGAAATGCTTGCTTTACGTTCACTTACTTTTGCACAGATATGAACGAATGATCCATTTTCTTGAATCAAGAAATAAAAAAACATTACATTTCTGTTTTTGTTTGATTGGGTTCTCTTCATCTACTGTCAGGACTTTTGTGAAAATACGCAAAACTTTGAGTAATTTTTTTTTTGTTGCAGAAATGTCAAAAAATCTGAGGGGTGCAAATACTCACTTGAATATGTTTTAGTTAATAGCTCAAATTAAAAGTATACAGCATTATTAATGGATTAAAGGACACCCACCAAGATTTTGCCCTAGAGCTAAGAGCCACAATCTAAATGTACGACGACTTCCTACGTACTGGGACGTGATCATTCCGTCTGCGTACACATACCTCATAGATAGCAGCCTGGCAGACGTAGATCAAGCAGAGCACGACAGCATGGAGACTGAAGAACACATCATTAGCATCGACTGGGTTAATTCCATTGGGGTTCTTCTTCAGAAACTCCTCCTGCAGGGCAGGCGAACAGCAGATTAACAACAGACGCTATTCACTGGGTACGCATCACTTAAAATTCACTGCAACTCCAAACTAAACCAAGTCTACAGTTCAGTCATTGTGTATGAACTGATCAAGTTACCTTAATGTACGGTACCCAGAACAGCCCTATGTTGAAGACACTGTAAGCGATGAAGCCAGTGAGGTTGAGGGCCAGGAAGTCAAAGTTGAGACCTACAACACTGGAAACAAACATGCTGGTTATAGTATGATTTTTCCCCTCTGCCATAAATTGTATCCCCTGGTTATAACCTACAGTCTCTGTCCTACTGTCAGGTGTTTTAGTTCTTCTCTAATAGCTCTGGATCGTCTTCATTCATAGCAAAGGTTACAGGAGGATACACATTACATTTACTCGAGCAGCTAAGAAGAAGAATGCAGGACCACCTCTTTTTTTATTAAACCACTGGGGCACAGCTGCCCTTTGTTATTTGTTCATATCATTTTAAGACCTTCTCCTCACAGACGTTTTGCAAATATTTGTTAAAACACTGACTCCTAAATACTTAAACTAAGGCTGTCACATGCATTGGAAAGCAAGCAGAATCTGAAGTGCACTCGTAGTAAATAACACTTATCTCGTGGAAGGCAATAAATCACCCTGTAGAATAAAAACTGCCAAAAAATAAATCCCTTAAGGAGTTTCAAAGTCCTGCCAAAGAACAAAGTTAACGGTATTTACTGCTGACGTGAGCCGCGTTATGTACACAGCAGGGAGCGGAGATGTAATACAAACTGGAACAATATCCCTTCCAGGTACATTTAGCGTGGCTCATTTGTGATGCTGATCAAGAGATGCTAAACAACTAGTTCATGTATTTGTGTCTTCCAGGCTGGATTAGTGTGATTCATTATTGACTGGCTGTCCAAACAGCTCTTTAAAAAGCTCTGATTTAAAATCCTGCAATGGGAGTGCCGAAGGGAATTAGCAGGAGAGATCATATTACTCCAGTTTTAGCTTCTCTTCATTGTCTCCCTGTAAAATCCAGAAAATAAATTTAAAATCCTCCTCCTCACATCCAAGGCCCTTAAAGGCCTAGCTCCATCGTATCTTAAAGACCTCATTTTACCAAATCAACGCAATAGACCACTGTGCTGTCAAAGTGCAGGCCTTAATTGAGGTTCCCAGAGTTTCAAAAAGTAGAATGGGGAGGTAGAGCCTTCAGCTATCAGGCTCCTCTCCTGTGGAACCAGCTCCCAATTTGGGTTTGGGAAGCAGACACTCTCTCTACTTTTATGGTCAGGCTTAAGACTTTCCTTTTTGATAAAGCTTATAGTGAGGGCTGACTCAGGTTACACTGAACTATCCCTTAGTTATGCAGCTATAGGCCCAGGCTGCTGGGGGAAGCACCTCTCCTCTAATTTCTTCTCTCTTACTAAAAAAAAACAGTTTCTCTTAAGTTTCAGCTCACAGTTTCTTTTAGAAAATGCTGATATAATTGATATAATTCAGAATTAATTCAAAGAAAGACTGGAAATGCACTATAATAAATCACCTAACACAAGACTACCCACCAACCCTTCTCTACAGGACCCCACTGCAGTCATGCAAGGTTCGCAAAGTGACTGCCAGCGGTCCGCTCACAAATGCAAAAGAAAAATGTAGATATATTAAAAGCAAAGCAGAAGACACACATACAACTACCTTTTCCTCCTCCAGTTTTCCCAGACTTGAGGATAGAACGAAATTGACCAGGCCAGAAAGTAAATCCAGCCAATCACTTGACTGATTACTGAGAGGATGTTGCTGTGGACGACTATGAAGCGGATCCTGACAGACAAACTGGAAGAGAGAAAACCTGGGTTACAGACACAGAGAAACTGGACAGTGAAACAATATGAAAATAATTCATAACACACTATTACAAACACCCAGGTATTCTGGTGGGCCTTGCTCTTTGTACAACCACTTTCAGTCAAATTGAATCATGTACAGAGCAGCGGTTCTCAATCGATTTACAGGCGCAAAACTTTTGAAGCAGGAAATGTTTCAAGTTTACTGTAGGAAAGCAATCAGAGCAGTGGAAAGTGCAGAGCATTGTTTCAGTATCAACTAGGGGTTGTACCGACTAGTCGACTTCACTGCTGTACCGTGACGCTTTAAGCAGGAAGTCGACTAGTTGCCGATCACGTGACAATAACAACATGGACATCTCCGAGAAGACGGGTGAGGAGCCCAGTCTGTCATTGCAGCAAACTCATATTGATTTTTAATTAATTAATTGAATTTATATTAACGAATAATGTTGGACACATGGAGCAGGATACAATAAAATAAAGATGGAAATAAAGTTCCTCTGTGAAGATGTACCCACCCGTCGAGCTCTGTGCTGTTGCTGAACAGGTACGTGGTCACCTGACCGACATCGCGGGCTGTCACAGTGAAATTGACTGTGTTGGCCTTCACTGGTAGCAACACCTTAACAACAGCAAGAAGAGCACAAACTCAACAGGTTAACTTTTTTAGCAGCAACTTATTGACAGACCTCCCATCACTGGCTATTGTTGTCCGTTGCATTTTCAAGACCACCGTTTCTTTATTTTCATCAGTTAGATTCAGGGAGTAATCGATGTAATATTGTTAGAGTGTTGCATTGAGCTTAGTTTGTTCTTACAGAGCAATTGAGACAAGGTTCTGGAAATCAGCAGCAAGTATTGGCACTATTGCTTTGCTGTGGTTCATGTACGAGTGTTGTGTATGTGAACAACAAGTTCAGTTTGTTCGACCGTCTATATGCTGAGAAAGAGCACTGCTGCTGCCAGATTAAACACACTCTGGGGGCAGTCAACAAACTACCTATCAGACAGTTTGACTTTCAAAGTGGTCCTCAGGTAAACTGCTTGGTTACACAATTACAATCGTATAAATGGTAGTTGTGCCTAGATGTGAATACCCCCTTATCAGTGGGCATCCTCTAGGACAAAAGTGGAACGCTACAGGACAAGGAAACGAGCAAAATCACACTTTGTCAACAAGGATTATATTTCTCAGCAGAATAAATAGTGCAGCACTTTGTGTGCAACAACCACCTCAAGGGTCTGTCAAACACCTGCTTCCCGGAGAGAAGTTACTATACAAAGTGCTGACTGTCTGTCGTCTTTGACATAACGTGGTACATACGCCGGTACAAAGTTCAGTGATGACTAAACACAAGTGTCTCTGCTGCGTTACCTGCTCAGGCAGTGTGATAATAGAGGAGTTCAACTTGGAGCTGTAGGTTACGTTGAAGTAAATCACTGTTGACTGGTTGACAGGTGAACTAGAGACAGACACAGAAACAACAGTATAACAGAACAGTTACACAACTAACAGCTCCTTTCACAATTAACAGTAAGAGCTGCAAGGATCTGGACTTTAATTCAAATAAGTAAAATAATCTTTTAGCTTTGTATTGATGTTTGCTGTTAGATAAAATCAAATAAATAGCTTTAGTACAGGGTGGACCGGACTGAATTTATTAATGCAGCAGTGGATTTAGACTAGAATGTATTAGGGAACATTAAGTATTAACCAGTTAATTTTAGTTGAAGCTTTACAGTTCACTGAATTCAGATTTAACTTTGACTCTTTCCACTATTCACAAGTCTAGTTGCTCAATTTTTGTTTTTATTAACTTTCTGGGGACCTGGGTCTAGATAAGCTGCAAAAATAGGTGGACATAACTTATGTTCAGTGAGCAATCAGTTGACATTTGCAGTGGTCTGGTGGTGTGAAGTGATTCAACATTAGCATGTTTAACTACCCTTTTTTGAGTTTCCCCGTTTATATTCCGCTTGTGTCTCACTACTATACAGTTTCAGGTTAAGAATTATTTTTGTATGTATCGTCAGTTAAGCTCAATGCTTGATGCAGCACTGTCTTTCAGCAGGTGTCCTCTGGCCTAAGGCATTCATCCTCTCTGGCTACATACATAAATACATATTTTAGTCTCCTTGGTAAAAGTGACTGCTCTCACACCAAATTGATTTTCTTTTTTGTTTAAAACTTGATTAGTATCTGCATATTTGAAGCGTATCATATGTTGCCCTCTTTGTACCCGAATTACCTGAATTCTCATGGTTGTATTTCATCTCATGTTTTTATGGGCCTGTCTATTTGCAAATTGCCAAGTCTCACAAAGTTTCGACACGGCAAGAGCCAAGCGGTGTGTGCTGTGCAGGAGCCCTTTTCTGTAATGTGAAGACTTCTGAAGATTTTGCATAGACTGTGACTCTGTGGTTACCTGGAAGTAATAGTGGTGGTGGCATTAGAGGATACCTGAAGTGTGACAGAACCGGGAGCCGACAAACACACTCTGGAGGAGTCTAAATGGCAAAGAGAGGAATTCAGCAAGAAAAGATTAATGCAAAAATGCCCAGCAAATCGATCGGCATCCAATCATACTATGTCTTGATATCATTATAAATCATATTTGTTTACAATTTTACATTTTCATCCATCAGTGTAACATTTTAAAAACCTTTACCTTCCAAAGAGGGTTAATCTTTTTCAGGGGAAACTCATATTTTTTTACCAGAGCAAATGAAACACAGTACATCTCTCACAGTGAAGCTGATGAATTCTCTGTGAAAAAGGAAAGAAGCCATAACAGTCAGTCACCAGAGATGTTGGTCAGCATCCAGAGGAGCAGCAGCTGAGCAGGTAGCCATCTCTTTGTCAAGCCTTGACCGGCCATCTGGAAAATGACATAAAGTGAGTTAGCAATAAGAGCCACCTAATTCACAATACTTTACAGAGGACATAAACTACTAGTAAACACATAACCTGGAATTTCTAAAGTCATCGCCTCACATGGAGCGCGTGTCATTCAAGATTAAAGTTTGTTACACTCGCCTGCAAAGGAAGATGTTAGTCTGATGAACTTGTTGGTGTCTATCCACAACTGGATAGTGATACTCTAAGCTAAATATGCTGGCTGCGAGATTTCCAACAAGGACAAGTACCTTATCTTTATGACCAGAGCAGCAATTGCCTCTGGTCATAACACCCACGGCAGCCTTCAAGAGTCTGTGCTTTTCCAGTACAACTGATGATCATATTGAAATTTTTGTTCTGCAATTCAGCCAATAGTCAGAGATTAGTCATGCCAGCGCCTCCGAATCACGAGTGCACATATTTTCGCATATAGCACAACAGCAGTAACTTTATTAATTAATCAACTAAAAATTGTTGACACGTCGCTTAGTAGAATAAAACATTATGGAATTTAGTTTAAGCATTTTAATATACTCCAATCAGCCACAACATTATGACAGGAGAAGTAAATAACATTGACCATCTTGTGACAACTCGGTGTTCAGCTGGGAAACTATTGGACCTGGCATTCAGAGACCAGACCAGGCACCCCCACCCCATAGAAATGACACTCCTTGGTAGCAGCAGCCATCCCCAGAAGGATGTAGCCTGACACAGACACACACACAAAAACGGTTTAGGAGCAAATACGAAAAACAGCACAAGGTGTTGACCTGGCCTCCAAATTTACTATATCCCAAACTGATCAAGTATTTGTAGGGGGCACTGGAACAAGCCTGATCCACAGAGGCCCCTCCTATCAACCTATAGGACCCACTAACAACATCCCAGACACCACAGGACACTCTCAGAAGGCCCATGTCTATTCTCCAATGAGTCACAACTGTTTTGGAGGCACAAGGGAGACCTACACAATATTAGGAAGGTGGTCATAATGTTGTGGCTAAGTGGTGCATGCAATTCTACAAAGAACATCACATTATCTATTTAAGTTTTACTTAAAAGAAAAAAAAAGAAATATTCTAACACCTCATAAAGACAGTGCTTTGAAATGCATCAAAAAACTACAAGATCAACAGCTGCTCTTCAGAAAACTCAGTTCCCCTTTGTTATAGATTTGTTTTAAACGTAGAGCAAGACGAATGAGGTAACACACCACATATGCCCCATTCAGACTTTGCATTAACTTCCATCCTGAGTCAATCTGAGCTCATGCAGTCCATTTAAAGTACAGGAATGAACACAAACAGGACCAGCTGAAGATGCAAAGACAAAATAATAGTGTAGCATCTGGCAGCTGCTGCGGACTTTATGAAAGGTTTTCATTTCCGATGTGATCTCACCTCATTCTACAGTAGGCTACCCATCTCAGTTTATCTCCAAAATCACGGCTGATACCCGGAACTGAATGAAGTTATCATTAGATCATTATTTATCTTTATATTGTTTTCTCATTAAATACATTAAGCGCATAGACACATTAAACGCCAACAAGGATAAGGGACTGACAAAGCTGCTTTAAAATATCTGAAAAAGTAAAAATAAATACAACTGAACATTGACCGACTGGCATCGACAACTTACAATGCTTGTCACAAGACGAGACAGTTCTTCTTCTTTTTCCTTCTTCTTTTTTTGTTGTTGTTATTGTCTTCTTCTGCTACTGTTTCTGTTGGTAGTTTTGGAGCTACTGGGAGTATTGCTGCCCTCTGCAGGATAAAATATTTACAGAATATATATAAACTTTATTAAGAAATACAATACAGTGCAATGACAACCGCCAGGGGGCTACAAACATTTCAGAGGCAATAGTTCAGAATATCATATTACGCAAATACATTGAAAAGAGCTCATAAGGCCAAAGTCTTAGTGGCTGTAGAATGTCTAATAGTTTTATTTTAGTGCTTGACCTCATTTTCAAAGATGGAGAAGAGTGGTTTTTGATTAGTGTATCGACATTTGTGGATATGCTATCTGGCTATTTGTTTAATAAGATTAATGATATAGAATTGTTTTTTGTTTTTGTTTTTTGCTTTTTTTGCAGATGGATGGTCAATGAAGCCAAACAATATATGTTCAAGGCAAAAGGAAACATGTGGTTCAATACAAGTAGAAGAAGTAGTAGAATGCAAGTTGCAAATATCTATCCATAATTTGGTAGAGAAAGGGCAAGACCAAAATAAATGGAAAACATCTTCAGGGTGTCCTTCACAGAACGAGCAATTTGCATCTTAGATGGGTAAATTCTGTGAATTATAAGTTTAGGCCTCCTAATTTAGAAAAAAATAAAGTTTGGTATGAAGTTCCAGACTGAAGATGGGTTGTTTTATTCAATTTAAGGTAATAGAGTCTTTTACAGGTATATTACAAATAAAAGGGATGTCACAATATTAAAGAGTAAGCAATTCACATTTCTTTATGTTCAAGCAAAATCCAGATGCAGCAGAGAAAGTATGTATCAAATCAATAGGTTAACGTATCTGCGAGACATTATTTTAAAAAAATATTATTAAATTATTAAAAACATAATTTTTTTTAAATAATGTCGTATCATCAGCCAGTTGATGATACCTCCTGTCCAAAAAGGTTCATTGAAGGTTGCCACGCATAATCCTCACATTCCTAGGGAAAAAAAGACACAAAAGGTGACTTATGGAAAGACATATATATATATATATAATGTGTATTTCATTTGTTAATAAATGTAACTATATAAAGGGTCAGTCATCTAATTTTTAATATGCTTAACATCCATTGACCATATAAAACAAGAAATATCACCAGTAATCACCATGGCAACCATCTCCGCAATTGCCATGACAACCATCATACCAGTTGGTGTCAGTATTTGGAATTTCCGCTGCCAGTAACTTTAAATAAACGTAGAAGAAGTAGAAAACGGAAGCGCAAACCGGAAATGTTCCGAGCGGGCGGGAACTTGGAAATTCGAGTGTTCAAAGTAAACAAATATTATTATTACGAATTTTACTTTGGTTTATTAGAATAAAGACAAATCTTTCACGGGCGCGGTGTAATTTCAAGGACTGTAATCGGCTAAATGCTGCCAGCGACTGAAGCAAACTACCCTAGATGACAACGCTAGCTAACTATTGTTGACAGGTTTAGCTAGCCCGCTGCAAGTTGTTGTTGATGTCAGGATGGCGGACAGAAATCTTGTGATGGAGTTGAAACGCTGGGCGACGGAAGAGTTTAATCTCCCCCCGGACAGCCTGCCTCATGACAGCTATTTTAAAACGTGAGTATATAACGTTGCTTTACCGTTTATTAGTGTATTACTTGAACTTCTTTACAATTAAAAATGTGCAACTTTGAACTAATGCTGATGATTTGCTTTCCAGGCTCTGTGTTGGCACAGGAAAGTCAATATGGAAATATATAATCCAACATGTTTATCAACAGAGGTCAGTTGTTGTTCTTTAACCTCTTGGTCATTAACCTAATGCCTAGAGTGCTGCTGATTTAATCTATGTCTTCCCATAAATCACCTTATCGTTTGTAAATAAACTGCAGTCCCTCGCCTGTATGGATCTCACGTTGATGAGGGAAAAACAATTAATTGTAGCTTATTGACTGTCTTTTTTTTTTTTTTCTAGGAATGTGAGGATTATGCGTGGCAACCTTCAGTGGTATCCTTTTTGGACATGACTGAATATTTTGTGGACTTCTCAACTTCATGTCAGATTCTAAAGTTCAATGAGAGATTACTCAAACCGGAGACAACCGGTCTTTTCCTCACTACTCCCTGCATGTTAAGAACATGGTCAGCGTGTGAAGAGTCGGCACCTGTCTAGAGCAGGATTTATGCTGTTTTTAGCCATGTTGTCCAATAAATGTAGACTTTATACATTCTAATATCCAGTAATCTCCTTAACATTTTGATCTTCAAGGTACAAAGTACTACAAGATAACGAGGTAGGTTACAATTTGTTCCCCCCTCCCCCCTGTAGTTATAAATTATTTATTTTCTGTGATCTCACTAGTGATTAACAAACCCGCGTTTCAGTATACAGAAAGCGTGTTTGTGTCAATTGGTATGTTTGCATGTTCAGCTCAAGGATGCTGAGGGTCAGAGCGAGACTGCAAAACGGAGAGAGCTCCAGAGGAAGATAGAGCAGGTGAAAGCTGAGATCAGTCACCTGGACTCTCAGATCAGTGGAACAGGGGAACAGGTGGCCGCACAAGGTTAGTCACTCATGGTGTGGACGGGGCATCATTTGTGATTAATTCTGTTTATTGTATTATATTTCATTTTAAAATATCGAGTGAGTACTAACTTTAGAAGAGAATACAAATATTTCCATTTTCCGATACTTATTATTTTTGTCAATAAGATACATGTTTACATATCTATTAAAATATCAGAAAACTGTGATAAAGATGTTTTGAGGTCTCAAGGAGTCTCAAACCTTAATACTGTACTACTTAAGATACTGCAGGCAAATCTTTAGAGTTGACAAGATTATTTTCTCTTGAAATTTTCTGTGTTTGAATAGTTGTAATATTGCTGAGGATTTCTATTTCTTTTATAATACAGAACAGTCAATCAGTCGTACCTGGGCCCAGATGGAGGACTGCAAACGCAGAGAGCTGTTCCTCCAGGCCTTCGGGCAGCGTAGCGTCGAGGTCCGCAATGTGCTCTCTGAAGACATGCAAAAAATCAGTGGGCACTGTCAGGAACTGGAACAGATGTCTAGGTAAGGCAAAAAAACAAAGCTTTTAATTGAGATCCTTTCCACATCTGTCACAAATCGCATAGAAATTCACTCTATTAATACGTACTCTTACTTTTGTTGTTTTGTGTTGCAGAAAATCAGAGATTGAAGTGGTGTTTGATGACAAGCCTTCCAGCAGTAGAGATGATGACAAGCTCAACTCCAAAGTAGCATCAGAGGCACAAGTCCTGGTAAGAGCTGCATAATACTGAGCTGAGTTTACAGTGCTCTTCATCCTGTAACCCTGAATATTACTGCTATTCATGTCTCAATCAGAATCTTAGGTGAGATGCATCAATTAATTATTCCTGGTCTTTTCTTGTCTAGACTAATTTCTTGTTATAATAGACCAAGGACACATGTTTTATACGTTTGATTTTCTTTTTCCAGCTTATTGACAATTCATTTAAAATTGGCAATGAGGAAAATAGTCAATCAGTTAGCAACCTTCACTAAAGTTAAATTCAGACAAACATACCTGCAATACTTGAATGAAATCATCAGTTTATTTTCTTTATTCCATTCAGCGTGAAGTGAGAGAGCTGTGTGATGAAAGAGTCCACTTCTTTCAGTCTTTACAAGAAAGTGAACTGAAAACACAGAACGCAGCCAAACAGTAAGGACCACAGTGGAAAGGTTATTTGACACCTTTAGTTTTTTAAATGTGATCTTCCTTTTTCAGTTCTTCTTTGTGTTTTTCTATCAGTATACCCCGTGAACAGAGGACTGCTTTGTTTCAGTACTGGCTGAGTGCTGTGGAGGTAGGCGTGTTTCACAAAATATTTTTCTACTCGTGTATTCTCTTATGTTCAGTGTTTGACCTTGATTTAACATGCTATTGCTTGTCATGTCACCAGAACATTTTGGCCAGTTACCCCCAAAAACATGTCCTCTCAGCGCTGCAATATTTAGCTTCACAAGAGCAGAAGGAATTACTAGATGCTCTGGATGTAAGACAACTGCGGTAAGACAACAACCAAATGATTGTAATCTCTTATCATGTTGTGTCAGCAGGTGTTTTCATTGTGATTCATTTTTGTGACATTCTGCAGGTTCCGATATGAAAACAATCACCTACTGGACGTGTCTACAGAAGAGGACAATGAGTTACCACCGGTTAATTCCCTCTTAGAGGTGTGAGACACGGACTAATATGAGTGTATAATATGACAATATTCAGGAAGTTCACACCAGAAGAAATTATGTCCATGTGTTTTGTTTTAATTGGTGTGTGTTTGTTGTTTCAGGCGGCTTGGGAAGAGGTGAAGCAGAGTTTGGTGGAGTTGGCCCAGACTCGCTCCAGAGTACAGCAGCTCAAAACCCAGTTGGAGGCCCGTAAGAAAGAGGCTGTGCAGGAGGTGTCTGTTATTGCAGAGGACCTACATGAAGACACCATGGCACTGTAAGCAGACTTACATCCATAGTCCATTCTTATTGAGCAATCTATAGTTACTCATTGAATAATACTGCACTTTGGGACAGAGTTTCTCATTATAGAAAATAAGTCAGATAAAATTAGAAAATTTTATTTGACCAATGCCTTAACAATAGGTTATCATTTAGTTGTTTTTTTGTTTCATTTTAGTTGCATTTTGTCTGTATACTCTCTTATTTACTTCGCTTTTTTATTTTTCTTGGACTTTGGATTGTTTTTAGTTCCACCCTTGATGTGGAACTGCAGTGTGCGATGCAGGCAGCAGCCAGGGATCATATCAGAGACCACTGTATCCAACTTGACCAACATGCCAGAAGCCGACAAGAGGCGCTAAGAAAACTCCATAGCCAGTGGCAAAGCATTCTGGACTTCAGAGAACTAGTGGTGAGAGTTAATGGACAAAACAAGACTTTTTTCTCTTTTGCCAGGCTTCTTTTCTTCTCCACGTATTGGTATCAGTTTTGTAAGTGTTGTTAAGAATATATATTTATATATGTGTAAAATTAAACCTATTGGTTTGATTTGTGAAGTCAAGGGCTGTCAGTATTTCAGCAACATGTCAGTAAGCATGTCTTACTCTTGTGTCTCTGCAGGATCTCAGACAAGAACAGATCAGAGGTTTGATTAAGGAGAACTCAACAGCCAAGACACAGCTGATTCATCTTCACAGAGAGGTCTGGATGTTCTCTATTTATGACTTTATGATTTTTTTCCCCTCCTTTCTGTGGTGAAACTAATGTTATGGTCTCCTTAGGGTAGAAGCTTTTTCCACAAAATCACATTTTTTATGGCATATCTTAAGGGTTTTCCCCTCTGTCTTATTTCAGATACAGGAATTCATTCAGAGCAATGTTGTGCCACAGTTTGAAGATGTCATCAGAGCTGCCAACAGTCTAAGAAACTGTGTTTCTAAGGAGGCCAAACAGCTGGGAACTGTTTCGCTTCTTTCTCTGGACCGCAGGACTGTTGAAGGGTAAGATTTTTGATTAAGTTTAGAGGTTTTATTTTATTTTAAATGTATAATTGAGATTGAATGACAATGGTTTTATACTGAAAATCAATACCTTAATCTAGGAGGGTACAGTTACTGTGCAAAAATAGAAAATAATTTTTCCTCTTTTTTTTTTTTTTCAGAATGCAAAGAATTCCTGCATCGTGGTTGTCCATCAATCGTTTGCTGTCCCCGACCTTCAGCAGCTTGTGTGAGAGCCTTGCATTTCCTTTGTACAAGGTTAGTGTTGGCGTACAGTGTTGTATAATCTGTTATAACAATGTCTTCTTCCCAGGGCAAGAATAAATACTCAAGTTAAACTGTTCTGTGTTCTGATTCAGGTACTCATTCATAATTGTGGTTCATTAATTAATTTCAAGCAATTTAATTTCAGCTACAGCTGTCCAGGAGCAGTTGTTGCATGTTACTCCCTCTCATTCCTGTCATCGGTCTCCTGACCACAGTGTCCCAAAAATAAAAGTAAAAAAGTGACTGTGATCTTGATCAATAGTATTGTGCAGTATTTTGAGATATTTTCCATTGCACATTACCAACAAGGGCATGTCTGACTGGTTCTGGATTCATTCTTCAGCTGACATTAGCCCAAATGTACAACCAGAGTCATAAAGAACTATCTTCATCTACAAGAAGAAGACACTGAAATGGACCAAATCTATAAGTCTTGAAAAAACAAGAGTGTGCAAGTGTACTGGGGAGCACGGTTTAAAAATGCTGTGTATGTAGATGGGAATGTGACAACTGAAACTGACAGATCAATATTGCAAATAAGCTGTTCAATTCATTTGTGTGTTTGTGACAGAGTACTTTATTTTTTAATTTAAACAACCGCGTATTTTAGTTCAGATGTTATTTAACAAAGTGCATTAGTGTTCATGAAGTGTAAATGTGTGTAAACAAATTAAATAGTTTCCCCATGATTGCTCTGAGTGGTTAGGATGCACACGCTGATCTGCACTCAGCTTCTGCAGTTGTGTTCATGTCTTAGCCTTAAGATGCTTATAAATATTACCATGCAGCCTCAGATCGGAAGTTTTCCTGTGAGTGGCTGCTATATTTCTACAGAAGTATTTTCTATAAAATTTGTGCAGGCAGTTGCTCTTTAAATGTTCCCAGAGGGGTTTTGATGAAGTGGCTGACAGCCATCATTTTCTGATTATCTTCAGCTCTTACAGCGTCTGTGTAATTTTTCCTTTTCTGCACGTGCAGTAAATTTCACTGAATTTCTTCTTCTTTGTCTTTCTCTCCCTTTGATGCAAACCAACTTTCCTCCCTCAGGCTCCAGAGGAGTTGTGTTCCCAGTCGCGTTCCCAGCAGCTCGAGCTGCGTTTTCTCCGTCAGTTACTACAACTTACTTCTGCTACTCTGCAGAAAACTAAGAAGGAAGTCGAGCAGCGGCTGCACACATCTGATCAAAAAGGTAATCAGGGGAACAGATCAAGAGCAGCTTTATCAGGCTGTTTCTATGTATCACTGGATGTCTAAATGAGATCTTTAGTTCTAGTAACAAAAATGTTGTCTGTCTACGCTATGCCCCCCTAGCTCTTCTGTCCAGAGTTATGGAGGAGGATCAGAAGCTTCTGAAGTCATTGGTACCACGAGTCAGAGGGCTCACCCAACGCTGTGCACAGGGCCTATCTTATGGGGACCAAGTCAAGACTGCAATCTCCTACTGGTGAGGCATATTTCTGAAGTAGATAGTCTATTTTAATACAGTAAGTGCACCCAATTCAGTAGTGTCCAATCTGGATGCATCATTTAATTTGTATTGTTAAACATTTTACATTATCTTGCTGAGATCTAGGTATCACCCCCCTAAGACACAGCTCTTTTCTGTCTAACCATGTTGACTGAACCACATCTACAAGTGAAAATAAAAGTGAACAGAAAGCCAAACTTTTCAAGAATATTTGCATCAAACAACCTAATTAGAATATGAAGATTTTTACACAAGTTTCCAAATGAGTTGTCTGGAAAACCTATGTTATTTTTGCATTTGATAATGTGTCTAATTTTGTACTCTTGCTGCTTTTATTGCACTGTTTTCCAGAAGGACCATGTTTTATTTTTAGTTCACGCCCTCACTCGTGTAGCTCTCTGGTTAATTTGTTGTTTTATGTGTGTCTTTACATGTAGGTGGGATAAACCAGCCCAGCATGTCCTGCCAGAGGTCAGTAAAGGAGGGCTGACTTATCAGCAGTGGCTGCAGAGGTGGAAACTAGCTGCCATGGCCTTCAGTTGAAAAATATGACGGAGCATATTTTAGCACCTTTCAGTGGCAAAATGACCACACAGCAGTAGATAGGAAATGCACAAATGGTGGTTGCTAAATCACGTTTACTCTGTTTCATACCCATCATCACTACTAATGGTTTTCAATGTGACAGTCATTAATAAATAATTTTAAATCCACATATTTGTTCTTGTGTCTTCCTTAAAAACAAAATGAAGTTGTGTCAGTTGTTCCTGGGTTGGGAAAACAAGCTAAGCCCAAGCTGGATTTGTTCACATGCCTCCTGGAGGAGCTGTAGATGTCTGTCAATAAGTCGGTGTTGATCAGTGTCGCAGTCCGGGCTCCGTCCATGGTTGATCTGGTATTTGTGGGCACAGTGTGGAGTGTGGTGTAGCCACGGTTAGCATGGAGCTACATTGTTCCTTTGTAGCAGTGAAGGGGGAGTGGAGCTATCTGATTCTTGTGAGCTTAGCTCCGCCCACCTTTGCGGCTGCGCAGTTCAATTTTTCACTCCTCTTTTTTTTCAATTTTTCACTCCTACTCGAGCTTCCGGACGCCAAGACAGACCGCTGCCGCCGAATTTAAAGAGACAGTCGATAGTTATTTTAAATACGATAAACGGCAACCATTGTCCCTGAGCTTATTTTCCGACGCTCCTTGCCTCAGCTTGTTTAATTCGATGGTGATGTTTAATCAAAGTCGCAGCGAGTAGCAGCTTGTCTGTCATCACCCTCCACTCTGCTGGATTTCCCGTCCTTTTTTCGCCTCTGTGCCCGCGACTGTCCAGCTAGGCAAAGTAGGGTTGCTTGCTGGCAGGCTGGCTTCCCGACCGAGAGCGAGGTTTGTCGGCTAGCCAACAACTGGAGGTAACACCGAAGCTTCCCTCTTAAGTTGTGGTAGCGGCTTCCGAGCCTCCCCTCGCCGGGATAATGGCGAAGATTCAGGCGCACAGCACCGCGAAGCAAATAAACCAAATCCAAGACAAGCCTTACGTTATAACACAAAAGCAAGTGCAGCAGCAGCACTTCCAGAAGCTGAAGGTAAGCAGACAACGGACACGACAAGGGAAAAGTCCCTCAGAGTCAGAACCATTTTGTTCGTCGCTTCATTGCATTTGAGGCTTTTCTCTTTCTCCCCTGTCGTCGAGAGTAGTGAGAGCAACGGCTGGCTAACGTTAGTTAGCTCGCTGGCCTATTAAAAGTAATTCATTGCTAAACAGCTAAACACTGACGTTTGAGGTTAGACGTGAACGCTGTAATTCATTAATAGATGTGTGAGTGACAGTCGGGTGACACAGTTAGAGATACTTTGTTATTTACGACACCAGCAGCAGCAGCAGCAGCTACAGAGCGCAGACATTAACTCAGACCTCGGTTGTGGGAAGTTCCTCCTTGTTCGTTTTTTTTTTTTTTTTTTTTTTTTTTCTCTCAGCCACCCTGAACAAAGTGGAGGACGTCAGCCAGGCTAGCCAAAGAACGGCTATTTCACTTGATTAGCGGCTTCATTACACATTTCTTTTGTTATCGCAGTGTTTTAATATAACCTAGTGCTCTTTGCCAACACGACACTGTTGGCAAAGGGACGAGCTGTGCTCCCGTGTTGTATGAATTTGTATGCGGGTAGGTGTTGTTAAGTGTTGGTGGAGTTATTATCGACAGTTGACTGGCTGTTGGCTAACGTTAGCTACAACAACCCTCTTCAGATATGCACTAGTTGTGACAATGCTTTGTGCGCAATTTCCCCGTCGCTGCCCGAACTAGCCCGGCAGATAAAGAAAGCTGTAAGGTGTTTTCTTGTATTTGCCCAGTTATTTATTTATGTATTTATTTATTTATTTGACCGTACAGCATGTACAGCTATCTAGGTGATCTGTTGTTGATGTAACACTTTAGCTGGCGATGAGGAGAGTAAACAGTCCCTGCATACGCTCACTTGCCATTTCATTAGGTAGACTAGTGAAAACAAATACATCCTTATACAGCAGTCGTCCACTAAATCTTAGCTTCATGAAGGTTATGGCATTCAGCATGTGATTAAAATGGCAGAGAGAGTTACATATTGTACCTTATGAGCTGGAAAGTGAGTGTATGTAAACCTTCCTCATAATGTTTAGCACTGATGAGATTCTGCAAACAAAAATGTTAATATATCTTACAGTTGTCGCATTTGAAGTAGGTTCACTGTAAAACCAGATACAAGACCAAGCGTAGCATTGCTGTGTTGACAATAAACATCTCTGTAAAGTCGTACAGGATGTTGTGGGAAATACTGAAACGTATTGTGACAAGTGACACTTTTTTTTTTTTTTCTCCTGTCTCTCTTCGATTAGGTTGAAGATGCCTTGTCATATTTGGACCAAGTCAAGATTCGTTTTGCAAATGATCCCGGCATATACAACAAGTTTCTCGACATCATGAAGGAGTTCAAGTCGCAGAGGTAAGAGTAAGAGAAGTTACAGAGTTTTAATAATACAGTTTGCTTGTGGCTGACCGCTGAGTATCCTCACTACTGTGTGTGTGTGTGTGTGTGTGTGTGTGGAGAGTGGATGGGTGAAATTCAGGAAACAAATTTCCATGCAGGACGTTAAACTAAATTTTATGAACTCTCGTACAGACGGTGACGTTTGAGCTTGTGAGCTGAGATTGATTACAAAACATATCTACCCAAAAATGAACCACACATTTCAGAGCTTATCAGTCAACATCCTATTTTGAAACTTAAGTTTGGGGGTTTTTAAATGTGCCTGTAAATTAGCATTTGTTGTTTTTTTGAAATGTATTTTTTTCTCTCTGTCGTCCACACAGCTAAAATGTCTTGTCTCCTCTCTCTTGAATAGCATCGACACACCAGGGGTGATAAACCGTGTGTCACAGCTCTTCCATGGGCACCCAGACCTGGTCTTGGGCTTTAATGCCTTTCTGCCACCTGGGTATCGGATAGAGGTCCCCAAGAATGGGGTGGCTTTCCTCCAGTCTCCTTTCTCTACACAGGTAAGCCCATGCTCTCACAGAAGAAGTCAGTACATCCTGGAAACTTGTGTTTTATTTATCTTCAAAGCTATAAAAAATGTATCAGTTCATCATGCTCACGGTGTTCTGAAAACTACTGTATGTTTACTCCAGCAGAACTTTTAAATTCTTAAGAAGGAACAAGTGTGCTTCTGCTGCAGTGACATTCAGCTGAATGGTCTGCCTCACAAAAGCCCCCAACGAAGGTTTCACAACAAAGTCTTGCAGCAAATGTGCCAGTCAAATAGTTATATAAGAAACATAACTTAAATTCTCACTGAAAGATCCAAAATTTGCAGAGCTGCACTTCTAACAAACAATTTCTAGCAAAGTTTGATTCTTAAAGTATATACTTCAGCTGCAGTTTGATGTCATAACAACCGCAACAAAAACGCTATTGCTTTCATCCAGTGTGATTCAATACTGATTCAAAGCGATTTTCTTAGCTCGCATTCAGTTTTAATTCGTTTCACATTTGGTTCTGACAGTGCTGAAAGTTAATGCTGAGGCCTCTTTCAGTTTTTCAGTTTAACATGCTGCATACTTTTTTTGTTTTCTTTTTTTCAAGCAAACCGCCACGAACCAAATGTTCTCCTTTCAGAAGAAAACATCACTGGCATTTAGGAAATGGATGACTTGATAAAAGAGAGGAAAAAAAAGAGTTGAGGCAAAAAAAAAGTAGCACAGAATGATTGTAAAGATTTGCACTGTAACTTTTTTGACACACACATTCAGAGCATGCTTTCACATGCTTTGAATGTGTTTTGCCAAAAACGGTCACATCAGAGTCCTGTATTTTCTTTTCAAGGAATTATATAACTTTATATATCATCCACCATTTTATTTTATTAATTTCTAGTATGATATTTAGTACATACTGCTTTGAAATAATCCCACAATGTAACCATGAGGTACATAACAATCCTACCATACAGTGCACCCCATTTACACATGCAAAACATTTTAAATTCACTTTTTTCCTTAAATTATTTTTTAGTCTCCATATTGCTCCAGCCAATAGAAGTGCATGTACTGTGTTGGCAAATATGTATCCCTAAATCTTTACAGAGTTGAATGCAAGTTTGATTAAGACACCTTCATGCAGCTTGTCATCTTTCTAACATCTTTCTTCTCTTCCGTTCAGGTATCTCCAGGCCAGCAGGGGAAGAGTCTAACCACCCCTGCAGTGGCTGCGACCTCAGGTAGTGCCTCTGCTGCCCCCACTGAAGCTGGACCTGCCCAAACCAGTGAAGTCAAAGCGGCCTCGTCAGAGTCCCTACCGTCCTCGGCCTCAGCAGGACCTCCAGAGCCTCCCAGCAGACTTTCTCTTCCCCTGACTAGCAGAGAAAGCCAGAATCAGGCAACCACCTCGTCTGTGTCACCGCCGGCCTCGGAGACGAGCCCGGTGGAGTTTGACAGTGCCATCAGTTACGTTAACAAAATTAAAAATCGTTTCCTCGACCACCCTGAGATTTATAGAGCCTTCCTAGAAATTCTTCACACATATCAGGTATGTATCTCTGTTTGCCTCAAAGACTCTGACTGAGATGTATTTGTCACCAATATTACAGCGACGGAAAAATAGCTTTTACTTATTTGATACTGGAACCAAACTGTGAAACAAATGTTATAGATTGAGTGTCAAATTTCTGCGACAGCCTGTTCCTTGCAGGACAGTGACAGCATTCCTGTCTCCAACATAACTGCCCATGAGTACCAAAGGAACTACTCTATTTCTCTCAAACAATTTTGAGTCTTCACTTTTTAACACCATTCACTCTCCTGCCACAGAAAGAGCAGCTGGAGGTGAAGGAGAGTCGAGGCAGCCGCGGCAGCAGTGGGATGACAGAAGATGAGGTGTTTTCTAAAGTTGCCAGTCTCTTCAAGGGACAGGAGGACCTGCTGGCTGAATTTGGACAATTCTTACCTGATGCCAAGAGATCGCTGGTCAGTCAAGTAGTAACACATAAATAATGTTCCCCTTCAGAAACAGATAATTATCTAAAAGATTAGAACGCAAGCAATTTGCACTTGCAGACTAGGCAACAAGTCAACACTTTTTCTTTTTCTTGTGTTATAAATTTAGCTCAAAATTGAATTGCCAAGAAGATTTTTTTTTTATTTCCAGACTGTTGCTTGAAAATGTCATACAGATAATTATTTAATTTAGTCAGTGCTGAATAAAATACAAGTTTTTCCATTGGAAATAGTAATAGAAAGTGCATGATTAAGACATTACCATTCAAAAGTACCAAAAAGTCAGAAGCAAATATTTGGCTTTTTTTTTTTTCTTTTCTATGATAAGCTTTTGAACTTCTGCATTTTTTTCAGTTTCCTGACACTTATCAGAATGAAGAATCAGTTAATACATTTTTTTTTTTTTGTAGCCAGCCATCTTTAAAGAAGTATAATTTAAATTTTCCCATCTGTCCTGTGTGTTTTTTCTCCGGTAGTTCACAGGGAGCTCGCTGACAGGGGGGAAAGAGCAGCTGAAAAGGCCGGACGAAGAGGACATAATAACCAAACAGAACAAAAAGAGACCCAGGCCCATACTTCTGCAGCACATGTCCCCACTGCTCAAGGTAAAGTCTCTATTCAGAATAACTGACTTGGGCAATGCACAAATGTCATTGATGTCTAAAAGTTTCAGCAGCACTCTGTCTTCCTAAAAAGCAACTCAAATCCTGCGACTATTATTTCTAAATTTTAGAAAGATCCATTAAATAGTTTCATGGGGATATTTTTATTTTTTATTTTTTTTAAAGAAAAAAATGAAGTATTCCTGTACCAAAGATCAGTCCTTTGCTGCGGTTGGCAAACATGGAGTCTTAAGAGAATTCTCCTTCTTTGATAAGGTGAGACATCAGTTTTTATGACTGTAATGTTAATTCTTCTTCCTCTCTGCTTTATACACTTCCTTTCTTTTTCTTCACTTCCTCTGTTGTTGTCTTTGCATTATTTTATGAAGTGAACAGTCTAATTTCCTTGTCAATCGACGAATCATTCAGGTTCGCCGCCTTTTTAAAAGCCAGGAAGTGTATGAGAACTTCCTTCGCTGCATCGCCTTGTTTAACCAGGAGGTTGTTTCTGGAGCTGAGCTGCTACAGCTAGTCACTCCTTTCCTAGGGTGAGTGGATGGAAGGATAATTGAGCTGGATAAATGTGTGAAATTGCTGGATAAAATGAGAAAAGTGGATGCACAAATGAATTAATACAGACACAGCGGGGGGGCCTGACAAAAGTCTTGATGCTAATGTCTAAGTCCTCTAGAAGAGGCTTTAAGGCATTAGAGCAGGGAGGGGCAATACATGTTAAAATGTAGCTTTTTAAAAAGACTTTAAGGTCAATTTAAGAATTTGTAACGTTATATCTAAATGTTAATGATATGACCATTACCGTTGCATAATAATAACAATGTCTACAGCACAGTCAGATTATTATTATTATAATGGTAAATATTTGACTGTAGGCCAGCTGGTCTTCTCTTGATTTATCTGTCATTCATGACTTCATCCGTCTTCTTCCAGGAAGTTTCCTGAACTGTACACACAGTTCAAGTCATTTCTGGGGGACAAAGAGCTCTCTCATGCTGTGTCGGGGCTGTCGGATCGCTACATGGAGGGGGGAGGGGGCAGGGAGGTGGATTACGCCTCCTGCAAGCGCCTAGGGTCCAGCTATAGAGCACTGCCTAAGACCTACCAGCAGCCTAAATGCAGCGGGCGCACTGCACTGTGCAAGGAGGTACACCCACTTACGTTTTACTAAAGAGATTTCACTAGATTATTGCATGGCTTAAAGATTTCCTGTTGTAGGCAACGTTTTTGTGAACTTTTAGTGTCAAATGTAACGTGTCTTGAGGTCTAACAAACCGCTGAATTCATTTTGTTCCTCATAAAACACTTGTTGATTTTTCTCATAGGCTCGAAAGAAATTTGGTTGATATAATTTTGTTCATGCAAGCAGTTTTCTTAATTCCCGCCTTTGCTGGTGTACTGCTGCATTTTTCTAGTGCATTACTGCCACCTGTAGATCAGTAAAACATTGTGTTGCCAGTGACAGGACTGTGCCTTTGGTCACCCACACACTTGTGTATCTAAGAAAAACAGGAACCCACTCATGAACACATTGAACCCTGGCAAATGAAAGATGATATAATTGTTTTTCCTGTAGAAAAGAGCTTCCCATTGGTGACGGTTAACTTAATACATCTTCATGTTGTATGTGTTCAGGTATTGAACGACACCTGGGTGTCTTTCCCCTCCTGGTCAGAGGACTCCACCTTTGTCAGCTCGAAGAAAACTCCTTATGAAGAACAGCTGCATCGCTGCGAGGATGAAAGATTTGAGGTATGTCAATTTTGACAAGGGTTCGATTTAAGTTGATAAAAAAACTTTGTGCAAACATCACAACTTGCTCAGTGTTTCTTTTTCTGACCTTTCTGATTTTAATGGAGTTGTCTGTTTGTCTGTCATACTTGTAGCTGGATGTTGTTTTGGAGACGAACCTGGCTACCATCAGGGTGTTAGAGAGTGTCCAGAAGAAGTTGTCTCGCCTGTCTCCAGAGGACCAGGACCGATTCAGATTAGACGACTGCCTGGGCGGCACCTCTGAAGTCATCCAGCGCCGTGCTGTGTATCGTATCTATGGAGACAAAGCCCCTGAGATCATTGAGGGACTGAAGAGGAGTCCTGCTACCGCTGTGCCTGTGGTGCTGAAGAGGTCAGTTCTGTCTCTTTTTGTTTGGATTCTAATACCTCAAACCTCACCAGCGTCTGCAGGGACATGTGTCATGTTGTGAAGACAATTTAAGGATTCTTGCGTACTTTATACTTTTATAAGCACGTGCAATAACGTTATTTTATCATTATTTTCATGGATTTTAATTTTGATGTCATTGTGAATGTGTTGATTGAAGTTAGAGCGTGTTTTCATTTATCTTGCCAGCTGGGAGGTTTAAGCAGTATGATGGATGTGTTTAATTGCATCAGTAAGTGGCAGAGAGCACCATCAGTAAGGGTTAAGAGCGTTCTGTGACCGCTTGTCCTGTGAAGGGTCGCGACTGTCCCAGCTGTCATCGGGCGGTAGGCTCAGCAGCACAGGGCTAACACAGAGAGACAGACAACCATTCACACTCACATGCACACCTACGGCCAATTTAGAATCACCAATTAACCTAATGAGCATGTCGGAGTACCCGGAGAGAACCCACGCAGACACAGAGAGAGCATGCAAACCCCACACAGACCTAGTTGGCCAATGGATTTGAACCCAGAACCTTCTTGCTGTGAGGCATCAGTGCTGACCACCATGCCGCTGTTCCGCCTAGCTTAACAAATCAGTGCTTCGGAAATGGGAGTGATGAAAGAAGTGTCAAGTAAAGGGGGCATACTAAACAGGCTCTTCTTATTTTCATCTCCACCTGATTTGAACATTGAAATACACAAATATTTTCACAACATGACCATCCAGAATTGACCATCAGGTTTGTAGCTCTTCCTAGCTAATCCTAGCTCTTCCAGTTTTCCCTTGTCACTGCCAGATAGATTTCTGCCACCTGCTGGAGAGTTTTTTCCTTTCGCGCAGGCACGTAACATATGCGCCAGCTGGTCATTGTCTGTAGTTTTTACGATGTGCTCAAGTGCAACTTTTTGGCCCAGACATTAGTGATTTTAGGGAGTGTCCCAGTCATCCCTCTTGTCAGGTAGTCTTTTGATGTGGTTTGTTGTGTCTGGGCCTTAGGACTCTTATATAAATGGGCAGAGGTCCCGGTGCGCCCTGTCACAAGCGTTTAGTAATGTATCTGCATTAAAGCTGTGTTTTCCTCTCCAGGTTGAAAGCAAAGGAGGAAGAGTGGAGAGAGGCTCAGCAGGGTTTCAATAAGATATGGAGGGAGCAGTATGAGAAGGCCTACCTGAAATCTCTCGACCACCAAGGAGTCAACTTCAAACAGAATGACATGAAAGCCCTTCGGTCAAAGAGTCTCCTCAATGAGATTGAAAGTGTCTATGATGAGGTAAAACTTCTTATCTTCCATCGTTAATGGTGATGAAAAGATGTCAAAGGATATTCTTGTATAATTTGTGAGATATGTTGTAGAATTAGATTTTGGACACTTTCCTCTTCCTGCATTTTTCACAGTTTTATTTTCTCCCTATCACAGCGTCAGGAGCAGAGCACAGAGGAGGGCGGAGTTGGCCAGCAGAGCCGTAATGGCTCAGGTGCGGCCTCGTCCAGTGAGCCTCACATGGTGTTTACATATGATGACAAACAGATCCTGGAGGACGCTGCCTCGCTCATCATCTACCATGTCAAACGTCAGCCCACCATCCACAAAGATGACAAAGACCACATCAAGCGCATCATCCAGCACTTTGTCCCCGACCTGTTCTTCTCCCGCCGCGGTGAGCTCAGCGATACTGAAGAATGGACAGATGAGGAGGTTGAGCCTGAGGATGGGAGAGAAAGGGGAGGAGGCGGAGCTGCAGCGGCAGCAGCAGCAGTTGGGGGAGGAGGAAATGGTAATTCTAACAATGCACCAGGAGCAGCAGCAGCAGCCACAGGTAGTCAGTCTCAGCCCCAACCCGCCCAGTCACAATCCCAGACCCAGTCACAGCCACAACACCACCTCAATGGCGAGTCCAGGAGAAGGCGCTGCAGCCCACCCCAAGCTGCCGACACCGAGGCCTCCACCACTTCCAGTAGCATGAGCCAGCCTGCGGGGACCGCCTCGTCCACCCCTGGGTCTACACCCATGGAGATGGGTTCAGGTGTGCCTGGGGAGAAAGTTGACCTGCGCGACCCTGAAGCAGAGCACCAAAAGGAGCTGGACGGCGTCTACAACCTTTTCTTCGTCAACAACAACTGGTACTTCTTCTTGCGGCTCCACCAAACTCTGTGTTTGCGGCTGCTGCGGGTTTACCAACAAGCTGAACGGCAGCTGCTGGAGCACCGAGCTGAGCAGAGCAGAGAGAGGCTGCTGATGGCAGAGGGAAGGAGGGAAAAGGCATGTGACCTCGCCATGGAGCTCCGCCTCAAACAGCCCAGTGAGTTCAGTTGTTTAAGGTGACTTAGTGTAAGCAATTAAGCTCTGTGGCTGTGCAGTCCATGAAGCATGATCATGAGCTGTGATAAATGACCATGAAAATCAGAGAATTACTTTTAATAATGCGTCCACATTTAAATCTGATGTTGGATGACCTGAATAATAGTGCTTCAGTCTTACTGTGTGATCAAGTGAAGGATGTTTTGATTCAAGGTGTGTTCAAAGATTGATGCCCTTTGTTTTTGCTCGTATAGCACCTGAAACAGCGTGGCTTTGAAGACAGAACATGAAGAAACCACTTAAAGATGATAGACCTCCTACTTGTATAGGTCTTTATATGATTGACACTGGTTAGAAACTTACTTTAGTGTCTTATTTTATTTCAGCTGGGGGCATGGTGGTGCAGTGGTTAGCAAGAACGTTCTGATTTCGAACCAGCCTGGGACCTTTCTGTGTGGGGTTTCCATGTTCTCCCTGTGCCTCTGTGGGCTCACTAAACGAATGTGTGAATGTTTCTTTTTGTAAGCCTTGTGATAAACTGGTGACCTGTCCGGGGTGTACCCCACCTCTCGCCCGATGATAGCTGGGATAGGCTCAAGCCCCCCCCCCTCCTCCCCCTGCAATCCTTTTGAGGATACGTGGTAATAGATAATGAATGAGTGGATGAATATTATCTTGGTTAAGGTGGAAGTGTAGCACAATATCTGTATTTGGTGTTCTGATTTGCAGGAGCTGTTTTGTATGTCGAGGATATATTTGAATTGCTTTTAGACTGTGGGCCCCTAATCCTAAATCCTAAAGAAAGCAGTTTATTCTCACATTTAAGTTGTAGCCATCAAACGTTTGGCGTTTTTTTTGTATTTATAGGTCAGCACAAAGATGAGCACAACAGACTGAATGAAAGGGTGCCCAGAACAGATTCACTGTGTCTCCTATTTCCGTGCAGATGACTTGGCTACAACATGTGACATCCCTTTACTTCCACAGGTGAGGTGGAGTTGGAGGAGTACTACCCAGCCTTCCTGGATATGGTGCGCAGTCTTCTTGATGGCAACCTGGATTCAACACAGTATGAAGACACACTGAGAGAGATGTTCACCATCCACGCTTATATCGGCTTCACCATCGACAAGGTTATCCACAACATCATCCGGCAGGTAAGAAAAGCTGAGCGTTTGTGTCGAGACAACTAAGACATTTACAGCATTTAAAGAGTTATTATCTAATCCCTGATGCTTTGACTTCAGCTGCAGCACCTGGTGAGCGACGAGGTGTGCCTGCAGGTGGTTGATCTTTACCTGGCGGAGAGGAAGCGGGGGGCAGCAGGGGGGAACCTGTCCTCACAATGTGTTAGGGCCGCTTGGGAGACCAGCTACCAGTGGAAAGCGGAGAGAGTCATGGCTGAAGAAAACTGCTTCAAGGTGAGAATGGTGAACGTAGTATTACACATGTGTCCCTGAAGCTGTTGTTTGGTGGAGTGAAGCTATTTTATATCATCATCATCATCCGTTTTCTCGGCAGTAGAAATACGCTGCTTGGAGCTGTTCAGGTATTTTTTTTCATTCAAGGTTTTTTTTATGTAGCTGTTTCCAGTTTTTAAACTTCACTGGTGTTTAGCCATATTAGCTTAGTCATGCCAGCCGGTTGTGTTACAGCACTGTAAACTGTTTCTTTAATGTCTTTGGTTGCATTGCCAAAACTTCTTGTACCCTTCTCTTGCTTTGATAAGTGATGTAAACATTAATATCTTGTAAAAATACAAACCTGCTTTTATCCAGTTGTTGTGAGTTGACTCTCTAGTGACCTGCTTTTGTTGTCTTGTATTCTTTCCTCAGGTGATGTTTATCCAAAACAAGGGCCATGTGACAATGACCATCGAGCTGCTGGACACTGAGGAGGCCCAGGCTGACGACCCTCTGGATGTTCAGGTAAATGCATGTTTTAAAAAGATTTATAAACTCACTTCCACTCACAAACATTGAAATTAATATTCAGAAGTTAAACATTGATTCAACGTATTGTTCTGTCTCCTCTCAGTGCCTGTCGAGCTACATGGAGCAGTTTGTTGGAACAGAGTCCAGTCTGTGCTCTCAAGCAGAGGGCTACTTCTTCAAACCTGTATTCCTGCCCAGGTATGGCCGTTAAATGAGACTTGTTATCTCTACACAGCTGATAATTACAAAATGACCATATAGTTAGTTCAGCATCTGTGTGACAGTCTTGACTAAGAAATAATAATCCCCTGCTGATCAGTAAAACATTTTTTGCAGGGCTCAGTCGGGTTACAAACAGATGTTTATGGGTTTAGTGGTCTTCATTAACATAGTGCTTCACTATACACTCCATATTAGTGCACAGTTTAAGGTCAAAACATTGTCTTTAGCTGAAATTTTCACAACAGACGATGTGGTCCATCAAAAGCGTCTTTGTAAGGTTTATTGACTGAACTTTAGTCAAAGCCTTTTAATTTAATTAGAGAGCTTTAGCACCAAAGGAAGGGGCTGAGAATATGGCTCATGTTTTAAGTTTAATTAATTGTTCACTTGTGCCAGTCATTATACTCCTGTTAAAGGAACAGTGTGTAGGATTCAGAGGGATCTAATAGCAAAAATAGAATATAGTGTTCGTTTGTTTTTTTATTAATTATAATCATCAGGGACTATAAATTGAATTATTTTTTTTCCAGTCTGGGAATTCATCAATTTTCGTTTGATGACTTAGCTTCTGGTTGCAGTGACCAGTGTTTGAGTTGCGGTGAAGCCAGCAGATATCTGGATATCTTGTTATCAGAGTCAGGATTGTTCTGTGTGACGCTCATTGTTTACACATGAGAATGGAGCTGGAGTTAAGAGACAACGTGTACAACTGGACAGTTTACACTCAGATTACAGTTTAAAACCTCTACAACATTGTTTAAGGGTTGTGCTTGACAAATGTGTTCGCTTGCTTGCCAAGAGGATAAGACGGGACCATCGTCTTTCACTCTCCACACTGACTGTTTAGCTGCATGCAACTAGAACTGTCTCAAACGTGATTGGCAAATGCTACAAATTATAATATTTGTGTGCAGAGATTAGTGATATTATTTTTATCATCTTGGAATGAGCAGTATCTTCGTAGGGAGGAGGTCCTCTTCCAGGGAGCCCAACTTGTTGAGCTGGCATGTTTTTCTGCTGTAGCCCAGAAGAGACGAACACTGACTCTTGAGAGGGCTTTCACATTTTCATGTTGAAGTTTTGCTCGTGGTTTTGGCTCTCCTACAGGCTTGGAAAGGAAAGGATGAGGGAGGGGTATTCAGTTGGTTACAGTCTGTAATCTCACCACTAGATGTCACTAGAGCACACACGCTGAATGAAACCTATATTTATATCCTGAACATATTTTACAAATTTGATCTAAACAAAAGTGTTCTTTTGAATTTTCACACTTTCCATACACTAGCCATATTTATATATTCTGCTTGTTTGACTTTGGGGTGGGGATATACAAGAGGGTTACCAAGGCAACCAGAGCTATAAGCAACAGGTGTTACATGTGAATAGTGCTTTATAGCGTTAACAGCCATATGTTTTAGGATCTAATAAATGTGGTTTTTCCTTCCCGACAGGAACTTGCGTCGCTTCCGTCGCTGGCAGGTGAGGCAGGTGGAGGCGATGCGCTGCAGGAGAGAGTGGCACCGCCAGCTGGGCGTGGAGAACGCCGGGAGTCTGGACTGTCGATTTAAACTCAACACTCACAAGATGGTGTTTGTCATGAACTCGGAGGACTACATGTACCGCCGAGGGGCACTGGTCAAGGCCAGGAAGGTAGGCAGGAGTCTGTGTTTAATTTTAGGCATCGGTCTACGATGTGTGTGCTGTCAGTGCTCTGCTGAATGTGAGCACAACATCGAGAACACCCGACCGTGCTTGTTAAATCCTGTTTGGTGTCTCACAGACGAGGCTCTGACAGTTTTTCCTTCCTCCACAGTCGCAGCACAGAGTGGCAGCGAACCAGCATGAACGGTTTGACAAGTGGCACCAGGGCTGGCTGGCCAATCACGTAACGGCCTCAGCTGAACGCTCCGTGCAGAACTGGCTAATGGGCGAAGAGGAGGAGGACATCATCCCCTGCAAGACTACCTGCTTGTCGACTGAGTTGAAAGGGCAAGCGGTGAACAGATACCAGGTTCATTACAGCAGTAGCAAAGCCCCGTCCTCGCCATAGAGATGGACCCACAGTACGCACACACAGGTAAATGCATGGACTTACAGGACATCCATACACTAAACACAAACAGCTGCAGTCCCGTTTCTCTACCTTCCTCCACAACATGCTCACTCGTTCACTTTTACTCATGGCTGAAGAAACTGGCAGGAACAAAGTGAGTCAGTGAATGAGTGCGCAGCGTGAGGAGTGTTGATGTGGAGACGAGGACCAACAGACAGTGGAGTAATCAATGAGTGAACTTGGCCCTGATTGATGGGACGAGACGGACACAATGGCACAAACGGAGTTCATCATCGTCAGCATCTTCATCATTCTAGCTTCTCTGGCACTAATGTTGGTAAGACTGACGGACAGACGGTTTGATCACGAGAGAAGTCATGAGATCATGGAATTTGTTTCAGAAATGTGAATGTCTGTTTTTCTTTTTCTTTTTAAGTCAAGTGTAGTTTTTAGCTTCTGAAGCCAGACAGCCTTCTGCTTATTGGTTGGTTGGTTTATGTGTGTTTATATGGAGAGATAATGGTAAACGTGTGTATGTATGTGTATCCTGCTCTCTTCATTTTGTCTGTTTGTAGGTCCAGAACAGGCCCTGCAACTATAGTAACTGCATCATAACTGTATGTGCATATATACAACAGGGGCCCTGTATTTTTATATATGCATCTACACGAGTTGATTGATACAACTAAAGATCATGTGGTTCCTTACAGTGTTTGCTGTCAGCCAACTCTCGATGTTTGTGTTTTGTTATTTTGTATTTTTCCCTTTTTTGTGTTGTAGCTAAACAAGTTATCACCAGGGCAACACGCAGTCCTTAAAATGAATTGGTTTAATATTGATGAAGCAGTCAAATTATGTATCATATTCATTTCACCAAATGTTTACTTTGCATTGTCCTTTTTTTGCATACTGACATTGAAAATAAAAGCAAAATATCAGTGTTAAAATAGAATGTATAACATTTATCCTGTATCAGTTATCAGAAAATAAACAACCTAGTTGTGACCTTCTTAGATGTTGACTGGCAGGTTGTTTGTTGGCTTGAGAGAGACTCGTTGGACGCAACCTGCTGAACTTAGTTTTTCGGCCACTCTGTTTGTTGGAGTGGTTGCATCAACAACTAGAAGCAGATAAAGTCAACACAAACTAAAGTGCTGCAGATAAAAATCAGATTAATACGGTGCAAGTGAATATATGCAACTCTAAACTAAATATGAGGAGATCCATAAAAGTGTGTTATATTTCACTCAGAGCCCACTTGGATGATGGTGAAGCACCTTCAAGAAACCCAGCAAGTCTAGTTGCCTTTGTATTAGCCTTGTTTGTGAATATACCCTGAACTGGACGACTGAGAATCATCACAGATCTCATGTCTCATGGTTGTCCTCAGCACATGGCGGTTACAGCTGCCATGGCACTTTTCTATGAGGATACATTTGGGTCAAAATACAAAATCGAGCTTATACTCACTTTATTTGCTCAGACTGAAATCTCCAAAAAATGCTATGAAACAAGACGCTGCGGTGAGACTGTTTTTTTAACTGCGGTTTCCAGGGTCAGGATTACACATTTTCCTTCTGAACGGCAAAAGGCTGTTTTGCTGGATCATGAGGGCCTTTTTGGTTGATGATTCATCACAAAGTTAAATATGTGCATGCTTCCTCTCTGCCAAGAAGCAAGGATTTTCAGGATGATTAATTTCTTCTGGTTGGCATGCCGAAATGTAACTGCGTCAGACTCTGTCTGCTCACCGGGAGTCGGATCACATCCCCTAAACGCTGCCTTTGGACGTGTCCTACTGGGTCGACATGAGAGTAACTGACTAAGATGTGCACAGACATTAAGAACAAAAAATGAAACCACAGAGGAAAACAACTAATGAAGGCAGAGGAAAGAAGAAAAACAGCACGCTAACCAGAGAAAATGCATCTTAAAGTGTTATTATTGTGTTTCTATTCAGAGTTGCATCAGTGATGCATGAAAAAAGGAATAAGACAGTCGAGACAGATTGAGTTTTAAAAATAATTGTGGTTTATAAAACCCAGATATGACAGGATCACCAAAGTGTATACAGAAATACAAATACCATCAGAAAAACCATCATAGAACAGTGTTATACACTCGACATGTACAGACTACTCTGTAAAAGGGACTCGGGGAGGATGGTTCAGACTGTAAGACATGTTCCTTTCTTTATGTCTCTTAAAATCACATTTAGCCACAATGTATTTATTCTGTAATTCTGAATTATTATTATTATTATTTTTTTTATCAAAGTAGAACATCCATCTACCAAACTACAGGTACTATCACGTTCAGCTAGTTTAAAGAGTACAAACGACACCGAGGGAGGGAGGGAGGATGGACACGTATCAAGCACTTTTAACATCACAAAGGTTTTCGGCAAGCAATGGAAAAAAATCATCTGTTTTTTTTTTTTTTTTTTTACCCATGAGAAAAACGAGGACGTCAAGACTGATCATCATCTCACCCGACACAGACTGTACAAAATAACCCTGTTTTCAGAGCGGGCACTGATCGCTTAAAGGTTTGTTTTTCCTCTCAGAGAAGCACCTCAAAGAGGAGATCCTCGGCCCGTTTGGGAGACATTCAAGAGACGCCTGGACAGATCTGGGATCAGTTTTAACAACCTTTTATGATGTGGGTTTATTTCTGTGCCTTACTACAATATGTCCAAAGTGCTTCTGTCAGCGGCAACAGATGAAACGTCCACAATACACTCACTCATCACTTAATTAGGTACGCTGGAGACGAAGAATGCATCCTAATATTGCAGTCCTGCACTTAACCTCTTAACTTCATGATGGGATTCAGCATTTGTCTAAAATAACAGTGTTTATTCAACTTTTTCAATGTTGGAGGCTGTGGTTTGTAGTACTGTTGAACTGTCGTACACATAACACCTTTGTATTGTTTAGGCAACCACATTTTACTACCATCCACTTGGATTATCGCCTTGTTTCAACATGACCTGAACACTATCCTTCATGAAGCTAGGATTTAGAGCAGGACTGTTATATTCAAATGCATTCATATTAACTAGTGTACCTAATACACACATAACAAGTGAGTGTATTTTCATGCACATTCACAACAAACACTGTCACAGCTTCGGGACGCACCGATCTTTCCCCTCGTCCCCACCTCTCCCATGAGCCCGTGGACCTAACCTTCCCCCCCGGAGGATGACGGAGCCTTGAAATACGAAGGAATCACCAACAAGATACGAGCAATCACATTCTCCAAAGAAACAAGGTTTCCATAGAAACATGGATAACTTTTTTTTTTTTTCTTCTTCTTCTTCTTCTACCTTTATACAAACACGTTTCAACAGCTTTACACATGAAAAAGAGTGCAGGGTCGTGAACGAAAAGCTCCTCGTCGCCTACAAAATACTGCCTGTCCTGGGGCGAAGAATGGCAACGTATGAAATCCATCATTGTCGGTGGCTACAATGATACTAATATACACGTTAGGTCGAATAAATTAAGAGCTATGTACAATGTAAAACAAAAGCAGCATGCAGGCAAGACAACAGAGCCTTTTTACAAAACCATATGCTATAAGTGTTGTGCTCTCCTACACCAGAGAGAGGAAATGTGTGTGTTCATGTGTGTGTGTGTCATGTTTCGTGTAAATGGACAGAGAAGCTATCCACCTTCTAAACAGCTATACTCTCTAGTTTTCCAGTTCACATTATACGCTCATTGCACAAAGAGGCTTTCCTAAGAAGATAAAAAAACAAAAAACAAAAACAAAAACAGAAGCAGAGGAAACAGGACTTTTCTGTAACAAGCGTGTCCTGCAGCTCTCTGCGCTTCGTCTTATGACTGGTGGGTGGTGACACAGTGTAGTCAAAGGGAAGAAGAGTAGCAGAGCAGAGCAGAGCAGAGCGAAGGGTTCAAAGCAGGAAGAGGAAGTCAAAACGCCGACGTTAAGGTCAGCATCGTTCCTCTGAAAGCTGGGGGGACCTTCAACAACAGCAGCAGCAGCGACTCACTTTAAAAATCTTCAAATGTGAAGAGCCATGAGCGAGGGATTAGCACATTATCCGGAAACGTTACCTGGATGATATTAGCACATTAGATCTGATCTAACAAACCACAACATTTGAAATCACATTTAAGATAGTGAAGCATTAAACACAGACAGATAACATGTAGATAAGGTGACAGAAAATAAAAATTAAAGGTTTGGATAAAGAGAAATGAATGAGCTTATGAAGCGTTGTCACATTTCATGACTGCCAAGCACCCTGATGTTCATAGAAGTAGCCCAGTTTTTTTTTTAATATATATACATATATAATCCTGAATGTAGTTGTTTTCTGTTCAAACTATCACAGAAAAAAATATTTTAGACTAGTTACTACAGTAAGAAACCTCAAGAAGTGCAGAAGAAGGTGGAAAACCTAATCTAGATCATGCGAAATGTGTTGCATTGCAGCTGTAGAGTGTATAGCAGTGGTTCTCAAACATCTTCCATCAGTGGAAAGTAAATTAGTTCACGTGGAGGAAACCACAAACAAAATGAGCCAAGTTACATTTCAATGCAAAAAAAAAAAAACATTTTCTAGACCATAGAGTGCTTTCTCTCCAGCATTTCTTTGGTACCGATAGATCATTAACTCCCCGCTTTAAGACCCAAAACACGAGAGAGCAGGGTAAACCTTTTCATCATCTGGTTTTGGACGGTGTTAGATCACTTTTTTTTTTTAAAAATTCCCTTGTCAAAGAATCTGTCAGTTTTGTGTATCACCGCCGTCTGAATGAACCTGTCTCATCTTAATTCTTGCAAACATCACAAGCAAGAGTGTCTGGTTCGTTTATGAATTTAAAAATGCCCCCGGCGCTTCCAGTTTGAGATCCACTGACTTTAACACCGTTCAACTGAACACATGAACGTCATATTATTCTGTTATACACATATGTCGACAGTAATGCCAGTACTTCTACTCAAGTTACTGGGATTTCTAAGAGCCTGCATGTTAATAAAATCCTCTGATCCTGAATGGACTCTGGTATCTTCTCAGTCATTCATGCAGGGTGGATGGACAGAGCTACTCTAGCCACAGACACATTCATAAAAATAACGCTTTGGTAATTAATGCAATGCATGTACACATGCTGTAGTTAACAGGGCACTTTAAGCTAACATGACACTACGATCTATGAGCCATTTGGCTCTAATTTGAGGTTGGGCACAGATATGAGCTCATTAAAAACAAGTTTAACCAAGAAAGAAACATTCCAAACATTATAAAATACATCAACAATCACCGTGACGATGCTCCAACTAGTCTTACTAGTACAAACCCAAGTAGAAGCACTGAACGACTACAGTAGAGTAATAATGCACATCCAAATATATTAAATATATTACAAAGAAACGTATCAGATTAGAAATGCTTCAATCAAAATGATTTTTTTTCTTCTTCTTCACGTTTTGTGTATTAAACGCACTTTTCCTGCAAGTGCCTCCAGAGTTGAGATTTTAACACGACAACTCAAAAAGAGAAATATAACAAAAACACAGAGAGATGACGTATAAAAGAGAACCAACGAGCAGTTGATTAGTTTTGATATGCTGCGATGTGAGTCCTTCCTCAGGTTTCTGTGTGGTTAGTATGAAGTCTTTAGATTGGCTTTGTCTTCTCCCTGTTGATCCTAGTGGCGTTAAAAAAGGCGTGTAAACAGTCGTCCGTGCAGCTTCTTCTAAATAAACCCCGGATAAAAGAAAAAAGTAGAATCTAAAGAACGTAATATATATATCAAAGTAAACAACACGTACTAAAGAAGTCTGTTTAAAAAAAGAAGGGCAGTGTGGTCTTGGCTCTCCGGTTATGTGCAGCAGGATTCCTTTGACATCTGTCTGACTGTGTGGCGGGCGTCTGTTTGTCAGTGTGGCGCTAGCTCTCTCATAAACTGTAGCAATATTACACTATACTTGTGCTTCAGCAGGTTTATCTTCGTGTGTGTGTGTGTGTGTATGTGTGTGTGTGTGCATTATACTGTGTGTTTTCTATACTTATAAAGACTATTCACCAGGATATACAGATGAGGTATGTTCTATAGAGGTGAGGACGATCTCACTGATTCAAAGACTGAAGGTTAGGATTACACGTTAAACTACAAGGGAGGAGGGCTGAGGTTGTCAGTGAATGAGGTCCTTATAAGTATAGTGGAGCAAAGTGTGTGTCTGTGTGGAGTGAGGACGTGTGTGGACTCAGCTGAAGGCCTCGTCATCCGTATCTTCAATTAGCACCTTTGTGTCCTTCTTGGATCTGAAAAAAAAAGAACATTTCAAAAGTCAGTGTATTTTTCCGTTTGCCAATATACACACTCAGTAACTGCCCATTCATGTAAACATCTTATCGGCCAGTCACATGGCAGCAACTACGGCTAGGTGTCTAAATCTTGCATAGAGTCAAGACAATCAGCTGAAGTCCAAGAACGGGGAAGAAAAGTGAGTTAAAGAGGAACTACTGTTTTTTACAAACTGGACCTTATTTCTGGCATAAAATTACTCACCCATATAACTTTGGTGTCATTTGGAGTTGTTTGTCAGCTATTTAGATCCGTGTATATCCATATAGTGGGAGTGACTGGGGCACCGAAACGCAGCCTCTAAATAACGCATTATCTGCCGCGAAACTCGACAATTTCACCAATATTTTGTTAGCGTACGCTAGTGCTATTCCCCGTTGAGTCCGGAGCTACTTGTTATCATCATCAGGGGTCTGTAGATTGACCTACTAACTTCTGACCTGGATGATGTCATCTCTGAGCGCCGCGCGCACCTGCAACGGTCGGCTTGTTTACCTGTAATTTGCTACTGCTAGTTTTTTGCAACATGGCTGAATATTTTTCCGATTCTGAGGTTGTGGACGACGACTTTGTTTATGATGGATGTTCTTACCATTTTGAGCCAGAGTATACGGATGAGGAGCTCACTGAAAGGAGGATGTGGAGGCAGAGAGAGGAACAGCTGGCCAAAGAACAACAAACTGCTGCACGTCCGCGAATAGATAACAGGTAACTCCGGACTCAACGGGGAATAGCACTAGCATATCATAACAAAATATTGGTGAAATGAACGAGTTTCACGGCAGATAATGCGTTATTTAGAGGCTACTTTTCGGTGCCCCAGTCACTCCCACTATATGGATATGGGTGAGTAAGCAATCGTATCAGAAATAGTCAGAAATAAGGTCCAGGTTGTAAAAAAAAGGTAGTTCCCCTTTAAGTCCAGAACATTATTGACTCATTGTCTTTTGTCTTATATTTTCAAGAACACTGATGAGAAAGAGGTCATTTGTTCTTTTTTCCACCTTCATTCTTAACAAAACAAACCGAAAGTGTAGGTTTGATTCTTACTGTGAGGAGGACAGCAGGGGGCGTCGCAGTGACAGGCTGTAGGACCTCTTCCAGGTCTTCTTGCCCGAGCGGTTCCGCACTCCGTCGTCCTGATCCATCATCTGCTCCAGCAGCGTCTGGTCATCGGCGTTGAGCGGCGCCACGGAGATGTCCCTTACGGCGCGGAACTCACCACAGTTATTCAGATGCTCGTTCTCCAGACGGAAGAAGTTCCAGACGAAACGCCTGCAGACAGGAAGAGAGCGATAAAAGATACTCTGGGTGCTGTGGGACTGACTTGAGAGAGTCTTATCATCTGTTGTTATCCTGATAGCCAGAGTTCCTCATCCTGTGTAGCACCCCATCAGTACATGAGGGACAACAAGCTTTTAGTCAGACCCACCTGAAGACCTCAAGAGGAGCCAGCACGGTGGCTACCATGTCGCCCACAGAGGGGAAGGTGGTCATTGTGGTCAGAGAAATCTGGATGGTCCAGGCGAAACGCAGGATCACGTCTTCTATAATGGCGCAGTAGTAGTAGGCCTGGACAGAGGAGACACAAGGTCAGGGTGTGTGTGCTTTAAGGTCACGTATGTGTTATTTCTACCAGACAGACTCTCTACCTTGTGCGGGTAAACTATCTCTTCTCTGAGGAAGGTGTTTTCTCCGGCTCCGCGGTCGAACAGACCCCAGTCCATACGCAGATCCCAGATCAGAGTGTAGAGAGAGCTGATGGTGGAGAACACGACGAGCAGGTAGAAGAACATGTCGGCGTCCGTGTGTCCTTGCTCTAAAATAAACACACACACACACAAGTGACGTCAAGCGACTGCATTCAAGAAGCTTCTTTGAGTTTCAAAGACCCTTTTATGATCTGCGCAGATGTGAAAGAAAAGACAGATCTGTATCTTATAAGTAAGCTCTACAACATCTACCACCTTACTCAGGATGTAACGTTGTCTATTAATACTTTGGCCACCAGAGGGAGCCCTCCTTTCACAAGTTCAACAGCAATGACTGAAAACTATTTCTTCTCTCAGCTATGAAAAAAACACACATTATTTTGTGTATTCATCTAAACGTATCTCATATTTTGTGCAGAAGTTTGTATTAATTTGTCTACTTTCTCCCCAGTGCATACTAATACTGTATATGTGTGCATGTGTATGTGCATGCATTTATCCTCATACAGTGTTTGTGTTACAGGACAGACACAGATTGATCTATCACTTCTAGAGCTGCAACAAAAAATGATGGCGACATTTGTTTTCTTGATGAATTACTGAATGCTGAAAATGATCCAAATAATCAAAACTGCTGCTGACTAATCCTCCGCTGACAAACCAATTATTGCATTGTTGCAGCGGTAATTGGCTTCCGTAAGTATTATCGATTAAAAGTGTAAAAGGGTCCAGTTGTTATCCGTTCGTCTGTGCTGCTCTTCGCGCTGTGAAAGCATGTAGAGGAGAATAACTGCCAGCTACTGTACCTCCATCTGTCCCAGTGTGTCATATTTCTAATATCCAAACAAAGACTCTGTTGGCTGAGTAAATGTTTATGCTTTCTCAGCAGCACGCGCCCTAATGTGTGGAAGCTTTTTAACTGCAGCTCTAATATCACTTTTAATTCCAAGTTCTCTAGTTTCCAATTGAAGTAGCTTCTACATAGCATCCTATTTACAGGCTTAGATCATTTGTTGACATGACATTAGACCACGCTAAGTACCTGCTGGCTGCACTAGTAATAATAATAAGTTAGTTTACAATTGCTTAATGTACTGAGTGTGTGATCAGCTGTGCTCTGCCGCGTCTCTACTGTTTTTTTCTCGTGGGAGCAGTGTGGATGTGATGGGCTCGTTCCTCAGTGGGCGCTGATATATAAATCAGCACCCAGTGGCCTCACACAGTGACTCACACAGACAGCAGCAACCAGACACAGACCAGGCCTGCTGCCATTTGTCATAGTCGCTGCTTCTTCCTGCTGCCAGCCAACGAGACGCCGGGGAGTAGAGCGGGAACGTTTCTAACGGAGAATTACTGCTGCACTGCTCTGTTAACTGCTGGCGTCCATTGTGCTTGTATGCTGCTTCGGCTGAGCGATGGGACGGAAGGAGTCCCTGCGGCCGCACTGAGATCCCCTGGCTGTAGATTAAACTTACTCCAGGACAATAGACTGCTTTCACTGGAGAATAGCCTCAGCTTGTAAAGTGTTGAGGTATTTAACCCTTCAGCTTCTGTGACGGCTGATGTGCGTGCTTCCATCAGGCTGGTTTGCTGCTGGACCATTAAGAGGTTAAGTATGGCGAGATGGACATTGATTGGGTGCTCAGTACGGGCTAACGGTGGTCACTGGCTCCTGTCACACACACTCAATCTCTATTTGCCTGCCTCACACACACATACACATACACAGTCTCTGTTTCTGTTTCTGTGCTTAGGCACCCAGGAGGTTAAACACTGTTAAAAGACGGAGCGCTTCAGTGGGCTCATTTTACGCAACAGACCCACTTCCCACTGATGGAAACAAGTTCACAAGAAGAATAATCAGTCCCTGCTATTAAAATGATTCCTCATGTGTTCCCATGGCAACTCAGTCCATCCACAAAGTAATCAGGAAGCCCGGTAAATCCTGCGGCCTCATGGTTAAAGTGCATACAACATAACTGCAACGCTCACAGTTCAATTCCCTGCCAGGATGCAGTAATTTGTGTATGGATCAAGATCTTCAGCATGCATCTAGATTTAGATCTTCAACTTGTGTCTAGATCCAGATCTTCAGTCTGTGTCTGGATCCAGATCTTCAGCCTGTGTCTGGATCCAGATCTTCAGTCTGTGTCTAGATCCAGATCTTCAGTCTGTGTCTAGATCCAGATCTTCAACCTATATAGATCCAGATCTTCAACCTATATAGATCCAGATCTTCAGCATGTGTCTAGATCCAGGTCTCCAGTCTGTGTCTGGGTCCAGATCTTCAGCATGTGTCTGGATCCAGATCTTCAGTCTGCATCTAGATCCAGATCTTCAGCCTTCGTCTAGATCCAGATCTTCAGCCTGTATCTAGATCCAGATCTTAAGCCTGTATCTAGATCCAGATCCAGATCTTCAACCTGTATCTAGATCCAGATCTTCAACCTGTATCTAGATCCAGATCTTCAGTCCGTATCTAGATCCAGATCTTCAGCCTGTATCTAGATCCAGATCTTCAGCCTGTATCTAGATCCAGATCCAGATCTTCAACCTGTATCTAGATCCAGATCTTCAACCTGTATCTAGATCCAGATCTTCAGCCTGTATCTACATCCAGATCTTCAGCATGTATCTAGATTTAGATCTTCAGCTTGTGTCTAGATCCAGATCTTCAGTCTGTGTCTGGGTCCAGATCTTCGGCATGTGTCTAGATCCAGATCTTCAGTCTGTCTGGATCCAGATCTTCAGCCTGTGTCTGGATCCAGATCTTCAGTCTGTGTCTAGATCCAGATCTTCAACCTATATAGATCCAGATCTTCAGCATGTGTCTAGATCCAGGTCTCCAGTCTGTGTCTGGATCCAGATCTTTAGTCTGTGTCTGGATCCAGATCTTCAGTCTGCATCTAGATCCAGATCTTCAGCCTTCGTCTAGATCCAGATCTTCAGCCTGTTTCTAGATCCAGATCTTCAGCCTGTATCTAGATCCAGATCTTCAGCCTGTATCTAGATCCAGATCCAGATCTTCAACCTGTATCTAGATCCGGATCTTCAGTCCGTATCTAGATCCAGATCTTCAGCCTGTATCTAGATCCAGATCTTCAGCCTGTATCTAGATCCAGATCTTCAGTCCATATCTAGATCCAGATCTTCAGCCTGTATTTAGATCCAGATCTTCAGCCTGTATCTAGATCCAGATCTTCAGCCTGTATCTAGATCCAGACATAGCTGTATTTACAGAAGGGGTTTGTTTGGCCGTAGATGGGGCGAATTAGAGTTCAAGCAGAGAGGGAGATTTGACTCTCAGCAGCACATTTATCTATCTTTAAAGCACTTTTATCTTCACTGGTGAACGTGTGCGTTTACACTGAGGGTGTGTCAGTATGTGTGCTGCAATTCCTCTCCTGATAATGAACGAGGGGTCAGTACATGAAATGAAGTTATAAAGGCTGTCAGTTCTGGGCTCATCTCTATTCCAGCAGAGTCCAGCAGACATGTGTTCAGCCCCGGGCTGGTAATTTCATATTTCTCCTCTCCTCTCCTCTCCTCTCCTCTCCTATTTTTGTTTTCATATCTATTACATCTCAGAATCAGCATCCCTTTCAGGTCGATCTTCCGCACTTCCGTCTTGTTTTACCTCTTTTACTTCTTTCCTCTCTCCAGTCAACCTTTCACTTTTAATTCCCTTCTGTATTCTATCATTTCTAAATTTGCTGGTTTGTTGCTGTAGCCTGGCTCTATTCAGTTCCACCTCTCATGACCACAGTCAGCCTCTCTCAGTGACGAGCTGGAGTAAAGTTCCTCTTTGGTCAAGGTTGTTTTAGAGGATTTGATGTCGATGCTACAGACAGAGGGATGTCTTTAAAACGGTGCATGTGTTGACATGACGTTACAGCTTGCACTTTACCTTTGGCTTTGTGCTATCTCCTCTCTCAGCAACATTTCTCTGTCAGAGGCTTCGACTACCCTTGCCGACCATGCAACATCCCGTTTGGATAAATCCCAAGAGTTTAAATTAGCATTATGCTTGTATCTCCCCTGCATCTAAAACAGCCATCAGTCTGAAGCCACTGCACATAAAGCGGATTCTGTATTGATCCCAAATAAAGCATCTGCCTTACTGTCAGGCCTCACAGTGTAGGGTTTGGGATGCTCTGCTTAAACCAGGAAATCCTCTAACGTCTCTCAGGTTACAGGCCTCAGAGCATCTGCTGAGATTACAGTTTCATGAAGGCATCCAATCAGTTATTCACAGCACTGAGGGGGAGAAACCTGCTGCACCACATTAGGAATGATTCCACCTCAAATCCCAAACAGACAAAATGAAAAAACAGAACATTTCTCAGTGCTGCAACCCAGTTTGACCCATATCCTCCTGACTACCAGTAGTTCAAATTTGTCCTCTGTGCATACTAATGAATTAACTCCTTTTGCTATCTACAGAGGACATTTAGGGCTTTTCAAAGATCCCAAATGTGAAGGGGTAGGGCTGTGCTACCTTTCTCTTTCTCATTAAGGAAAATGTCGTCCATGAGTTATATCTTAAACATAAATATAAAAAATATGTTTTCAGTATTCTAATTACCTTACAAAAAAATGTGATTGGACAAGAATATTTTATTTTTTTCCTGGTAGTCAGGAGGCTATACACCAGAGAGGAGACCACGGTTTGTAATTTCACAGATTTAGATCTGCAAATGGAGGCACTGGGCAATGATCACCACTCAGCCTCTACAGAGAAACCCATAATTTATTTGTTGCATTAATGGTTTAAGGATTTCTCTTTCCCGGAGCTAAATGCGGGCAGTTCCAGCAAATGGTGAGCTGGTGAGGCAGTGAGGTCACGCCGAAGCCATCGGAGCCGTGATCAGGTTAGCAATGAAGGTGACACATCTCCTCACAGACACTGGGACCTTTGCCAGACGCTGACTGACACTCTAGGCACCGTTTACAGCTGGAGCCAGCAGCGTGAACATGATACTGAGCTGCTGTCTTTTCTGCCTGGTCTGCTGGGTAATGCAACATAGAGTACTACATAGAGTAACAATGCTTAACACTTTTTCACACTCATACTTTGTAATTTCAGTGTGTCCTATGGTGTTTATGCATCATTTCCATATTTGGATGCAGGATGTTCTGATATTCTAAATACACCAGAACAATCACTTCTACAGGATCTACTTAAAACATCTATAACAGGCAATTTCCTGAACCATCCATCCAGCATCCCTGTGAGCATATGTGTGTAAGTGTCTGTCTTCCCGCCCGCCTCCTTCACTCTTAACCAGCGCTCAGTCTCGGCCTCCATTATCATGTGGGATGAAAGACAGCTTCATACAGAATAACGCATGAAGAGAGGCTATTAGTCTGAGGGCACAGTGGCTTCAGACCAGAGGAGGAAGAAGGATATGGTTTAATGGACTCCTTTCCTACCGAGCTGTGATCGGAAGAAAAAAAAAAAAGAGCTCTGTCCGTCTCTCTGTCTGTCTTCCTGTTTCCTTCAGTATCGCCGGCGGCCAGCAAATGCATTGATTTAAATTGATATCGGAAAAGACTGAAGTCGAGCTGAGAAGTAACATTTAGCAGTTCAAAAGGCTGAAAATGGAAGTTTCATAGTTGGCATTTTGCTGGAAAATATATTCATCTGAATGCCAGTTAGCGCTTAAATACGTGAGTGGCAGAATGAACTGCTTTGAAAGGAGGTGCGTGGACAAATATCTGTCACAGAGAGCCAGCATTCAAAGGCTGCACGCTGAAAGGGTGCTTTTATTGCCTGGGTGCTGTGTCTTTGAACACGGACTCCTTTGTGATATGGCTTATGAATCGGAATAATTTCAGGCTAATTGTGAACCTGTCAGAGGGAGAGTGACTTGACTGTTAATGGTAACCGCACTCTTTTCCTGTGTTTTTCCCCCCAGCCTTGTTTCTGGTTGATTTTACATGGGAGTATGTTGATCTCTATTTTTCTCCTCTTTACAGTTTTTTCAATCTCTAACCTCCTGCCCTGAGAGTGAATGCCACACTGTGAGAGCATATTCTTGTTTATCTACCGCTGGAAACCGAGGAAACCAAGGCCAGCTTCTAGCATTTGCTCTCAAGGTCACCTCGGCTTTCTGAGCACACAGGACGCCACACAAAAGCCTCAAAAGCCTCTGTGTTGACATGTTCCTGTAACACAGCAATACTGTTGCTTTAGGTTGTAGATTTTCCAGCTTCAGACAGACATATGGTGATTCAGAGGTGTCTATTACAGCACTGAAATTGACAGATGAGGTGCTGGCGTGTCTACTTGGCTCAGGTCAACCTGAGGAGCCATGATTCATAAAACAGATATCTCAGCGTACATAATGTTTGGGTGGGTACCTCTGTGTGTGGCGTAGAGGGCAGCGAAGGTGACGACGAAGAAGGTGGTAGAGTATTTCCCAGCGTTCACCAGGTGCGGGAAGGCCCTCTTGGTGTCACGGTAACGCCTCAGGCACTGGATGAAGCGGAACCAGGCGGGCAGACACTGGATGATGGCGCGCAGGCCGTACGAGTAGCTGTGGCACACGAATGTGCGGGGATCTAGAAATGACATAGAAAATTAGAATGAGATAAAATAAAAGTGCACTAATAAAATTATCGGTCTCTGCCTTTTCTCTGCAAAAAATGTCCTTTCCGATATTCCCCTATGCACTGAGAAGCTCATCATTATGAGAGGCACACGGTGACCCCGGTGTGGCCAAACATTTATGCTCCATTAGTTCTGAGTTAACTGGCAGCAGGCAGGCCAAGATATTGCTGTTGGACAGCAATTAAAACCTCATCTACATCATATTTTCTGACAGTATGGCTCAGGCGTCTGGAACACTGTCAACTTCAGTCTTACGCACTTACGTGCAAAAGATTTGTGCCTTTATGTCCATATTATGATATGAAGCAGCAGATGAGGAGCAAATGCTGTGATTACTGTCACATATAGAAACTGATCTGAGGTCCATCTATCCATCATTAGCCATATTTACTTATCCATTAGAGGGGTTGCAAGGTATGGGAGAGTCATCCTACTGTCACCACAACCACTACACCTGTTGTTATAGATGTAACATATAGTCAGATATCTTTTATGTTAATAATCAATATGATATGTTAAATGTGAAGTCAGATAACTATGGCTTTAAACTCAATCACAACTTGACGTTGCTTGTGTATATGTACATACACCGATCAGGCATAACATTATGACCACCTTCCTAATATTGTGTAGGTCTCACTTGTGCATCCAAAACAGTTGTGACTCATCAGAGAATGGACATGGACCTTCTGAGGGTGTCCTGTGGTGTCTGGTAACAGGATGTTGTTAGTGGGGACCTTTGGGTCCTATGGGTTGAGGGGAGGGGCCTCTGTGGATCATCCCACAGATACTTGATCAGTTTGGGATCTAGTGAATGTGGAGGCCAGGTCAACACCTTGTGCTGTTCTTCATGTTTTTTTTTTTAGTTGTTCCTAAATCGTTTTTGTGTGTGTGTCTGTGTCAGGCTGCATCCTGCTGGGGGTGTCGTTGCTGACCACAGATCACTGCCTCACCTTTAACGTCGGGTAGCAGGCCCTTGCTGTCGCTCCACTGCAGCTCAAAGATGTAGAAGCAGATGAGATACTCCAGGTCCATCAGAACAAACACAAGAGAGTTGAGCTGATCGGCCAGCCAGAAGTCTGCAAATTCAACTCGGTGGAACGGTGCAGTGAACACGCGGAACTAGGGACAAATAAGAGAAAAGACGGAAGGTGAAAAGGGAGGTGTTTTCGACCAAACTGAAAAAACACCTTGGCCAAACTTAAGACTACAAGATTTCCCTCATGTCACACTCAATTCAGACTGAGCCTATGTTTCAACACCGGGACGAAATTAGTCAACAAATAATTAGTGTGCAATTGTAAATGACCTTGGTTATACCTGTTGGTACTCAAAGCGCTTTATAGTCACCGACACATGTACCCATTCGCTCACACAAGCACAAACACATTCACACACCAGTGCCACTGCACTGGGAGCAGCTGGGGGTTCAATGTCTTGCTCAAGGACACTTCAGCATGTGGCACACTCCGGGGATCGAACCGCTAACCCTCAATCAAGCCACAGCGTCTCTCCAATTGCCGTTCAGTGGAGAGCAAGGAGCAACCCCATTAATGATCTGTCACACATAAAAAGGATAAAGCCTCCAGACTGCCTTATCAGCACACTACAGGAAACTCTAATGAGTCACGCTCCGTGTTGGTGTGAATGAATTTGTGTGTTTGTGTGTCGCTAATCATCGGTGTATGACACGAACACACGAAAGAACCTGGGAGTGTTTTGTGGCCCTCTTCTATGGGCATGTTATTTGGCATATGAGTTTGGCCCGGGCTCAGTTATTGACCACGCTTTGTAAAATGATACAACCTCGCTCTACTCTTTCCATTTACCTCCCCAGGCCACATCTGACATTCAGGAGCGACTGAATGCGTCTCTCCATGAACACTCTCGCACACGAACCCCAACATACTCTGTCCTGCACAGCAAATGTCAAAGAATATTGATCTTCCTTTTCTTTTTACAAATACAGCTGTATTATATATTTATCTTAACCCGTCAATCAAAGGCAGTATTGATCCAGTGGCCATCTCAATCATTTCCACTCTGTGCGGATATCTCAAGGCTAAGCCTGCAGCACTCTTGTGGAAAGGTGTTCATTTCGTGAGCAAACACTGGTAATCCAGGTTCTAGCTCCACAGTTTGTCCTATGATGAAATCTTTGTCTTGTGTCTGTTGTCAGAGGACAGCAGCCCAACTGGAAAGGAAACATCTTATAACATGGCTAGGAAAAAAGAAACACTGACAAAGTTGCATTTAGTTTAAATTAGTTTCTGATTAATTCATAGACATCTATCTGGTGTCATCTTTTAAAGGTTATTATGATTTTGCAGGACAAATCAAGACTGAGACTGATTATGGAGCCACAGCAGGGAGGAGCAACAAGGGAGCGTGCTGGGGACTGCGGGGAGCTGTGAAGGAAAGGACAAGCATATGAGGAGGGGGTCTGCTGCTGCTACTGGGGGATAGTGAGGGAGGAGGAGGAGGAGGAGAAAGAGGAGGAGGGACAGAGGAGCTCTGGGCATCAGCATACTGATAGATCTATGCCTGTAATGATTGCACAGTCACAGCCTCCACTTCCCCTGAGACGAGCTGCATTCTATTATCCCTCAACCCTCTGCCCTCTGTCTCACTACAACCCCCATACATGCGCACACACACACACACATGCAGCACTCTCTTTCCTGCAGCACTGTAACACAGCTTAGACAAAGAAAAGAGTAACATCGGAGGGTTTTGTAAACAAGAGATGGATATCTGAAGCGTGCCGGCGTTCATTGTGTGCGACAGGGATGCACACACACACAAACACACAGATCACTCTCTCCTTTGGTCAGCACATTCAGCTGATTTTGATATCGCGGCACAACACAACGCACACAGATCACACAGACCCATACATAATTTATTTTTATTTTATCTCTATATCAACTTTTTGTTGCTTTAGGGTCACGGTTCCAAAATAGCATAGGCACCTTTTTACCAACAGCTTGTTTAATCCCTTAAACATAAATAAACATTGTCTTCACTTGTAAGGCAGTATTTCAGAGATTCTGCAAAAGTTAGGAGAACAGTTCTGTATCATATGCACAGTAAGCTTTCTGTTTGGTTTATATCAGATTTTGGTTCAAGTTAGTGTAATGCATCTTGATGCATTCAGTGTAATGTACCACAATTTTGTGTACATAATATATAACAACCATTTTCTTTAAAATAAATTTCTAATTAAACCCAGCTTTAGCTTTAGGGTGCTATATTCAGCCCTGAGATGATATCATTTCATTCATTCGTTCATTCATCTTCTGTAACCGCTTGTCCTGTCAAGGTATCCCAGCTGTCATCGAGCGAGAGGCGGGGCAGACTGAGAGACAGAGAGACAGACAACCATTCACACTCACATGCATGCCAATTTAGAATCACTTATCAACCTAATGAACACGTCTTTGGACGGTGGGAGGAAGCCGGAGAACCCAGAAAGAACCCACACAGACATAGAGAGAACATGCAAACTCCACATAGAAAGGCCCCAGTCGGTCTTGATGCGAACCCAGGAACCTTCTCGCTGTGAGGCATCAGTGCTAACCACCACGCCACTGTGCCGCCCGATGACATGTTTTATCAAACAATATATCATTTTATATTGTTTGCATTTGGTTCACTTTGTTGAGTGAAACTTGACCTACTTCTGTCTCACACTCCCACGAACCCTGACTGTTAGGATCTTTTATCTAGTTGGAGTTACGCTCTAACCCTCAACACCAAGCAACATAGACACATTTTCAGATGTGCATCATGGGGATGATGTTCAAACGGCACCACTGTAATCCTTTCAAACTGAAGATGTGTGATAGAAACAGAAAAACACATCTATGTGTCAATGAGTTGACTGACCAGCAGCTTCAAGAGCCAGAAACGTGATTTGTAGTAGCAGGTCTTGAAGGGGTTGATGAGGAAAAGCACCATGAAGCCATAAAGGATGAGAGGGTTGATCTGCATGGGTATGTATGTGTAGTCTGAGTAGACACAGGAGAGGATGCTGAGACACCACAGCACACCCAGGAAGCCAGCAATCTGCAGCACAGATAGGCGAAACAGAAGAGAGTGGCATTAAAAGAAAACTCCTTTGACACATTATCACATTAATCTGAATAATGCAGGGCTATGGAAGTTCTGTTCTGTAATTGTAGGGTACAAATAAAACCCAGTGGATACTAGGAATATACTGCTTCTGCTGAATGAAATGTTATTTTGCATGATAATGTATTCTTGAATCTGGATTACCCTTGTGAATAAACAACCTCGTTCATTCACAGTGCATATTTTAAAAACCTGTGATCATCAATCACTATTTAATGCTGTTTCAGGACCGTGAATAGCCTTGTTTGTTGTGTGTGTGTGTGCGCGGTCCAAAATGGTGATACAATACAAAATGTGGGACGTAATCTCACCTCTGTGCTGTTTGCAGCAGTGACAATAATATCTCTGGTAATAAATCAGTCATTATTGAGGAAATACGTAACTAAACTCCATATGGTTATGTTGCATGTATCAACATGAACACATGGCTAATTAAACACACGTGGTCTGAGCTATCGGTCTGAGCTAACAGCTCTCAGCTATTTTGATTTCCTGAAAACATACGACCCAATTCTATACAACGGTGCGTGCATCTTTATTTCACCTCAAACAGGTGTTGGTGCGAGAGGTTGTTTCGGGGATTGATCTCGAAGATCAGGACATGGTTGACTCCAGCCTGCCTCCATCCGTAAGTGTTGATGCCCAACAGGAAGAGGAACTGGATCAACAGGAAACCGCCCCGATAGATCCGCACCAGGGGCCACATGTTCTGGTTGCGGATGAATGCAACACCTAAAGGAACCACAGTATAAAATACAATGTCTGACTGTGCTTGTAGACACAATGTACCAAAAACAACTGGATATTTCAAAGACGCATTACAAAGGGAAAATGAATGGAGGTTTATGTGACCTACCAGAAAGAACGAAGGCGATGGCAAGAATGATGAAGAAACCGCAGTAGAGACCCACGCGAAAGGTTGTCCAGGCCAAGGCAGGCTGAACCAGGTAGAGAGGAATAGAGAATAAAGCATGAAAATATAAAAACTTAGCCAATGTGTATATTAACAAGTTCCTTTGCTGCCAAAATAGCCTTGACCCGTTGAGGCATGGACTCCACTAGACCCCTGAAGGTGTGCTGTGGTATCTGGCACCAAAATGTTAGCAGCAGATCCTTTAAGTCCTATAAGTTACGAGGTGGGGCCTCCATAGATCAGAGTTGTTCGCCCAGCACATCCCACAGATGCTCGACTGGACTGAGGTCTGGGGGAATTTGGAGGCGAAGCCAATACCTCAAACTCTTTGTTGTGCTCCTCAAACCATTCCTGAACCATGTCTGCTGTGTGACAGGGTGCACTGAGTATTCTGACACTTTTCTATCAGAACTAGCATTAACTTATACTGCTACAGTGACTTATATGTCGGACTGGACCACATGGGCCAACCTTCGCTCCCCACGTTCATCAGTGAGGCTTGGCCGCTCATGACCCTGACACAGGTTCGCTGCTTTTCCTTCCTTGGGCAACTTTTGGTAGATACTGACACCCCACAACAGCAGCAGTTTTTGCAGACGCTCTGAACCAGTCGTCTGGCTATTACAATTTGTCAAACTCACTCAAATCTTTGCACTTGCACATTTTTCTTTTTTATACTGTATACATACATATACAACTAACTAAAAGTAATTTAGTATCTGCTTGATATGCACAAGTTCATTTAATATACACATGCATGTGGGGGGCAATAGAGAGATCACACATTACATAATTCAAGTGTGACATGGCAGTAATTAATGCGGTAATAATAACAGTAGATATAACATCAGGAGGCAAAGTGGCACTAGCCTCGATTATTTCTGAAAGATATCCTGTCTGTCCAACAATGGAAAGGCACTTATAAAATCAATAGTGAAGGCTCTGATGGTTTCCTCCGTCTTGCTTTCTCACCCGCTCCGTCTCACACATGACACACATCTCACCTTCTGTTTTTAATCTGCTTCTTTTCTTTTAATCTCCTGCATGTGTCAGAAAAATATACTTTGACACATTTTTATTGTCATTTTGTCAAAATGTTTCCATTGCTTTTGAAATTGTGCAACCTCCATGCTTCCCCCATGCAACACTGTACATATTACAGTTTCATTTCCAGTGTAATCAGCTGTACTTCTGACCTGAGCTGCCCCCAGCGGAGGAACTCTCAACCTCTTCATCGCCCTCTGACGATCTCCTCCCTCCAGCTCTGTGGTCACGAGGGCCTAGACACAAAAACAACATTTATTTGGACGAAGGGGTTCGATGCACGTGTTATTATTTTTAACACGTGCCTTTGTGTTGTAGTGTGTATGTGCGTGTGTGTGTGTGTTTGTGCATCGATGAACAGGCACCTCAGTCTCAGAGATGAGCTGCGTGATCTTCTTGCAGGTGTAGAAAGGCGCCACCTCCACGTGGGCCACGCGCCAGTCGGCCCCGCGAGGCGTATCCAGGATCTTGTCATGTTTCTTCAGGATCTTACGGAAACCAGTGAAGTTCAGGTTCTGTGGAAGACAACGAGGACGCGCCGTTACATCCAGTATCTTCACCAGACCAACAGATTAGAAGGTTTACCTACTCTAAGCTAAACTGCTGCAAGAAACATAAAGCAAATCACAGCATTACACTTTAATTTTTATGAAAATATAACAAATGATTGCCTCTTTGCATATTTTGATTTGTTGCAGGCATGTGTGTATTAGTGTATGTGTTGAAGACCTGGTAGTTCTGGAGTAGGATGAGGCTGAGGTAGAACTCGCTGAAGGCTAGCTTCAGGTCCTTGATGTTGTGGTGTTTGCAGCGCTCCTCCTGTGACAGGTGGAACATCGTCTTTCGTTTCCGCAGGCCGGGCGGAGCGTTGCTCTCGCGCTGGGCGTCCAGCGACGACTGCAGCTCATTCTGCAGGGTGGCAGATCGTCTCTGGGCTTCAGCAAGTTTTTCTACAGAGAGAAAGATGAGAATATATACATATATATATATAAGTTTTTGAATACTAACACTTACAGACTCTCATGCTCATACTACACATATCCACCGTCGGATGCAGAGGTTTAATCTAATCCAGTTTAATCCATGAATGTATCGCTTTAATTTATATTATCACCCTGGGAGTACAGTAAAGTACATAAAACACAGTCCAAGAATAAACTGTTAATGAGCTCTACCAGTCATTAAAGGAACACTAATAAAGGCTGTACTAATAAAGAGAGTTGGACCACCAAGAGCAGGAAGGAAGGTTCAAAGAAGACCCTTCACTTTCAGCTCCAACTGCTTGTAAGGGATGTTAACTAGCTGCTTCTGCTTGACACCACTAACCTTAGCAGAGGACAAGTATTTAAATTGAGTAACAAGAGGCTATGGAAGACGACAGTTCATTCATCCTCTCCTCTCCTCTCCTCTCCTCTCCTCTCCTCTCCTCTCCTCTCCTCTCCTCCAGGAAACAGAAGCATGGAGTCTCTTAGGCTGAGCTGACATGTAAATGCTGTTGACTCAGGAACCATTATCTGGGTCAGAGATAGGTTAATATATCCCCGAGACAGAATGAGAGAGGAGGGGAGGAAATCACCCAGGGCCTGGGCAGTAACCTGCATTACACTGACTCCTATGGCACAGATTAGTCTTCATTCTCCAATCAGAATTCAGCTTTTCTGCTTTCTCTCATTGTGGTGTATGAAACTCTGATCAGAATAAAAGTACATACGAGCTGACCAAGTCCAACTCAGAACAACGACTGACTTGCTGATGTAACTTCAGTCTTTGAACTTATGAGGCGGGTTAGAGGGTTTAGAGAGCGTCATTCATGCCTTTCCCATCTTTGCTTGTCACTTCCATTAAAAGGTGGTCTTTAAATCATCCACAGTGTCATGCTTTGCTGTTAGACACGTATGTTTCTGATCTGGCCATGACTTGCAAGCTCTTCCGACTGGAACTGAAATCACCAAACAGACAGACCTGGAGTTACAATAAGTAAAACTGACATTTCATTGCAGTGACTGATAACACGCCAAACAGAATTTGGTTTTGAATCGGCTGCCAGCCTGACAGTCTGGGAAACTGGGGACTCCAGCCGTTTTTTTTCCACTTGCCTCAACAGAAGAGAAAAGCAGCCTCTGTTTGCTTGAACACACACCCACACAAATTCTCCAGATGTCACACTACCTGCCGCACAGGAATGCCACAGCTGTTATCTGACATCTAAATTTACAGTAAATCCTTATACTGGACCCGCACCGTCTGTCGCAGCAATGCATGACTGAATACACAGCCACAGCAGGAGGCGTGAGAAAGTCAGGACCCCTGCCCGCCGCAAGTAGGTTTAGATTAAATCTGAGGTCTGGAGTGGAGTGGCACAACAGCGGCTGGACAGTTCATCTGTGTGTGGCTAATGAAGCTTAAAAAGACAGGTGTTGGCGGTTTAGATTTACACTGGAGTGACTTCAGTGGAGTGTTTTCCAAAGCCTTGTTGTTCTTCCTCTGCTTTCAGAAATGTAAAGCCTGTAATAGTATAAAAGGAGTCTGCAAACTCGGCAAAACCTTCCATTTCCTTTAGTAGGTGTGTGTTTATAACCCATGTTGATGAAAGTGTTGTCCAACTGGATGGATTTTGGTGCAATGCAGCAGCGTGGCTTTGAGAGGTCAAGGACCCCTTTCAGAGTGAGATACAGAGGGAAATAGCCGCGTGGAGGCAAGTGTCTTATGTAAAGTCAGCACACGATTTATCTCCATCCCTCCACCGCTTCAACAACATACCCAGCTTTTTTTAAACACAGTAAAAAAGCATTCGATATAGCTGCCTGTCAGAGACGTCTCTGTGATTTCTTGTCTTGCCCTCCTGTGTGGCTAGGATAAAAAAAAGTGGCCTGGGAGCAGGATGAAGACGTTGATGTTTTCATTTAACCAGCCTCACACCTCTGCTCTGCTGGGGAGACAGTGACTCACTGACTCTAATACTAACGTGATGTGAATCTGCTGCTGTCGACAGACTTTACATGTGTCACATATAAGAACTGAGAAGATCAGGAATGACAACTATACAGATATAATCAGACTTTAATCTGCACACACTATTCTTTAAAAGGTGAAAGATGTAAGTTGTCTGCAGCAGATAATGATCACCATAATGAAAGCCTATTTAACAAGTCATGCCCTCTGTGGATGCTTCCTGGCACTGTTGACAGAAAAAAAAGCTCAGGAGATTCAAAGTTGCTTCAGTGCTTCAGTAAATCAACCTACCGCTAACAAGGTCCACAATGATTTATGCTCAGTTTGTTTACTTCTCTTGCCATCAATCTGTCAGTAATGTCCCATCATTATGAGATGGAACAATGTTTCCAGTCAACCTTGGCCCCCTGTTGACCCGGAGAGCCTGCAGTTTCACAGCTGTCCTCCAGAGGAAGCACCGCCTGTCTTTACATACCTCCCGTTTCTCCCTCGAGCTGAGGTTCAAGACCAGAGATGGAAACCTTCTGGGTGCTTGAATACCCAGAATATATTATGGCTTCCATCTCATGTTACACTGCACACTCCCTCGCTCCCTGAAATACACTTGAGCAGGCCCACTCAACCTAGACATGGCCCAAATGCTGAAGATTAGATGCAGTGTCACTTCTTCTTATGTGTTTAAATTTACTGCAGAGAAAAGTCTATATTTTGTATTACAAAAAATATTATAAAACACCTCACATAAAATAGCAAAGGCAGGATTAAGCTGGCTTATGACGCAGTCCCTGACAGCACACTGAAATGGTTTGTGGTATTTGATCTTAACCCAAGTGTGACTCAGCACAATAAATACCTGAATAGAATGTGTTGATTTTCAGGAGCTCCTTCTCACAGGTCTGGAAAAACCTCTCTTCAAATTTAGCGTAGTATCTCTTCACTGTGTCTTCATCCGTGACTGGGGGAAGAACAAAAAAAGAAACGGAAACAAAGAGACAGCATTATTAAAGATGACAAAGCTGACAAAACAGTTGCACTCATAGGTGGTGCTGCTGTCATGGGGTTACACACATCATATCAAATTAATGCTACTATATTATTTGAGGTCAAAATTTAGATTAACTATACAGTTAAAGGGGAATTACTGTTTTTTACAACCTGGACCTTATTTCTGGCATAAAATACGATTGTTTACTCACCCATATAACTATTGTGTAATTTGTAGTCAGTCGGGAGATATTTAGATCTGCGTATATCCATATAGTGGGAGCGACTGGGGCACCGAAACGCAGCCTCTAAATAACGCATTATGTGCCGCGAATGATACGCTAGTGCTATTCCCCGTTGAGTCCGGAGTTACCTGTTATCATCATCCGGAGTCTGTAGGTCAATCTACAGACCCCGGATGATGACGTTTTCTGTCCTGGATAACATCATCTCTGAGCGTTGTTTACCTGTAATTTGCTACTGCTAGTTATCAGGGTAATTCCGGACTCAACGGGGAATAGCGCTAGCGTACGATAACAAAATATTGGTGAAATTAACGAGTTTCGCTGCTGATAATGTGTTATTCAGGGGCTGCGTTTCGGTGCCCCAGTCACTCCCACTATATGGATATACGCAGATCTAATGTCTCACGAAAGACTACAAATTACACAAAAGTTATATGGGTGAGTAAACGATCGTATTTTATGCCAGAAATAAGGTCCAGGTTGTAAAAAAACAGTAGTTCCCACCAGCATTGGGGGACTTCACCAACTAGTGACTCTTCCAAAAACTGTAAGGTGTGTTACTCTATGGTTCGACAGCTCTAGAGCCCACAGACATCTATCCATTCAGAGTTACAATTAGATCAGCAGCTTCTTCCTGTCTCTGCTCTGTCTGACGAAAACCTCCATGTCTTTTTCAGGACCGGCCAATTCAATCAGCATTGATGCTGTGTCTCAAATAATCCTCTGCCTCATTCACAACAGGCTACCTAACACCTGACACAGCTTAAAATGTAGCCAATGGCCAGTCACTGTAGAAATGCACGTACACAGGCACGCAATGCTCACACATAGACTACAGTTGCTTCATGTCAGCAATTCTTAAAAGAATAATGATAATAATGAAAACCAAGTTTAATATATTCCTACAAGATAAGCAGATATTTACCAGTGCGTGCAACCATCAATCTACCAATGTGTACCAATGATACTCTTGCCATAAATATTGTTGCCATCACACACATCCACCCTTCCCAAATGTTCATTCCAAGCAGATTAAGCAGCGTGTTTTTCTGGATATATTCTCTTCAGTGTCACCTCACTATTATATACAGTAAGCCTGGGCTGAGGTTGAGGTGTGTTTCTATTCGACACAGTAATAAGAAAGAGATGCCCCAGGCAGCAGCCTCTTAATGTCACCGCTCTATTCACGCATACAGTAGAAACATGGAACATGAAAACATGAAAAAATGTTCAAGAGCAGCTTTAAAGTGACGGCTTTACAAGAAAAAATAATGAAAAACAGCCTCCACACGTAAAGAGAATCAATTATATGTTAATTAAAGATGTTTGGTAGGTGAAAGCACCAGAGAGTCTAATCTGAAAGTACAAATCATTAAGGACAACAGATGATTACGTACGGGATAGTACACAGCTGACATCGCTTTATGAATGAATATGCAGTTTACAAACTACAACTAATGGGATCAATTGGGACAAATAGGATAGATGGACACAAAAACAGAGCTGTTGTAACAGATGGTGGTGCAGATTGAGAAGGGGAAGTAAAAAATATGTATATAGCAAATATACTACTATACTGTATAAAGAAATGCAGCATGCGCCTATAAAACAACCTGTTTGAATAGATTCCTTACATGTCAGACAGACAGAGAAGGCATGACATGAAGAAGGGAGATGGAAAACATTAAATCAGCTAAAAGAAGTAAAAGTGAAATGTAAGCAATCGAAGGAGGGAGACAGAAAAGGAAACAGATGGTTTCCAATCTGCCTCACAGTTTGGGTGCAGTCACAACTCTTTCTCTACAGCACTGCAGAGCTCAGCCACACTGACTTGGCTGCAGATGGATGGATGACTGGATGCATGTTTGAACTGCTGACTGATCGGCTTGCTAGCATTAGCAGGTTAGCCGAATGACCGAGCACCTGACTGGCAGCACACCAAGCTGTAATGTCACTCAAAGTAAAAGGTTATGCTGCTAATGAACACTTGGCATGAGAGAGCACTAAAGGATAGTGATGCAAAAGAAAAGACGAGGGTGCAGGTTGTAAACTGTGGATTATTTAACATCTATATACCAAACTTTAGCTTTAAATAAATGTCTATTGAGTCACTATCTATCACAACCTATAGCCCAGTGATGACTGTATTACTTTATTCCAGTAACTTCAGGTGTTGTAAAATCTACCCGAACTGAAATCTTCCAGATGGTTTCTTTAAAATACCATCTGGAAACATTACCAATAAGATAATGAATGATAATTTGTTCCAAACTCTTCTGATTTAAACTGTTTATTTGGACTGGGGGCTTGGGGGGCTTTCTTCTTATGTGGAATACCTTAAACTGTGGTGTACCTCACTTAATCAGAAGCAAGAGCAGTTTTAAAAATCTCAGTTTGTTTTTGATCCTAGATCTTTATGCGACACTCAGAAAATAAAGAAAAATGTCAGTAGTGGAAAGATTTTTCTTTTTATTGTCTTTCTCAAATTATTTTAGGGTGTCAAGAAATCAGTCATGCGTCTGATTGTTTTAGAAGAACAATGTCTATTATGTAAAATGTTCTCTAGCTGGATACTGACTGACAGGGTGAGTTGTCCTGGATGAAAGTGAAGATGTGATGGGAGTTATTTTCAGATAAGTTAGGGGTTATGAAATGACATTGCACCTCTGTCTCTTTGCTTTGTACATAGAGGAGCACATCAGGTGTGTTGTTGCCCCAACACAACATGCACACATCGCTTTATGTTCACATATTTGTGTGTGTGGAGCGTATTGTGTAAGAACAAAGGCAACAATCAGAGCCAGAGTGCATCTTTGAATCCATCCTCGCAGCTGTGTTTTATGGAAGCTTCACCAGTAGACCCAACAGACTCGTGTGAAAAATATGCATCCACTAGAAGAGGAAGAGCGTTACATCACCCCAGCTATCCTCTTAAAATTAACTGTATGATACCATGAAATGCAATGAAACTCAAAGAAACTTCCTGAAATCATACAAGTGCTGCAGCATGTGGCAGATCTTTGATGTAACCAGTGGTGTCTGCGTTCATCTGACAGTGTCTTTGTCAGCTAACACAGTATGGGTTCTCATTATTTCTAGTAGATAATGGGATGACAACAACAGCTTTCACCAAAAGGGTATGAAGTTTGTAGTTTGGATTTCGGAGTAAATGAAAGCTTAAACAGTGTGACGAGATGGAAATGCCTGGAGTGTTCTCCAATGCATGTGGAATCCATTCATCGTTATTAGCTTTAGACATGGATACCATAGTGTACCAGAATTAATCCTAAAACATTTTTAGTGTGTTTGTTTTGAAACGACGAAACACTGCTTCACCAATAAACTTCCAGATTTAATTCTCTTTGTTTGTCAAGATGACAGTGTACATCTCTTCATTCACGGCCTCCAAAGGTAAAGCTGCGTCGCTGCTAGTCTGCAGAGACCAAGGACTTAGAAGCCCACTCCACTGTATCTTCAGTCCTGTGTAACAAGGCCCCTTCAGTCCTGGATATCCTAACATTTGTCTCATAATGTATGTGCATATTTACAGCTGAGTCTCTTGGAGAGAATTTCTGTCCGGATATTACAAGGGTCAGTAATTCATTTGACTTTTCTTTGTCATTAAATGGTAATTACCGTTTTTTACAACCTGGACCTTTACTATCCTGGACTCTGGACTCAACGGGGAATAGCACTAGCGTACGATAACAAAATATTGGTGAAAAGAGCGAGGCTGCGTTTCGGTGCCCCAGTGACTCCCACTATATGGATATACACGGATCTAAATATCGTCTGAACGAATCCAAATGACACCAAAGTTATATGGGTGATTTAACGATCGTATTTTATGCCAGAAATAAGGTCCAGGTAAAGATCTAGATGGACTGTGTTTATAGAATTTGCGAAGACTTATAGTCAGCAACTAAGATGTTTACATACCTGACCAAACAGAACCAACGATTTACAGCCTCTGAGCCTCTCACTTTGCTCACGGCATAAAAAAAAAAAAAAAATCAATATATGGCTTTATTACATTTAACTACTGTAAATTACAGCCATAAATTGAGACGCCCAGCAACAATTAGGCCTATGTTTTGTTTCCTCTTCCCCAGGCAAGATGATTAATTAGTTTTATCGCAATAAAGTATGTGCACAGTGATTACATCTTACATTTGAAAATTTATTTGGACTTGTTGATGATCGATCAGACAAAATAATGAGGAATTTTGTGATTATAAATCTTATTTTTTTTTAATCAGATTTAATGTATCTTCTTTGTCTGTCCTTATTCTGAACATTTTTAGATCAACTAAGAAAAATAACGTAATAAACACAATTTTGCCTATGATAATTTTTTTTGCTCAAAGTCTTTTGTTGTTTTTGTCTGGCTGCAGGAGACAAGAGACATATTTGACTTACTTATCTGTTAATTGTGTCATACTTTAAAGTCAGCATCAGCACCGACAGCCAAATCCAGACCAGACGTATCAAGTGTAATCAAGGGCCTCTGTGTTAATAAGGATAACCAGACATGCTGTGAAAACACTAGATCCAGTCCGGTGTATTGTGCGAATCCACCGGATTCACTTTTTCAAACAAAGAATTGTGCTGGTAGCAAGAAAAACAACTCTTGACCTACAGTATTCCCGGGGCGGCTTGTAGAAGGCAGCCCCCCCTCTCTCCGCTAACCCCTTCTTCTGTAGATTGTATAAATAAATGATGAGACAGCTTCCCCAGAACCCTGCTACACTCACCCCCAAAACACTTCACACACACGCACACACACATGCATATACACACACTCCCCACCCCCCAGCTTCTTATATTCCCATACAGGCATCCTGTGACGCGGCCCCATAAAACAGGCGTATAAATCCTTCGTGGAGTCCCTCTAACTTGCTGACCACAAACATGTCATTCCCTCACACCTTACGACTTCTTTTAGTCTTTTGCAAGCAGAGTGACAGATTTCGCTGGTAAGAGATTTTCTTTGCTGTTTACCTCCGTGTCGATTTGTGTTTTATTTATATTTACTCTATCCTACGTTTACTGCTGAAAATCAATTGTTCTTCACTTGGGACAGACAAGAATGACAGAAATGCGCTGAGAGGAGGGAGAGGGATGGTTTCCTCAGAATTAGAAGCTCAGATATCATCTGTCATTACACTGGAACCAGGAGAGGACACGGTATCTCCACAATCTTCTAAAATAAACACAAGTAGAACCAGGGCACTCCACACACAGAGACACACTCAAAATGTCCCTCTTTTTATGCTCCATTTAACCCATTTAACGACACCTCACTGTGCGATATGAAGTGTATCCTGATAGCATTATTGCCAGGGGAGCCAAAGAAGGCCATTACATTGTGAATGTCGGTGTAGTAGCTTTGCTTATCTCTCCCCTGCAAGCTCACAGGTGTAAATCACAAAGGAAGAGAAAGACGTAGTGAGCTATAAAAGAGAATAGGATTGACTTAACTCTGGACTTCAATCTGGAGAGACAAAAACAGCGAGTGCATAAAAGCAACTTCAGCATCCTCCGGTCTCAGGATTTAAGGAAGGAAACACAACGCTAAAACCAGCCAGACAGCCCCCTCCTCCCCTTCTCTCGCCTTTTTTTTTTTTTCTCGCCTATTCCCATTCAGCCCTCCAGCCACAATTAATTCTACCAATCATCTCTCTCATCAAGGCCAGGGGAGCATTAAGAATGCACACTCACTGGGCTAGACTGCCAGCCAGGGACGACCAGAGGGAGGATGAGGAACTACTGAGGCTCCCAATCCATTGTGTACTATTTATACTGCCAGACTGCAAGCTAAGCAGCTCCAAAAAAAAATAAACTACACCAGGGCAGATGATGGAGAGAATCACACGTTCAACACGTTCTGTGAAGTGTTAATATCTTTATCTTGTGTGTGTGAGTGAGTGTGTGTGTGTGAGAGAGAGAGGAAGAAACTGAAAGAGAGAGACTCGTGATGGGTAAATTACCAGCAGCCAAGTGAATACTTGATGAAAGGGAAAGAGTAAAAGCAAGAGGCCAGATGGGGTGTGAGATGATCCCAGGAACCAGAGGGAAAACAACCAAACACACTGGAGAATGATATGGGGAGAACAACAGGGAGGGAAAAGAAGTAAGGGGGTAAAAGGGGGGGATAAATGATATAGGAAGAGATAGAGACAGAATGTTAGAAATGAAGAAAATAGATGTAACATAATTCTGTCTGTCTGAGAAAAAAAAACATCAAAACTGTAGCAACAAAACTGACAAAAAAAAATCCCAAAAGACAGAAGAAATCAGTCAAAATAAATGGGTCAAAGCTTCAAAGTGTGCTAATCAAACAAAGACCTGAAACAGAGAGTCCTATGAAAATGCATGGTTGGCTTATTCAGCAGAATACGCTGAACAGTATTTGTCATTGTTTAGGACTGTTGCAACAATATTAACATAAATTTGCAAAAAGCAAGTCTCCGCTCAAAGGTTGACGAGAGAATTAAAAACTTGAACATCCCTACATTTAAAACAGATGCTTAAAAAGGTTTCATTAATTTGCTTTACTTGTGCTTTAACTTTGGAAATCATGTGATTAATAGAGACTAAACATTTTAACCTACTGATTTATGCCTCTATTATTTTGACCACATTTTTAGCGAGAGTGCTAGACCAAATAACCACAAACCACATCCTCCAAAAAGACTGTACAGTTGAATTAGCACCTCTCTGACACAGTTGCAACATAAACATAAATGAACACGACTGCAAGACTGTTACATAGGAATGCATACCTAATGAAGCGGCAAGAGACCGTATATACGTTGCACTATTTCGTATGTAGTCTGTTGTAAATGGGCTAAAACACTGGTTTACGTTGCCTTTTATCACTGAAAACCTTTTGACGTGTGACGTTTAGTTAGTAGGTCAGTAAGTAGCAGTAGAGTGGAAACTCAAGATGTACTTGTTTATCGTGAAACTTTTTTATCTAATAAGTTTAATTTAACGTTTCTGACTTGCAGCAATTACCTGAGTCCTTAAACGAGTCATGAAGACACAGAACAAGGCACACTAATAGGCAAGGTTTCTGAGAACAGCATGAAGTGGGTCAGGCTTGTTGTGCATCGCACAGGTGCATTGGTTTGCCCATTTAATGTAAAAAAAAAAAAAAAAGCAACTCAATAAAAGAGAGTGAGGTTTTCTTTTGCCTTGTCAGTTACCCCTGTTTTTTCTCAGCACATCTGTATTAAGCTCTGATATTTCCGGTATCCCTCATAAGGTCAGATGTGCACAGGCTGGTCGACTGCAGAACAGAGATTCACTACACACACACGCACACACACACAAAGCATTGTTGTAACTTGATTTGGAGTTCAGTGGAGGGCTAAATGACCACGGCTGAAAGCACAGAGGAGGTTAAATGAGAATAAGGGAGACGAGGGAATAAATTACGTGAAATGAAATGGGACAGAGAAGACGAATTGGGACACAGATTTCCCAAATCAAACAAACAAGAAGTCAAGAAAGTAGTATTACTGACCAAGGGATGGGAAAGTTAATTACTGCTGCTCTCTTCCTCTATCCCTTCTGCCCAGCCTCTTCGCATTTGACTAAGCTGCAGCCGAGAAATGTTATCTCTGAAAGTCAGAGTGAGGGAAAGTTTGGCCCAGACCTCTCTGGCTCACCCTCTCTCTCCTCCCAGCACCACAGAGGGCCTTGAAGATCAGGATAGTTTCTCTGAGAGTCTGGCCGACTCCCTGCATATCTCTCTACAGGTAGATAGAGAACCGAGGGAAAAGGCAAGCTGATAACTGCCTGAATTAAGCTGTCTGATTTATATCACTGCTGGACTTTTCAGCTTCAATCACATCTCCCAGACGCTGTCAGACATTCGAGATCCAGAATATTTTAAAGAAATATTTGCAAAATGAAGCATACATTAATCCCGTTGCCTGAGCAGCACTGTCTGGTCTGAATAAACGTTGTTTTGATCAGTGTGCGCTAAATGTAATTGCTACGTGAGCTATTTCACTAATTTGCAAACGTGAAAGTTATTGCCAGTATCACATTTCTATACACAGTCTGCCAAACCTTGGTTAATGCAGACTTTATTCCTGGCAGCCACCCAATAAAGGATGTGGATAAGTATCAGTGTCTCAGTATGCAAACTCACGCGCCGCACAGATCCTTCATACAACGTTAACTGAAGCAAATCTAATCTTAAAAGATCAGGTCTGATTTCATGGAGGCGTTCTGAAAGGAAACAGTCACGGCGGAGTCGGTCTGTAAGGTGAGGACTTCTAGAATATACTGTTTCATTTTTTTTAATTAAAAATACAGCCTAATATGAGTAACGCTTTAAGTCAAAACGTGATTTTGTGATGCTGGAGCCTATCCCAGCTGTCATCGGGCGAGAGGTGGGGTACACCCTGGACAGGTCGCCAGTCTATCGCAGGGCTAACACAGAGAGACAAACAACCATTCACATTCACTCTCACACCTACGGCCAATTTAGAATCACCAGTTCCAAGCCCAACCTTTTATATTTATTTTATGACTGTTATAAACCAAGACCTAACCCATCTTACTCCGTAATGCTGTGATTTAGCATTCGTTGTTGTGTGAATGTTCAAGTTAAGCTTTACACCACTATTTAGTAAGATATTTAAGTTTGTTAGCTGGTTATTTATTTTGTTAAGACCATCCAGCTCTGTAAGAGCCCATAAAATAGAATGAAAATCTTTAAGGAATAGCTTGGAGGCAGGTATTTTTTCATCGTAATGCGTTGCAAAGCTACTCAACCAAAAGGTTATTGTACTTAATACGGTTGGACAGTGCACATGTGATGTTTTCTAAATCTTATTCTTAAAACAATCAGCCAATAAACGATCGGATCAGGGACAAAAAAAAAAAAAAGACATTTTGGTACTACAATCTACCTAGTATAGCCTGTCAGTATACATGTGGGTTTACTGGGATTTCCTCCATTATATGTCATCAGGGAACTAGTATCTAACTGCCTATAAATCAATAAATCCAAGGATGCGGGAATATTATCTCCAAACTACACTAAACATCATGTGTCTGCATGTTAAAATGCTTGTCAGTAAGATTTAGCATGAATGAAACACCTCCGTCATTTTAATTGTTCTGTTGTTTTCATGCAAGTCTGCAGTCTAAAGAAATGTGAAAGAAGAGGACACTGACAAGGCAGGTGGATGACACAAATGTCACCCAGCTGACAACTCCAAACATCTGTTTCTATACTAGATAAGAACGACTATTTCTCTATATCACAGCACCTCAACTCTATGGTGAACACGCGTTTTAATATGCATGAGACTGCTAGGACTGTGACCGGACACCACATACCAAGTGGCTCTTGGAAAATTATTCACTCAGCCACTGAGCTAGAAAAATGAAGGAAATGAAGGTTAAATGAGGCATCACCTATTTAAAAAAAAGAGTGCAAGAGGGGAAATGAAGAGTACCGGACTAAGAGATAGAGCTGGGAGAATGTGGGAGACAAGAGGGAGGATGGTGGTTGAGCTGGGATGGTGACACTTGTCATGTGCATAGAGCCTGAGAGCAATGTGTTTCTTGATACTGATATTTTCCACTGTATTAGTACGTAATCTAGTCTGTATTATTTTAATTTGTAGTTAAATTATCTAGACGTAACTGTCTTGAGTCAATTCATAATCTCTATTAGGAAATGACTAAACAGAAACGACTGCTTAACCCACTTAGTCAGGGCTGGTCTACATGGTCATGGCTCATTAAGATAACAATAAGGTTCATGTTCTGCTTTCAGCGTTAACCAAACATGACTAATATCTATCTATCATCATCACCTCTAGAGGAAAGACAGGATCCAAAATGCTCGATTGTGCTGCAAATGTGTCATTTTACCGCTCTGCTGGAGAGGGACAGAGGGAGGACAAGACCCTCTAGTCTGTTGCGACTCGTTCCAGTCTTGCTGCCTTGGTTCATCACTTCAAGGCAGACTACATGTTTACCGCCTCTCTCACCTCCCTCACCGTTTCTCTTCTCCCAATCTTTCCTCTTCACCGAGCTTGTTCTGCTGATCCACAAGCAGCCAAGTGGAAGGAATGCATCCTAGAGTCGCTGCATTCATATGGAAAATAACAGGAACCAGGAAGCCACAGAGGAAGACATCAGAGTGATAAAAAGGCCGGATAAAAAACACCCAAAAAATTTGACTGGCCCGGTAGATGTTTTATGGAGAAAAATCTGTTTTCCATCCAGTTTTCCATCCCAAAACACATTTGTTCTGCACCTTTTTTTTGTGGAGCAGCACTGCAGTCAGTCTACACAAATGATAGACTTTCAACATATCTCTCAATTTCACAAGTAATATTACTTTTCTCTTTCTCAATTAGTTTTTCTTTCACAGTAAAACAGTGGTGGCACTTTGTTATCAGTATTAAAGCCTGTTTGACAAAGCAGGGAATCAGAACGGCAGATCAGAGCAGATGTCCTGTAGGTTTTGCCTAATCTTACATCATCTGCATCAGCTCCATTGTAATCTCGCTGGTTTGCCGTTACACTGTAAAGCTACAGGGTGTCGTAAGAAAGAGCTCTCAGGTCAAGCACTGCAAAAATGATCATACATTTAAGTGTAATAACATTAATAATATACAGTCGAGGTATTTGCAAAATAAACAAAGAAACATTCATGAAAACTGCACTGATTCTAAAAGCCACTTCATTTGTCGTGCACCTTGCAAACGGTTGACACTGCTGATGGATGTAATGAGGAAATGAACTGTCTCACATCTGAAGCACCCGTAATACACTCCAGGATCAGGACCGATTTAATAAAAAAGGGCAGACTCTCCCATTTAATACAGAAATAAAATGGGACAAAAGACAAAGGCAGTGATAAAAAAAAAAAAAAGAAAATTCATTGCTCGTTGCCCTTGAAATCCAAATGAATATTTAGGGAAATTATATGATGATTATTGTACTTGCAGTGTAAAGTAGGAAAAAAAAAAAATCTTTTATTCAAACACTGAACCTGGAGCCAAAATGGCCCTCTGGAGGAGAGTCGCTTTTTGACGGCTATAATAACACCAGTCACCTGGCTGGAAGAAAATTGCTCTTCCATTTCGGCGTGTAGCGGTGTGCGCTTGCGTGTGTGTACCTGTGTGCACTATAAATACACCGATAGACTTGCATGAGTTTGAGTAAATGTGTGTGTCCTGATCCATTTTTTTTTGAGAGCTGGTTGGCTGGGAGTGACATTGTCATTATCGACATCTCTCCCTGCTCCCCTGGATCCTGTAGCCATTAGCAACCAACTCCGGGAGTTGGCCTCTCCTCTGTTGCAGCCAATTGCTTTCACATCCCCGTGTGACTGTGTGCATGCATGCGAATGAGCAGGTGTTCCTTTTTCGTTCGCGTGCATACATTGCATGTGTGTGTGTGTGTGTGTGTGTGCACTCGTGCCAGATATGGCTCTATGATAGCAGCATGATTGAGTGTTGATTATTTGATCAAATGCAGCCTCACTGTTGCTCATTTATTCCCAATTTATTGCTGTATCAAGACAAATGTTCCAGACAGCCTTATATCCACACAGTAATAGAACAACAGAACAAAACACACACACACATTTCAAAGCAGGCATGCTAAGCAGAAAACTGCACACCAGAAGTAAGCAGTCAGCGTAAAATAATCAATAAGTGTTGATTAGGCCCACTCAGTACCTTTGTACTGCATGGCAAGCAACAGCTTTTTTTTTTCTGTGTGCCTGAGAATCAATAACGTGATTAGACTGTGCTGCACATCTCCATGAGCAGAGGAAAAAGAGCAGTACGCGCCTACCGACTGTGAAACGAGACTAAAAAAGCAAATGGCAAAATAAAACAACGTCGCCGGTCATGTATCACAGAACATAGATTCATCTGAATGTGTGGTCCTAAGAGGTATCAGAGTAGAGTGCCATAGCTGCAGACGAAGCATTATGTATGCTTCCAGCTCAACGCCCACCATCTGATGAGAAAGGGTATTTTCCAAGAGAAGCATTATATATAATCGGTATGTTGTTTTGATGGCGTTGCAAGCGCCAATATCTCTGCGCTCTATAGCAAAACCGTTACACGGCAGGGAGAAGAAAATACTTTGCTCAAGGGCACCTTAGAAGCAGCAGCCAAGAAAGGATTCACTTCCCCTGTGGCAGTCGTCTAACCTTTAGGTTGACACAGACACTTTACATAGCAGATCCAACACTCCAGGCACTTATTGGCACAAAAACAAGGAAAAGCTTTTATACTGGAGGGAAGTTTGTGTTTGTAAAAAAAAAAAGAAATAAAAAATCCCCTCAGTCTGACACTCTGGCAGTTTTTTTTAGGATATTTCACAGATATGGAAGCAACAACAGATTTATATGTTACTTGTATCAGCTGACTTGATGTAAATGTTCCCAAAATAAACTTGATTAAGATGATAAAGGTAGAACAAAGACTTTTCCGACTCTGGACTTAGTGGATGTTGATAATACAATCATTTTTGGTTCACCGTATCAGGTAAAATACTTTATAACTACCCTTATAAAGCACATACAGAACACATTATACAGTGCAGATGAGTATAGATTTATAAACCGGGGAAGAAAGCACTTATAAAAGATGCTAATACGCCTTTTTTTCCTCCGTTACCATGGGAGCTGATCATGTGACAAATTAGAGGGGTGTGTCCATTGGGATCTAAGAATACCTGTGAGAAGCTTGTGTGTGGGATAGAGGGAGAGAGATTGTATAATATAGCTACATTACAAGCCTGCACAAGAGTTTAATCAGGCCATGAAGAAAAGCAGGGTGGGCTGATGGAGGAAGATCCTCTGGGAGATGCAGTTCTTTGTGTCTCTCAATCCCCTCTGGACCAGGACAACCTCCCTCTTTCTCGCACAAACCCCCACATCAGTATCTTCCCACCCCCACTAACATTGCTCCTCCCACATTTCCCTTGTCTCTCCATCCTTCCGTCTTCCTCAGTTTTGCTCCCGTGTCACGTTTAAGGCATGAGTAAGCAAGAGTTGGAAGCCTTGTTCCAATCACCGCAGCTCATTAGGGTCGCTTACCCTGAAAGCAGGACCTTAGACCTTCACACACACACACCTGTGCCCCACTCCCTTTGGCTAAGCGCCCCAGTAGTCTGTGCTGGGTGGACCCCACGGCAGATGATCGATGTGACAGATAGGGCCCTCGCGGCAGCTGGGAGCCCCAGCCTAGCTGACGGGTTATTCATTAGAGCGGGCTTCGACTGTCCTTTAAGGACCCTAAAATGCCACGGAGCAGAGCTGTGCTCAACACAAACAGCCTTTATTGTGATGGATGTGGCACCGCCAGCGCACAAGGATCTACAGGTATCAACCCTGCTGCTGGCTGTGCAACAGGGGCAGCAGATTTTATTTAATTTGGTGGTCTTCCACAAGGGTGAATATAGTTAATTACATTTAATTTACAGAGCACATGACTTGTTTCCTCTGGTCTGTAATAGCGGTAGGAGGAAATACAAAATATAATGTTTCAGCTGCTGAATTCAAACTAAGTGGAGCACAGGTGCACAGAGAGGGTCAGAAGTAAGCCTTTTTCTTTGTGAAGTGAGAAGTCAACGTGAAGGTTAATATTGCAGTCTGGGCAAATATCTGTTAATATTTTACAGAGAAAAGTTCCAGTGGACTCGGAGGGTCGCTGCTGAGGCTTCGTGTGCTTTTAGCTGCTCACCAGACGTGTGTGTGATTGTGTAACATGTTCATATCTGAACCTGAGTTCGAAGCTTTCAGTGTTAGTACTTGCACTTCTGTGGTGCAGAGTGTGTTCTGAGCAAAGAAATGACAAATAGAAGAAAACAGAAAGAATAACACAGACTGAAATGTTAAACGCTAAAATGTTCTGTACAGCTGTATAGTGCACCGATACTACCAGGGAGCCTTAAAGGAAAGAGTCATCCACTTTAATAGTCTTTGCCTGTATGGTGCTTCAGGCAAACACAGACTTCAGGCAATGAGCACTTGTAATTTTATTTGAGAGCAGGTTTCGCTGTGAATCATATTAGTCTCCTTACCAGACATTTACAATATAACACTTCCCCCCCGATATAGTGCAGTGTTTAGTCTGCCCACAAATGATCCAGCACAGGAGCTCTAAGTGATTCACTCCTTCTTCAAAAGTAGCAGTGACAGTGCAAAGGTCCTGTGTGGGCCGGCAGGCTAAAGAGGAGTGATTACAGCTGAGTGGACTTTGGCCTCGGGGCCAGCAGGAGATGGATAGGGGCCAGAAAAGGGAGCAAGTGACAAACAAGGCATCTGCCAAGAGAAGGACAAATAAAGCACAGAGAAAGAGAGAAACACAGCTGGAGATTCGAGACAATCTTTCAGCGAACTCAAGGAGTCGACGGAGGCCGTTTCTCTTTAAGTGACCTCCGACGTTATCCAATTAAAGAATAAAGTAACCTTGCGCGTTTTCAACAGTAAAAGCATCCCTCTCGTGCGTATCGCAGCAAATCACCACAGCGCTCCTTCTCTTTGAAGCGATATGTTCTCCTTCTGTCTACATTCGCTTCTCATCTCATTATCCCTCTGTTCAGCCCGTGAAGGAGGAGGGTGTAGCCGCTCCTCTGCAATTCCTAATGAGGCACTGTGTATGTTGCACGTGTGTTTTGTGTCTGGTACGTACGTGTGTGTGTGTGTGTGTTTGTGTACATTACTGAATACATCGGGTGCCTCAATGCATTACCGTGGATACAGATGGATGTCAATCTGAGGAATTCTATTATCCCTTACTTGTCCTCTTGGAAAGTCCTTAACGAGGAAATCCTTGAGTCTATTTCACATTTAATTACATGTATCACCACAAGCTGAAAAGACACACGGTCATTTTATTCATTAATTCAAATTATTTGTATTTCAACTCAGACCTTTTTCACTTTGTGTTTAGAAAGTCGTGGGAAGCATTTAGAGGCTTTCTAGTCCGACGTGTTTCTGTCACTCCCACATTGCCTTGTCTATAGTGACCTTTATCAGCCAGGACCTTAGCGATGTTAGTGATACTGTGTTTATTAGTATTCTAATGTCATTCTGATGCCATTTAGAAGGACACCAGGGACAAAATTGATCGTAGTCTATGCCTGACGTACGTAACAGCATGTGTGCGTGTGTGCATTTCGCATTTACAAGCAGCGGCAACGGCAACAACAGTCATCTCCCATGTTCAGACAGCTAATGTGAACATGATGGAGCATTCACACAACGAATGACAAAAGGTGAAAGGTCAAATGGTCATATTTCTGTTCCCCTGCTACAGTCAACCACACGCACACAAACAGAAACAGAGAGTAGATGAAAGAGCCTGTAGCTGTGGCTAGAGGACGGGAGATGAGGAGGAGGAAGAGGATGGGTGGATGCTGGGTGATGAGAGGGGGTGCAGAGAGCGTGGGCAACTGACAGACAGACAACAAAAGACCGGCACTGCCCCCAAGTTCAAAAGAGCCCTTTCAACCAAGCATCTACCAATGCACACATATACCCTACCCTCAAACCATTTCAGTATCCACTGGTAGAGCAGTATTTTCACACAGTGTTTGTGCGTAGAGTTAGATATTAAAAGCTCTAAAGTATGGACGTGCGTATATTAATGAAAAGTTTTAACATTAAATCCTTCTCTACTGCACAATCCCGGGGGCACTCTGGAGTCAGACTCGCTGTCGACATTTCCAAACCTCAAGAGCTTTTGAGGACTGCACGGATATTGTCTTCAAGACTTAAGATTTAAGTTGTGTTTAACGCACTTTGACAATGTGTTAATGAAATCATACTGTTTCTCCTAGTCCCACTGTTCTACGTATAGTATACGCTGATGAAAACTGCAACCGCTGTTACACTACTTTACAGCGTATGACGACAGAAAAAGAATATTAAGAGATTTTCTAAACAGAAGATATGCAGAATCTACAAGTGGGACGTTTACACGGTGAATGTACAGTGCTATTGATATATACAACTGTACACTGTTATTAATAATTTACAGGATAACAGGATAACTGTAGCTACCTATAAAATAAATGAATGACTACTGCTATTGATAGATACACCTGCACAGGCTACAGGGGAACAAGAAGTCAACTTAACACCACATATAAGCAAATCAGCAGCTTCATTATAGGGGAGGCTGTGGTTCAGTCGGCACAGCGGGTTGTCCACGAACCAGAGGGTTAGAGGTTTGATCCCTGGAATGATCTCCACACATGCTGAAGTGTCCTTGAGCAAGACACCGAACCCCCAGTTGCTCCCAGTGCGTGGCACTGGTGTGTGAACGTTAATGGGTAGATATATCTGTGAATGTAAAGTGCTTTGAGTACCAATAGGTAGAAAGGCGCTATATAAAAACAAGACCATTTCTTCCTTTCTTTAATTTGTTCATCTTCTAATGTAAAAAAAATTAATGACCTGAAAAACTGGTCAATCAATTCGGAAAAATAAATGCACTCCAGTAATATTAAAGCAGTGACTCTCTTTAAAAACACCATGGCTGAAGTGGCAGAGCTCTGCAGGTGGCATCTGCTTTGTAGTCTTAGTTGCAGCATCACACCCTGTGGAGAACAATCATCCCCCCCTCCCCACACATGCAATTCTCATTCCTTTTTTCCTCTCTTCAGCGATAACAATCTTTTAATATGGTTTATTCTTTAGCTTTGATACAAGAAAAGTTTACATCTGAGTACACTGTGTGCAGTTACATTCGTTTAAAGTGATGACCGTACTGAGAGCACTTGGAGAAGAGTGGCAACACAATGACAGCCCAGGATCCTAGCCTTAGCTCTCCAGGGAAACGCTTTAAGACTTGTAACAGCGGCAGCCAAAGCCAAACTCTGCTGTGACACCGCTGGTGTCACTGTGTCAGCCCCTGAGTGTCTGTCTCTTAGGGACAGGGTTATCACTGAAAGTAAAAACTGGAGTTCCCTCAAAGTAAACACAAGCGTATGCAGAGGCAGCCGTAACTAAAGTACTGCTAACAGGATTGTGAAAACAATGAAATGTGCTGGAAAGCAAATTATATAAAAGAGTAGAGCGCTGAGCAGAACGAGGCTTAGGCAACATCCTGAAAGATGAGCATGACTCAAGAGAAGAGAGAAATGCTAATGAGATGAATATTTAAAACAAAACATAAATACAAATGGAAGAACATAAAGTAGAAGCTAGATTTCTTTGGGGTGGAACATCTTAATAAATCAATCTTTGTACAAAAAAGTACTTACAGTATACTGCTTTGAAGCCATCTAGATATGGTCTCTGTATCTTGAGTAAATGAAGTTGCTTATCTATCTTCCTAACAGTATATCTGTCCATTAATCTAAATAATGTGTGACACAGAGTGACTGAGATATGATCAGAGGCATTTAGAAGTGCAACAACGCAGAATGAACAAGAGATTTAAGGGAGCTTGGGAGCTTTTCTAGCTATGTTTGATGCTCAAAAACACTTTGGCTGGACAGAATTTACATAATTGTACCACTTATCGCACCATCACCGAGAAAGTGAGCGGTACCCCGCCCGGTGAGAGAACAGTTGCCAAGGCAACTGAGGCGAGGGTTCAACGGGAGCATGTCACTGGCCTTGAGAGACAATCAGGGAGGGCGTGGCTGAGGTAGCTGGGGCGATGTCAACACTGGCAGCTGAGTGGAAGTCACTGACTTTTTTTACAGCGAAGAATCTACCGCAAGAAGGCGAGGTCTGTTCAAATAATTGGACGGATTTTAAAAAAATCTGCGGATTGATTTTTAACATTTCTGCTGCTGTGAAATACGTCCATGTGACAGCAGGCGATAAAGCAGGTGAAGGGATGTCATAATGGGACTACTTAACTACAGTTCAGTTGTGGAGAACCATCTGTAGGTCTGTTTATGCTCTGCTGACCACTCAACTGACCGCTGAGCACATTAAGTTTAATGAGTTAATCTACTTTGTGTGTTCACACATAAATGACCGCAAAGCAAAGGCATAAATCTCCCTCTTGCTTTCCTCTTATTCTAAAAATGTCCACCTCTCTCTCCCTCTCTCTCTTCTCTTTTTATGCCTTTGTTCAGTTTTCTCCAGGCTCTTCACCTCTGTCCAGCAGAATACAAGTCTGCAGGTGATGAAAGGCCATCTTATGTTTCTCACACTTAACTACTGCATGCGTGTATGATTAACACCACGATTGAAATACGAATCAGAAGAGAGATTTGAGAAGACGTTCACGGGGTGTAGCTTGTGGCCTGGCTCCATGAGAGATGAAAACATGTTACCCCTTACTCCTGTATAGGCCTCAAGCACACACACAGACACACACACAGACACACACAGACTGCAGTCAGTGGCTGCGTGCATACACATGCTCACAAATACACAAATAGATCACAAGTGTCCAGGAGAATGTGCTGGCCTGGAGTCCTCAGTCTGTCCACCCAGAGAAACACATTAACAGGCAGTCTGCTGGGCTTAGATGCTGGAGTATAGCCAGAGCGCGCAGCACTGAATAAGGAATAGCACAGTTATTGGCCTAAGGCCCAACCAGAGTACTGTGTGTACCTTACCGTTTTTGGTCTTAACAATTCACATTAAAGATTAGTTGCATAAAATTTAAAATTCTGAATTCCTTACTCGCTAATATGTTATTGATGTATGTGTGCAATGGGTAGAAATTGTAACCTTATGTATGAAACAAAGGACTCATGATCAGAGGAGAAAGCATAAACATACATCTAAATGTCATGGCAGTTTGACATGATGTCTTGCTCTGGACTAAAGCCGGATTTATCGTCACGCGTCATTAGCCTGACATGCACCTCCCCAATAATTTAACTACAAACCACAACAGACCACAACAGCTGTGATTTGTCCAAAATGCATTTTCTTGTTCCCGTCTCTTAGAAGTCGGACAAGCAGAGAAAAATACCCTTGACCAGTCTCAATCTAAAAAGATTGCCCCAGATGTCTTCTCTGTTTTCTGTGGTGATAGTTGACTGTTGATAGCCCATTATGGCTTAGGACCTGCATAGATTTGTTGCAGGAGTATAAACCTTAGGTTTAAGTCCACAAACGTCTAGTATTCAAACTATTCCTGTGTTTTAGTTAAGGCCCTGTATTTGAGTTTAACCTGGACAGGCAAAATACCCGTATCCCTTTCCTGATTGGTCCTTAATTTTTCTTTGTGTTTCTATATTCTCATGTCTGTGTACAGCACTTTGGCCAACCTCGTTGTTTTTAAAGTGCTTTATGAATAAAGATTGATTGATTGATTGATTAATAGTCATTATTTATCCCTTTATACCCTTTATACCCTTTATCTGGAAGACATGCTTACTACCAATGGTTTAGTCGACACTAATGACAAATTACAGGTGTTGCCGACCTACCCATTCTAGCAGCATGCGGTGCTTGCTTACTTGTGTCTCTCACTGTACTTTATTTATGTTGATCAGTCAAAGCACCAACAAATGCATGCAAGGTAAAAAAAAAGAATAACAACAACCCAGATGAAAAGATACTGTGACACACAGAAACAGACGGATAAAGAAATCCTCGGCAGAATCAACAGATTGACAAATTCCTCTGCAGAGCATTTATGCTGTCCGTCACTTTGCCAAGGCCACTAACACAGTGAGGGATGGCTGTATCCAGGCAACAGGACGGCAAGCATCAGCAGCCTGTATCTAACCACCGTCAACCAATCACGAGATTAAATTTCCACCTTAGCCAATCGTGACCGATGTCAAGCGGAGCTATTATCGCGGCCAACCAGCTCTGAGTGTGTAGGTACCATCTGTAGATTTAACAGGTTACAACAAAACCACCAGCTCAGTGCTGTAAGTCTATCTGAGCTGAATGAACACAATCACCATGACTGCTTTTCCTAATGTTGCTGTTATGAATAATAGCTCTGGGCCATTTCAGGAACTAATACGCATTAAACACACTACATTACTACAAAAAATAATAAGAGAAGTCGGTTCCCTGGTTTGCTTATTTGTTTACAGCCATTTACAGTCTCCATAAAGCAATCACAGATTCTCCTCAATTTAATTATTTCCAGTGTACTACCGAGAAACAGTAGTAGACAGTTTATTATTGGACCCTCTAACTTTATCTGTTAAAGCATCAAGAGGTCTATTTGCTCTCTTCTTGCCTGCCTCTTTCAAGGTCTCAAAATTTAATTTAAAGTAAGACTGTGTAGAAGCATAAAAGAGCGTGACAGGGGAACATATTCAAGGGAATGAGACACTGGGATATTTCCACTTTGGTTTTATGAGGCTGTGTGAGGCTCAGCAACCTGCAATGAAATGTATCTGGCCGTGACAGATGAAAACACAGTTCTATTAGAGCATATAAAGCACATAAGCTGGTCATATCCAGTGTGTGTGTATATGCCTGCTGACAGAAGCGCCTCAGCAAAGGTTGACAAACATGTAGGTGATCGCACCAGTTCCTCTCGTCTCTCTCGCATCACCCCTCCCACACTTTGACAGACACAAGTTTGGGCAAGGCAATCTGTTAGCCTAACTGCGGCTGACGCTTCCTGTGATGCGCCATTCGCTGTCTGTGTTTGATCCTCCAGGTACAGAGGAAGAGGAGGCTCCAGGGACGGCTCATCCGCTCGTTCTCATTCTCCCTCTCTCTGATCTACTGCACTGCCGCGTAACACAACGAACACAAAGCTCGGCGCGCCTTCTCGTTAACTGTAATTAACAAGCTGTGGTCTTTCTGTACATTTGTTTCTATTTGGCAATGACCATGAATTTATTAAAGCCTTATTGTAATTATAAAACTCATGCTGATGTAGTTTCACCTTCACCACTTTTCTCTCACATTGATCCATTTAAATCCAATGGCAATGACTTGGTGCACTCGATTAATATGGTCAAAGAATAAATAAAACCACAGATTTAAAATTAAATGAATAAAGCTTACAATAAAAGGCCAGTTTTATTGTTCGGGTTTGTAGTAGTGGAGCAGAAGCCTCAGCGAGGTGCGTCTGTGTGTGCAGTTTCATGTGTATGGCCGCACACATGTGCCTCTAAGGTTTATAGATAGAGAAGCCGCTGGACTCATAAAAACAAGATAAGTGTTGTGTCAATAGTCCAAACTGAGGCCATTAATCTCAGCAGAACAAGAGCCCAGGCTGCACTACTGTAACCGTGGCAGATGCAGCGAGGCCGCACAGTAGAGGTGGATGAAATTCAGTATCCATTAACCTACAGGGTGACCATGCCGTTGACAGAGCAGGTCACAGAGGTGACATTATAGTCGGCTCACCGATACCATAGGTGTTGCCATAGCTTAAGATTCATCATCACCCACGAGACGGAGAATGTCGTCTGAGATTTGTCATCAAATATCATGGGAACTGTTCTGTATACTATACTATACTTTATATACAGCACACGACAGTCCCTCATCTCAAATCAGAGTCAACAGTAAGCGTTGTCTAAGCAAATGTCTGGTTATGATGCTGTAACAACAACGTGATTTAAAATAATGATTTACATAATCAATGATGATTTCTATCTGCAGATTTAAAATAAATTGTTATCATCTAGGTACACACACTGATCGGGCATAACATTACGACCACCTTCTTAATATTGTGTAGGTCTCCCTCCAAGACAGTTGTGACTCATCAGAGAATGGACATGGGCCTTCTGAGGGTGTCCTATGGGTTGAGGGGAGGGGCCTCTGTGGATCATCCTACAGATACTTGATCAGTTTGGGATCTAGTGAATTTGGAGGCCAGGTCAACACCTTGTGCTGTTCTTCATGTTTTCTGAGTTGTTCCTTTTTGTGTGTGTGTCTGTGTCAGGCTGCATCATCCTGCTGGGAATGGCTCCTGCCATCAAGGAGTGTCATTGTTATGGGGTGGGGGTGCCTGGTCTGGTCTAGGTGCTAGGTTTCCCAGCAGAACATTGTATTGTCACAAGATGGTCAATGTTATTTACTTCCTGTAAGTGGTTTTAATGTTGTGGCTAATCGGCGTAAAATTAAAACTTAAAAATGTTTAGCAATATTCATGAACAGTAAATACAAAATTTGCTGTTCAGATTCAGTGTTCGTACAATTAAATTAAATATTGTCCCAGGCTTCTCAGTCCAAAGGTCTATCATATTGAAAGTACACAGTCTAGCCTCGTGTGAGTAAGCCACCTTGGCGTACTGTCTGTGCATTTGTGCGACACTGTTCCTCCAGGCTGCCGTGGTTTTCTCACAACAGCAGCTGCATCCTCTCGATAAGAGTCACACCAAATAGCTTCACTTTGAGGCCAAAATTTAACAGAAATGTGGGGAGAAAAACATTTAGACACACACACACAGACACGAATCCGCAGACACATACACACACATTGCTGCAACACGGCAGACACTTAGAAGCTGGCAGATTAGCAGGCATGAAACAAGGCCTTTTAATCTGAGCAGAAGAATACCATTGTAGGAACCATTCTTTGAAAAATCCCCAGTCAGAAAGTGTTGACATTGCTGGCAGCAACACCTTGAATTAATCTCCTAAACAGAATAGCCACGTTATGTCAAAAGTCACAGTGATATTTCAGATCGATTAAGGACAAGTGAAGGAGAAATGACGGAGGTAATTATACTTGAGAGGGTAAAATACAAGTGTCTGCGGGGTAGAATAAAAGAGTAAAGAAGATGCCTAGATTGAAGAGTAGAAGAGAGAGACTGGGCAAGATTTTTTTTCACGTTAATAAACTGTTAATTCCCTCCCAGCTGGAGCCTGTCCCAGCTGTCACTGGGCGAGAGGCGGGGTACACCCTGGACAGGTCGCCAGTATATCGCAGGGCTAACACAGAGAGACAGACAACCACACTCACACCTACGGCCTGTGTGTTACACATATATTTATCCTTTTAGGTCTCCATTTATACAGTATACCACTGACAATGCAACACTGCATTTGGATAGTACAACACCGTTAACCCAACATATCAGTATTAACTTCAATCCAAATGAAAGCAGTAAGTACTGTGAATACTGCTGACAGTTATGTGAAAATGAGTATATTCTTTACTTGGAAATATTCTCGCTTACTTCTAAATTTAGCATCATATCTGGACTTTCAACGTGCAGCAAATCAGGAGCAAATTGGAAATAGCTGTAGGTGCATTTCAGGTTGATTTCCCAGGTCAGCTTCCCCATTGGAACATCAATTTCCATTTTCTCATTGTAATACTGTAACTGTAACTTATGAATGGGCCATTATACTGCCCATTCTACCTTTGCCATCCTGGCGGAGAGGAAGGAATCCAATACTTGATGTTATTAGATTAGGAGCAATTTCCTGACTCAATCTGATTAGAAGCACACTGACCTTGGGGTGCTTGAGTGTCATATCATTAACATGATTTAAATGAGCAGGAAGTGTCCAGTTGTTTTTAACAATGCAGTGGATGAAAACAATACAAACTATATGCAATATTGCAAATGACTGTGTATTTAGTACCTGGAGCTCTGAAAGAACTTACGTTGCTGTTTTCTACTGAAACACAGACACTGAAACGGGATTATCTGGTTATTAACAATCACCTGTGAAACAGCTGTTTAGGCTAACAAATGGAACTGGTTTTGTCGTCAGTCCTTACAAATATAGTGTAAAATGGAAAGTGGTGTTTGGAAAGCAGCATATGGGGCATGTGGCTTGTTTGTGGGCATGCTGAGTAGAATATGTAGGAGTACGTTGACTGTCTGTGTGTGTCACTAAACAGCATGGGGGAAGTAACTTGCTGAGTTTAAAGTGTGCTGTGTGGAGGTGAGGCAGCCACCAGCTAGCACTGCGACTCTGATTTATTCCCATCTTCTGGCCTCAGTACAAATAGACCACCAAAATCAGAGCCGCAGATTTTTGTGTTGTTAGAGTGTGTGTGCGTGTGTGTTTATGGCAGCACATGAACCTTCTAAAGCCCTGCAGCAAACTGTATCTGGCTGGTATTTCTCCAGCGCAGACAAATCAACCCTTGAAGATTTGACCCGCTACTTGTTAAGCTGGGATGGGCACACAATAACAAACTGAATACACACCTCCTGAGTCAGTGTCAAGGAGTCAAAACATCCTCATACAGTATTAAAAATTAAGATCTAAACAGAAATAAATACGGGCATTTAAAGGGGAACTACTGTTTTTTACAACCTGGACCTTATTTCTGGCATAAAATACAGTCATTTACTCACCCATATAACTTTTGTGTCATTTACACTCGTTTAGGAGATAATTAGATCAGCGTATATCCATATAGCGGGAGTGATGGTGCACCGAGACGCAGCCTCTAAATAACGCATTATCTGCCGTGAAACTCGTTAATTTCGCCAATATTTTGTTACGATACGGTAGTGCTATTCCCCGTTGAGTCCAGAGTTAGCTGTTATCATCATCCGGGGTCTGTAGATTGACCTACAGATCCCGGATGATGTCTTCTGACCTGGACGATGTCATCTCTGAGCGACGCGCGCACCCGGACGGTCGGCTTGTTTACCTGTAGTTTGCTACTGCTACTGTTTTTTGCAGCATGTAGGTCAATCTACAGACCCCAGATGATGATAATGATTGTGTGCAAATGACATAAAGTTATTTGGGTGAGTAAACGACCGTATTTTATGCTAGAAATAAAGTCCAGGTTGTAAAAAACAGTAGTTCCCCTTTAAGTCCAATGTACCAATTTTCTCACTGTTGTTAACGTTTGAATTTGAACAACTTCTTGTCGACAAAAGCCTTATTTACAGCCTTATTTTTGTCTTAGCGGTGCACAACTGAAAAATGAATTAACGGAGAGGAAGGTGGTAAATGTAAAACTGATAAAATAAGTGATTCTGCAGCATGGGATATTGCATATTGTCGGAGAGGAGTCTATGATGCAGCAAAACAGGAACTGTTGCCTGACACGGGTCACTTCTGGTTTAACAATAACAACTTTTTAGGGGCTGCATTGTGGTGCAGTGATTAGTAGCATCAGCTCAAGTCGGTGACCTGCAAAACAAACTGCCTTTGCAATTTCAAATACCATACTTTTAGTTTTTGCACCTATGCTTCTGTGTTCGCAAGAGGTATTTGCACGCTTTCACAGGAAAGCATTATAATTCAACCAACCACTCCGGCCCTTAATTCTACATGTTCTCAGCTTATTGTGTTTGGATCCTGAATGTCACAGGAACAAAACACGGCTTGAGTGATTCCGGCCTCTTTCTTTGGTACCATGGAAACTGGGATGGAGAAAGTTCAAGCTTTATGTGCCAAAAAAACAAAGGTTGCAGACAAGAAGGTTGCAGCTATAAAGTGAACCCAACTTTGAGACGCAGTGCCACTCCCTTCGTGCTTCTTATGTTTCCAAGAACATAACTGGAATACTAATAGGGGACTTGCCACGACGGCTATAATTTGTTCCGACGCACATTGTTGGCCACATTAAAAACAAACGCTTCCGAGATTAACAATGCAACAATTTAACTCATTACACATATGATTCGTTCTCATAAAAACCCTAACAAGAAATCTACAATAATCCTCTTACAAATGGCTGCTGCTCATGCCAGGGGAACAATAAGCTCTTCTCTGCTCAATTGAGCTGCATACTAATAGGGTGATTATGAGACCTAATTATCAGATGGCACTTGTCAAGAAGAAGCCATGCAGTTTGCCCGAGGACCAAATGCAAAACAGGGACAAACTGTTGTTGCTACTGAAAAGCAACAGAAGAGTCTTTCTTTTGTAATGCAGCTAAGAGAATGAAGAGTCAAGAGAATGGTTCTTAACAACAATCAGGCACAAACATGCAGCAAAGATGTCATGCACTAACAGGAGTTGACCCTAGCAGTGAGTCAACCTTACCAGAAATGAAGTTGCTGGTTATTATTAACACACAGCATGAATATCATCAGTCACATGTTGAGTGGGACATGAAATATGCATATTTCCTCAGGCCAGAATATGGTAGCAGATAAGGGTTAGAAGAACTGTTAAAAATGAGCTCAGACAGGACGACTGTAAAGTAAGCAAGAAAACTTGAGACAATGAATGAGGATGTGAGCGAGGCCAAAGTGTGAGCCAACGTACAGTGGAGTTGTCCTTCAATGTCTAATCTACCCACTTGTTTCTAATATACCTACATTTATTAAATATACTAATCCTAATTCATTTTATGTTCTACTTAACCACATAGTTGTTTCTGCTGCCAGTCTGCAGACAGGACAGTTTTTGAAAACTCACCGGCGACCGTCCATATTTCCAATCTCACACACAGTTAATAATTCAACGTTTAATATAAAAACAGACAGGCTGTCCGGGAGGAACAATAGCTGTGAATTATTGATTCCCGTCCCTCTCTCCTCTTGCCTCTGGATTATAACACGATATAGTGTAAATAAGAGGAGAAATTATATTTGTGCCAATATTTTTCTGCGCCCTGAAAGGACAATTCTCTGACCTCAAATGTATTAAACTTGAATTAGGAGCATTTACTGCTTCAATCTTTGGAACCTGTTTAAAATGTGCAGTGATTCCAGATTTATTGAATAAGCTAACGAAAGGGCGTCTCCCGTCTCTTTTCTGCTTCCACTTCTTATTTTCACACATCCTTTATTTTAGTAATAGTAACATTTGTGGAAGAAGGCTCCCTGAGGCTCGGGCTTCCTTTCCTCCAATTACCACCAGTGTCACCTCTCTTTTTTTCTTTCATGCTTCCTCTCTCGCCCTCCACTGCCACCACTTTGTGCGTCTCACATTCTGCCCATTGTCAGAAATATGATAAAACATCAGGAGCACAGGAAACGCACACATATGCCACCTGTATAACCCAACATGCCCATCCACACACACACGTGCAATCACGCAGAGTGGTGCTGACACCCATGGGGCCAGTCCCGATTTCATTTACAAACAGTCGGCTCCAACAGAAACTTTTTAATTGAGCACCAGTAGCAGCAAAAATATCGTCCCGAGAGTCAATACAGCAACAATAGGGAGGTGAAAAGAGAGTGATGCGAGCTTTGTGTGATTGGTACATGATCACCACGTTTCAAATCTCTGATCCAATCTGAGCAAGGTCCCAGTTCCCTCTCCAGAGAGAGACGATGCAGTGCACCGGTACGGTGAAGGACGCTGTGTCTTCTGCAACGTCCTACTCACCCACTAACACACACAGGAAAAACCGACCCACATACAACCACCGTGCCACAAAAGACCGTCCAAATAACTTAAAATAACTTGACAATGACACAATATATATCTGGACACTGTAAGCTTTTACACAGCAATGAAGGTCTTTCAGTGTTCCCATCGGGCTGAGTGTAATGATTTCATTGGCTGTCCTCTAATTGCAACAGAAATACATCAGCATATGGCCATGCTGTCATCACCTATAGCTCACAATCACACCCACGCGCTCTGGTGCTTGCAGCTCCTTCTGTGTGTGTGTGTCAGTGTCTCTGCATGCATGTGTGTGTGTGGACACCTGTGCAGTTATATGCAAATATGGCAGTATGAGAAGATAGAAACATCAAGACACACGGCAAAGACAAGGTCGCATGTCTCTATTCTTCTTTCTATCCATCCATCAACACCTCATTACTTTGCATTGTGTGCACTCAGACTGCTGAGCTTGTTTTAAACTTTGGCATCCAAATCTTACAGAAACATTTATTTTTTTTTTTTTCAATTTCCACCAAGCAAAGGAGCTGATAAAAACTTAATCATCTTAATCCATCGAAACAGTTGTGTGAATCCAGGCCAGATAAAATGCCATGCGGTCAGCTGTGACTGATTGGTTACAGCCAGCGAAGCTTGCTGATGTGTTGGCTGGCAGCCAGAGTTGTTGATCATGTGTCTCATCACCGATTAAAAAAGAAAACACTTGCCTCAACAGAGGTTACATTATGGTTTAGAAACCCATCTAATGCTAAACAAACACCTCGAACCCCTGAGATCTGGCAGCCAAGTTCTAATCAACAGTCAGATCTTATTACATTCACATACCTGCCATGTTTGAGATTGATGAGATTACTCCATGTAAATGACCTCAGTCGTGCATATGGCAGCCTGATCATGCCATCTATGCTTTCTGCTTATTTACCTTTACAAAACAGCATTCTCATTGTAGTAAAGATGCATCTCAGAAACATTTATATTACATTATATTAAGGGTTTGTGTTTAGTTTCTGTCCATCTTTGACGATGTAGAGATCCCAGCCTCTCCCACGTCATACTGATTTATGTAGAGACATGCTCATGAGGCCAGAACCCAATTTGTTGACTCTAAGCCTTACAACCTCTCATGATGACATTTAAGAGGTGAGAGCGTTCAAGGATGACCTTGACTGTTCTGAGCACCACTAACATCTCATTCACCCTGCCCCTGAACCATCCCCTCCCCAAAACGCACAAAGACATAGTCATCATAATTTCTCCTGCCTGAACCCCTGAACCCACCACCTTTCTCCTTTCTTTGCATCCTTTCAATCTTTTCAAACACTACATTTGCAGTGGAGTTCCTGGTTCCCGGATTCTGGTCAAGTGTCCCAAATCTGAGCTCCATCCTCATCTCAACTCCTCACCTGTTTCTGGCAACACAACATTTGCTACCCAGCTCCTTCGTCTCCCAGACCAAGACGTACCTTTCCCTCTCTACCCCTCTTCCTCCTCCTCTTTCCTCTTTTCCTCCACTTCATTCAGGCGAGATCTAATTCACCAATGAATAATGGATGGATGGATAGAAGACTTTCATCTACCGTGGTTCTCTTTCTCTCACCGTCTTTCTCTTGCGGGATGGCTGTAGTGCTAATGCAGGGCAACATGCATTGGAGATGAGCCCAGGGACCTCCCACTCAGTCTGTTTGTCTGTCTGCTGCCTGAAGTATCACTCTCTCACATCTTCTTCTGCTCCAGACTGGTCATGGACGATCCCAGCCGTTTGTTATTGTTTTCCAAACGCTTGCCTTGCCTTTTTTATTCTTTTTATAACATTTGCGACAAATACAAAGGCAGAGCATGCCGTCCGTGGTTCTTCATCCCTTCATCCAATTATAACCTCGGTTCGATTAGTCCCTGACCTTGTGTTAGCGATCCTAGGTTTTTATTGACCCTGATCCCCTTGCCTCCCTCCCTCCCCTTAATACCCTTAGAAGCCTCATCAAAAGACCAATCTCTGAATCCACAGCTATGTCCCCCTACTTTGTACGATTGCAGCTGCCTTAAATGGACAGTAAAAAGCTGAACCTAATTCAGCGAAGAGAGTATAATTCTTTAAATCTGATTGTGGACATTTGTGCTCAGTACATTTTCTGGAATATAATTATTTAAGATCTGCATTATAGCCAATTGGACTGATAATCTAAAAGAATATATAAATTTCTCATCTTCTAGAAATACTGATGGAATGAAGCACAGAAAAAGACGTGATGTGAAGCCTCATAGATTTTGTAGACAGTGAATAATGTTTTGTCTCAAAGAAGTGAAGAAGGACTGCTCTAAATTATTTCACTCAGTTTGTGCCATTAGATTTATCGTAGCCGTCTTGTTGCAGTGGGCTGCGTTTGACTTGAATTTTCAATATATCGACGTAGGTGGCACCAAGATTAGAGGCCAAAAAAGTAACAACCCCCCACAAAAACCCAGCAATTAGTGCTTGGAAGGGACCATGAGCAGCAGCCTGTCAAAGAGCCCATCAATAATGCAGGTCGGAGGAAGACCCTGCCTGCCACTCCGCTGTCCTGTTGAACCCCCCCTGCCTGTCTACCTGTCTGTCTGTATGTCCATCTGTCTCTCTTCCTTTCCACTGCTCCTATAACCTTCTGACAGCCTGACCGCCTGCCACCCTGTCAACTACCGTCCTTCCTTCCCACCAAAAACATAGCCGTCTATTGTGTCTGAGCTGCTGAATCTAGGACAGGGCATTTATGAATTTATTTATTTAGCGGCTCTAGAGATGTGTGAGCACCCACCGTCTTTAAAACAACACATTTTAAGGTTAGCAGTTGGGAAACATCTTGCACAAATTGCCACAGCGAATTCAGACTGTCTCAGTGTCTTCTGCGTCTTCATGTAACACCAGACTGGCTTGAGGATGTTGCCTGAACCACACCATCTGTTGTTCTTGTCGCTAAAGATAGTTGTTTGCGTCTCTGGCTGTGAGTCTGACCTTTACGTCATGCTACAGAGTCCATCCATAAATAAATCCTATGTAGCCAACACAAGGTAAACATCACGTATGCATCAGCATTTCTGCAAATCTGCCTGAACAACAAACTGTTAACTACATTCCAAGGCAAGGAAATTACAGAAAGTGTAATTTTCCACACGGGGCTGGCAACAAGAGACTCCAACAGGGAACAACAACAGTAATAACAGCTGCTGTTCCATCAAATACGCAAGCAGAATAATAATCAGCGCTGTATTACACAGGCTAGCAGCTTTTCAACTAACCACTCATCGTGATCATCAACAACAAGAGCAGACAAAATGGAGGATGAGCGAGCAGCGTATAGACTAGTGGCAAAACAATAGAAAATAGCAGACTAAGAGCTGGCTGAAAGGTGTTAGTCGAGAGGATTTGAGGCTGGGATTCATGTTGCCGCTTTCGTTAAGCAGATTAGTTACACAAAAACCACACAAAAATATTCATTACAAAGTAATCGGAGCTAAGAGGGGTGATGGGAGAGCTGTAGAAGTGCAGGAATGTTATTCACCTGTACTCAAAGCTAAGAAAAGTCTCATGAGAGGGGACAGTATTGTTCAGGGGTAGCAAGACAACAAAAGCAAACAGGCTGCACAGTGGAGAGCAGAAGGCGTTGATGGTACAGGTGTCTAGCTGAACATCTGGTTTTCAGATTGGCAAACATTAATTTAGTCCATGTATACATCCATCTGACTATTATTTTCTTCTTTCTGTTATCAGATAACTGTTACAAAGGACCACTTTTCTCTCGACCCACTCTAACAGCAGCTTAGCAACTGTAGAGGGCTTAAGCACTGTCCGGCCCAGGAATGTCTAGGCCCCAAGCCAAAGACACCAAAAACACATCATCTGTCTGTATAAATCTGAAATTTGCATGTTCGATGTGTGCACATTCAAATACAGTGTGCTGAGCAACTGCAACACATTTTCATTTGCTGTATAATGCGACTGTTATTCCGTCAGCTGTGGCCTAAATGTCTGTGAAGATAACAAATTTATCACGGGATCAGGATCTTTCACTGACTGAAACATGGTTGAAACGTCATACAAGGTTTGGGGTTAAGGCTGAGACTGCTCAAACAAAGGTGTTTCCTCTGTTTCATCCAAATAAAACACAATGCTGCTGATGTTACACAAAGTCCCCTCCACACAAAAAGTTCATATCCGCACAAAGAAGCCCTGAAAATGTTGTTTTTATACCATCATTAATTTGACCTGAGGGGATAAAGCAACTCACGACCAGTGCAGAGGACAGTAATGACTATAAGGTGGGCATTTACTAAAGAAGGAGCCTTACTGTATAGGATGAATTGTAGCCTAACATGAAAAACAATCCATTCATTATTGATTTTCCCTGGTTTGATTCATCTCGGACATCCAGAACTTGTGATTCAGGAGGAAATCCTCCCCCAGCTCAACTGAGCTATAAATCAATAATGCGTCACCCCACTTCCCTCCTCAGACATAATGTGTGTTCATGGAGGTACATGGGGGTCCCAGCTAATTCTCAGTGTGTATCAGGCGGTGCCATCACTACCATCCTCCCACAACTCTCCTCTAAAACAGCCTCACACAGATACCATCATAATAATAGACAGGCCATTAATGGAGCAGCAGCAGGACGGACACAATGAATGAATGAATGAATGAATGAATGAATGAATGAATGAATGAATGAAAGAGCAAATGAATGATGTGCAGGATTAACACAATTCTTCATAACAAATATAGGCACGCATGGCATGTGAGCACTGCTGAAAATAGCCCGGGACACAGATTATACATGGATTCCTGTTCCGGGGCCATTGTTGGTAGATCTCTGTAATAATCAGCGGGCTAACTGAATTAGATCGCGGCATAACTCATTCTAATGGCTGGAACGGGGGGAACCAGAGATCCAACCAGCTGTTCTCTCTGTTGTCTTCCTCTGGCACTCGGCAATTCGGGGACAGGCGTGTTTTAATTACAGTTACACGGTGGCCAATGAGGGACGGAGGGAACGAGAACAAAGGATCTCAACGAGGGGTGAAGGGTCACATGCGGCAGCGGAGCCACCGTAATGTGAACGTGGCGGTCTCTGTCAGTTCCCAACAAGCATCTCTTAATTACTGCAAATCCATCTTGTTGAAATTAAATGATTAATGCGACTGGAAATGGAGCATTTTCTCTGGTGCATACCCACGGAGGGTTTGTGTAGCAGAGGTGCTGATTGAGCAATGTCTCCACACGATGTTAAACGCTGTGGGAGAGACAGTTATGCATTTATGGAAAAAAACAAACAAACACAGCACATATTTTTTACTGTTGTTGGTGTAACCACAGTCTCATAATCTGTGCAGACGTCTTGATAGAGGCTTTGAAGGGCTGCCTGTTCAGTGTTCGGTCTGCCTGTTACACAGCTCTATCAGGTAGAGCAGGGTAACCGGAGAGCGAGCAGAATAAGTAGCTAAACCCAGAGTAAACGGTCTCCCTCAGGCGAAGGATACATCTTCTGAATACCAAAATGTTGCTTTTTGAAAAGACTGAGGTGTGAGACAGAGAGAATGAGAGGAAATGAGAGAGAAGGATACAGAGAGAGAGAGAGAGAGAGAGAGAGAGAGAGAGAGAGAGAGAGAGAGGGAAAGTTTGGCAAATTGTGTTTTGATGCTTTGGCAATATTGTGTTTTGTTTTTTTCATGCCAGAGACTGACGGAAAGAGAGAGAGAGAGACGTAGACAGGAAGTGAGACAGAGATGCAACCTTGGAAAATCCATTCTAGTCACCCAGGGAGCGTACTGAAGTAGTAACACTTTCTGATAGACAGCATTTATGTGTGGTTTAGAGGATCAAATGATAACAAGATATTAAAACATTAGAGTCTTTATAGATCTATGAGAAGGTATAGGTTGTAGAAAAGGCCTTTCCAACATAACGCTGACAGTGGTAACCGTTAAATAATAATAATAAAAAAAGGTTTAATGTTGGGCTCCAACTTGAATGTTGCGTCAGCATCGCAGAATGTTCTCTACTGTATTTAAGTTGATTTAAAAAACACACAACACGCACATGCAACTTTCTTGAGCTCATAAAATCACTGAGGAATCTAGAGAAAGTGCATAAAACTCCCTAGTTGTGGTTTCACAGTTGTAAGGATATGATGCTTCCTGGCTGACTCATGGAACAGCAATCTGAACAATACGGTGGTTTGAAAATAACAGGAAATTCTGCTTGTAAATATTTGTGATATGATTTGCACAGGTGGTGAGAAACACAGCAAGGCCGCTGTGACTCAAGAGGTGAGCTGTTAATTTCAGGGTTGTCCTTAAGCAACACACTGAACCCAACATTGTTCCTGATGCTCCAGCGCTTTCCACAAGAGCTCATGCCATAATTGTCATAAAGTATTTTATAAAGGTTAAAAAGTACAGTCTGTTTTTTCCAATTTTATTCTGACCCACTGTAAATTCAATCAGCTTTGACAGTTTTGGTCTGGCATATGTGGAGAGATGGTGCTCCAGTAAGCTTGCATTTTATCCTGCCAATCTTATTTCTCTCATAAAAAGTCAACAAAGCTCAGCCACAGGAGACAGGAGAAATGTGCCTTTCAGGGCTCAATAACACCACAGTATCTGCAGCTGTTTTCATTATAATCTCTTTTTCTTTCCCTACACCAAAAGGATCAGACAGGTCTGATACATTAAAGGACTTCTTGTCGCTAACGCCACATGTGCCACCGTTGAGACTTGTTTCTTTCCCCATGCAGGCTGTAAAAAAAAAAAAAAAAAAAAAAACTGTGAAAAAAGATAAATCAGTGTGATTGAATGGGGCACTTTGAAACATTCCCACATACTGTAAATAGCACAGTATGATTTCCTACTGATTGATTGATCCCGTCTCTGTTCATATGACAGGCTCACCTATCTTGCGACAAGTTGACAGAAGCACAGCAGTGACCCATGAGCACAGCTCAGACCTGAGACAGGAAATCGTTTATCATCCAGACTGACTGGCTAACGGGCTCTAGAGGCATACACCGATCAGGCATAACATTACAACCACCTTCCAAATACTGTGTACGTCTCCTTGTGCCTCCAAAACAGTTGTGACTCATCAGACAATGGACATGGGCCTTCTGAGGGTGTCCTGTGGTATCTGGTAACATAATGTTGTTAGTGGGGGGGCATTTGGGTCCTATGGGTTGAGGGGAGGGGCCTCTGTGGATCATCCCAGTTGTTCCTAAACCATTTTTGTGCATGTCCCTGTTTCAGGATGCATCCTGCTGGGGATGGCTGCATCATTGCTATAGGGTGCGGGTGTCTGGTCTGGTATAGGTGGGTGGTAAAGGTTTAAGTAGCATCCACATGCCAGGTCCAAAAGTTTCCCCAACAGAACACTATATTGTCACAATATGGGCAGTGTTATTTATTTCCCGTCAGTGATTTTAATGTTGTGGTTGATCAGTGCATGTTCTATAGGAGTATTAAATGTACAATTAAGTAAAGAGCAGTGGCACTGCAGCTGGAAACACAGGCACTCATACAAATTCAAATCACATTTCATACAGTATTTTACATAACAAATCTCAGTGGTCTACTTTTACTACGACTGCAATCCAAGTCAACAAATGTCTGTAACTGATCTTCGTGCCTGACGCTGATGCACACGCAGGGTTGCAGACATAGAGACAGAGCTCAACTCTCCAGACAGGCTCAGTGACAGGATTGTCCTTGTCGCTCATAGATAAAATCACACTCCCAGCCACATCGAGCCTGCCCAGCTGAAACTGAGCTCTGGGAGGTGCAGCTCTATGAGAAGCATGTTGCACATCACCAGAAAATCCTTCACTGTGCAGGCACACGTTTTGGAACAATCACACACACACAGAAGTCTATTCACAAAACAGATGAGAAAGCACGATAGAAATCTGTTCGCTGCACCCATATACAGTATGGCCCCGTTTTCCTTCTCTCACAGAGAAAATTCTATATCTCAACCCTGCAACTGAAGGAAGTTGTTTACTTCTGCAAACGTGTATCTAAAATAATCACAAATGGTTTACATTCTTTCCTTCATCACACAGCCCTTGCAGTCTAATGCCAAAGGGTAATTATAGCCAGTGGCCTATCTTATCTTTGCTGTGGAGAGTACCAGCGTTCAGTACTGCCAGCTATTGAACTCCCGTTCTGTTCTGCCATGTCGGCATACTGCTCTAAAATTATTAAACCGTTTCAGCACTCATACTCGGCATCCAGCCAGTTTACATCCTGTCTGTTTTAAGAACACCAAGTTTACAGTAAAAAATGAAAAACACCTCCTCTTCACACTTCAAACATTTAACATTACTTGCACTTTTCTCCTTTCTTGTGCAGGTAATGATTTCTTTAGGTCTTGTCGAGTCAGAGATTGTGGGATGAGTAGCAGCACGTTAGCAGTGATTTCCACCTATTTTTAGCAGATGAAGGGCTGTTATTCTGGGGATGCCCAAACAGGGGACACTGGGTGCACAAGTGTGTGCATGTCTGTGAGTGTGTTTCTGTCTATCAGTGCGTCTGGGTTTGTTTATCCAAACAGAGAGCCTCCTTACCTTCTACGGATGGAGCTTGGTCCTGGGCAGCATACAGCATATCCTTGAACGCCTGACGAGGAAATGAGAATAAAAAGTCACAGTCTGCAAACAGAGACCCGAGAAACACAAAAGACAAGCCTGTACAAGAGACACTTTGTAATTTTGCCTGGATGTTGAAGTTCAGAGAGTTAATGGATTTTGCAAATAAAGATGATTATACATGTATGAGGCAAATGGGAGGATTTAGATGACCTGATAAACAACTGAATGTCCTAACCGCCTGTTCCACATGAGAACCAACGGCATGTTTAAAGTATAAACAACAGAAAAATGATAATAGGGGATCATGAGGGATTATGCGATTGTTAGAAATATCTGTTTTTGCAGCAGCAGGCTATTATAACTGAACACCTGATCTCCATAAGGGACAAAAACAACAATGGTCACAAAACTGTTAACATGATGAACAACGTCGGTGCTGCAAGTCTTAAGTCTTGTGGAGTCTGGCCATCTCCTTACTTGTTTCCATATTCCAAAGCACAGCGGCATTTTCATTCGCAGAAGTAACAAGGTTTACACTTACAGGGATACCACAAACAGGTCACGAACAACAAAAAATCCTTAGATGACTAATGGTGACTTGTAAAAATCAAATGCAAATGATAATTCCCTTTGTCTATGCGACAATTGGATAAATCATACAAGTGTGCACCCTTCTAGTTTAAAGTGCAGACATGGGAAAACGACAGAATCCGACAAAACTAAAAGATAGTCGAGATAGTTGCAGTGGTTAAATGAGGTCGTTTCTCTGCAATAAGACTGATCTTGAAGATAATGGAAACTGACAGATGAAAACATGCTGGCTCATCTGAACGTATCAGCAGCAACCGGAGTACAGACAGGAGTTGAAGCTAGTTTGTTGATAAAGACTTGGCCCCGCAAACATGGTCCAAAATATCTAGTGCACTTTATGAACTTTTACTAAGTACAACATTTTTAAGTTCAAGACACTGAAGTCTGGGCTAGATGTCAACCTTGACAGTTGCCAGACAAAATGTATATCATACTATAAGTAAATGAAACATGCCAATGTACTTTGTCGTTAAAAGTCCGATAAGCTGTATGTTTTCCTTTGTCCAGATTCCTAAAGAACCTGCTGCTTTAGTAACATGGCAGTGAAAGAGCAGTGTGAGGAGCGCTGTGCGTGGGTAGGAGCAACTCAAAAATACCGTGCATTAGTAACGGCCTTGATTGCTGACACTCGTTCCTCTGTGGATTAGATGCACAATGAGACTGCTGCACTGGAGGCTAAACCGAGAGGTAAACAAGTACCTGGAGCTCTGATAAATATCACAGGAGACAAACTGTGAAGCTGGCTAATGCCTGGCTAATAGCCAACGAAGCCAACTAATAGATGGGATATTGAAATTAAGAGTGTGTTCTTTATGATGGATACATCGCCATGGTGATGGCTCTTATGGGAAAGGGGGCAGGGGGCCTCCTACGGGGACTTGAGATAAACCTGCAGGCTTGGCAGAAATCAGCAGTGAAACCTGTAGACAGTAACTAAGCCAAACCTAATTGGCCCATCAGTTCCAGTGACCATACATTAATATGTTGATGGTGCGGGCTCAATAAACCAAACATATGTGTAAAATCAGCACCACACTTGTGTCAGTACGTCTCACTGGAGTTTACCCAACAGCATCCAGTTGATTGACTGTTGTCTCTTAATCATGTAATAGCTGCAACATACTGAGTGGAGATTAACCAACATATCCGAGTGCTATATGGCGAAGTCACGCCTCTTGTGATGCTTGAGACTGTGCTTGAGGAGATGGCACAGTGCTTCGATTATTAGTCTGAAGAGCTCTATGGCTCAAACAGAAAGCCTATGGATCCCTTGAATCCACAGCCCTGTGTCTAAGTGGATCCCTGCCTGTAGAAAGAGGAGTAGAGAGGATGGGAGGAGAGGACGAAGGGAGGGGGGGGGGGGGGGGAGCAGAGGGCAGGTCTGGTCGGGGACCAGATGTCCTCCCAGTGGGGGAGGAACGATGAGGTGAGGATGGAAGGAAGGAGGGAGGTATAGAAAGGGGGGTTCTCAGCAGTTGCCATGCCATGCCTGTTGTATACATAATGTTCATATCGAGGAACACGCTGATAACTGACACTTTTATTGCACAGAATGCGGTTTATATTAGCAGAGTGATATTGTGTGCAGTTTCCATTATGTCTGTAGGAATCGAAAGCTCACCGAGGTCGTTCAGACACACGCTGAATCTACATCGTTCAGATTAATTAGGCAAGACAAGGCTTGAACTTTAAACACCCAAGAATCAGATGCTGAAATCACACATGCACCTGCGTTTCATCGGCGCGTTACTTTGCTACTTTGAATTGTAAATGCCAGTCTCCACATGCATCCTCCTCCTCATCGAAGCTTACACAAGTGATTAGACTGCAGAGGTAAGTGTATAAGTGGTCTCTCGCCCACACACATACCTGAATCCCTACCTACTGTTCAATAAATTCATCTGCTGCCACACATAACTGTCTGTATTCATCTTCCATGCTGTAATACATGTATGTTTGTATGTAGGGGAATGAAACTGATCAACCCACATCTCCTGTCTTTTGGCACAAGCCCCTGGAGTTGGCAGGACTCTCTCACCTCCATACCAAATCAGCTGTTTAGCATATAGGTTTATAAACACAATCCCACAGGATAAAGCACACACCTAATTACTCCATCGCTCAATCGCCTTGTCAATGCCTCCACGTTCGGATGAAGTGCCTTACTAACTAGAGTCTGTATCTGCTGGATGAGCCACTTTGCCGCATTTTTCTCATCTGCATAGAAACTGGCTGACCAATCCAAATATACGCCGCACAGTTTTCCACACAATAGCGAGCTCCAAAAAAAGCAGGCGAGTGGCAGCAGGTTAATTAATCCAAGTAGGACACAAAGGCGAGGATATTATTTCAAACCACAGTCAATTTGGATGTTGGCAGCTGTAGCATTGCATAAGTCGCAGATACAGCCACTGTGTTAGTGTCATTGCTTCCTGCATATGGTAAGAAACAACCAGTGCTGCTGGAATGATAACTGAATTACCAAAAAAAAATTGCATTTGTTTTGGCTTTAAGTTTAATGAAATCAAGGTATTTCTACCAATCCCTGCGCTAAATAAAAAAACATGGCCTAATACTGCTTGAGTTGTACCACAGCAGCAGATCGGAGGATTTTATTTTTCCAACATGACGTTAAAAAGTAATTTCTCTTCAAGTCTAAAACTTTATGTTTGCCCTTGTATATTGACTGTTTCAGGAGCTTTAATAAGATGTCCATCATCTTTAGATCCCACCTACTCAGTTAGGAGTTAATGGGGTTTAGAGAGGTCAGACCAAGACTGAAGGCTTCTGCAGCAAAATACAAACATTCTTGCTGTGCACCTTATTTATAATTCAGCCTTGAGAAAGAAGACAAAGTGTATAGACAGAGGAACATCTCTCCTGTTCTACATAATTCAACAATAGCGAGTCATGCTGGTTTTTGTGCATGCAAGGTTTTTGGCAATACGGGAATTATGTTTTAACGTCTGGTTGCAGTTGCGTTTTAATGGTTTTATTATTTATCTTTCAATTGTCACAGACATTAACTACAGTAATTGTATAGCACATACAGGCTTCATAAAGCCTATCAATGAACAGCATATTATAACTACTGGCCTATCTTGCTAAAATACGAATTCAAGATTATATCTCATGACACTGTTACTGAATAAAAACACAAAACACGGATGACAGAAAAAAAAATCTACCATCATCCATCTCAGGTCAGCGAGTGCCGCTGTGAAGACTGGAGGTGTAAAATGGCTGGTATGGCCACGCATCTGTCCCTGTGTTCAGTATGCGTCAATCTGTACATACAAAGACACCACATACTGTGTGTGTGTTTTAATAACTACTTTAAATAAGATGCTACTATAGAGTTTACTGCTTCTCAGCGTGTTCACTAAGTGTCTCACTTTAATTACACTGCCTAAATATGTGTTTAATGCACAATAATGACAGCTTATCATTGATGATGAAGAAGGTGGTGAGATCCAAATGTCTGCTGCATCAGTTATCCAACTCAACAATAACATTCAGGGCATGTCACCAAAATCAAAACCAGCGCAGTGGGCTTCTGTTGAGTCTGGGCTGCGGGCTGCTGAGGGTGAAGAGAACGGGGTCTTTGTCTATAATTCATAGAGCTAAATGGAACTGAGCAGCATGCCCTGTCACTGCGCGTCTGCACTAAAGCGCTCAATGTAGGGCCAGCAAGTGTGAAAAGAAAATACTCCTCAAGTGATGTACACCATGCAACAAAGAACAAAGTGTGCACACGAAGATCAATCAAAAGCCACAGACATCAGAAACCAGACAGAATATACTGACAGATGAACGCTTAGATGTTGATTCACAGAGTCAACCATTCCAGTTTAAATGATGCGGAAAATGTGAAAAATATGCATTACAGTTATAAAATGAATGAAATGAAAATCTAAAAGTACTATTTACATATTGGTTATCAAAAATCTGCCAAAAAAAAAGAAGAATGAAAATGCAAATTTAAAATTCTGCAAAAAAACTAACAAAAAAAACAATTTATTATAATAATTTGGTGTCTCATATTACATTTGTGTTCAGTTATACTGATGCAAATATAAAATATTATTTTAAGAAGGTGAGTTTTAGCAGGAATTATGACCTTGGACAATGAACACCAATTTTTCCTTCTCTCATGTGTGGACCCTCTATGTTGCATGACGGTCACTTAAAAAAAAATAAAGATGCAGAAGAAATAAAATGAATGCTGTTAAAACTGACATCGGTACTGGTTTTGCAAAATAAATATTTTTAATAAATAAAATTATAAGAGCTTTCCACACATGGGTTTATTATAAATTGATGATGAATTTGTATTTTTCCTCAGTATATAAAATGATTTCAGTTGTTCAGTAAAAAGAAAAAAAAAAAAAAGAAATAACTTACTGTGTTTATTTTTAGGTGTCATAAACTGAAACAGCAATAATAAAAACTGAATGCTCCCCATGGCTGTTAACAACCGCAGTCAATTTCAGCTCCATAAACAATAGAGCATCCCTTGTCCTTCCTGTCTTTTATTGCTCTCGGGAGCAGACCATACTGAACCTGAAAATATATATCTATATATGAAAACACCTTTTAAAATTGTACAGGTACTTGTGACTTTTCCAGTTTTGGTTGTGCATTTGTAAACATGATCTATTTCTCCCATGTCCATACCCATAAGGCATTTATTTTTAATTCAATGTAAATTTTTACTTTACCTCATACTGAAGATACTGTTTTCTCCACTCCGGAGTGATATGGGACGAAAGATGCTCCGCGAATTTCATTTTGCCGGAACAAGCTTCCCCTCAAAGCTCCGTTAAATCCGAGAGCGGCTGTCCCCGTTCCCCGTCGACGCGACTTTTGTTGTATCAGTCAACTTGCTGGCTCAACATGCAGTGCGTCAAAGCCCGGCGCACTCCGCTCCCTCTCACTCCACTTCTGGCTCGTCCCGGTCAGTGCACTCCGAGCAGATCCCGTCCCACATACTATTTCACGGGAGGGACGGCGGTTTGCTTCGGCCTCTCTTTAACAGGTGGTTAGCGGCGGAGTAGCAGGTCCCGGTGGGAGTGACTCAGTGACTTTGCTCGGTCCCTCCCTGGACTGGTCTGGGGACACTGCGGTCCGCCATCGCTATGAACTACAGTTGACGTGGTTGCGTCAGCAGAGCGCGCAGTGGCACCGGGAGCTGCTGGGACCTCCTGAAAACTGTTGGCAGTCCACCAAGAGAATCCACTATTTCCTGTTTTTCTCTTTCGTAACGTTTCTTTGCTGACTCCGCTGTCTAAGGAGCTTGTTGTTGCCTCTAAACAAAGACGAGATAAGGTTACAACACGGACACTCAGTTCAACACATGAAAATAACTGTTTACCTCGCTGTCCCTTTTCTGCATGCTTCTGATAAACAATCCTGTTATAAATAAGTCTATTCGCACCTACTTGCCAGTTTATTAGGTACACTAGTGAAAACAAACACATACAAGAGATTAGGGCTACAAAATACATCCTTCAAAATGATCATACGGTTGAACTTTCTTACACTGTTTCAACATAAACTGGACATTATAAATGTCATGAAGCCAAGATTTACTGCAGGACTTCTGTAGCTTGCAGTCTGGTAGCTTGCTTTTTTTTATATGTATAATTATTATTATTATTATTAATTACTATGTCTATACAGCCCACTACAAAGATCAAGAGTGGTAAATGCAACAGTTCACTGTGAGAGGAACAAAAAATAATACCGACATTGGATGGCCTTTTATGAATATTTGTTGTCTGGGAAAAAAAAATGTTTTATTTCTTATATTAATATTATTTTCAGATATTTAAAGTTTTGCCTAATCATTTCTTAATTAAGATTTTATTTTTTATTTTTTTTTTTAACAGTAACTTAACTGGGAACATCATTGCGCCAATAGCCTCACCTGCTGGACAAACTGAGCTAAAACATTTTGCCACAATGCTGCTTCATGACAAGTGTCAGCAAAAAGTAATGCGTTTCAAGTTAATAAATACATCCCAGCTGCAGCAGAGTCGAGTAAATTTCGGTTTAACTGGGGAAATCTAAAACACTAGTTGGCTGAAGCATCGCCTGGCAGCCAGCTATAGGGTAGGCAAGCTGAACAACAAGCTGAATGCAGCACACTTTACAAACAAAAATGACGTAGTTAGCATGTGTATGTGAGAAAATATATATATATAGTATTATATAGTATATGGATGTATTTTAATAACTCAGTGTGTCACTGGGCCTACCAAAATGCTACTCTTGCTAATAGCTAGATTTAGCTAAAAGACAGTGAATCTAACATTTCATGTTAACTTGACTTGCTCATAATAAACAGGAAAAAAACTAACTCAACTTATCTTTAGAGTAGAAACTGACAGTTAAAATATTAAAATCTTTTTTAACTTGTTTATTCTCACCAAATGACTGTAGTAAAACCTCACAGGTGCAGGCGTTTTATCAGAATCTATTTCCTCTTGAGAAAAGTCTCCTTGGCTCGCCCCCATAGACGGTATGCTCACCCCCTGAAAAAAAGGGCCATCACACGAAATCAAGGAGGTTGTAAAGTAACCCACAACGCCCCAAATTATTGCTGTTGGTGTTTGTGACATGTTTCTTTTTTAAAGGGCATCTTGATGTGTTTTATACCAAAGAATACAGACAGCAAAACCAACGGCATCGTGAAGCAAATAACTGTGATTTTCCCGTATCTGATAACTGTGCTCCATTTGGTGAATCATTGGAAATGTTGCTACTTTGATGGTCCTCCTCTTGGTATTAGAGATCAAATTTTGGGAATGTGTCTCGAATAAAAAATACACACATGGACATCCATCACAAGAGCCTAACTTTCGAGACATGTGGCAGAACCTACATCTGTACATCCTGTTGTTTTGTGTCAATCACAGATCCAGAGCAGGATTATGATTACATCAAGTTCCTGGTGTTATTCTAATGAACAAATGACATCAAACATCTGTCAGCATTAACAGCTGCTGTGCTACAGAACAATGTGGTTCTTCTTCACTCTGTTGGAAAGTTGGAAAGTTGATGGCACAAATGATCCACGTGGTGGAAATTTCTATTGAAATAACATAAAACACTCTGGTCTTTATGTAAGTGCAATTCCGCTTGTATAAATGGGCTCACAGCACAGATAACGCACAAAGCAATGCATGTGACTGTTGAGCTTTTCATCCAGCTTATCAGTGCGTTACGTTAAGTCTCCTTAATGAGAAGCAACAGTTATATCAAAAGGCAGGAGGAGCAAGTATACTCTTTTATAAGTGGCTGACAGATATCGTTCAGCTGCTTCTATCAGATATATGCATTTATTCGAACTGCAACTTTTGAAGCTTCGCAAGCTGCAGCTTTAACTTTGTTTCAGTCAGATGCTCTGTGTTTATCCTCTGGACCTTCTGCTCCTGTAAGAGGACAGAAAACCAGATCTAGCATCTGAATTCAAGAACATTAGCTCAGCACGTTTGGCCACAACATCAAGAATGCTAATATAAACTCAGCAAATGTAGAAATGAGGCAAAGGGAAAGCCAAAAGGAAAAGAAGGAGAAGGAGAAGAAGAAATGGAAATGTTGCTGTCTCACAAGGGGAAGTTCAAAAAGCAATCTGCAACCAGAAAAAGGACACCACTTCACTAGAAGATGGAGTTATCACAAATGAGCCCTAACTGTCCAGCATATTTAGAGAGAGTCAGCTGAGCCTGATAAATACAATGGTTTCAGATCAGTCATTGTTGGTCCTCTCTGCAGACATTTAAAAAATCATTTCATGTCAGTAAATCTGATGAAACTTTCCAAGCATTTTGTTAATCACGTCCACTACATAGGTTCATGTGAGATGTTTTAAATGGACAAACTTACTTACTGCTCAGACAGGCAAACCAGTGAGCCATTGCGGTGCTTTAATCTTTACGAGCTGAGATGAGTTTGAGGAACCACCAGGTGTCACTGTCCTGCTGAAGTGGTGAGGAACACATTATTTTGCTGAGCATGAGAGAATATGTCAAAGAAAAAACGTGGATGCAAATCAATGAACTGCTACAATCTTATCTGTGCCACTTTATAGCAGCAAAGAGTGCAGACGTCTCTGAATAGAAGATTTTCCAGTTATAGTTCTGCAGACTTACCAGAGGAGTCGGTTTATAACTTTGTACAAAACCTTGGGAGGGTTTGCCTGAAGGAAACAAGTCATGTTGGTGAGAGACATGTCAGTGTTGATGCATCTGTCCACTCTGATGATGACGCCGTCGTTCCCGGCCTGATAGATGCTTGAAGTCGTTTTCACCAACATTCCTGTAGAGGAATGAAAGACTGCAGAGAGACATTGTGATAAATTGACTGGTATTAAGACACCAGTTGTTAAGTAATCCGGTGTGGTTTATTTAGTTTCGCAGGAGTCAGGTTAAACGAAAAGTGTGGAGACTCACACACGGAGGAAGTCGGGCTGAAAAACAGAAGGATCCAGATCATGTTCCCTCTGAGAGAATTAAGTTTCATTAGACGTCAAAGCCTGTGTTCACATCACAGTTAATTATTTCATATGGTCCAATTGGACGTTTATTGCAGCCCGAGTTTAAAATAACAGACTCCTGCCTGTCTGTCTCCAGAATATTCCCCATTGGTTACAAAGTACAGATTTAGATGGGGGACAGATTATGACAGATAACAGTAGCCGACAAATGTGTTACGATGTGAGCCAATGTGAAATTTTTGATTACAAATTCACATCGCATTTACACAAATAAACCCACATTGCCCTTGGAATCTAAGCACAAAAATCATATTTACAGTGTACAGATGCATTATACGTAAAAATCTCTCTTAAAAGTCACAACAACAACATTGGGACATGATATATTTGATGATTTCTGTCATTGATTGTGTTGACAATAACTCAAAGAACTGCAACAAGGAGGGTTTAGCTAATTCCATGCCATTTTCATAATCCACGACAACCTCTGAGGTAAGAGGGTACGAGCAAGGGTAACACAACCCGACCACAGACTGACATAAGACCGGAACCTTTCTTGCTAGCACTAGATTTAGCCGGCGCTTTTAGTAGACTGTACCAGAGATGGACCAACGGCAGAAACAAATCCGACTGTAACGGATTCTCAACGGTAACGGATTAAAAAAAAAGAAATCAAATATATTCACATTCAAATATACCTCCGACGTCTACTCTGTGTTTGATTTTAACGTTCGTCTCTCGGATCTGCGGGTCTCGTCGTCAGAGACGGTTCGCTGGAAACAATAACAACAATGGCTTCTGGTTCGCCGTCGTCCTCTCCGGACACTGCGACGGGCTCGGGTACGGATCCAGCCCGGCCCGACACAGGGGAGCCTCTCGGTGGAGCAGGCTCGGACTCGGACTCGGACTTGGGTTTGGGTAAATTTGACTGCAGCGGCATGGAGGTGGGGGACCGGCTGGAGGGAGACGAGCTGGAGCGGGAGTTTGACGCTGCAGCCGACCGCGTGAAAGATTTGGTTCAGACGGCCAGCCGGGACCAGCTGCTGTACCTGTACGCTCGCTACAAACAGGTGAGTGGCGGATTAAATGGCACCATGCACTGTTGTGCCGGTCGGATTTAAACCCTCGAGCACAGGCAGCTGATGACTCCACAGTGAATCTTTAACATTTATCAAGCTTCTTAGATTTTAAATAGATGACACAGTCCTTGCTTTGTATTTTGTTGTTTATTATTCAGACCCAGTTAATATTAGTTCAGCTCAGTAATCTGCTCTTGTATCCACAGGTCAAAGTGGGGAAGTGCAATACACCAAAGCCTGGTTTCTTTGACTTTGAAGGACAGAGAAAATGGTATGTGAAGTCTATTTTTTTTACACAGAGCTCATGTGGTAGCTTTTAGTTCATATTATGTGCTCATTATTGTCATTTTATTGTTTTTATGAACTTTACCTCACTTTGTAGATCGAAAGAATACAACAGATATAATTGGACATGTTTCAGATGACTGTGGTGAGAGTTGTAATGTCATAACAGGCAAGCCTGGAAGCAGCTCGGAGACATGGACGCGGAGCAGGCAATGCAAGAGTACATATCCCTTGTCAATGTGTTAGACCCTGAAGGCAGCACGAAGGTAAGAAGAACCTTTTTGTAAACGGTTGTATATTATATACTATACATTGGGACTTATTCTGGATCTTAAAACAGATCCTAAAATGAGGATTCAACCATTTAAAGTCATAAAAATGCAGACTTATAATTATTATCGGAGCTGGAACATGGATTATAAGTGACTTGCAGACTTGTTGGACTTGTTTTGATCCTGCATACCATTCGTCCGGTTTGGTTTGTCACATCTGCTGATAGTGATCTGAAGGTCATTCATCCAGTCAGATAATGTTGTCTGTTAATATACTGCTTCTATTCTGCAGTCGGTGCCTGGTGTTGGTCATAACATCACGTTGCCAAATGCTAAATCCCACCCACCTGTAAATCCGTGATCACTAAAATAGGCCTGTAGAGATTAGAGGTCTGCAGTAAGATGAAAAAGGATGACAGATATTGAACCATCCAATGTCATCGCTCTGTCTTTAGGGTGCAGTGCAGTGTCTTTACCAGCAGATGTCAGTGTCTCATTATCATGTTATTTAAGGCTGCACATGAAGCATAGCCAAATGAGAAGATGGTGTTGTTTTCCTCCAGAAGTATATATCTTGGGATATAAACAAGGCAAGGAAGTGTTATAGCGTGGCTGCTGAGATGTGTCAGTTTGTATGGTGACTGTTTACTTCTGTGCACAGCTGTGCCTGATGTCATTCGAAGGTGTCAGGAGAGATGTGTTGCCATGGACAGGTTGTCCTTTGGGACGGCAGCACAAGTGTTTATTTACAGCGGCAACCTCGTACTGTCTGCTTACCTGGAAAGAGTGTTGTTACTGAAACACAAAGAAGCACAAACTGGCCGTGAATTGAGTTTTCATCAAAATGTGCAGACTTCTGAAACTTGGCATCATTTTCAGTTTGTTAAAATAGCTTATTTTTATAGATTTTTTCCCCCCATTTTATTCCAGGATGATCTAAAACTTATAGCAGCTCTACGGTGAGTGGGATTCAATCTCACAGTTTAGTCTAAGGGTCAAAATGTTGCACAGAGATCGTCTGGTTTTATGACCAAACAAGCTAAAGCCTTCATTATGAACTGTTCATTTATTAATTTGTCATCTTCCTACCTTCTTTCTTTCTTGTGAAATATTATGTTTGTGCATGTTTATATTTCTTTAAAATAACTGCTTTGACATTTTGTTATATAATGAATTGAAACTCATGTAATTTTTAAGTGCTGCTTAAATGTCCAAACCCTAGTTGGACGTTTTGAATGTCCAGTTTTACTTAGTTTTAGTAACTATTTAAAATTTTGCATCATCAATACGATAGTAATCCTGTTAGTCCCTGGTTAGTCCTGCGGGTTATCAATGAACCTGAATGTGTCTGCCATGTCCACACAAAGCAGACATGTGAACATGCTGTGTAGGTTCCCTCTACAAGTTTAGTGTACTGTCCAAACAGTGGATGGATTCACAGTTACATAATGCTCAGTGAACACAGCCACAGAGAGATGGATTTAAGTTTTTCTACCAGAACTGAAAAGCAAATTAATATTTTGATGTTCCTTAAACTGTCTGTCACATGTACAGCTTGGTTTATTGTGGTGTTGTGTCTCCCCACTCTCATGTTACTTTCTTTCTACTACACTGACTGCGGTTTCTCTTTGTTCCCTAACTCTGCGCTATCTGCTCGTCTTCTATTAATCTCTCCCCCCTCACCTTTGTTCTTCTTTAGCCCCTTCTTTCTTTTTCTATCCCTCCTATCCTATTCTTTGCCCCCTTTTCTCGTTTGTGTCTCTTTAATAGCATCACTGTCAACCGCATATCCAATCCTGACACATTTCTCTGTGTTGCGGGGCAGCACTCGCTGACTCGGTCCCCTCAGTAGCACAATGCCAGGGGAGAGCCCAGCCGACAGGCCAGCAAACGCAACACACAACTGCCCCCCTGAAAAGAACCTGATTGTATTAGTGTTAACAAAGCGCCATAGCATGGCAGCGGCTATTCTTTTGGAAGCACAGTTAAATGGTGTAAGTAGCAGTGCATAGACAGAGAAGCAGGGCAGAGAATAATAGCCACAATTTGACCTCTGTTCCTGTCTCAATTGTTGAGCAGACACTGGCTTTATATTACATTATGCTGCAGTGGAGCAGGGCCAGTGCATCAGCGAATATTCTGAGTTTTCTGAAGTGAATTAGGTTGTCCCAAAAGTGCACGCACAGTTGTTTTGCTTCGCTTGTCATGTTCTCCCCACTCTCCCCATTTCCTGAAATCAGATTTGTGTGGCTTCTTTTGTGAGTCAAGGTTGGTCAGCAAAGAATAGTCTGGGTAATAAAGTCTTGGCTGAACCGAAAGTAATATGGGATCGCATGAGAACACAGAAGATTAACAAGAGTCACAAATTGAGACGCAATACATTTTAGAATGTTTTCATGCATTTTGTTGGCCATTTATTACCAGTGAGGTCATTTCCAAAGAACCGGAGAGTTGATTTAAAAGTGCACATTGTGAACTTTGTCATGCATTAGATTTATAAAGACTATAGGTGAGATGCTGTAGGTGCAACCGTTCATGGTGAATACATGGCCCAACCCTTTTGTACTGGGTCTATACAAACAGTAAGGTCTCTGTGCATATAGGACAACCCAGGCTGCTGAACTAAGCCAAAGCAGACCGGGTCTGTGGTCGACACAACATATCACTGCACAAGTTTGCTCGGTATATGTCGTTGACAATACTGTATTGTTCTCACAGGAAAGACGAGGAGCAGAAAGGAGAACAGGTTTCGGAGGAGCAGCAGTCAGTTCTCTATACCAGGAGGAGGAGATGCTCAGGTATTTATACCAGAAGTAACACACACACGCACACAGATGCAGACAACCCTACAAACTGTGTATTACACGGATTAAGGAGGGATTAAGTGTTCTCAAACTTTTTACTCAGTGGTCGAGAAGAACTCATTTATTTATGCAACATACAGTCAAGTACTAAAACAGTCTACAGTCTTGAATAAATTCAAGCCCACAAGCTCGACAATAGGTATTTTATACCATGTTAAAACCACATTTATTGCTCTGAAGAAACTCCACTTAAACTCCATATTTACATCAATAACAATGCGCTCATCTATAGAAATTCTTTCAAAATTAAAACCGTTTATATTCATAACTTATATAGGGATAAGATATAGGGATGTGCTGTGGCTTGCCGTTCTGTCTGGATACAGACTGAAGCCCAGATATTGAGAAGCCCTGTGCTTGCACCTCGTGCAGTTCCACAGACTGTGTTTCAGATGCCAAAGCATGTGAAAGCTTTTGCCAGTTCTTCTGAGGGTGTTTGAACAGACTCAGCGTTTCCCTCCGTTTGTGAATCACCACTTATTTAATGCTTAGGTCAACTCAGTCTAAGTCTGGCATTGTTAACCACCGGTCCTGATGCTGTATTTGATTATATTCAACAGACCGTAACTGCAGTTAGAGCCCGGAGACGTCATACAGTTCTGATTTATGTTAATGAAATATATTCTCCATTTACTCTTGCCTGGCAGACTTACTCAAGCTTAAAAACCCCATCTTCATTTCAATGAAAAAGGAGCTCTTTTGGAGATGAAAATGAGATGTGTGAATCCTGCAGGTTTTCCTCATAAATGCCTGCGTGTGATTAGTATGCATGGCCTCGGGAAGCGGCGGCCGGAGTCTCCCCTTTTTAATTACGCTGTGATTCGGGGGGAGCTATTGAAGAAGGGCTGGGTACGGCGGAGCGAGGCGGGTACAGCAGGTTTCCCAGAACGACGATCCCCTTGGTGATTTCCAGCAGCGGCGAAGCCCCGAGGGGAAACCGGCAGGGAGGAAGGCATTAACACGGCACAAACACACACCTGTACACACACGTGTGCACGCATAAACTTTCCGGTATACGTCGCTGCGATTTTCATCTGAACCCATGCGGAACCTGGCAGAACTGTCACAATCACTGCTCTGCTGCATTTCAATTTCTTCTTTCACACACACACACACACAAACACACACACACGGATCCACTCCATATTAAACAGCTAAGCACCTGTTAACCAGACAGGGAGTTAATTGCATTGCTCACTGCTCATCTCAACCTCACAGAGTGTGTGTGTGTGTGTGTGTGTGTGTGTGTGTGTGTGTGTATATGTGTTTATCGACAAAAGCGGGATTGATTAGCAATATCCCCGGGCTACTGAGCTGATCAGTGTGTGATTGAGGATTCTTTGAATGCTGCATTGTAATTCTCTCACCCACCCTGAAAAAGGATTCTGACAAACACTGGAGGCTTTGTTGTCCGAACACTTTGCCGGGAGCCAGAGCTGAGTTATTTGGAGTTCTCATTGTTTCTCGTACTTCTGTGGAGCTCGGCCACGTCGGGAGCGCCCGCCCGGGGTCCTGCAGGGAAACGCGATGACAGATCGGGCAGGGGTGTGCGTTTGCGTGTTTGATGGATGGCGTGGCCGTGGCGTTGATCACCGAAGCTCAGGCCAGGTAGATGAGTGTTCTCTACCACTGTGACCAGTTTAGCCTGATGGATGAAGGACATATCTGCCAGTACACCGGACTGGACACGCACACGCGAGCGCACAGGTTCTCACACACGCGTATGTACACAAACACAAACCTCTTGGTTCCCCCAGTGATGACAGAGTAGCCTGTGACCTTCCCAGCATGCTTTGCGGCGCTGTTGATGTCATGCCGTTTATAGGACCCACATTAATCATTTGTTTGTTTATAGCCTCTGTGTGAATTCTCTGCGCAAGAAACGACCGTAACTACAAATGTTGTTTGCTTGGTTTTTTTTTTAATTTGTGGGCTCATTTTAACAGTTGTGTGTGTGTTATATAACTTCACATGCTCAGGTGCGTGTGTGTGTGTACGCCTTGGCTCGTGCTTCATATATGTGTCATGCACCCGTCAGGCCAACCCCGTCCGATCATCAACGAAAGACCGATGAGCCGGCCTATTGATTAGTTGCCAGGGGAGACGGATGGCGGCCACACATCAGGGACACTTGGGGTCACGTTGGCCATCAGACGAGGTGGTGGGAGTGGCCCGACGTACTGTCTCATGAATAAACATAGCAGTGGTAATCAGGAGTATGCAAATGACCGCGCTCATACATAACCGAGCCGTGACAAAAGTGTAATAAGTTATTCATAATTTACCGCGGGCCGATGAGAGAGTGAGCGAGAGAACGCGTGCCGCTGAAGAAAAGGAAGAGGAACGTCGAAGAACAAACAGCAGATGAAGCCCGTCTTGCTGTATGAGTCAAGTTTTTGGAAGCGTATTAACAGAATGAACGATTGTTGTTGTTGATTGTGAGTCAGAATGATTAGATGGCGCATCTGTCTGTTATGTGGAGAGTCATGTTGGACATTTTTGGACATGTGACCACTGCTTGTTGAGACATATAAAAGTACTTCTCAGTTTGCTCTCTGGTGCATAAACTGTTAATGACACAGGTTTTGAATTCCCTCAAACATTTTGACATTTCTGTGCAAATATTTGTCACTTTATCAGTTGTAATACACTCACTGGCCAGTTCATTAGGTACACTAGTTTTTTCCAAAAGCACCTGATTGCACCGCTGCTTGTGTGTTTAGCCACCTCTAAGTTGAATTTGTGGTGTGGCTCATGGAGGCCTCTAGAAATTTTAAAAATCCCATGAAAGTCACTTTGCTTTTTAAATCAGCCACTCTAGTCTTTGGAAATTGTAGGGTTAATGGTTTAAAAATCACGGCTGCATGCTTTTTTCGAAATGGCTTTTGAGGTTAAACTGTTATAAATAAATCTCAGTTTCACTCTGCTAACAGAGGATTGGTGGTGCAAGATTATTTTAACCCATAACCTTGAGAGTGTTACAGCCCCGCACTGAGCTAAACATCCTCCTCAGTCTTTATGGGACCCACAGTCGCGTGCCTAGGGACTTGAAATGTGCGCTGCGGCTGCAGAGCACGCAGGCGTCAGAGACAGGGACAAGAGACTTGGCTTTTGGGACGACTGAGTGGCTGCGTGGGAGCGGTAGAGCGGCAGGTATGCGGGGTTTCTGTCAGACAATAGAGCCCTAAATTCAATTAATCTGAATGGCCGGTATGGGTAAGAGGGAGGGGAAGGCGTAAAGCTCTAAATGAGATTTTACCCCCTTCTCTCCCCCTCACCCAACATCTCTCCACCACCGCTGCACCCTGCCCCCCCACCCCCCAGCACTCACTCCTGTCCCCAATGCCACGAGGTGATTAGAGACACAGAGATATAATTAGAGGTGGGACGGTGCCACTGTGTGTGTGTCGTGTTCCCAAGGGATGTGGCGCGTGTGCTCTTGAAGGAGACGGAGAGATAGGATTTATGTTTCTATGTTCTTTCTGTTTTGACTAAATACTTGTAATGCTGTGTTTGCTTGCATGTGCACACACTTGTCCAATACAACTTTTTGGACGAACATTCAAGGTAGTTAAAGGTTAGTTCTCGTAAATATTTGCCCATATTTTGGCCAGAGAGATGGATGACTGAGTTTTCTGTTGCTATTGGATTCTGGTGCAAACACCCAAGACATTAAATTTAAAAAAAAAAAACTCTCCAGGGATTGTTGTTGAAAGTGATGCCCTTAGTTGGGCAGAAACTAGTTCTTCTTATAACTGCTCACTCTGAGCTTTTGATCTGATTACTCAAGGAACTAAAGACACAAAAGAAATGTTTCTGCAGGATTTTTAATTAAATTTTTGAAGGTGCGAACAGTACAAAAAAGAAAAAGAAAAAGAACCCTCTGAAATAAACCTTAATATCTGGCCAAATAAAACTAAACGAAGCAAAGTCATCCAAAACTTGTAACTATGAATGATGATCAAAAAAATGAAGTTGACTGACCCTGCTCCTTTCTCTGTCTCTCCCTCTCTTTCTTTCTTCCTGTATTCTTCCCAGGGAAGAGGATAAGAACATCTTTGACTACTGCAGAGAAAATAACATCGACCACATCAGCAAGGCCCTCAGCTCCCAGAAAGTGGATGTCAATACTAAAGATGAAGAGGTATCTACAGAACACAGTGCCACGAAACATGTAAAGTTAAGACTTGCTTTTAGTGGCTAATAGTGCCACTGAAATAGATTATTACCATGACACCACTTTAACACAACACTGGCTGGAGAAGTAGAACAGGAAAATCGACCTTTCACCTCGGTGTCAGGAAACATTTACCCACGCTGAAGTGTTTTTTAGCCGTACGCTGATTCTGTACCAGCTGCTTGGCTTTGTGCTTTGCTCTGACCCCTCGTGCCAGAGGGCAGGTGAAAATGATCAGAGATGCGTCATGAAAAATACAGGTCACCGGGCGACACTTAATACAGCTCATTTTTGCAATCGTTACGTAATGGTCTCAGTCTCGCACACATGGGAACCACTGGTCAGGCTCAAATGCGCAAAATCGCGCGCATAGCCGTTACCATGGCAAGGTGTTTTCTGGATTGACCCTGAAACCCATTCAGCTGTCCTCGATTCATTATCGGCCAGGCCAAATGGCTCGCTCCCGGCCCCTCTTTCATCACAGCCGTTCTGCAGATAAACAAGCAAGCGGCTGGTGAGTTCGCAGTCAAAGGCCAGATGGTTGAGGGACCTCGGCAGAGAAGGCTTTGTCTGAATGGAGCCATTGTTGGCTTCTTCTGAGCTGTAGCTCTGCTTAGTCAGCAGCAGAGGGCAGTGGTGAAGTTTCACATCAGCGACAAGCCTGATCCTCTGCCTGTTACATATTTCTAGTAAACAACACCGGGGTTAGACTGTAAGTGTGTGACATATTTTAAAAATGCATTCTGGAAAACTCATCCCCTCATCCGTGGAAATGGCACTTTTCTTTTAGCTGCTTGGACTCAGGTTTTATTGTAAACTTTTTTTAAAGTTTAAAATAAATAACAATAATCTTAAGAACCAAAGGAGGAATAAAATAACGTGGTTACATGGATAATTGTTACTAAAGAAACATCCAAAGGGAAGACTTTGTAATGAAGTATGCACTTATTTAAGATAAAATCCTTTGGAAATGCATGACCTTGTCAGGATCATCCTTACATGTTAACCTAATTATTCAATTTAAATAATTCACACTCAAAAGTGTTACGCTACAAAGAAGAATCTAGTTCATTTTACTTATTTATTTTCCTAAAGAGAGAGCGCAGATGTAGTTAAAACCTTTTATTTTTCACAGTTCTACTGCTCAAAAAATATCAGTATGATTTGACTATTAGCTTCAGTAAAAGCCTGTTGCAGTTCTCGTTTTTATCTGAGTTTTCTAAATCAATGATTTTGGCTCCGATTTAATTTATTAAAGCAGAATTACTTGTTGTATCTGGTACGTCGTGCTTGATCACAATCCTGATCTTCTCTCTCGAAAAATACCCGTCAGACAACATCTTATGGATTTAAAACTGTCCTTTTAAATCCTGGTTACTGTTTAATGAGGCTTTGTGTGATTTTATGAGATTCTTCTATTTACTTTGTTTCATTGAATTTTAATTTGTTTTAACAGTGTCTCAAATATGATTCTTATTTTTGTGCGCTAACTCAAACACATTCTTTAAACATGCTCTGAGCGGGATGTGTGTGTGCGGCTGGAGATGCCCTGTCATTTACCATTGCTAATAACTGCTAATCTTTCTGCAGAGCAGTGCTTCCGTCTCCACAGGGAGCAGGAATTTGTCCAACTCTTTAAATTAAGAGGCGGCAGGCTTTTACTTTTTTTTACCTACTTAAGCAGAAAGGGCTATACAAAATCATTATCTACGGTTTAACTTCCCGGATGAAACTAAATCCGCCCTAATCAGAGGAGACTTCTCTTGATGCAGTTTCCTCTAACTTTTAATGGTGTTTTCTACATTTTAAATGGTTCTCTTTTCTGTTTGGCACTTTCCGTATTAATCACTGCAGCATCTCAAATGATCACATATCACTTAGTTTGTACAGCGTCCCATTGAAACCAGCAGACTCTGGTCTTTAGTGAAAAGTGGCCAGCAGCAGTCAGCAGCAGCACACCTGGAATAAAGGGAGGGAGGCCAACTTATTTGTATTCTGGCCTGACTCATAAGTATCCATTTTAACATACAGCCGTGGTGATCAATATGATTTAAGCAACAGAATTGGACTTGGAGAGTTTGCTTTACCTAATTGGCCTCGCTGAAAAATGAGCTCGTGTGGTTTTATTAGAACAAGGATCTTGGACCTAAGCAGAGGATGGTGTGTGCCTTCGTGTCTGTTTGTGTGTGTGTGTGTGCCTGCGTGTGTGAGATGGTAGCGTAGGAGGCTGCTCATGTTTCATGCGCCGCGCCCCATCAATCAAGCTTACAGAATGTGTGCTGGATTCTGCAATTTGTCCCGAAGACTTCAGTCTCTTCTTCGACCCCCTGCTAGTGTTCCTGGCACACACGTGAACCCCGTGCACCCAGACGCAATCACACACACAAAAGTCCGCATATGTTGTCACTCTGTCTGCAGGTCATTATGGAGCTCAAAGGTTCTGAATGGTAATCCATAATTTATTTTGTCTGGAAGCAAAGAAACAGACAATGCCTGAGGAACAGGGTGAGGAGGAGGAGGAGGAGGATGAGATTTGTGTGTGTAGTTCATTCATGGTGTTTAAAATGACAGTTACAGTACACTGAACTTGTGTGCCCGTGTGTTTTTTAGGGCCGCGCTCTCCTGCACTGGGCCTGTGACAGAGGACACAAGGAGCTGGTCTCGGTATTACTGCAGCACAAAGCTGATATCAACAGTCAGGTGAGCTGCGTTTCTCACTTTCTGTCTTTGGTCCAAAGATTATTCTATTCAGTATAAAACATACATTAACTGATCATCTAAAACAGATTTTCAACAAGTGATTTGTTTCTGAAAATCAGGATTTAACAGCCATAGACTGCATCCAGGCATGAGAATGTTAAATATGTTGTTACACAAAGACATATGAGGTATTTTGAATATCTGTAATACCACATTTGAAGTTACTGATGCTCAGACTCCAATGCTGTATTCTCGTTGCGACTGATTGCGCTTTTCTGATCTAAGCCTGAAATATGTTTTGCAATTATTCCCGATTCACTCATTCACACGCTCATACTGCAATAGTGACAGAGATGGCATGCAATACTCTGGCCTGCCGATGGAAGCAATTTTAGGGTTCAGTGGCCAAGGACACTTCGGCATGCGGTGGGAAGGGAAAGGGATCAAATCACCAAAACTTCGATTAGACAACCTGCTCTGTCACCGGTATCAGCATTTGTTTAGTTGACATTAGATGAGTAACAACAACTTCAATGAGTTGACATGCAGAATATGAGTGTGAAACATTAGTATTACAGTGGTAGTACTACAGTTTTTCAAGAAAATATTTTCCAAACAAAAATCTAGCTTAGAAAAAGTGCAGCGGAACGACTCAACAGATGTTTAAGGAATCACTCCTGTTTGTTGTGGGTCAGTGGCAGGCACTGCTCTGAACATATGTGCAGGTAAAGCCAAGGCAGATAGTAGTGACATCTCCAGTATCCCCATTGCCCTCCTCTTTTCTCTCTCCATCCCTTTCAGAAGGTCACCTTTAATTCACTTTGTGGAACAGACAAATCCCTCAGGGCTTTAGCAGACGGAGTTAGCTGGTAGCTAGCCTGCCGTTTAGGCTCCCCAAGGTTTAGCAGCATTCAGGAGGCTTTAGCTTTGGCGGTAAGCTGGCTCAGCCGCACATCGGAGAAATTACTCCTCTTCCCTGCCCGGCAGCACGACACCGCGCGGTCCACCCGGCCGCACACTGAGGTTTTAACTGTAAGGACGAATCAATTGGAAGTAATCAGGCAAATTGTTTTCACATTGCACAACCCACATAATCAGGACATTCCACAAATGACTTTCTCTTTTGTGGTCATGCGTGGCCCCTTTTGTTTTGAATGCGGCGGGGAGGGGGGGGTGGATTTGCGGAGAATGGCTCATAAAAGACTTAACAGTGGGATAACTACGAAACACTTCACTGATGATTTACAGCCATATCAAGATAATGACAGCAGAAGAGGATTGATGTATAGGCTGAGGCTTTTGTCCTTTTTTGCAAGATGTAGATCATTTACAGTCATGTATCCATCATTGAAATATGAATGAATATCTCCACGTGCCAGGAGTTTTCAGCAGTCACAGCAGGAAACATAAATCTTTGTCCAGGTAGGGAGATTTGATGGCTGAATTTGTGCATACTCTTAATTAATTTCCTGCACACTTCTTGTCAGCTTCATATCCCCACGCATTTGTTACTTTTTCCCTTCTGAATTAGTTCTAATTAACACAGATAGACATCATTAATAAATGATTTTAAATTTGCCTTTTTTTGAAGAAAGAAATGCGTACGCAAAGGGCTGAAAACTCATGAAAACGGCGGCAGGTTTCCGTCGCCAGCTGGATCATAAACTGAATTCATATATTCAGGCCATTAGGACTTTTCCACCTGCCCGTCTCTCAGGTGTCAGAGGAAGTGTGGTGGAATATTAAATGAACTGGACCTCTGCATCGGAGTTACTGGTAGGAGATTTATGAGGTGGCAAAGAGGTGACTGAGAGAAAAATATAGTCAGCTAAATCATGTCACTGTGTTGCAATGCCAAATTATCTCACTATGTAGAGCTTAGAGAGCGATATGCTTCTCATTAGAACCTGCTCGGACATCCTTTAACTTGTTTTTTTCTCTCGAGGTCAAATCAAGGAGAGTAGTGAAGGAGGGATTCAAATACTTGTGTTATACTGCAGAAAGATAAAAACCTTATGGATAGTTTTATGCTCCTGTCCTTTTGCCCACAACCCCTTTGATAGGAAACAAAGAGTATTGGAGGTTGTGTGTGTTCATGAGAGGAACAGAGGAATGTTTGGGTTGTTTGCAGGCTATTAGAGCGACCAGTAATCTCTCTTGACCTCTACCAACTGCGGAGCAACCAGTAAATAAAGATCAAACATGATTTATGCTTAATTTGTTGATTAAAAAAGGGGAGGGGGCCTCGAGAGTTAAAACAAAAAGTATTATTATTTGCTCGGCAGAGGAGGAAAATCGTTCGAAATTAATCAACTGATTGTTTTAGAGAATTGTTCCCAAACCCTGGTAACCTGCATTAAGGGCTCATTTGATAGTTAATCCAGGATCAAGGCAAGGAGGGACTACAATAGGTAGCTGTGTGTTTGAATACACAGATCACAGATCTGCCACCTGCCAACTGTAGATCAGGCCTCCGCGGTGGCACGGTACATTAAACCCTCTCCTCCTCCTCACCGTATCACTGCTCACTCAGCTAATACACTCAGAGAAAGTGGGGCAGACAGTACCAACTGTGGGAAAGATGACAATAAAAACCTCGTTTCATGTAATAATGGAAATTAAGGCTTAAGTGCTGGACTTATATTCTATGTGCTAGAATTAAGCACATTAATGATGAATAAGCTTAAGTTTAAAGCATTCCATCATATTGGGACAGCAGTGAAGACTGGTTCATCATGAGACGGATTCATCACCAATTAGTCACATTTGTTTAAATACAAAACTAATTTACATGACCTTACACGTAGAACTAGGACTGTTTTGGGTAATAATCAAAATCTTCTCTAATACACAAAAGCTGGCATCAAATTCTTGATCTATTTTACATTTTTTTTTCCTCAGAAGCCGTTGATTTGAATATTTTTTGGAATACTTTTCTGCTGACAAAATATTCTCACGATTGCTTGCTGTGCTGCAGCATTCAGTCATAATGTCAGTCTTCTTCAGCAGTTTAAGGCTGTCCAGTAACCATGCGATTGTAGCTGTTTAAATTTAATTTTTGTTTCCATATTTTTCACAAGATATTGTGAGATTAACAGTGCACAGTATATGGTTTCCTAACGTTATACGTATGTTGTATAAATTCGCTGTTGTCGACACTTTGAAGTGACGCCAGAATAAAACGAGACTAGCGGGGCTAACGTGGCGGTTACTATAGAGCTCCGGTAGCTGACGTCGCCCTGCACCAGCACTCACAACAACGCCATATTGGCAGGAAAGCGCGCTTTTCGAATTACTATTTGGTTGACAACTGCAAGCAACTAACTTGTCCTTGTACCAGTTGCATCCAGAATAGTCGAGGACAAGCAAAGGGGAAATCGTTTTATAGGATTCCCAAAGATCCCGCAAGACAGATGTGAATTACTGCAATAAAACAGAGCAGTGGGATCCCTCAAGAAACGGATTTCATCTGTGTAGCGAGGGTAATGTCTTGTTTATTTAGCATGTTTTTAACACAATGTCCAACAGATTTCTTTTCATAAAGGCAAGTTAGGGTAATGTTTATAACGTGGCTTACAAAGGGATGTTGTTCATTCAGCACTAAAACTACTCACAATGAGAAAGAAATTCAGGATTAAACTGTTACTTGTTATTGTAGTTGAGTTACTGTCACGAACCTCCTTAGAAAAAATCTTCAGTGCAGTGACTCTCTGGAGCAGGACGAAGGAAAGTTAATGAGGTAGTTATATATATCCGGATACTGCAGGTCAGGAACATTGTCCATGCCGGCTTTTTCAATGCTCGAAAAAAATCACACCTGGGGCATGGTAAGGGTCCGTGATAATCTGTCGAGTAGTGATGTGCGGATTGATACTGAACTATCGATACCTCCGATACCAGATCTTTATGCTCAAATATCGATACTTTTGATACTTTAGTCATTTTAAGTAATCAATAGCATTAACAGGAACACAGTGGAAAGTAACTAAACTATCTCTCTCTTGTTTTTTTAACGTCAGGCTACACTTCATCTAATAACTTTATACAGGAAGTTTATAGCAACATATCTTCGCGAAAAAGTCATGTTGTGTAATACGACGATATCTAGTATGACCAAAAACAGATAAATGCATTTTATAGTCTAGTAAATTATGTTTTAACATTCAAGGTGTGCATATCCAAGGGCGCCGCCATTGTTCTGTGACGTCCGGCTGCTGCAGCTCAGTGAAGTCAGGGTTGCCCCAACTTCGCTGGCAGGACCTCCGGCTTCCAGTGGCATTCCAGAGCCCTTTTCTCAGCAGGAGATCTGAAATTTCAGACCTCCCAGTTTTCTGGAACCCGTAGCCCGTGTTTAAGCAGTTACCTTGCAGTGAAGTCGAGGGACAGTTCTGCATTAGCTTAATTTATCCACCCTGTGGGATAACTTAAAGGTCTTATCTTATCTTATCTTATCTTAGGTTCTTTGTTCAAATATGATCAGTTCTATCAAAAAACACAAAACAGTATCACATGTCGAACTCAAGACTTCAAAACCATGGTCCACAAAACAGCGGCTGACTCAGTGTAGCTACATCTATTATAAACGACCTGTGATAAGCACCGGCAAAAGTTAGTTCATGTCTGTATTGTCCTTCACCTAACAAAGTCTGATGTGTATTTTATAAGAATACTAAGAAATGTTGTTTGGAGTTAACAACACAGAAAAAAACAAGTGAAAAACACATTTGGGACGTTCCAGTGCACACCTTCTCAATCCTGTTTTTAAGTGTCCTTTAGCTTAAAGCAGAGGTCTACATCCTTTCATGGGACTCAACTTGCAATTGTGTTTGCTTCCTCTCCATGAAGTAATTTTCTGTCCAGATGCTGTAATCCCAAACCCACAACTAAGCATCATCCCCCACACACAACCTTTGTTTTCCAGGTGGGAATCCCAAACGCTCCTCCAACTTTCCCGACAGACTCTCAGGTTGCAGTGGAAATACTTTTAACAGTGTCTTGCTTAGATTGTGATTGCTGAAAGGTTGCCTGACGCAGGGAGGATTAGGTTGACAAAGAGGGAGGACAGGTGGGACCTGGGTTAACCCAACAAACAAACACAATGCCGGGATGGAAGGAAATATTGAAGTAGGAATGGTGGAAAAGCTAGTGCAGGTTTTAAACACATGGCTGTGTCTCGCATGCTTTTACTCATTCCTACATTCTTTGCCTCTCTGTCTGTCCTTCTTTCCCCTCTCCTCATCACTCTCCCCTCCCCCTACGCTCCCAACCCCTTCACTCCATCCCTCCCTGCCTCTGCCTCTACTTTGTATTAAAACAACATGATCCATGAGGCGGGGAGGGCGACTCACAGCGCCGCTAATTCTAATTAATCCAGCGTGGTAGCACGGCCACGGCAGGCCCCAAGCACTCCCAGTCTATCAGATAGAAATTCATAACTTAATTGAGGTCAGAGCCTCGAGCCGGCAGAACAAAAGTCTCCAGCCAGGACCAGCTAGATCAATAGTAATAAATATCTGACTGGGTGGCCTACAATTGGTGGCTGGAGAGCTCACAACAAGTCTTATATACATAGTCTGCACGTGGAGCCTGCACACATAGCTGAGCAGTGTGAATGTATGTGTCTAAGGAACTAACTAACTGGGCCTTTAAGACTGGGAGCATGATATGCTTTACGTTCTTTCTAATCTATATCCTTTTGCTATATGAATCCTCACTCCTTACTGGTTTAAGCAGTTTGTGTTCACCTGCTTGAGTGTGAAGTACAGAGAAAGCTCTGTCTGCTGAGTTGTAATGGCATAGTCTCTCTATGGCCCCATTGATCTGATATTGTTGGGTGGTGTGGGTGGGCGTGGGCCGTTGATTTATTTATATAATGAAGCTAAACACTGAATTCATGACTACATATGAGACTGATCATAGAGTCAGGACAGGAAGAATTTAGAAATTTAGGGGTTTAAGGTTTGTTTCTATGGACTGCATTTAAGTGTCCACTTCTCTGTCCAAGTTCATGAGTTTTGAAATGCTTGCTGATGTTTTTAGAAACTGTATAAAGTTGTCCCTGTACTTTTATAACATTTCAGAGGAAAATGTTGTTGCCAAAGGTCTCATCCTATCATTGCGTCTTTTTGTCTCCTCTGTTGACCCTTAAGAGATCCTTAAAAATCCTAACGTCCCTTATGACAAAAAAATTCTGCTTCCTAAAAACTGCTGTAAAAGTATTATATATTAATGTTTTTCAGCCTAAAGTCTTTTAAAACTACTTAAGCCTAACTCTTTAAAGGCCAATATGTTGACAAAACTCCACGGTTTATTAGTCAAAAAAACAGAGGGAATGTCAGGCTTGTTTTGGCGAATTATGCCAACCAGGGCCAGTTCTCTCCTGAGCTGCTCCTCTCTTAGTACGAAGGAGATGAAAAAATTGTCACAGGTAATGATGTGTCCCTGGAGCCCCTCTGCCATCTCCACGACCACCTGCTTTACCTATGTACACCTGCAGTCTCCAGACACAGGTCAGTTTGAGATTACAGGTTGCCTAAATCTTTATTCCATATTTGGCATGTACTGCCTGAAATGGATCCTTTTGTATCCAGGAATCTTGGGAAGATGGACAGGATATCAAGACTTTTCTCAAGGTCATTGATTGAGCTTCTGACGATGCTGAAAGTTCTCTCTCTTCTTCTGGAAAATTAAGGAAGTGTGTGTTGTACGGTTGAGCAAAGAGATGGCTTCCTGGCAAGCATCTCCATCAAGCTGCTTTTAAACAATAAGGGACCTTTGGAAATTTGAAGAAAAGCACACAAGAAAAAATAAAAATAAAGCCTAGGCTCTGAACAGATAGGTAAATGACAACACAATAGTATAATTAAGTACAAGTAAATGTTAATGAGAACATTATCTAGTTTGTGGACAGTTACTTTCTTACCTCCTCCTGGAGAAAATTAACGTAAAATTAACATTTACATTTTTTAAACGTCTTCCCCTCTTTTAAAAGCTCGTTTTCAGACCTCTGCATAGGTGTCTGCATTGTCGCCGTAGCCGCTGCATCAACTTAACGCAGAAGTCTAAACTGCTGATGCTTTTGTGATGTGTAGTCACAATTTTGGGAATGTGCACCTAAGGCTTTTTGACTTAAGCCATAATAAGGTGTTTTAAATTCATATAAATGCCATTGGGGTAAATCAAACTGCTGTATGGATATGGACTACTGCACTTCCACTGGATCACAAGGTTTCCCCTCTTCTCAGAAGAATAGGTGTTCTGGACTGAGATATTCTTGGTTTGTGCCAAATTCCCAGCTTTCAAATCAAGTAGCATGTCAGAGAAAATATGTCACTTTAATCAATCTGAACAAATTTTAAGCATTAGCATCTATTCATGCACATTTTTCACAAAATCCGTAATAAACCTGTTTCAGTATTAATTACATTTCAGCTTGATGTTGCAGCATTCAGCAGAACGTTTTTATGCATCTTATGTATTGTGGGTGAGCTGTTTTGGTGTCAACTACTTGTGTGATCAACGTGGCAAACACACACACACACACACCCACACACACCCACACAAACACACACACACACCATGGTAGCTGATTGAAATTCTATAGTGAAAGCATTATTACACGTTTGTATCCCTCCCCTTTCCCAGCACTGCCTCCTATAACTAATGGCTCAGTCAGCCCAGTCATAACAAATATCCAACAAGATTCGTCATAATTGTGTGTCTGTGTGCGCGTGTATGTGTGTGTAATTGCGCAACCTATGCTCCACGGTATAAAAGGTCGGTAAAGAAAAGGCAGCAAGGTGGAAAAAGAAAGGAGGGAAATCTGTTGGGAATTGAGAAAGAGTAGAAATGGAGAACAAAATAAGATGCAGGGAGAAATGGAGCAGAGTAAACAACTATGTGGCATGGGCAGTAGTTGGGTCGGTCAATATGACGAGGATGTATACTGTGATGTGATTTAGCCATACTTCTTATTCTATGGTAGTTGTCCCTTCTCTGAATTCACTCTTTATGACCATAAAGAATTTCAGGTTTTAATTCACTGAGTAACAACGACATTCATATACTGTTTTTTCCCCCCATTTCTCCTTTAACCATGGTTGTGTGCTATAAATATGTTGATATATACTGTTAGCACATTATCAAATTATATATATATATATACTGTGATGTCGGCCCTCATAATTTGAGGAAATCTTGCAATGTGCCATAATATCTTGGATAGATAAACAGTTATTGATGAGTGAATGCATGGCCCATACGGCTCCATTGATTAGTCCAGTGTCTGCATGCTGATTGTGAATGCATTGTGTTGCATATCTTTTACAATGTGTTTATTGCACATGTTCTTATTGCAAGACTAGCAAAGAAGAAACAAGAAGGTACAAATGTGAAAGTGTTTGTTCCTTGGTACGTGTTGCAGCATGACACAGGTTTGTGTTTAGACGAGCGCGGATGCAGCCAAGGTCACAAAGTTACACTGAGAACACCTGTAGAGACGTTTTTATATATTTCCTTACGAAGGTTAAGGCAGACAGATCTTGTTCGGGTTTACCGTTTTCAGCGAACTTGAATCAGAACACGCCTCCGTGATGGATAATACACACATGAACTGCTACTGCACCACAGTCACCTCACACAGCACTTGACATTTTATAAGTCACACCGTAAGCCGCTTATAGGATTCGTATTTAGTACTTGCTGCACATTAGCTGGACTCGATGAAATGAAAGCCGTTGCCGTGCTGTGTTAAAAGGGCCTATCAGACATAGATACAGTTATGAATCTATAATATGAGCACTCAGAAAAGAGCCAGCGCCTTGACAGTAATAGTGCAGCCTAAAGAGCCATTCCAGCAGGTAACAGTCCTCTTTGCCATCATCAGCTGTTGTTTCTTTCTTATTGGCCACTCACTGGGCCTTGCCTACACTCAACTATTTGATTTCCATCGTTCTTAACCGTCCACATAAATTGTCAGGAGCATTAAAGCTGTCCTCGACTGTTTCAGACAGAGGGGAGTCGTGGTGTGTGTGTGGGGGGGGGGGAGTGGGAGTAAGAGAGTGAGAGCTGAATACAGACAGCAAGGGGAGGGGACGGGGGTGAGGAGAGAGAATAAACAAAGTAAGTGTTTTGCCTTCCATCAGTCTCCCGCAGTACTCAGCTTTATGAGTCCCTCACTCCAAATGCCTCAGCCACAGCCCCAGCTGCCTAGCCATTGATTTTCATATTACACTCTTTTATGTATTTATTTATTTCATATATTTCTTTTTAAACATCATCGATGAGCCGCAGGAGGATCGACGGGGCCTCTGGCGATGTTAATTCTCAGCCTCAACCCTATCCTCCTCCTCTGATGGCTTTAATGGAGGCTAAGGTATCCCATGGGAACAAGCAAGCTCAGCGGCATGGGGAGGGGAGAGAAGTGAGCAGGGGAAGAGGATGTGCAGCAAGGAACAGGGCAAGAGATGGAGATTTAAAGGCAAAAGAGCCGCCTTTTGTCTGGTGGATATAGAGAAAAGCTAAAAATACGACGGTATGGAGTTTTGAAATTGTACATTACTTTAGGTACACTTGCTGCTGTTTGTCCCACACCCACATGGGGTTTGTTTTGGTCTGGATTACCTGCTCTGGAGTAAAATGTAATACACTTTTGAACTCCAACAATACATATTCATAATACTGATTTTTTTTCATGGTTTACCCCTTAAAACGTGATCTTGCTGTCGGCACTGTGAGGTGGAACTCCTAGGCACCTGAAGGACACTCTTAGGGGGTGTGAAGGCCAGCGCGTTTGGTGTCAGGATAATTTGACCTTGGGTGGCAGTGCTCACACACTGAGTGGCAAGGTTACCTCTCCCTGCTCAGAGAGCAGACCCAGATTCAATTAGGGCTGGCCCCCGGTCTGCACATCCTTTTAAAAGGGGGGCCCTCCCAGTGCACACATCAGGATAAACACTCACGGATGCACACGTAGCAAACAAAGGGCAAACTCATGTGGAAGAACACGCCTGCCTAACTTCTTAATCCTAAATACGTCACACAAAAATTGAATATGTTAGTGTAGGTAACAGTTTCTGCAAGCTTTCCTCTATCAGTTCCTTTGAATTTAGTATTTTGCAAATGAAATTATACTGTATCCAAAAAAGGTTCAAAAAAGGCAACTGGAGAGTTTTTTGAGAAGACGTTTCACCACTCATCCGAGTAGCTTCTTCAGTTCTAGGGGAAGTCTGAGGTTTAAATAGGAACTCCTGCTGGAACTTGCTAGTAGCTACTAGTTCCAGTAGTCCTCGGACTTTCCACCAGTCCCCTAGAACTGAAGAAGCTACTCGGATGAGTGGTGAAAAGTCTTCTCAAAAAACTCCAGATGCCTTTTTTGAACCTTTTTTGGATATACCATGACCTGGATGACTGAGAACCTTCACAGGTGAAATTATACTGTATGTTTTTAATTTACATAAGTAACATACACACCAGAAGGGACTAGCAGCAACGTGGTGATGAGATCATGTAATGTTAATAAAATTCAGCGAGTTGTAGCAATAATGGGCAGAAAAACCTTAGAGTGTGTGAAGTGGTCTGGTATCAAGTTAAACTGATCTCAAATTTGATGCGACGGCCGGCGGGAGTGTCTGATACAGTTGTCTGTAACACACAGCAGTTCCCACTTTGCTTCCAACCACCAAATTCACCACGGTGATAGCAGGATTGGAGAGTTGGGTGAACCAAGATGGAACAGCAGCATCTTTATTTTTCAAGAGTAGAGCTTGCACCATCCATGCACTAACAATATTTCCCATCCCTAATGATGGTATGGAATATACAAGAGGGTTACCAGAGCCTGGTGCGTCTACAGCCGTCCCTCTGTCTCTAACTGTTGATGATTTGCCAATCATCAGTAGTTGGAGACATGTTCTCTGTTATGGTTGCTACAAGCAGATTTTCCTACCACCCTGAAAACGCAGATCCAACCATAAAACTAGGGTATTGTGTCTTAAGAAAATGGCCAGCTGTAAAGTACAGTATGTGTGACTTGTGGTACTTTAAAGTTGCAAGGAAGTCTTGTCCATGGTGTTGGTAGCGCAGTAGCTTCTCTATTACTTACTGAAGGAGAACCACCTTCTCCTTCCCTCCGGCTCAGATATGTGTTTGGCTTTCTGATTGATGGCACCTGCTCATCATAATGCTATCTGCTGGAATCTGCATACCAATGATCCCAGTCGCCTATCGATTCACCCCTCATCTACCCCACACACACACACACACATACACACACACCCTGGAGACTGATACCCGCACACATTCATCCTCGCTCGCGGCGCCTCCCTCCCCCGGCCACTGTCATTATAAAAGTCAGCAGCTGCTGCATGCATTGATCATAAATCATAATTGCTTGTTCATTTTTCCCCACTTGTTTAATGTTGCTGTCAGGGACAGAAGTGGGGGGAAAATGGGGGAGGCGGGTAAAGGAGGAGGAGAGGAAGAAAAGCCCAAAGAAAGTTTACTGAGACACAGAAAAATGAGATAAGAAAAGCAAGCCGAAAGAGGAATTGCAAGTCCGTACAACGAGTTTTCTAACGGCCAGTCAAGGAACTGCAGTCCAAGTCAACTCTACACCGGCTGCAACTTTTTCAAATAGTCTGTTGACCTTCGTTACAAGAGCAAAGAATCTATAGCTGTACTCGCACTATAAGAATGAGAGCTTCCTCTTGACTTAGCATACGTCTAAGCCAAGAGCACTGGCAGTCATCTTGGCTAAAGTCTTGTTTGTGAACAGTAATTATACTAATTTCTTTAAATGGCTGTAAGTAGTGATTTATTGTTGCTAAATTCCTACATGTCGCAAGTAGTCGTTTCATTTTTATAACACTTTCAAATCATTGCGTGCTAATGACATCTTGCCCACCTTAAAATTACTTCCATGTCCTTATGGCATTGAATATCGAGAATGGCACAGAGAAAACGCAGGTCTTTATTTAGTTGTGATAAAGAAAAAGGGGTGAAAAGACCTTGCTGTGGTGTCCAGGTCACCTAACATATACCAGAGAAAGCTTTCACCATCTTACACACACACTGTGTTTGCCTCAGGCTCAAAAACTTGCCCTCAAAAATATTTCGTCCCCAACGTTTTCTTTTGACCAATTTTCGGACCAGGCACAGCATTATCATTTTTGATTTGTTGAGTAACAAGACTACATGTCTGTGTGTATATTCTTAATTCACTCTCTTTCTCTTTCATCCATCTTGCTTCACATCATTTGTGCAGTAGAAATGATAGATCGGTTTGACTTAAATTCAGCAAAACTGCAATTGTACTGATAGATCAGTCCCTACCCATGCAGCTCCTAAGCATATTGCTCCACCCCATTAGGGTAATACACTACACTGTGCTGGGTCCGCGCTGCCGGTATTGTGCAAGTAGCTGCTTTATTGAGCTCCCCGATGACATCCAGCCCAGCATTTCTGCACTGCAAGGGGAAACTTTGGATGACATGTAAAAGCAGAGGTTTGGTGCGGCACGGCTCCGTAATAGGATGGGAACAGGGGTGTACAAGAGAGGGGGGCGGGGATGCTAACTGCAGGTATTGGGGGGTGGGCAGCGGGGTGGAGAGTGTCCCTTCCTGTCTGCTTCCAAAGCAAATGGAACACAATCCAATTTCCTGTGATTCCATCAAGCCTCCGTCCTGGATCCAGGGGCATTAGGGAACGCTGAGAGGACAGGCCGCTGACCCCTCACATGGACATTCGAGAAGCATGTAGGCTTGCACACGTGCGCTGGCATCCTCATCAAACTATACCTGTTCTGAAACGTACACATGGACACTTTTTTTCTTACAGACTCGCTGCACGAAGACGATTAAGTTGCGTTTCAGAAATTTTACTCGCTTATCGTCGGCCATACATTTGCGCGTATTTGTGTGCATTTATGGTCACTGAACAAGAAACTGCAGATTAACGCTTGCTGCAGATTAGGGCTTCAACCCTTACACTTTAATTATAACTGTGTGTACTGCATTTATGTGCATCAAGGTCTTGGACTTGGCCCTGTCAGTAAACATCTGTCACTGTCCCACTGTGCCGTGTGTGTGTTGTGTTGAGTATATTTTTCTCCACCCTAGTTCGATAAATGCCGTACACCCTTTTATATTTACAGGAAACACATGGGTGGTAAAATTTTTACCCTCTAGGCAGTTGCGTGTATCTATTTAGTCATTTTACTGCAGTTCTGTCCCCTTTTTTCTACGCTCAACATGATTCTGAGAGACAGACACCGCGTCCGCAGTACATCACAGGTTGTGATTCGACTCGTAGACAGACAGCATAGTCGTCTTGGGTTAACCACTGCACGCTTTCCATGTTGGTGGCGATTTGCATTTGTGCTCAGTGATCCACCCAGAGGGAATAGAAAGCTCTAATCCAATCAGCAGGTCCCTGAAGTGCTGCCCCTGAGAGACACAGGGAAACACAACAATAGGATCACTCTGCACTGGGCTCAGACAGGAAAGGAAGTGAGGGATTGGAGATGAGACTAAATAAGGAAGAGTAAGAAAGGTGGAGAATTAAAAGAGAGGAGTGAATGGTGGGGGAGATGAGGAATAATGGTTGAAACATTAAAAGAATATTAACAAAGGGTGTGCGGTTTGGCAGAAGATAAGTCAGAAGTATTGCAAGTATGCATGAGGATCTGCTTTTATAAGGGCGAAAGTTTTCCCTCTGCGGTGACATTTCACAGGATATAGCAGGAAATGTCACTGCTCCTCCTGCCTTTTAATCTGTCAGAGCTTTTGAAATCATTGTACTTAGCTGCTCTTGTTCTGAGTCTGGAGGCAACAGTTTGACCATTCATCATCATTATGAGGTGCAAAGGCAGCCTGGGGCGGTGATTAAGAGCTGAATCTTCTGTTGATGATGCCTGTCATATATTGAGTCTTATTATACCTCGACACACGCACACACACACATATTTCCCTGTCTCCAGTCCAACACTTCTTGCAAGAATTATATCTCTACTGTTGACCCCTTCACCCCAAGTACCATTTTTGCCATTTGAAGGACACACACTCACACGTACACACACACACGTATGCTAGAGATCATCTCTGCTTTCCTGGTCAACCTCTAAAAACTCTCTACTCCATTGTCCCTGAGGTTTTGTGTCAGGGTCTGGAAACATTTAGTAGTTTTCTTTAGGGATGCACCGAATATTCGGCCACCGGAAATTTTCGGCCAAAAAAACGAAAATGCACTTTTGGGCCATTTTCGGCCGGAATTTTTTATCACCGAAACAACACGGCCGAAACAGGATATGATCGCGTGCCATTGGAAAAAAAAAAAAAATGTTTTAAATGTTAGTCTGATCATTTATCTGCTGCACCTCCAAAACAAACAGCAAGACAAATGTTCATCTTTTTGTTTTGTTTTTTCACTTTTTATTGAGACATGCCCGTTCAGCGGCACCCATCCACAGCCACGCACACTTCAAGTAAGACTACCGTCTTTCTTAAAGGGACAGTGCTATTTTTCTAAAGGTGCAGTGCACCAATTTTTCTCTGTTATCTTTGTTGTTGTGCTCACAGACCTAAAGCAGTCAGAAAAGACCTTTCCAAAAGTGTCCAGAGGTCATCAGTGAGATTGTCTGGAAGCTCTTACTTTGAACCAAATCAGCTCAGAGCCCATTCTGCTTAATGAGAGACTTTAGCATCATGCTACATGCTACTGACGTACGCTGTGTTGGCACATCCTGCTGGAGTGAATAGAAAAAGGTGTTTTAATCCTCAGCTAAAAGGACTCCCTGCTGTTTAAGTAACATTTACCAGGCTGTAGTAGAAAATGGTTGATTCTTTTGGCAAGATTTATTTATTTATTAAGGTCAAGTAACATTGACACATGACTGACAATAGCTACCACTTGATGAAAAGAACTGCAACAAATCTAATGTGTACCTATAACAAAACATACTAATAGAATCAGTCGAGCAAATGTAAATGTTTTTTCTTCTTTGCTTTCTTTTAAGCGATCCAATAAAACTAGCTAAGTTAGTTTATTTGACTAGACCGTGAACACAGGATTGTTGGAAGTTAGTTTGAAGGGTTGATGCTTCCAAGTTGCTGCTTTCACTTGTCTAGCGTTTGTATTGTTTGTTGAGTTTTAGTAGCTTGCTGTTTTAAGTTCACCAGAGTTGGAAACCCCCCCTGCGAGTTGAAACATTTGATTTGCAGGCCACGCTTTTCTCAAATCAATACCTCATCTTCGTATAATCCCCCTCCGTTACAATGAAAACATGGCAGCCTTTGTCCGGCAACAAGAAGTTAATTGGTATTCTGGCAGGTGTGAGTTTTTCTCTTGGGAAGTTTGAGCAAAGAAATTTTCAACTTCTCTCACACCAATTGTGCACTGAATGGAGTATTTTATTCTCATAAACACTTGTTTTTGCCTTTTACAGGATAATGAAGGACAGACGGCGCTACATTATGGTAAGAAGGACTCTAATGTTAATCTTTGCCATCCAGTATGGTTTATGCTCAAAAAAACAATTAAATTTATTGCTTTTCTGTTTTTCAAATGGCAAATCTCTCATTTTGCAACAAACCATGTATTGTACACTGACATCATTATGTTTTCTGCATGTGCACTGTCTTCATGTATGGCAGCTTTTTTTCTGTCCACTTCTTGTCTCAAATGTGTCATCTTTCCCTCCTGTTCCCCCATTTCCTCCCCTCCATTCCTCATCTTTATCTTTATTTTCTGCAGTTGTTTTTTTCACAACATTCTTGTGTGTGTCTATGTGTGTGTCTGTGTATTTTCTTTGGTATGTACTATATGTCTGCATGTGCCTGTCTGTCTGTCTGTGTGTGTGTGTGTGTAATAATCGCCAAACCTCCCAGAGGAAATCAGCAGTGGTCCTTAGACTCCCCTGACCCCATCATGCCCCAACACACATGTCCCTGAGGGGCGGTTCCCATGTCCTCTGAGCCTCTGTCTGTGTGTGTGTGGCTACGCCATCTGTCCCCCTGCTTGGTGGCGTGGTGCCGGTCTGTTGAGTCACCCAGCAGAGATCTGGACTCGCAAACATATAATAACGCATTCAGCAGAGGAAGCCCAGAGGATGGGGCATAAAAAGATGACTAATAAACATAAGCGATGAACTCCAAGAGACAAATAGTAGAGAATGAAAATTCATTCCCACCTCTCTTTGCACAGGGCCACAGTGGCTGGCAAGTGATTAATTGAGGGTTTACTGCTCACCATAAATTGTTCTCCTCCTCCACGGCTCCCCTGAGGGCCAGGCACTTTTTACAGCTCAAGGCCCAGGCGAGACACCCGCCACGCGCACACCGCTGGCTAAATAAAATACTGTTTAGAGTAACAAGAGGAGGTCTGCAAACACGGCTAAAAAAAAAAACGACAACATCCGAGCTTTCTTAGTATGATTTGACCACATTTGTGATTCTTGTGTCATTTCATGCTACTGAGCATGTACACACACTTTCCACATTCCTACGTATCATCATATCTCAAGCACCCGTGCACACACACACACACACACACACACTCCCATCAGCCAGCCCGCCAGCCACCACCTCTGGGCTGGAGGTTAAAAGGCACGGCTGTCAATCACGGCGGCTGCTGACATCAGCGAACATGGCGCCGCACAGAATCTGCTCTTTAAGAGGAGCGAGCGGGTGACACCAACATAGAAGAGCACTCAGAACAAGAGAGGAGGAGAGGAGATGAAGGAGAGGTGAGGTGCCAGAGGGGCAGGAGGTGCATCAGAAATTAAGGGACCCACTAACTGGGTTAAGAAAGTGCGAGCTGCCCCCGCCTCCTCCGTCACATGCAGCGAGAGGGAGGACGCTTTTAGTGGGGGCGCAAATTGCCAATGGGGCAGAAATGAAGTGTTTGACGGAAGCTCAGGTCCAGGCCGGTGTCAGTGCTGGGACTGCAAATGGACTTTTCATTAACTGCAGTACTGTATGTACTGTATTAATGGAAAGAATGAGGTAAATTTACTCAAACTTGGTACAGGCCTTCATAACATCCTGGGATGATACACAAGTTTCCCTTTATAGCATAGTAAAAGAACTATAAAACATCTCAATCATCCCCTTCTCTGTCTTAGTTTGTCTAACATTTACTAACAACACAACAAATTAAATTAAATCTCGACTTGTGTAGGTGCAGTTCATCCAGAGGGAGGGGCATGAATGTCTGTACCAATTTTCATGTCAATTCCACAGAGTAGTAGCTCAGGCGTTTCACTCTAAACCACAAATGTGAATCTCATTGTGGCATTAAGGAAAGGTCAGGGGATCCTCACTGTTGTTAGGATGCATCATCTAGGAATGATGAATATGTGCGCCAAATGTGACTCTAATCCACCCAGTCGATGTTTGGATATTTCACTGGATAAACGGAAATGAAGGATCTCCAAAATCATCCTCTGGGGACCTTGAACATCTGCTCTACTCCTGCTAACCCCTGCTGCGTCTTTTCTCTCCTTCTCCTAGCATCAGCATGTGAGTTCGCCGACATCGTGGAGCTCCTGCTGAACGCCGGAGCTGACCCGTCCATCAAAGACATGGAGGGCTCTCTCCCCGAGGAGGTCACTGAATCCAGCGCCATCTCCTCTCTCCTGCGTCAGTACACCGCCCCGAAAGGCTAGACCACCCTCACATATCAACCACCCTGTCATCTCCCATGGTTTATTCCTATCCCTGCTCGACTCCTTCACCCGGTCTTCCCCTTCATCCCTGGAGAGACTGTGTCTATCTCCAGGAGTTTGTAGAGCAGGACTGCAGAGGTTTTGTTTGAATTTATTTCCAAGTTCTCGAGTTGAGTTTGATTTTAACCGACTCGGCTCCTCTGAGCTCCGGTCGTCGTGTGAGATCAAGAGCACCGCATGAATTTTTAATTTTCTGAAAACTGTGTACTGGCTATATGCACAGTAGGGTTGGGTGATATGACGATTCCTGTGAGAAAGCAGAGATTTGTCAACTGTGATTTTACTTTACTTTGGTAGCTGTACCTTAAATATCACTTGTTGAATAAGACCTTTGCTGGCAATATTTCAAATCATTGAGCAGGACTGCTTTATTGGCAGGATTTTCTTTCGTGCCCCGGTGCGATGGCGTATCTGGATATGCCAGGTGTTTAAGTCACTGGAAGAACCAAAAAGCGACATTCCCATCAGCTCATCTTTTATCTATCAGGAGTTTAAACTTCCGACATCCCGCTGTTTTATCATAATCGCAATACAAAACGACATATGTACAGTATCACCCACTCCTACTGCTCAGGTGTGACAACCAGTCGGGCCTTTTAGTCTGAGTCAGCCCTCTCTGACAGTTTGTTCATCAGTCAGTTGTGTTATGTACCAAGGGATGCTTTAATCATTTGACATATATCATTAAAGTCTTCAACTGAAACTGTTTTCCTCTGATTTTGTGTTTCAAAAGGTTTGGCGCTGGTCAGTTTGCAGTCCCACCTACCCTAAATACAGTATGTGCACCTCCTCCTGTTGTGTTACATTATGAATTACACTTTCTATTTAGTGTACATTACGCATAAAGATTCAGTTATCAGACATATATGCTACCAGCTATTTTGGCAACAGCTTAAACAAGACTATTTAGTTATTCATTTATTGACTTTACTGAAAATTATATGACACATCAGAATGAGCCGGCGTTAGTAGCATGATCAAAAGCACTTCAGGGGAATAAACATACCTAAATAAACCAACAGTAAAAGACTGAGTTTAGTACTAGACTACAAATTAGCATGTGTGTCAGGGTCCCACCTACCAGCTATATACTAATAATGCTGCAAAAAAAACTAATTATATCAAAGAAACATACACACACAGTTCATGCATAGATGAACATAAAAGCATATACATATGTAGCATATTAAATGGGCTATTATTCCAATGTTTAAAGCTTTGCAGGCCTGACACACACTTTTATAAATTGCCCATCTTCAGTAACGTACTGTATACACAGCTTTGCGTCTGTACTGTTATGTCACAGAAGAAGGATCTGGATGTTTTCCAAAAAATAAGCAACACATGGTCAGTGTCCAAATCTGCTTTACTAGTCCTCAAGCCCCTCTCACACACACACACACACAGATGAGAATGCTCTAAATCTGGATCCTGGTTCTTAACCACGCATTCATGAAGATGCCAGTGCACATTTGGTACACAACAGAGGGGACAGAGCTTAATCCTTTACTCTCGAACACACAGCCTTGCTCACCCCCCTCCCCTGCCCTCATCCCCCCTCAGCTCCCCTTGTGTTTCACTGGAAATCTGTCACATCACAAGACGTTAGATAAGCGTCTCAACATGTCTAGTTAGAGTCTGTCAGTCATTCACAGATCTACGAAGGTAGTGGATTGTCTTCCCTGGACAGGGAGTCCACCACCAGGGTCACTGCTTCATATTTAATTCTTGTCTTGTCGGCTGTTGTACAGTGGTGATGGTAAATTGAGATGCAGGTGAGGTGTTCTATACATGAGATGAATTAAAATCTCTCCACATGACATCTATGTCTGCGTCGATGTCCCGTCCATCTTTCCTTCACACGGGCCTCGGAGCACTTCTTTTCTTTTTTCCTTTTAAAAGTATCTTCATCCACTTTTACAAACTCCAGCCAAGAAATCTTCCTCAATAAAATTTTGCGCATTTCCGCTCATGAATTTTGAGGAGGAACCCTCCACGAGTTGAGAGGAAACCTTTTGAGTATTCATCACGAGTCTGAGACACGATGCTCTACAATCCCACAAAGAGACGACCAGTGACCATCCCACTGTTATGAATTCCATCCACATGCAGCCATTAGGCCGTTGGTGTATCTCTAAAGCCTGTTTGGGTCTCGGAGTTGTCTCCTCGTTGCTTCCTAAACTCTGTTATGCTGCCTTGAGGTAAAAGAGGATGACGGCAGTTGTGCTTCCCTCCCGACTCGTCTGCAAGACTCTGACACTAAGCCCATTATGCTTCCATTATGGGGCCTCAATTTTCCTCTGAGCTTTTCACTTTTGACACTGCAGCTCCCTCCCTCTCCAAACCGCAGACTCTCACACACACCCCCACCCCCACCCCACGCCTCAACGCTCTTCAATCCTTCTGAATATTTATGCATTTTTTAGAGGTGAAAAGTAATAAAGTATGTTTACTCCAGTAGTGAGCCGAAGTGGCAGCACTTTGCTGGTGATATTTATTCCCCAGCGATTCTTTAGAGTTGCCCCAAGATGCAAATCATCTCAACGTTTCAAGAAACAAGAAAGTAAAAGTCAGCTACGAAACTAAACAAATGAACCATTTTTTGAAGCACGCAGCGTTTATGACAGAAAAATACTAGAGTATTAACATTTTCCTCAGACATATGGTGAAAAAACTACAATTACAACCATCCGTAGAATACCAAAAGATAGGGCGTTCACATGGACTCATAAACACAGTAAACACAGCCTAATTTGAAGTCCCCGTTAATGAAATGTGATTTAAATAAGTGCGTGAGGACATCAATTGGCAGACTTTTATCCAAAGTGATTCACTAATGAGATTCTGTGTCTTTCTCAGGGACGCTTAAAGTGGACAGGGCCAACAACTCTACTGTAAGCCCCCCTTTTTTTTACAGCTGAAAAACCTGCTCATGTCCCTGTTTTGTAAGCAGTGAACAGTGAAACTGCTTTGTAACAGCAGACCTCAGACCTAGACACATCATTCACAGAAACATGAATGATTGTAATTACATTAAGAGGAATAAAAGGGTCCTGACTATAATAAAATAAATTAATAAAATTGTACAAATTCAAACCAATACATCAGACTAAGAACCAGCATAGTAGTGTGCATTCTTGAGACACCTTATTGAGGGTGTATGTCCACGTTTATTGTCCATCATTTGTGATGTACGTTCGATCAGGCATAACATTATGACAATTATGATTCCTGATATTGTGTAGGTCTCCCTTGTGCCTCATCAAAGAATGGACATGGCCCTTCTGAGGGTGTCCTGTGGTCTCTGGGAACAGTATGTTGTTAGTGGGGGCCTTTAGTTCCTATGGGTTGAGGGTAAGGGGCCTCTGTGAATCATCCCACAGATACTTGTTTGGTTTGGGATCTAGTGAATTTGGAGGCCAGGTCAACACCTTGTGCTGTTTTTTTTTAGTTGTTCCTAAACCGTTTTTGTGTGAGTGCCTGTGTCAGGCTGCATCCTGCTGGGGATGGCTGCTGTCATCAAGGAGTGTCATTGCTATGGGGTGGGGGTGCCTAGTCTGGTCTGGGTGGGTGCTACATGTCTAAGTAACATCCACATCAATGAATGCCAGGTCCAACAGTTTCCCAGCAGAACATTGAATTGTCACGAAATGGTCGATGTCATTTACTTCTCCTGTCAGTGGTCATAATGTTATGCCTGATCACTGTATGTGTGCCTCATAAGAACAGTTTGTTCTTCTTTCTCTAGCCGTCATTCTGCACCCTGGCTTACTTTATCCGTCTCCTGTAAAAGCCGTGGCGTGTTGTTGCCTCGGCCAGCTCCCTGTGCCACCCTTTATCTCGCTTCACCCCCTTCCCCCCTCATCTTCTCTTTATGCTGCAGTACACCCTCACCCACCGCTCAGCAGCACGGCTGGGAACCCAACAGTAAGCAGAAATCCCTCGGCTGCTGAAACACTTCCCACTAATATCAGAGATTCATTCACCGCCGGCCAAGTTTGTGTTTGCGAGAGACTCTGAGGCTCGGCTCTAAAGCTTTATGTGTCGTTTATGGTGATGAAATAGCATTTGTGCTATCCACAAACTCAGGGGATGTGACCTTTCAGACTTTCAGGCAAGCCAGCAAACAGCGGTCTGGTTTGTAGCCTCACAGGTATTGTCTTCGTCACATATATACGTGGAAACCACAAGCAAACCAGAGTGGAGACAAAGGCCTTCAACACAGCAAATGTTTCATCACTACTATGACTATTCAGGGCCATGAATCCTCCTCCCCTGGTTACCTGTCATCTATCTGATATCTGCAGGGTGATTATTGAGGGGAAAAGTCCCAGTTTCATATTAAAACAGCCTTGAGCTCCCAACCTTGAGGGTGTCATTGAGAGGCCTCCGTTTGACTCCAGCCCCTCTTTAAGACTCACTTCGTCATCCTGCGGATCGTTGTTCACTGTGGACTGAATGGAGTCGTTTGGGGGGAGAAAAATGCCCTGTCTAAATGCTGCAAGATTGACTTTCGGTTCAAAACAAATTCTGCCTGTTTTGCATGTTAATTTATTCCTCTTTGCTTCAGATGAAAAAAAAAAACAACCAACAGTTTCCTTCAGGAAGTTTGTAATAAAAGCCTCGCGATCGATGATAATGGCATTTGCGCTTGTGTTTGTCATCTTCGCAAAAGCAACAGTGGTGGAGTTTCCACAGATTTATTTGTATACTAGTGCTGTAAGTGGCGTGTAAATTATCCTAACTGTCTGTGTGGCTCTTTATCTTTGTAAGCCCGTACTATTAGAGTCTATCCATTAATGCCCATGAGCCAGCCAATCAATGCTTAAATAAAAATCAGCTCAATTTGAAGCATTTTATGCAAACGTGCAAACTGAGACCGAGCTGACTCTTTGCATTTTATTTTTTATAATGCAACACGAATAGCTAAAACACAAAGGAATCGATAACACTTAAGTTTGGGTTACATTGGCCGCCTCTGAGACAAATGTTGCACATTGCTGCATAGAAATGAGTTTCATACGGATGTGTACGGTGGAGTAATTTCATTATAATTCTAAACATACTTAGCCAGCGCCAAAGTTTCAGGGAATAAATCCACTGTAAGCAAAGGTTTTAGCGATCCAGCACCTGTCTGAGGACAACAGCAACGCCTGAGCGGGAACACAATCACGTAAGTTTTTGTTAGGGGTGTATTTTATGCCTTTGTCAGAAAGCAGACAGAGAGATGGTGAATGACCCTCAGCAAAGGACACAGTAAGTGTTCATTGACAGCACTTTTAGGCCTAATTTATGCCACCGTTCTCCTGTTGAGGCTGATTCAGATGCCTTCAGTCATGGAGGACTGCAATGTCATTGGTGCAGACTGAGATTTTTCAAAAGCTTTTGCATTAGTCACAGCCGTTCATGTTTAGTCCTCATCTGGTCATATATTTACAAGGGAATTACCGTTTTTTACAACCTGGACCTTATTTAAAATACTATCATGTACTCACCCATATAACTTTTGTGTCATTTGGAGTCGTTTGGACGATATTTAGATCCGCGTATATCCATATAGTGGGAGTGACTGGGGCACCGAAACGCAGCCTCTAAATAACGTATTATCTGCCGTGTAACTCGTTCATTTCACCAATATTTTGTTATGATACTCTAGTGCTATTCCCCGTTGAGTCCAGAGTTACCTGTTACCATCATCCGGGGTTTGTAGATTGACCTACCAACCTCTGACCTGGATGATGTCATCTCTTGTTTACCTGTAATTTGATGCTGCTAGTTTTTTGCAACACTGCGGAATATTTTTCCAATTCTGAGGTTGTGGACGACGACTTTGTTTATGAGGGACGTCCTTACCGTTTTGAGCCAGAGTATACGGATGAGAAGCTCGTTGAAAGGAGGATGCAGAGGCAGAGAGAGGGACAGCTGGCCTAAGAACAACAAACCGCTGCACGAATAGATAACAGCGACACTCGAGTTAATAATCAAATATCTGAACACCTAATGGCATCCCCATTAGCCTCAGCTGTACTTTAGATAGTGGAAGGTAAGTAATTAAAGTTTTTCTTTGTAATCTTTTAATGTGTCTTAACTTTGTCTTTTCGTTGTGACTTTCCATTTCCTACTACTGCTCAATTATTTTGCTAAATCATTAGCCACCAGTTTCCAGCATCGGTGTTCTCACAACTTAAAGCTGGTGTTACCGCTTTTATTTTGTCTACGTGACTTCCAGTGTGGTTTCCATTTATGAGGTCTTGAACAGAGATGGCCGCTCAAATGAACTTTTCTCGTGACCGTGGTAAAACGCAGCCCCATTTTAAGGCACCAGAAGTTAACCAGTTGTTAGCTTGCTAAATGGTTAGCCTCAGTGGCTTCTAGACGCCAACCGCTGAGCTCACAAGTTCCATTTGAAGGCAGCATCTGTCCACTATCACTCGATATTGTCTAAATTTGATTGTTTTTAGGTTGAATACAAATTATGAAATACAATTTAAGAGGATTTAAAGAATTCAAAATGAGATGTAGCCTTTAGATCATCATTATTGGAAGGTGATAAAATCGATAAAAGTTCGGCTTGCGTCAGAGAATTGTAAACGGCGTCACTTGTTAACAATCACGGCTGCGGTCCTCCGTACAGACTATTTGTCAGGTTGACACGCTAACATACAAGCTAATGGCCTGCATATGTGCCATATTCCCCTCTTTGCCCGACTACAAAGCATGTTTGCCCATATTTCACAAAGCACTCTGCAATTAGTTAACAGCACGTGGATTAAGGGTAGATTTGACAGCGTAGCACTGCAATCTGCCGCCGTGTCTCTTTAGCACTGAGAGGATCAGAGAAATAGCTCGCAAGGCATCTGTTTCTGCACCCGTTTTATTCCTCTCTCCTCGTTCTTTCTTCTCTCTCTTCATGCATCTTTCTTGTCACCCCCACCCAGCGAGCGAGAGAGGAAAGCAGTATCAATCACTGTTAACTGACTGACCACTGTCTGTTGGTGGTACTAAATGGATCTCCACAATTGAATAGAGGCCTAAGTGTGTGGTAAATGCTCTCAATGGGTAAATGAATTTGTGGGTTAACTCGCTCTAAGAGCGTTTCAATAAGGCAAAATAATAAAAACACCAACAGCACATATTTTTCTTTTGATATATTAAAAACAAAGTCCAGCTGAAAATCTTAACTCTCACATTCATCACCGCAGGCCCAGTGTATGAAAGAGAAACGCGCCCGAGAGTAACCCAAAGACAGTTCAGCTTTATTTTCCTCATATAGATTTGACTGTACACAGTTCATACCATTACACAGAAGGCATAAATGAATAAATTCAGTGCTCTCTTTTACATCTTTTTCAAAGACACATGGCAATAATAAATAGCGCTCATGAAACAAGACGATCAACACGTTTTCAAACTGTACAAAATTTACAACAATTAAGATGCAAACTTTAGAGGCAACACAGACTCAACGAAACTGTCGTGGTAATGCGTTTGTATATAATATATTCATGTCAAACTTTAGATTACAGCCCGCAAATTAGGACTGTAAATATTATGTACAAATGAGGTACCCGTCAAACACTTACTGGGAATCTTCTGGCATGAACGAGTGAAGAATACAGGGAATAAGAGGGTAACAAATGTGCACTGGAGGGGGATTATTTATAAATAACTTAGTATTAGTACTGATAATGTAGTGTTTTTATTAACCTGGCACATATTAAATAATTATCATTTACACATATCAGATTTAAACTATTTTTTTATAAGCAGCTTGGTCTTAAGAAACTAATATTTAGATCTCCAGCAGCAGTAATTTACACTATACTTGTTTTTTAACCCTTGTACATGTTCTTTTCTAAATAATGTTATTTAAATAAATCATCATTTTAAAAATACATAAATTAATTAATAATTCAATCATTCTTTTCATGATTTGTTCTGTCTTTGTATTCGGCAACACATTTACCGTATTACCAATTCCCAAGAACAGATATTTATTAATTAAAAAGAACTGTAAATAAAGTTGTTACCCTTTTATTTCCAACCTCCGTACTTATTAATCCCAGAAGACTAACTAAATAATTACGCTCCAATTTGCGGCCCGTGATCCAAGGTTTTTCCACAGTGGTTTTAATTTCTGTTTTAATTTCTGGTTTTAAAACAAAAGAAAAACGTGGCAATTTTTTTTGAAAAAAGTTGCCTACATAAATAATAAACTAATTTCTTTGTGGAACAGAAACAGGAGGAGAGGGAAGATCTGGGTGATGTGTTTTAGCCAGCTCTGCCACAGCCATGCTCAATGGGTCAGATTACACTAGTATCTGCTCTTACGGCTCAGAGAAAGTTCGAGAGAATCAGAAACGGCGCTTCTCCTCTTTGGGAATCCTTCATCTATTTCAGCCTTCGTGGTGGGGGGCTTTAAGATGCAGCCGATGTTGCCTGAACTGTGAGAAAGCCCAGCAGTCATGCCAGCTCTGATGCTAAAGTATCAGCCCTGAATGTGGGGGACTATGGTAATCCCTCTGACACGGAGGCCAGGCAGCGGGACGACAGGCTGACAACACATCTGGGGTCAGTAAGTAGGTTGACGGCAGACAAAGATAGAGCCGCTGGACTGAGCAGATTACGAAGGAGAAGCCCGGATCAGGACTGGAGAAACAGAAGAGCCAAGCATATTTCTCAGCGTTCCTGCTAATACTTGATTTTTGAGCGCCAAATTTCCGCACGTTTTCTCGCTTAATTCAAGAAATCGGCACGTCTTTTAAATGAATACATCCTCGCCATACATCTGTGCATTCAAGAGAATAAATTAACAGTTTAGATGTGACATATATTACTATAACGGGCAGAAATTAACATCTCCAAAACTCAAAATGGCTGTCCCCAAACACACAAGCTTTGATTCCTGGTCACTCTGAGATAATTTAATACTGACAGACGTCTGCTCTCGAACAGCTTTAACGCACACAGGAACATGTCAAGCACCTATAAATTTAGAAGAGAGACCTGCCTTGTAGCAGTAACAGTGTTCGCCCTCTTTCAAACAGGGGCAACATCAGCTTCTCCGACCGGACAGACGAACGGTGGACAGACGAACGGCCATCATCTGCTTCCTAATAACTCGTGAGCTTCAGCAATACATTAAAAAACATTAGCATGGTTCAAAATTCACACTTGTGCCACTGCTCTTGTAAATTTCTCCCCCAATGAAACACTGTGTTTTTGCCTTGTGCATACGTCTCTCCTCTATTCCTCTCTTTCCCCCTCCGCGGTCCTGTCCATACATGTAGAAAAAGAAGAGGAGAGTAAAGTGCATTGCCAATGTGACGGCTACGATATGGCCAGACAGCAGTCCTACTCGTTACGAATCAGAAGCATGCAGGTGCCTCCTGGGTCTCATGTGGACTTTGAGCTAGATTGTAGCCCTAATGCTGTAGCTGTTAGACGGGGATGGTGTGGTTTATAATAATGATCTCCCCTGTGAGAGTAATCCACCGACATATTGGATATCCAGTCTCATTTTCAGAGAGTGAATGGACAAAATAAAGTCAGGTGATAACAAAAAAATAGTATGATACAGTGTTGAGATTGAACATTCAGTGTGGAAATGTTCTTCGCTGCTTCTGTCCGGACTTTACACCTTGACCCCTTAAAGTTACGACTGCCTGCTGAAGGCTTCAGAGTCACACGTCTTCTCTCCCGTCTTCACCCGGTGCCACAAAACATACCAGTCTGGGAGGGCAATAGAAAGAAATGTAAAAAGCCTTCTGAGTCAGTTTTGACGTATCCCCATTCTTCTCTACCGAGACTCAAAACTGGGAATGGTCCATCTCATCCAGCCATGAGGCGGGGCTGGTGGGGAAGTCAGGGTATCCCGTACTGCTGCCTGTGGAGAGGTCTGAGGTGGGGCCTCCCGCCATGGCCCTTAGAGCCTGCCCCACACCCCCGGGCCCCCCCTGTGCCACCAGACTGTCCATGCTGAAGCCCAGATTGTTGAGAAGAGGGGTGTGGCCTGGCAGGGAGGCGATCGAGGAGGGTGACTGGGGTAGGCCGTAAGGACTTCCCGCTCGGATGTCGTGGTAGGGTTGCCCTGCTGCGTCGACAGAGAAGCCGCCGTTGAGCACCGCGCCGCCGGTCACGTCGCCGACGCTCCCGTAAAGCCCGTTGGTGTGGCCGAGATCTGACAGGACCTGGTCGTCTGCAGAGGAGACACCATCGCTTAACATGAGAGGTTGGAAAAACTTTGACACGTCAACAGTGCTGTCACCTGCATCAACATTGTATAGTTGTTATATTTCAATACAGTTAAGTGCTTTTATGAGTCAGGTTTATTGTGGCAATGTTATGTGGTTTCTTGGAGGTACAGTAAGTGAACAGGCTTCAAAAGACATTTCAGTTCTGTTTGTTCTTTACGTTCGTCTCCAACAAAAGTCTGTATGTGTAAAACTACTGCAGCACAAAACACTTGCAACCATCTCAGTCCTCCCCCTGTGTGGCTTCAATAACAACAAAGCACCAGAACGCTTCCCCTCTAATTGACTAAAAGCCCCACATTCTTTATAGAGTTTCTGTCACCATGTTTTCATTTCTCATAAAAATAGCCTTCTTCTTAAAAGTGGCTTGGGGACTTTTATGACTACCCAAAACGGGGTCTGCGAACATTAAATAACACATGGACGTCTAAAACGCCGTTTGCCTCCCACTAAGGACCCTCTCTCTTTTCCAATAAGCTCCATCACGGCGACAAACGGAGGCAGGAGGCTGCGTCAGCGGCCACAGGGACGTGTGACTGGAATATGAAATGAGAATGCCATTTTGCATTTGCTTGAGAGCGACACCACGCAGTGAGGAATGCAGAAAACTAATGAAATGCCACAAAGACGCTTTCCACCGCCGCTGCACTTGTGTCATTTAGCAGCTTATAGGCTCCTTTATCCCATTAGCACATGACTCCTGGTAATTCCCTTACAGGGATCTTTCTCTTAAACAATGATACTATGAGTACTCGGTTGAAGTTGTCGACGCTGGTTTACCTCTGAAGCTCAGTTCACTGTCACTGAGTCCTGCGTCATCGGCTGAGCTCTCCTTCTCCACCTTAGTCCCTCCCCGGTTGCGTTTCACACTTTTATAAAACTGAGTCCAGCGATGTCGACCTGCATCTTTCTTCAGGCGCTTCTCTTTTGCTCGTCGGTTCTGGAACCAAACCTGACAGAGATAGAAGTAATAATCATCATTTATTCATCATAATTGTTATTATATATAAAACAATTAATAATTAACCTAATACTGAAAAAAAAAATGCATGTTTCAAAATCATTTTGTCTGACACAAAACAGCATGCATTTTAACACAGTAGTTATTTATATAATGTAATGTGTAGGGCAGGGAATTGTAGTTTAACTAAGTAATCAATAATAAAGCAAAAACAAAACTTGAAAAAAATGCAAAAAAACAGCACAATAAAATATTATTTTAGCAAGATATTTGTCATAAGAAATAATAATGTTTTGTTTCTACTTTTGTAGAAAGAGAAGATCTAATAGCAATGGCCTAATTCCTTGTTTCATACACACCCACACACACACACACACACACATATATATATATATATATATATATATATATATATATATATATATATAAAATTTCTCTTAATTCAATGAATGTTTTCAATTGCTGAACTAATCAGAGGTTTTGGCAGTGACTCAGAAGTCTGATTCCAGGCTCATTTTAAAAGAAAATGGAAGAAAATGCCTGAGGCCCCCACACTGTAATCTGGCTGATGTGATAACATACTGAATAAACCTTCATTAGTGTAAATTGTAGCTTGAGGATGCTGTTTTGTTCCTGTTGAGTAACTGAGCTGCAGCATTTTAGCTTAGGTTGTAATAATCGAGACCTTTTCCCAGATGTGTAGGCATGTGCAGTGGACGAGTGGACAAAATACCTGCACTACTCTCATGTCCAGCCCCGTCTCCGAGGACAGCTGCTCTCTGACGTGGCGTGCCGGCTTCGGCGAGTTTTTGTAGGCACTTTTGAGGGTCTCCAGCTGCTTGGCGGTGATGGTGGTCCTTGGCCGCTTGGTCCCCGCCTCCGAATCATCTGAACACACCATCACAAATATGAGTGATTTCTTCTTACATTTGTCACCTTGCCTTTAGCAGGCTGTGGCCCTCGGCCTCTGCATGGAGCGCATGGGTGTTAAATGAACTGAATGGTCGTGTATGGAAGTGTATTATTGTCCTTGTGCATCTGTCCCACTCCCACAGCAGAGGACATAAATCTACTCAGTGCCAGAGGAACGGAGTTATTGGAGCCGCACCATATAAGAGCATTGCTTCACTTTACATAATCAATCAGAGATGCATGGAAATCTCCAAAGAGAGGGAGGGAGAGAAACAGCCCACAACCCCAAACGACAAACAACATAGATCCACAGTCAGTAGTCATTTTACTGCATTGCTCAGTGCCGATAGCTTTATCCATCAAGTGGGGCCAGAGCCATTCAGCACTGAAAGAAATCTTATTTTCATGTGACTAAAGTACAGTTTTGTTTTTCTGTAAAACATAATCTGCTGACAAGAAAATGTCAGCTGTGTTGTCACATAACATTTTCATCCCTGTACGCCTACCATTTTGTTTGGCCGTCTCGTAATCCACCTTACACACCAGCCTCCCATCTTCCATGAGGTAAAACTCGTCCCCGGTGGCCAGCTGTCTGCTGCACATGATGCAGGCAAAGCAGTGCAGGTGATACACAAAGTCCTGCGCCTTCCGCACGACCTGCGTTGGAGGGATGCCCTGTTGGCATGATGCACATTTTGTTCCAAACCGCCTGCAGGAAAACATGAAAAAGAGAGATTTAATTAGACAATCTGATGCTAAACACTGCCTCTGCAGACTGATGGATATAGTGAGGAACACCGAGATTAAAAGGTAGACGACTATTTCTTCAGCTGCAGCCAAGAATGATGGCCTAGTGTCTGTACTAATAGAAGCTCCAGCTGTTGAGGAGGGAAAAATCAGCCCTGGAATGCATTACTGTTAACGACAGATCTGTCTGCAAGCTGATGGATGGACGGGATCAATGCACTGTGCGGGTTGAGTGTGCACGTCTGTTTGTGAGCCCATGTGCATGTTTGCATGTTTATGTGTTTGCGGATGAAGCACAGAGAGCCGAGGAGGAGGAGGAGGAGGGGAAGGAGGAAAAACAGATGAAGAGGAGGAGTGGCGCTCACAGTAAACACACTCTGGAGAATCAATAAAACACTGACTCAGGAGAGGCTTTAAATCACAGAACCAACCCACAAAAATTAAAAAAAAAAAAAGCAAGGAAAAGCCTCTGAATTACCACCAGTAAGTCTTTGTGTGCATGTGTGTGCGCGTGTGTGTTTTCCAGGCACATACGACCACAACTTGAACATGCCAACGTCCCCCCTGCTGCCCCCAGGGTCAGCTAACACAGTTAGCTCCCAGTGAGACTGCAGGGCTCTTTAGGTCTCATTCAAGCTCGGAGCATTAAAACCTTTCAAACATGATTTAGTAAAAAGCCCAGATCTGCTGATCCTGTTTTGGATAAAAGTCAAACTCAATTTTCTTCTGTAATGCCTCAGAAATCCAATCGTTGAAAGAAAGCGGCAGAATGGCAAAAAGATAGTAAAACAAAGGGATTTTTAATTACAGCCTCTACAATGTGAATTATGGAGATTCTAAACGCCATCAGCGCACATGTTAATTCTTAAAAAATGAGCAAATATGGTACAGCATTGTGGCTTAAACTAAATCCATTTATATCCAGTAACTTATTTCCAGGAAATAATAATAATAATAATAATAATAATAATAATAATAATAATAATAATAATGTTATATTCTCTTATTACAAACTTAACTTTAAAAGATTTAGAGATGATAATATAATATGGTAAAGGAGTAATTGTTAATTTATCTTACAATGTTAAATAATAATGTAGGCTGCTGGTGTCTGCTGGTGCTGGTGGTTTTTAAAAAAATAGCAACTAAATCCTCAGCTTGCAGTTTATTTGGATTTTTATCACTCTTTATTCTGACATTAATCTGCACAAATAAAGGCGCACTGCTAACTTTGCATGTGACACTCGAACACAATTATTCCGCCCGTATCTAGGCAATGATTACGACAAAAATAAATAGTAACGAAAGTAAAGTGAAAAGTCGTACTGACTTGAAGAAGTCCTCCTTGCAGTAGACGCTTCCTGCCCGGGAGAAACATTTGTCCGCCAGCGGGGTCTGGCAGTCTGCGCACTTGAGGCACTTGGAGTGCCAGTGTCTGTCCAGCACCTTCAGGATGAACTTGTCCAGGATGTGCTGACTACAGCCTGCGCACTGAGGGATCTCTGCGAGGGGAGCAAGAGCACAAGGTCACAGTGGGCAAGGCGCAGACAGAGGTGAGCCTCTGACACACAGTGAAATTAAGGCTTTGTAAAATAATAAAAAAAGAGTTTCATTCAGTGATATGGTAAAACGTTCCGCTCAAAGAAACAATTATGGTTTCCCTTCATGCCCCAGTATAAAAAAAACTCTCATCAGCTCATTTATTTTATTTTTTATTATTATTTTGTGAATTGAACTGAATTTAAACGAACCTTAATTGGCTAAGTATCATTTTCTCTTGCACACAGGCAATAACATTTGACTCTGGATCTAGTTTCTCTCGGTTTACTTACACACAATAGCGATGCTGAGGAGAGGTGCGTGAGAACAGTTGAATCAGCAAGTCAAACTGTCCCTGTAGATTTTAATACAGGTATAGACGCAGCTAACTGTATTTTACACACAGTGTCAGTGATTGTATACTTGTATCTGTACAACGGCCTGTTATAAACTGAATTCATATTATCGGCGTTGCGCAGAGACATTCATGATACATTTTTTTAGGAGCAGTAGCCCACACGACCACGGTGTTTGCGCAGATGTTGCAAACACTCAGGGACGGCTCCAGAAATGTGTTGTTGGGGGGGCAATGGGGGTCTTATATTTTATAAGGGGGGTCACGGAATTCTGACACCAACAAATACTATAATCGATTTAGATTTAGTTCTGGACTAATACCTACATATTTTAAATGCATATTACTTAAATGTTCATAAATCAAACAAAAGTAAATCATAGCCACATCAGCCATCTGCTCTTTCCATCTTTTCTACTTTATTTATTCTCTCCATTCATGTCTTATTCTCTTTCTCCACTGCAGTCTTTCTCTCCTCTTCTCTCTTCTCCTCACCCGCATATATCTGCCACCGCTAACGTGAGCGTATTTTATCGTTTACGTGCAGTCAGAAAAATAGGAAAAATGAGCTTCAGAGTCGGAGATAATTATAGTGCAAGGGTTTCGATCTTGGCTTGACGTTGACGTCACTTAAACAATATTCTGGTGATTGTAGGAATGTAAAGGTGAAACACCAGCTAATCACTAACAGAAACAGACCAAAGAAGTATATACGAGCGATTTGCGAACTCGCGAATGCAGCAATGCAGCAATGCTCAACTTGCCGTTCCCGCGCAGCGGATGACGAAAAATGAAAATCACCATCTAGAAACGTTATAAACAATATTAAATATTGTTTATGCAAGACATTTTCTTATCAGACGATTGATTGATTGTTAATGTGTCAGTCTATTTTTTCTGTACTTGTTATAGTTTTTAAATCCATAAATAGGACGGGGGGATGGGGGGGCATGAGGGGGGGCACAGCCTTTGACAGGAGGGTCTTGAGACCCTGCTGGCTCCCCCCTGGCGCCGTCACTGCAAACACTGTGATACATTTGATCCTCCTGTTGGCTTTCTAAAGTCTGTTTTAACCATTTTGTCAATGCCTTTCTTATATTTAATTCCTTTAAATTATGATTTCGTGTGTGTCAAAAACGTTTGTTTACCTTGTGAACATGTGCGTCACTGTCCAAGGTGCTGAACTCAGACGCTTTCGTCTGCGGCGTAATTTGACATTTATTTTATTTATTTATTCTTTTTTTTTTCTTTTTTTTTTTTTAACCTACATGTCCAGTTCTAGTTGGAAATTCATCCCTTAATGATTTTATAGGACGAATGGTGGCAATCAGTGTTACTAAGTGAGACGACTTCCGGGTGTAAATTATGTTCACGCCGAAATTACACTATCAATTTCAGAAAAGCAAATCTGTAGAAACAATGGTACGCAATAAGACTCAACAATATATTAAAAATTTACCCGAACCACCAGGTTTTCACTGAATATTCGCAAAAAGGAAAAATAAAACCAATCCAATTTTCCTTCCAAAATAAAATACAATATTTCCTAAAACAGCTTTACATTCAAGCACAGTTACTATTTTATTTATTCATAATTTCCTCTGTTTTGTCCTCCTCCATTAAATTAAATGTAATTGAATGTTGTAAAATGCCCCCTGCCACGATCTATAAACCAACAATTAATCAAAGTAATCTGTAAAGAGCCTCGCTATTTTATTCGCATCTTCTCGCGAAGTCAAAAGTCAAAATTAAGGGGAAATGAGCGATGCAAACCAAAAGAAGACACCAGGAACATAAACACATGTAGACTACTGGTTATGGTTTGCGTCTGTTTACTGTGACAGAGAACATCTCGGCCGTGAAAACATCTTACAATGACCGGTCTAAAGCTCCTTATGCCTTGTGCGTAATCCCACCACACCATAGTCACTGCAACACGGAGGTCAAAGCACAATGATGCCCACCTGTTTTTATTCAGGAATTTTTAAAAGGCAGTCATTTTGAATAGAAATAAATAAATAGCTGGACTGAAAAATGTTCATATTTGTTCGTGATAGCTCGGTGAAAATGACATATTCTGATTACCTCGTATTTTCGTGAACAAATAGCTTAACTATCCAAGCCTCAGCGCGAAAATACAGCAGCAACATTCCCGCAAAGACTCATGGTGAACCGGCTTTGTTTCACGTCCACAGGGAGTGGATTCGTAGAGAAATGACTGAAGAAAGTGGAGAAATTACTTTAGAGAGGGTTCTCATATGAATTAGTTGCCCGGCCTTTTGAAATGAGAGGGCATTTGAAATATCTGGAGCTAAGTGGTGTCTGAATGAAGCTGAGCTGGATGGTTTTTTGGAGAGAGAAGTGGTGCTGAAAGGAAAGCAGCACGATTCTTGGCAACGACAGAGGGTCCACCGTCCAGCTTCAGAGTGTGTGGTGTGTGTGCGTGTGTGTGTAAAGAGAGAGAGACAGAGAGAGAGACAGAGAGAGAGAGTAAACCTCGTGTATCCAGGAGGTCTTCTTCATATCTTATTATCTGTTGCCACCACTCTCCACTCTTCACCACATTCAGTCTCATCACCTCAGTCATTTCACACAGGAAGTGAAACACACCTCCAGGGCCTGTCTCCTTTGCCCGGTTTGTTGTTTAGAAGTACAGGAAGTGCAGCCTGGCAGCCTCTCATACTTTCCATTGTCAAAAGATTTGTGTTAATTAAACGTGAAGTAAACACTTTATACCCCGGACTAATAGCCTGCGGGTTAAGGTTTGGATGTAATTGGCCTGAGTCAGCAGAGCACTCTGTCTGTGGTGATATAAAATGCTTGGACGTGCTCTCGGTCTCTGCTTTTATTCCTGGAATAATCCAGGTTTAAATCCAGGATGGCTGCTGGCACTGCGGGGGGCTGAGTGGCAGGATCTTTATCCAATCTTTTAATCTGTCTCGATTTATAAAATTAAAGAGCATAAGCCGACCATGTATAGGCTCTCCTCCTTCAGTCAGGTTTAAATACTGATCAGGCTGGGAGTCTTAAACGACACGTATCACATCATATATTTTATGTTAGTCTTTCTTTTTTCCGTTTTCAGTTACACCACAGCAATGCTCTCTAATATTATTATTTTATTTATTGGATTTTCAATACTTTTTTTAATTTCAACCAATAATTATTTCTATTTTTAAATCAGTCTAGAGACTATCCCATTATCCTATTTTTTTTTTTGTGGATTATTATTATCTGTACAATTTACTGAATAATTAGGTCAGAGCAGAAATGTATCCACTATTTCCATCTTGATTATACAAAAGGGCCTTGCACAGATTAAAACCAGCTAACAGATGTAAGATAGTTTTCCATTTTGATGCTGGAAGATTAAAAAAAAAAAGAGGCAACAATACGGAGATGATTAATAAATATTGTTTGTCCCTCAAAAAATATAATTCCATAAAAGGATAATCTGCTATGAAATTTACCCTAATTCCAACACATATGGAGGAAAAAAACTCGTTTCCGGGCCTTACGTCCGAGCGTAAATAATAAAGTGTTCGAGGCATTTAACTTGACACAGTGATGAGTGTCAGTCAAAGCCAGGGTGTATTCGTCTGATGGGTGATGACAACTGCGTCTTGATCTCTTGACCATGCGGGCTCGTTTACAAATTAACAGCTGGGAGACTCAGTGTGAGCCCAACAGCCTCACAGAGGTTGCAGCAAAGTTTGACGCCAAACTAGAGAATCTCATTTCTTAATGGCAGATTATGTTTCTTTACATGAATGCATGGAAGCGTCCCGTCTTTACGCCATATAATCTTGCAGCTAGTAAACACCTTATTCCTGCGAGGCTGCAGAAACGAATTAGACATGTGGAATCATTTTTTTAGGCCACGGAGCAGTTAAGACTTTTGCACCCTGAAATATAGGCTAATCTAAGCATGACACATCAGTGGCCTGCATACGTGACAACCTAAGGCTGGAAGGCTCCTCTTCTCAGCTCCTCGGCCGATTTACTGTAACTAAGCACCTCTTTCCACAGCAAAACCCCGCAGCACTGGTTGCACTTGCCAACCGGTTTCCACACTGATAATCGACGGGAACAAAAGGGGAAAAAAACGAAGAAAACATGTCTTACGTTGCAGTGGCACTCCGAGAATCTCCGGTAAACTCTTAACAGGACTCTCTGTCTGTAGGACCGCCGCACTTTGCATCATCGTGATCCAAACCGGGAGACAAACGCACGCACATACACCCGCAACACGGTGGGCGCACTCCCCCGTCCTGTCTTGTGGTGAAAAAAAAAAATAACAATGATGCTGCTGTTGAGGCCTCTCTGTCCACTTTGTAGAGTGATCTCAATGGCTGCCCGTCCCGTCAAGCCTCTATCCCTGTTATTTCTCTATTCCCGGGATGGTGCTCGTGCTGTGCCGTGCCGTGCGGAGCTGTTTTGGAGTGGATCAGACAGGCTGCGCGGTCCATTCAGCGCTGCAGGGGCGGCGGGGCCTGACGTCAGCGCGGCAGAGGCTCACCGGGAGCCAATGGGAGCGCAGGAAGAGGAGGCCCCCTGGGCGGAAAGCATCCTCAATAGGTGTACGAGCGAGAAGGAGAAAGGAGAGGCGTCTAACATGGTATATGAAAATGTCTCCGGAGAGGCGGGACCTTGCGCCGATGGAGACCATAAATAGCTCACTGCAGTGGCTCCCGGAGGTACCCCGGGCCAGCAGGACTCCTTCTGGGGAGGAGGAGGAGGAGGAGGAGGGAGGGGGGGTCCCACATAGCCAGGAAAATGTGGATCAATTACATTACAGTTTTACTTTAGGAGTTGTCAATAAAGAAAGAATGAATCTTGTCCTCGTAGATTTCCCTGCTGATCATTGGGACAGAGGTGATGTATCTTTGGCACTAATATTTGGTTCAAAATGCAACACAAAATGTGAGTTTCATAGATAATCAGCAGGTGGAAAGGCGAAACCAATCAATTTCATCTAAGTATGTTCATTTTTTCTTCTTTTTTTCGTACTTCATTGTGGGTACTCAGACTTATAGGTCATGTGGTTGTAGAGGAAGGGAAGAAATATTTTGGAACCAAAGAATCAGCTGACAAGTTTCCCCCTCTTATACCAGTTTCAATAAAGCTGTAAGGTAAAAAGACGACATGGCACAGGAGCCAAAGTGAAGCCCGGGTGTACACAACACAGTCACCTGTATGAGCTGCACTTCTCCGCCGGCCGCGGAGGCCGCTCTCTCAGTGACAGGTAAGATTAGGAGTCTGGGCGCAGTCCTCCTGACACTGTTCATTTCAAACCCCATCGTCTGCGACCGCTCTCTCGGATAAGATATTCCCCCCGGAGGGCCGCTAGTTCAAGCTAGATGAACTCAATCTTCGCTTCCAATTTGCTTCAAGCGTGGAAAGAAAAGCACACAGTGGCGCTTTGCCGCCGGTCCGCCTCCAAACCAGTTGTTTCCATCAACTGTGAGCCCTCCTGCAGGTCCCAGGTGAACGTCTGCAGCTCTCTCTCTCTCTCTCTCTCTCTCGCTCTCTCCCAGACACACACACGAACACACACACCATCTGTCCAGACGCATTTGGACAACCAAAGATATTGATTTCAATTCCAATTATAAATCGGTTTATTTCTTTTTAATCAGTATTTGTTTTTTATTCAACGTGATGGTGGTATAATTTTATCTAAGCTGATTTTCGCAGCTCAAATAATTATTGGCGTGTCAATTCAACGCAATATTACAGCTTTCAAGTGATATTAAAAGCATTGTTTATTTTATTTGGCAATACTCTCTGTGCGTAAAAATCACAAAAAATACGGCAGCGCTTAAAACAGATTTTTTTTTTTTTTTTTTTTTTCTGCCATGCTGAAATGAATGAGATTTTTCCATGTATGGTAACATACCCAACATTTTCTCTTTCCCCTAGCTTATAGCCTTCCTCTATTGTCTATTTCTACTGTCCCTATAAACCCCATACATTCGCATGTGTGTGTGTGTGTCTGTGTGTGCCTGGTGTTTCAGATGCAATTTGGTAAAACGAAAACGCACACCAAGCTGATTAAAAAGCGGGCTGGGATATTACAGGAATTTTTTATCCGGGCGATTCAAAGTTGCAGCGACCAGGTGTCCCATCCATCCGTCCATCCATTCATCCTTGCGTGGCAAGAGAATCATATGGTCTCACTTTATTTTCATTATACACTTTTCCCCTCAAGATCATTCAATTTATTCGACTATTCAATTACTCTGATTGTTGGTTTCGAGGCCCCTTTAGCTGCCCTGGAAAACAATGCAGATAAAAATGCTCTTAACCTGTCAGCAAAGGGCAACACAATTAGAATAATTGACGGATGCAAAAAATGCGGAAAGAGAAAAGATGTGAGCGCGCACATCTGGTTTGGTGGGGCACTAAATGATGTGGTGCTTTTTAAATGAGATGGCAAAGAAACGCGGCACTGAGTGAATTGTAAAATCGCCCAGTGTGCCATAATAATAATAATAATATTAATAATAAGGAATGAAAAAAAAAAAATGTAACTACACAACTGTGGAAAATAACTGAAGGGTTAAATGTGCCAAATTATGTTAAAAACGCACTTGAACGTATAGAAAAACGACAAACAATTATAATAATGCATGTTCTGACAGAGGTGAGATGACTGATTTTTGTGCACTTGAAGGTAAGGATAAATAATATAGAGGAAGCAGCTATCGGGCAATAACTCAAGTAGAGGGCGACTTCTTTGCCACCGCTGTTGACCCAACCACCTCTAATTAGATCTAATATTTCAATGGACGAGTTCATTGACATCTGCGATTCAAAGATCCATCTTACCGAGCAGGGAGTCAGAAATACACAAGCACATCCATCCTGCACAGTGATCAGGCTTTTATGGAGTTTAATACAGGTGTGGGTGTCGTCTAAAAGTCTGCAGCGGGCCTGCTTTCACAGCGAGCCAAAACAGAAAACGTTCATTGAGCTGAATTTATTGTTTTTAATGTGCGTAAATACAGAATTCTGTGCGTTAATCTTTTTTTTTTTTTTTTGGACACCATTTTCCAGTTTCCACAAAGGTCAGTGACGCCCACACAAACAAAATTAAATATGAGCAGAGCACCGGAGCAAATTACAATGGTGACAACAATCACGACCGCACATTAAATTTGTGTGCAAATGGATGCAAAGCAGTCGTTAAAATTCACGGCGAGGGGTTGTGAGAGGAGCAAAACGCGTCGCATCCCGATGACTTTGCAAGATGCATATTTTAGAACTCACATCCTTCCAAGATGAATGGCTGCAGACCTACCTAATCACGGCAGTTCGCAGTCTCCTCTCTCCTCACCTCCTCTCCCTCCTCCTCCTCCTCCTCCTCCTCTGCTTCTCCTCCACATCGCCGAGGCTGGTTTCAGGCAGAGGAGCGGAAGCTCGCAGGGTAACGGCAGCGGTCGGCGAACACTTTCCCCCGGCATCCACCGACAAAAGGCAGCAGTGGCACCGCGTCCCCTAACCATTTGGTCCGAAAGCAGGAACAGAGAGAGGGAGAGAGGCAGAAAGCGAGGGGGGAAACCTTAGGAGAGAGCACGGAGGAGAAAATTAAATTGCACTTGGGGGGCAAATTCTATTAGGGAATAGTTATTGTCTCCTGACAGCTCCTGTCCATTTGGGTAATTAGTAGAAGGGATTGGTTGAACAAACGAAATCTATTCCCGTCAGAAATGATATTTTCCAATTCCCTGATTGAACCTGAACCTGTCGTGCTAAGACGAGGAGGTAATAGGCTCGTTTGATTCGAATAACCAGCATCACAGTGTAGACGAGCCTCCCGAAGAAAGACTCGATCCGGATTTTACGAATAACCTGGTAGAGGTGTTTTATTCTGAAGACACACAGATGAGACTCACAAAAAAAAATATTATTATTATTATTATTATTATTATTATTATTATTATTATTATTATCATCATCATCACATAAGGTGCATCAGATTGCACAGCTCAAATTTTTACATTTTTTTTTTTTTTTGCCAAAATACAGATGTGTAGGAATCTCCCTGAGCAGCGAATCCATTATTAAGGCACATTATCCAGTTTAATTTCTAAGTCTTGTGATGTACTGGCACCTGCCCAAGTTGTCGCCCTGTCTGACTGCTGCCCAGCATGCTGGGACGGACTCCAGCAGACCCCCCTGAACTCCATCAGATAACTCTGGAAAGAAAATGGACGAGGGACACAATCCAAAGCAGCAGTAATGTGGATTCAGTTCAAACATTGTGTTGTTCTTTTTGGTTGAAGGCCCTAAGAGCAGTGTCTAAATGTGTGTCTGACACATTTGACTTCCAGTAGTTGCTGTAATTTAATCATCTCAGAGTTACAGATATGGAGACAGGGCTCTCATTCTACCAAGTATATGTTGATTTGGATTCAGTGTTTTTTGGCGACAACCTGCAGCTCTTCAACACAACATGTTTTTGATCAGACGACTGTTTTTGTCTGCACCCTTGTCCTGAACCAATTTGTGCTCCCTCAGTTTGTAGAGGTGTAACCGCTGTAAAATAGCACACACACACAAGTTGCCATCAGAATTTTAGATGCAGAAGTTGAATTGTTATTACATGAAATGAAATAAAAACATTTGGACAGCTACACTATAAAATGATTACACTTTATTTTGAAATGAATATTAAAAAAAAGAAAAAAGAAGTGTTTTTTAAAACATAAACACACAAAGAATACCCCGTGGAAAGGCTGGGGTGAGTCTTCCCAGGATGCCCAATGACAGAAGTGGTGTCAGCTGAGTGAATTAAAGCAGAGTGACTGACAAGTGTTGGATCTTCTCCAGCTTCATTACGCAAGCAGTTCCTGTAAGCTATATGCTAACTCTGGAGGGGAGGAGGAGGAGGAGGAGGAGAGGCCTCAGCCAGTCCAGAGACACATTTCCCAAAAGCGTAATAAGGCTGTGGGATGATCAAGGACCTACTGTAAAGACTTTTAGTCGCCTGAAGCGGCGAAGGTGAAGGTCTGGTTTTAGTTGAATGTAAAATAATGTGCTCAGGCAATTTATCAAGGCCTGAATACAGGTTGTGGAAGGAGGTTAGTGATTATGGAGGATCCCCTCCCCCAACGATCAAGGTGTAAAGAAATAATTATTTTTTTTTTGTCATGAATACTGTAACTTTTTCCACATTAGAAAAAACAAGTGGAGATGCAGGCATGGCACTAAGATTAATGCATGCATATGTGAATTTATTGATGACTCCGAATAATTACATTGAATGACTGAAGTGGACATTTATTCAGCTGAATCCTTGATTGTATTAACTGTAAAAGTGATAATTAATTAAACAAACCGTGAAACCTATTTACACTCACTTGCCAGTTCCTTAGGTACACTAGTGAAAACAAACACATCCTAATTCAACAGTCCTGCACTAAATCTTCATTAAGGTTATTGTATTCAGCGTAAAATGACTGAGAGTTGCTCATTATTGAACTGTGTGAAAAGACACACTTCTAGTCTATGTGAAAACGGTTTAATTTAACAGTACCACAAACTACATCCTAGAAAATGATCATACAGCTCTTTATAAACTTAACATTATAACAATCACAAAGTGGGATTTATTGCAGGACTGTACTACTAAATTGTACCAACAAAAATCCTTCTATCTATCTATCTATCTATCTATCTATCTATCTATCTATCTATCTATCTATCTATCTATCTATCTATTCCATACCTAAAAACCACAATTATTAATGAATGACAGATTAAGATTCAAAGATATCGATTCACTCACTTAGAGGAGACAAGTCTGATGTGTTGGCATAATTTATAATGTAATGTTTATGCCACAGAAAATCAAGTAAAACCCATTATAAAGTAATGTGGGTCCAAACTACTACACTACTACAGAGCGAGCACAAACACACATTGGAAGGGAAGGAGGCAAACAAGTCGACAGGTGAAGAATTAGACATAAACTGATCTACAAATTGTCCAACCAGAACACCAAGGTGAATCCCACCGTTTCTCTCTCTCCCCTTCATGCAAGCAGCGTCCCATCTCACCGGGGGTGAGATGTTTGGGAGACCAGCAGATGAGCGCTCACACGGAAGGGGGAGGGACAGGAGCAGTAAAATGAGATGGATCTGACCCTACTTGACTCCTGCCTTTAAGAGGCCGCATGCTTAAAACCCGAAAGGAGATCTGGCTTAGTTTGGATGTGATATACACCAATACAATATATTAACCTCTTTTTCATAATTTATTCACCCCCCCACCTCTCTCCCTCCTCCTCCTCCCTCTGTCCACAGCAGGAAGCTTTATAGTATTATTAAAGTCAGAAAGAGAGATGACAGAAAAATGCATCAAGCCCCTCCTGCATTTTAATATCAATACCGGAGGGGTAATAAACATAGAGGCAAAGAGCATGCAGGAGAGGAGTGACTATAAAATCCTGCATTGTCTAATTTATGGAAGACAACAACAGGGCAGCAAGGTGAGGTTTTTACCCTTCAGTCTGAGGTTTCATAACACAACAGCGTCAGTGCACAACATTAGGCTCCGACAATGCAAGCACTCGGTGAAAAGTATTGAAGAAAACAATCATTTTGAGGACTGGAAATGACTCAGCTCATTATACCCTAGTGACAGAGCGACAGTCTGGAAGATTTGTTAAAATGCTGCTCACAGAAGTCACACGAGTCAGGTGTGACAAAACAATCTCTTCTTTAATTCCACTCGTTAGACGTGTTTTTAAGACCTTTTAAGACTTCCCGTCAAGGCTGGCTCAAACAAATGTTAAAGTTTGTTCTTGCCTTTGGCGGCAGGACCTGACTCGTAATGAGAGCGTGGAGGCTTGAATCCGCAGCACTGACAATGTGACAAACTCCAGCCATCAGACTCAAGCAGATATACAGACACTTTCAATCTTCTTTATTATCCATTTTATTTCCTAATATGGACCTCAGCTACAAATAGGCAGCCAATAACCAGGATACAAAGAGTTGGTCTGATGAAAACACAAGAAAAGATTTTGGAAAATTCAGTTGAAGATTGTGTTTCTATAGCAACAAGAAGTAACACACAAACTGATTAGCAGCCTTTGCAGCCTGAAGGTTAAACATTTTGAGCTTAGCAAGACGATATATGGCGCTTTCTGTGTAGTTTATACTGAACTACAGCTACAAGGCTAGTTTAGCTTAGCTTAGCATGCAAAGGAGGGGAAAGGGCCACTGTGGTTCTGTCCAGGGTTTAAAACTTCTTCTAACCAGCAGATTTATGGCTGACTAGTTAGCATGCTACATCTTATTTGTTTGATATTCATGTGTAGGTGATTAAATGACTAGTTACTATGACTTTCTGGCAACTTCACAGTAACAAGACCCCCTTTTTGTCAGGGTTTGTATTATCTTTTTTCTTTTCGTTAGCCAAGTTCTATCAAACTTTCGTTTGTCACCAATCTGTTTCAAGTTTCATTGACAAATCCTCATTTAGTTTTCTCTTCCTCTCAGCGTCATCTAATCTCAGGTTAAAGATTCTGACTTCCTTGAGGTTAAATTTCTTGAACATGCAAACTTGATGAAATCCTTTCCAATTTCAAACCTGTTAGGGGCACAAACAGACGTCTGAACGCGTCCCCGGTTCGGATTTTGCAGCCTCCTCAGTCCTCGGTGTGAATCACTCACCTCGGCCTTGGCTGCCAGATATTACTTACATTGCTGCCAACTTGCTCATTAACCATCATTAGTCTGAACCAGCACAGCGCTCGCAGCTCACTGAGGCTCAAGACGCCTGATAAAGGGCTTCTGTGGAGTAAGCATCGCCGACTCCAATCCTATAACAAACACAGGTAAACATTTAAAGAGATTAACAGATCAGATGTGCAGGAGAAGATGCACGTGTTTAATTGGAGAAAATATGCATATGCGTGTTTACAAGCACTTAAAAGTTTGAGAGAGGACACATAAATCCTTTATTTAGTTTGACACTTTCCCAACTTAAAAAATAAAAAGCCGCCCGCCCTCATATTCAGACTGATGATAGATTAGATGATGTTTGTAAAAGGAATAAATAAATCTACAGGGGCTTCCTTGTGACAAACTGTGCTTTTCTCAATCCATTCTGGTGATCATAATGGGTCATTGAGGATCTAATTCAAAGTATCTGATAGTTTGATTAAGTCACACAACCACAGCTGCTCAGCCGTGATGCTTCGCTCTGCTTTAATATAGAGCTATTAATCAGCCTATAGCGTGTGTGTGTATGTGCGCGGGATCGACTGCCTTTACTCAACTGTTTCACCATCAAAACCTGCCACACTGCATCGGCCGAACACGTGGTTTACATAAAGAGATGGAGAGGGGTTTGGGGGGTGAGATCGGTGTGTGTGCATGCGTGTGGGAGGTGGAGGTAGGAGCAGGAGTCAAGGGAATTCAAGCCAATGTTCCAGGAAACACAAAGCTGAAGATCAAGCGCTGGTCGTCCTTCAGATGGGCTTGTTGTAATCTTGACATCAAACCGTCGTCCTCCACCCATCCGCCCATCCATTTATCCCTCACACACACACCACACACTCACCGCTCCCTCTTTCATCCACCTGATACGATCCCCTCTTACCACCCCTGAGGGGTCCACTGCTGCCCACCTCCAAGTGTGTGTGAGGATGGAAGAAGCCCCACGAAAGCCGATTGCATTTTAATAAAGTTTATTATCTGCAGAGAGCTAATCCTCAAGGGTAATCTCTCCTCTCTAGTCCTAAAGGAAAGCTGGATTACTCACTTGCTATAATCCCAATGAAATTGTTAGGATTTAGCTTGCGCTGCACAGCAGATGGCAACAGGCTTTTTCCTTCAACCCTCGGATGGTTTAACCCCCCGTTTCTACATGTAAGGCCCTTCTCCTCCTTACCTCATGTCCTGGTTGTCTTGGTCAAAACAAAAAACAAACAGGAGCGTGTTATTCTCAAACCTGCAGCGATCCCCAAACATATTTTGACATCCGAGACGGCGCAGATGGCATTAAGGCCTCCCTTTAAACGGGCCGCTTCTACGATAAAAACACGATCGACATGGAACAGTTTTCACTGACAGCAAACTGAAAAGACAATAAATCCTTAACAAAAATAATTTTATTGATTCAGGCAGAAGCAAACAGGAAAACACAGTGTTTTTGAGATGACTAGCAGAAGCTCTTCACCGTGGACACAAGCCAACAACAAATCCTGCTTATTCTAAATCCTTGTCCAGTGTGAACACATTTGTTGCTCCACAACACTTCATCAAGAGTAGCTATTATGTGGACTCAGCAATGTGATGTAATATTCAAAGACATTACGTAAAGCTCAGTGTTATGTAGGACAACTTACAAGACTGATCTGCTTTTCTCTGGTCCCGTCACAGTAATCAATATATCGCAAATATTGGTACCTTCCACGACACATTTTCAAGAACCGACAATCTAATTCGTAAATGTGAGACTGTATAAACACACCCAGCAACCAACTGGAGAAGGAAAATAGTTCATTTGTAGGCAAGAAAAATAGTAGGTAGTATGAATCTTCATCCTACTGCAAGATTACAAAAAGAAATAACAAAAAACTAACAATTATAACTTCAGTAAAGCAAGAACAACAAAAACAAACACTTATTACACTTATACAAATTAAAGAAATCCTTCCATCCTATATTCAGTTTCATTTTATCCTTCGTAAGTGGTCAATCAGAATCAAAAGAGCAAGTTGAATGGAAGCGCCAAACCCAAACAGACCTGAATGGAAATACACATCTTTATTAACACATTTAGTCACAGTTGAGGCGCTCCCTGAAAAGCCCTGGAGGCCGCACGAAGCATCAGGTTAAATAACTGCCCTGATTTTGAAAGTAATCTGCTAATTTTTCCTTCTTCTCCTCCTCCTCCTCTCTAACACAACACACTGTTGGCATTGAAAGTGAAACAGGCCGTGTCCCACTTCAGCTGTAGGTAACAGTTAAGAGGACTGTGCTAATCTTGGCGCATCCCTTTACAGTATTAATCAAACTTAGCTGACATGAACCTAATGGATGTTAGTGACTGCGGTGACTCGGGTGAGATATGCTGACATTTTGGCTTACGGTAAGGCCAATTTAGCTCGCTGTAACCTGAAGCGTTTTTTGAAGAAAAGGTACATGGCAAGAAGACACATTGAGGAAAGGAAATAAAGAAAGACGCACAGGCCGACGTCCAGTTTTGAGAATCCGATGTTCAGCAAAGATATCCAGCCTCCCTTCTGGATAAACTCTGACTGGCCTGTCAGCTCTCGTTTTTGCCGCCGCTGCTCCACGTCAAGCTTTAAGTCCTCGTCCATCAGCTGCAGACCAATCATCCCGAGCCCCGCGTCCAGCTCCATGCCTAAGCCGACCACGGGCCGGGGCTCTTGCTCCTTCTCCCTCTGCAGGGTGCGTTGTTTTACCCGGCTGGCGGCGTCGAGCTGCAGGACCCCGGCCTTGTAGTACCTGTTGACATTCGAGTCAAGATCCACGATGTCCTCCTTCGGCTCTCGCATCCTCATTCCCACAATGCTCGGCCTCTTGTGGGCCCGTCGCTGGCCACGACCCACCTCCATTTCAGGCACGGCCCAGGGTGTTGGCTCCGATGCCTTACCCTCCATCTCGCTTGCTCCAGCTTGTGCTCCCTCTTCTTCGTCCTGTGGCCCCTCTTCTTCTTCTTCCTCCTCCTCTTGCGCAGTGGGCTGTGATGTTGGAAGATCCGCCGCCCCTCTGACTTTGCGCTCTATGAGCCTCAGAGCTGGTATGGTTTGCTGCAGACTTGCATGCTTTTCCCTCTGTTTTTCCAGAATCTGGCTCTCAGTCTCAAGGTAGTCTGACAAGGAAAGGAAAGAGACATCATTTCTACAAACATGATCTATCATGCAGAACCAGACACTTAAGTAATCCTCTGTAAATCAACTGAGGTTCAGCTCAAAATTCTCACATAATCAAAGAAAATTGACCATAATTAAATAAATTACAGCATGATGATCAACAGAATTGATCCACATTTTGTGCAATCTGTCACAGCATCTATTTTTCTGGATATCTATATAAATAAATCATCTTTTGGCATTATAATTGTTAAACCTAGAGACTGCTTCATAAAAATAAACAGAATAGGATTTCACCAACAGTCCAGTTTGTGAACTTGGTAAATGTCTTGAGAGAAACTACGGCGTTAAATTGTACCTGTGAGGATACTACTGGAGGAGAAGTGGGACAGGAGGAAGGGAAGAACGTGGTTCAGGTCCCACATGTGCTCCCCGTTGGTCCTCACCGAGTGGCAGGCCGAGCACATTTCAGGTATAGGCCACTGGAGCTTTGGGAAGTACGGGTCCTCGCTCAGCGCACCTGGAAGAGGCAGACACAGAAACAGGGTCACAGTGCTGCATGGCAAAGTCTGAGAAAAAAGATCAAGCACTATTGTATTAAGTAAAGACTGCTGAACTCTGACCGTAAAAAGAATTACCGAACCAAAAGCGATATTATAGACTCGTGCCCTTTTCCACATTTACATTTTTATGTGCACACTTTATTCATTTATTTATATTGCCTTTATCTTGAGCTCATTTTTTTCCTTCTCTGAGGGAACACGGAGGGAAACATACAGCTATATTTGACAGTTCAAGATTACGTTACTCTGCAAAAATGTTAAATGTGATAAACTTGCACAGCTGCTCCTAAATGTACCACGTATTCTATTTCTACTCCCATGTACAGTGTCCTGTGAATTGTAGTCAGGTAATTTCACCTGTAAGAAATTTTTTTCACTATTCATACTTACAATATCTGTTAAAAAAATAGTTTAAGTACACCTTTGAATACAGGAATTTACAAGCCTACCTCTTCCCACGCTGTGACTTTATCAATGTCCTTTTCAGTCACTGACTAAAGCAGATAATATAAAGCTCAGAAATAGAACTGAAGCTTCCGGTCAGCTGCTTCATCTATTGTTTCTTTTATTCTCCTTGTTGGCACGTTGACTATAGGATGTAAGTGCTTTGAGGACTGGATGCAATCTGCACTGAACCCATTTGATCTTGTCACGGTGCTCGTAAAAACTAAGTGCCTATATGCATATGTGTACGTATGCGTTTAAGTGTGTATATGTAAATCATCTGTCCGCGTTCGCGCGCATGTAATCTATGGATTGATATTTTTGTGTGCGCACGTTCATATGACAGCGTCTAACAATGATCAATGGGCTTCTGGGATGTCCCAGTGGGAGGGACGGTGAGATAATAGATGTGGGCAAAGTGGACAGCTTCCCCAAGCGCACGTACACATGAATACACACAGACACACACACAAGCGCGCATACACTTGTTTTCAGGCAGCAGACCTTGGTGCTCTGAACCACCTGTCTTGTCCCTTTACACCCCTTTGAAAGGGAAGTCCAATCTCCAAATTGAACATGAGAGCAGCAGAAACCTCAGAGGGGAGCTGCCCTTCTAATGAATTAGAAACTTTCTCCTTTAACATGTTTTCTTTTATGTAGACGTGCCCACCAACACCCTTCATTACTCACACACACCCCCAGCATCCATGCATGCAAGCAAACAAACTGGCACACACCAAAAATATACAAACGTCCACAAGGACACACACACACAAACGCACAGGGCAGCAGCTAGTAATAAATTGCTTGTTGTCACCAAGAGGCCTTTGTGTGTGTGTGTGAGTGAGAGAGAGAGAAAAGAGTTAAAAAAAAAAAGAAAAAAGAAAAAGCAGAGCAGCAGCAGGTCTGTCACTTTACAGCACTGTCAATTTACATCCTCCACCACCTCCACCCCCGCCACCCCCTTCTTCTCTCCACCACTCAAGATTAATCTCAGTCATATGCATGTGTGTTTGTACTCTGCATACAGTACTTTACATAAAGGATACATCAATTTTACTGTCCTGGATGGGCTGCCCGCGTGAGTGTGTGTGTTTGTGTGTGCTTTTATATATTTCAGCAGGTGAGTGAGCCCACCACCACCCACACTCCCTCCCTCCCTCCCTCACCCCCTTCCTTATTCTAATCAGCTTGCCCCATTTGAGAGGCCAGGGTGACTTTAGTCATAGCAGCCATATTGAGATTGCCACAATAGGCTGTCACAGAGATGTCATCACCGCTGGCATACATATTCATCAGGTATAAATATGTATTGTTCAGCACGTCGGACTAGCTTCCTCAGCACTAATTCTGTAAGTGAGGATCAACCGCAGCGCTCGCCGCACTGAGCCATCATAACCAGCGGGGAGGGCAGCGGATGTTGGATATTTAAATAATCGAGCCAAAAACTTATTTAGGGAATTTTCCAATGTTGATCGGATGATGGAATAAGTGGTAGAGTTTAGGAATAAATCACAATAGACTGACTGAAATGTGTCTGTAGCGCAAACCGTCAAGTACAAATAGCCAGAGCTGAACTGAATTATTTTTTCAAATTTGCAAAATCACAAACCAGTTGATCAAGGAATATTTTATTTGCTTGTGTTTAGCTTTCTCTTGTTATATGAACTGAGGGTCTAATGGGAATTGTTTATCATGCGACTCTCTGTTCATGCAACTATGCATTAGCAAGATGAGAGCGGTTTTTGCTCGACTTTCCAAATGTACTGGTAAAAAGAAAAAAAAAACTAATTTATCCTTCATCTTGCAGCTTCCATCGTGTCTTAAATACCGACACCTCTGTGAGTCCGTGTGCAGATACTGAATAGGACTTGCCCAAAGAACTTGTGCTTTACTTAACAGAAATGGCAAAAATCACAAAATGGCGTGCCGCATTTTTTCACAATACATAAAAGGATTTAACATATTTGCTTAATCTATCTGAATCACTCTGATGTACAGAGGTAATATATATATATATATATATAATTTGTTGTCCTTCTCTTGCCAATACATCCACGCTGCATGTTCAAGCTTATTTTGCTTCACTTGACCTTCAGTTTATTAATTAATCCCTGTCTATCTGTGTGGAGTTTGCATGTTCTCCCTGTGTCTGCGTGGGTTCTCTCCAGGTACTCCGGCTTCCTCCCACTGTCCAAAGACATGCTGGTTAGGTTAATTGCCAATTCTAAATTGGCTGTAGGTGTGAGTATTGAGTGTGAATGGTTGTCTAGCTCTCTGTGTTAGACTGCGATAGACTGGCGACCTGTCCAGGGTGTACCATGCCTCTCGCTCAATGACAGCAGGGATAGGCACCAGCCCCCCGTGACCCTCCAGAGGACAAGCGGTTACAGATTGAATGAATGAATGAATAGTTAATCCCTCTACCTGACAAGTCAGCAGCCCTACACTGCAAAGCTGATTCTTAACAGGCATGGTCGAAATCTGCGAGACAGTCGGATTCTGTGGTTTGTTGGCTACATCAATAGCACACCTCAATGTGTGAGCAGTAATGGTGTGGGGGGAAAAAAAGGAGCAGCAAAACAAAACTGTTGGCACCTCAAACAGGAGGTCTTAGTTTGGTAGGAGGAGAGCAAGACATCACGAGCAGCAACGGGACGACACAAAACGATGATCTACGCTAGTGATGCTTGAAGTAGCTCAGTCAATGCAAAAAAATAAAGTGAAATGGTAATATGAATTGCTCTCTCTAATTTTTAGTTTTATCTTATTTTCAAGAATAGGACAAAAGGATATAAATAAGAGGATATAAAAAGCAGACAAACAAACAACAAAACCCGTCCATATCAAAGACCATGTGCGGCGTGCTGCATGGGAAGCACACAGTCCTGCTGCTGCAGTGCTATTTTGTCCATAGAAATGTGAATCAGTCTCAGCTGTTGACAAGCAGCAACAGGACTGAGCTGCCACCAGTCTTAATTCTGCCGGTGCAAGGAGGCCGAGGGCCCTGGGGCCTCTTTGTTGCCAGTTAAATTAATTGTTCGGCTGCTTTACAAATAGCTGCTCTTTCATGCATGGCTGCCTCTGAAAGGAGGGGCGGGGAGGCCTGCTAAAGAGCTCCACTTTAGGCAAAGGGGAGAGGAGGGGTTGAGTGGATGGAGGGATGGAGTGCGCTTTCCTCAGGGAGATGCTGCCGCTCATTGCAACAAACACAGCCAAACCCTCGGCTCCTCCCTCTTTCTCCCTCCGATTCATCCGACTGATCCCCTGTGGACCCTAACTCACCCTCCACCGTGACTAACTCCCCCTGCCACACGCCACAGCTTGACCCACGCTGGAAAGACAGAAAGGATGAGTGTGTGCGGTAGAGTGGGGGGAGGAAAGGGTGGGGAAGCGTGTGTGGCTTGTGTCAGGGTGTTTGCCACCTGCTGCCACACAATGCCTAGGGAATTGTGTGTGCAGGCAAAGAGGGCTGGCTCCTGGGGGACCTATCCCGTGAAGATGCTGCGCTATTACTTGTCAAGCGGAGGATATGAGTCTCAGGAGACGGTGAGTGGAAAAGAGAGAAAGAAGGCTGCGGAAACAGAGGAAGAGAGGGAAGACGGATGGACGAAGGGGGGAGGCTGAGCGGTGTTAAAGTGTCTGGGGAGCAGACACACTCAGGGATGTGCGTACGTCTGGCCCCTGCTGTTCAGGACACAAGCTGTCCCTGAGATAGAAGAGGGGGCAGTCAACAAAACACAAACAAAAGATAGTGATTTAACAAAGTAGGCTGTTAATGACAGCGCTGTGCCTAATAAAATCATATGAACACAGACGAGGGAGGAGGGATGCTCAGGAGCTGCTTAGCACTCTGATGTGAAGGAGTGTAATGTGCTGACGCAGCACGGTGAAAACTTTAACATGCAGAGACATTAAGACAAAGAAATCTGGACTGGGATCAGATTAACAGCAGTAAAAGTTGCTAGTTTTGTTGTAAGCAAAAATTAGATTTGGAGATTTATAAATGGGGGACTGTGATGAATTAGTAAAGATGGCCTGAATGGGAAGCCACGAAGACACAAGTCAACAAGTCAAGAAATGTTTGATGACTGTTTAGACAATAGTTTGGAGCAGTGGGGTGAGGGCAATAACCAAAGTACGGGTGTGAGAAGGACGGAAGATGGCAGAGGGGGGGTCAAGAGAAAATGGGGAGGCAGATGATACTTGGAGGACTAAGACGGAGTGACAGCTGGTGTCTGATCTGAGGATCCATCCTTCCTCCCCTCACCCACTTTTAGTCCTATTACGAGGGCTAAGTGACCACGGGAGGAAGCTAGAACGTCCCCCCAAAAATTGAGGAAGGTAATACTTAGGATCACATTGGTCTGGACAACGAGACTCGGGAGAGTAATGTGGAAAAGGGGAAATATATATATGTGATGGGAAAAAGTGGGAGGGTGACTGGGTATTAATGGATTAGTAAGGTGAGATGTGTATCTCTGTGCTAGTGTACAAAGTATCAGCTGCACCTTTTCTTAATGGCTCTAACGATTTATTTTAAAATCACAGATTAATTTTGTTGCCTATAAAATGCTAGACGAGTGAAAAGTGTCAGTTATAGTATAGTTGTAGATTTAAGTTGTTCGTCCGAGCAACAATCTGAAACCCACGGACATTTTTTAATTCCGTATTGAAAAATCTAAAATCTTCCAACATTTGAGAAGGATTTACTTGTGTAATTAGAATAATTTAAAGCCAAATGACTAAATGTTCTATTAACCATATGCATAATATGCGTAATATTGATTACAATTCTGCCTCAGTCATTTTATAAAATTTTGGAGGACATGTTAGTTAGCTCGCGTTATATTTGTGAAGCCACATACTCACTTTGAAGCAATCCACATCTGAAGGACTTGATTTAAAGCCCGTTCATGATGTTTCAGTCAGAAATGTGTCACAGATAAGAACATAGTAAGAACACAATAGAAGAACAGCTGAAACTTTAAGGAATATCTCCAGAAAAAAGTGCACCAAGTTTGTAATTTAACCCTCTGTTGTCTGCTGACTGTCAACCAGAGGCCTCCTACCCTTTGTCAAGTCCTGACTTCCTATGCTACTCTTGCTAGGTTACACAATAGCGATGTAGGGGTCCATTTCCTTAAAAAATAACATTGAAACCCCCAAATAATAATAAGCAGATTCAATAGCTACAGATGATGGAGCAGACTCCTACCAGCCAGTCTGTTGTTGACGAGGTTGTGTCTGGACCACAGCCACAGGACTGACGACCTCAGCGTGTCCACCTCCGCCATACTGTCCCTCGCCATGTTCTCAAAGTGCTCGGCACATTCTCTGCAGCCGAAGAAGCTGTGGACGTAGCCTCTCATGGCGCTGAGAACCTCCTGAGGATCTGGAGGGAAACGACAGCAGATCAGTCCACTTGAGCTGCTCTAATCAAAATGAGTATGCATGTTGCAGTAAGAATAGAAAGTTTTTTTTATTCCAAACACACCAATAACTTTTTTTTATTTTTTTTTTTAAATCTAGAAACACATCTGAGAGCTTTCCCAGATATTCATCACAACGATCAGAAATCCCTACCTTCTATGTAAAGCACCTGCCCTTATAAATGTACCCTAAACCTGAGCTGCCGCCTGAAAGCTTGCTTGCTAATGGCGTGAATGGAGTGGATTCCCACGGTTATGTGGGCCCAGAGTAACGTAGAGCTGGGTTAACCCCATACTGAGATGAATAATCTGAGAATGGGATAACCCAATCTGGAGATTAAACGCAGTTAACGCTCTGTGTGAATGGCGGCCAGGCTGTTGTCTCAGGAGCCCAACAGTCCACAAACATATTTTTCTTCAGCTGTTTGCTTTTGTTCTCGGCTTAGCAGGACCTTTAGATGAACCGTACAGCTGGCGGAAGTGTGTGCAAGAGCGTGTGCCGTTTATGAATATAACAATGGGTCGGCTCCCGCACTGTATTCACACCTTTGACACTGCGTGCCGCGTGTGGATGGGAATAACGTTCAGTTTTATGTTATGGTCAAGACGGTGCAGATTGTGTGTATGCACCCATTAAGCTGGTGGTCTGTGGGGGGCCAGATGGACGCCCCTTTTGGCCAGTCCATCTGCAGGTCACATGATGGTGCGTAAACCTTGGGATTAACCTCTGTGTGTGTGCGCGCGGGTGTGTGTGTTTGCCGGTGTGTGTAGTGAAGGCAGATTAACGTCCCCGCCAGGAGAGGAGCCTCTGGTCATCTGCCTGTTTTATTAACCACTCACATTCCACTAATCTACCATAATCCTTTTTCACACAAACACAATTAGACTCAATTTTTAGAAACATAGAACAGAAAGTAAAATAAACATCATTGTGACTTGGTCAAGGTGTACATGTATTGTGTTCACTGTTTGCTCGGTGGGATGTTCACTCGGGTCAGACATTCCTGGGCTAATTCATTTACAATGCCCCACAAAGCCCTCATCCTTAGTCCACCTTGGTGAACTCTCAGTGGCCCTTTTCATTCATAGAAGTTCACATTCTCTGTGTGTGTGTGCCTACCTGAGCCTCCAGCATCGTGCGCCTGGACGGTGAGAACGTGGAAGAGAGTCCACACCCCGCAAGGATAACGTCTGAACTGGGGTTGAGAGCCCTGACAGCCCACCCACCTCACCCCTTCAGGCAGCGCTGTGTCTGGAGCCTGAGAGACATCAAGGGACAAATTACAGAAAAATAGGAAGAAGCTAAGTGAAAGCAGGTCAAAGAAAAAGGCTGGTTATATCCCAGTGGCTACCAAATCCAATGACAAGATGAAAATTGTTGCATTGTCATCCAGAAACACATCAGTAAGATCTGAATGACATATTCTTTTGTAGCAGTGGAGTTCTGCAGCCAATTCCACAATTTTCCATAATAAACCTCTTGTAGTTTTCCCAGAGGAGCACACAGCCCTAACGGGAACTAAAGTAGACACAAATGATTTAAATGATTTTCTCTATTACTAAGCTAAATGGTATTTAAAGCTTCTAAAAGTGGATATAGTTACATTAGTTTGACTGTCGTACAGTCTCATTTGGAAACACAAGATGTTCAGGTGCTATGGATGGCTCCACATGTTGATATACTGTATACTACCTCCAACAAAAGCATTATTTAACCTTATTTAAGGTTAAATAAAACCTTATTAAAGTAACATATGCTAAAAGAATAAAACTAAATGGACAACTCATTCTGCCTACTGATCCACAGCAGCCCCCTGCACCCACTTGTCAAAACATTAGGTACCCTAGTGAATAATACATAACAGTTCTACACTAAAACCCCTTTCATGACTGTTTTCCTGTTCAGTTTATACTGAAACAGCCTTAGAAAGGTGGTAATTCAACTGGATGATCATTTTGGAGGACGTAGTTTTGTGGTGCTGTTTAACTGCATTGAATTAAACGAGTGTTTCTATTATTTTCAGTTGGCCAATCTAAATAAGGGGGCTGCATAAGGGACTGGAAAAAGTATTAAGAAACCCATGACTTTCTTTTGGAATAATTATAATAATGTAAAATATGAACAGACTTATTACTTACTCTATAAAAGACAAAAACCCAGAAAAGCTCTAAAAAGTAAAAGCGTCTCACCAGCATCTCCCAACCTGTTCGACTTAATGAAAGCCGTACTTTTGCTGATCAATGAGAAGTCAATCTCAGGTTAATGGCTCAGCCCTCCGCTAATGAACACAAGCTATCCAGATCTCTAACCACGAACCTCGGTTGAATCCAACAACATATTTTCTCTGACACAAAGTCGTTTCTCTCGCTGCACTGCATCACCATCGCCGGCGTGATTGACAGGGTTACTCACATGTCAATACTAAAGATTTGGTGTGTGTGCGTGCGCGTGTGTGTGCGCACAGAGTGCATTTCCTCTGAGGCGGAGTCTATTCATACCTTCCCATTGATTCATTGATCCATTGATTTGTCTGCTAAAAGCTAATGATGTAAGTAAGTGACTCTTTCAATTTGCGAGGGGCCGTACACTGGAGGCATGCAGGCTTCATTCCAAAGACAACAGCGCATAGATTCTCAGCTGTATGCGCTGGCACCGAGACAAGGGCAAAGTACGTATTAAAATATCCAGGTGCTTGTCTTTAGAAATATTTTCTCTCAACTTGTTTGGAGGCGGTTTTAATAGAAATTGTCAAGTTCACATTTTGACATTTCTTTGACAAAACAGGCATCACTGTGAGACGGTTTTGAACTGATTGAGCGTCCAGACTGACAAGTGACCTTGTGGCTCAGGGAAACGGCGATGCCGCTAGCAGACAGACGTCCTCAAATCCATCTGGTTGCTTTTTGCGATGACCTGCCCTCTGTTCTCCCTGCAGCTGCTCATCTGTCTGCTACTCTCTCATCTCCCTTTCTTTCCTTTCAGATGCTTGCCTTCTTCTGCTTGCACTCTTCCTCAATTTGTATTCATGCACTACCTACATGCAGTATGCATTCGACACGACTCCTCCGAAACCAATGAATTCCACGGACCGAGGACACGAAAATGAAAGCGTAATTTGGAAGTGTACTGTAACAAGGATGCACGGTGTCAGAGTTAGATTTTACAGTCATCCGTCTCCGTCTTGGCTTACCTGTGCGGAGTTATCCAGGATCTCTCTAAACGCCTCGTAGGAAATCTGATTAGCAGTCTGGCCCTGCAGCCAGGAGTTCACAGACCTCAACAGGTTCATCACCACAGGGCGACCCGGAAAGTACTGCAGGAAGAAAACGGCACAATGGGCACAGGTTAAAATGATTATGGTCAATTGGAAATTTGTTTTTAGTCCAACAACAACAAAACAAACACACTCACATTATCTGAAGACTATTATTTTTGACTGTACCCATTATTAACCATCTATCATCCTGTTCTTACTGTGTTGCACCACTCATAATTTCATTGTATGCTTACAATTATAGTATTAGATGATTATTTGGCATTTTTGCTTTAATTATTTATTCTTTCAGCACACATTTATTAAATTAAATTAGTTAGTTTAACTAAACAAATTTAAATAGTGGTTAGAGAAGCATTTTTGGGACCATGAGGTTGCTGGTTCAATCCCCTCTGTGCCTTGAGCAGGCAGCTAAAACCCCTAAACTCCTTGTAAGCATGTGCATGGCAAACGACGCAGATATAGTTAAGTCAAAAAATAGTTGATGACAGATTAATGGATTAATAATTTATGAATTATTTATTGGCAAGAATTACAGTCGATAAATCTTAATGAAGTTTGTTTATGAGTCTAGTTTATAGTATTAGCTGCATCACATAACTTTAGGTAACTGCTAATGTTTGTATCCATTCACTAAATATTAAGTGTTAAAGTTGCAGTTCAAGCTCAAGATTCACACGTCTTTACTTGAACTGTTCATATCAATACAAGCCTTAAAATAAAACTACTAGTACCAGGCTTGAATTAGCAGTTACCAACTTATTTCCAACAACATTGTGCACGGGCCACGACAAAAGTTGTTATTCTGTGTTTTTTTCTTCTCAGGACCTTTAAGAATTTCAGTAAATGTGACAACCGTTCAAGCTTAAGCCTCTTCCTTCATTAAGATCCATTTCCTAAGCCACTAACAACCACTTAGGCACTCCCCTGCTCAGGCTGCGTATTTACTGCTCGTCAGACTACCATCACCTTGGCAACGACCGGAGCGCTGAGGAAACACGATACTGTAACTAGCAGAGCGGGTACACAAAGAGGGAGAGGAAATCCAGGTGATGGACGTCTGAGACCAGTGATGACAGAATAAAGACAGACACAGAACAACGCGTCTTTCCACACGCTCGACACCGACAATAGAAACAGCTGATGTCTTCTGTCAGAAGGAGGAGACGACTTTTAAGAACAGGAAGCACATTTAGCAGAAATGTATTTAAAGTAAGCCTCTCTGTGGAACAGTTTGTGATAATAGTCCTGTTTCCCAGAAATAGTCACAGCAAAGGGATCAAGCTTTTTCCAAAACTTCAACAAGCAAATATGCTTCTTCCATGGAAACTTTTTTTTTTTTTTTTTTGGGGTAATCAACAGACTGAGATAACTTGACAAAACACAACTGATTCGTTTTTGCATCATATTACATTGGGATGCAACGCAAGAAAGCCTTTTTAATTTGCCCTCCACCATGTTTCACTGAATGCACCTGCGTACGCTGATTATCGCACACGTGGCATTCATCGCATCAACGCTGTCAACCGTGTGCATGTTACACCACAACCACTTTATCAGTGACTGATTTGCTCAAAGCTCCTTATCCAAGGCCAACGGTGGTCAGGTCTGCACCAAACTTCTCCACTTAGCCTGTACAAAATGTTGTTAGTGTCTTTCTCACCAGCGACAGATGACACACCGTGTGCAATCTGTGAATTATAAGATATTCCATATATAATAATAATAATAAATATACAATAGTCATCACATGATATCTAGTAAATACACTATGATTGATCCACGCATCTCCAAATTTGGACTCAAACGATGATGAATAATATTAAAAACCCCATTGGCTTATTTATTTAAAAAATAAATAAATAAATAAATAAATAAATAAATGCTGTAACAATGCTGGAAAAAAAAGACCTGAATGATAAATCACTTTCAAACCTTAATAGTCAACACTGCAAGGATTTTATTTTTGTAATTAATTTAACAAAATTGCAAAAGAAAATATAATATTTTATGCTATCTCATGTGTTGACTCCACAATTTGAATCCATTACCTAGTAAACATTGAACAGAACATGAGCTTTCAAACAGATATTGCAAATCAAATTGCAATTTTGGAGATGCACGTTGTTTTTTTTGTTTTTTTATGAAATAGAGACAATAAGCTGCCTTACAGCAACTACAGATATACTGGTTGTCACAGAAAACAAGAAAGAGATGAGAAATGGGGTCTAACAACCAAGAGTTAACTAGATTTCTTTCTTTCCTCCTGACACGTGCACACAATACTGAAGTTGGGATGTAAAGAGCGCACAAAGGCGTGTGACGGTTGCTGCTCACTGGTGGCAGAGTGACATAATAGGTTTAGGTGTGGATCTGAGGTCTGAATGGCAAGCAGTCAGAAAAGCTCATTAAAGAGCCATATGAATTTAACCAGAAGAGGAAACGCAGGTGTTTTCCACTAATAGGTTTAAGTCAGCATCGCCAAGCAACGCTATTCATGAGCTCTCCGCGTCTGGCGTTTTTGTTCAAAACAATCACCGTGCTCCTCTTACGGTTTACAACAACACTTCTTTCTCCTGGTCTCAGATATTAGTCGATTTCATGTTGCTCACCTCAATCTCAATTTGTTTTATATATATATATATATATATATATATATTCTTATATTCCTATTTTTCTCAGCCTTTCGTCTGACTCTCTGACCTTGATCATTGATGCTGCACAATGCCAATCAATCAGTTTACCAGTTTTCAGCGGTGGCTGCTGTTAGTGCCGTCAGGATCAATATCAATAAGTTGTATCGTTTATATTTCTTTGATTTGATGACGAATTTTGTGCCAAGAGCAACAGGCATTGAAGAAAAGTTTTGGCAGAATTCAGAAGAACATTGGATGGAAGGATTTTTACTACGTGCAATAACTACTTCAGCTCGAGCCAAACATCACTGAAACAATGCTGGTACTATTTGAACAAAATAAAAGATATTGACCTGTCAGGACCATCAGACTGACTGATTAGTGGATCAAATTGTACACGAGACAAACCTAATCCTACCGATTAATACATTTCTACAGTTTTACCATCTCTACACTAGAGATGTAGATCGTCTACATCTGTTTCGAGAATACATGCAAACACACTTCCTTTAACCCTGTACCCCTCCAACCCCCCGTCCCGGTTGGACCATGACAATCCCATTCACCCTGGCAATATGTCATCCCTGATCCGATTAGTATCAGCAGCACTTGAGAAACCGCAAGCTCCTCGTGGTGAGGGTCCTGAGAGGGAGGGCATCTGTTGGCTGCAAGGGGGCTGACCAGGCCCGGGGCCCGGGGCGACAAGACAGGGGTGAAGCCCCTTGGTAATAATCCCACTTCAATCCATGCGGGGAGGAATAGAGGGGCACTGCGGATATGTGCCAGAGTGGAAGCCAGTGAACAGCAGCCAAATCTTTACAAACACACACACTCACTACACACACGGGACACTACAATAATAATAATTTAAAAAAAAAAATCTGAAGAAATACACATAAAACAATCTTCACATCATAAGGGAAATGTGAACATGACGTCGCCCACTCCCTTAATTCTCCCTTAATTCTTTGTTTTATGACCCTGCCTCTTTGTCCCCTCTGGGCAGAAGGGCTTCTTTCAAGAAAAGCAGGATAGAGGTGTAATCCTTAAAAACCTCACTGTAATGCTCTCATGCTTCCCAAGATCCACTTTTTTTTTTAATCCTCATATACATGTAGAGGATTCATAAATCCGGCTTCAGCCTGACAAGACAGTAAATCTAGTAATATTATTACTGGGTGAAAATAAATAAATAAATAAAGGAATAAAGGAATAAAGGAAAAAACAACCCCCCCACCTCCCTCCCTCCAGCCCCTCCCCATGTTTCCATGTCTGGATGGAAACACAAGATGAGAGATTGTGGATAACAAAGAAACAAACAATTCACAGAATTGCAGTTCTTGGAAAGACCATTGCAATAGGATGAAAACATGAAGCGGATGAATGAGTATTAATCGAGTCAAGATGCACAGAATGCACATGAGCTGAAACTACTTCTAGATTAAAATAAATTAATTAAATTAAAATTTAGAAGCAAATATTATTATAGCAAACAAAGTGTTCTTTTTTTATAATTTAAGACATCCTATGCTACTCACAAGTCGACCATCACACCTGTCTAACGTTTTGTACTAAATTGTCAGTAAATAACTATGTCAATTAAACAGCACTGTAAAGTCCTGCTCACTTACATAATTAAAAGTGCACAAAAAAAAGGAAGTTAATTCATTTTCCACTAACAGTTTGGTTGAAATGAGTCATGATTAGACAATGTAACACCAGAGTGACATGACACTGAGGTCAAGTTATCATGAGTCACTTTCACTCTGATCTGATAACATGACTCACAGCAGGAGTTCAAGTGTCAGGTCTGTACATACTGCACACGGACGAGTCTCAAAGTGAAGTCATTTCTTTATATAAGTTTGCACAAAAACTCATTGTACATGCAGCCGACTGCCTTGTAAACTATTATCCTCTCGCGTGCCTGCGCTTTTCTCACCCCGTTTCACAAACCACTTGTCACGTCTTGTATTCACTGCTGCTAACAAGGCGAGCGGCTGAAAGCATTCAGTGTTTCTGTAGCGAAAGCGCTCAGTCGAATGTCAATAAAGACTGACACAAGTCGTGATCAGCTGCAACAATGACCCCGCTTCCTCCTCCTCCTCTTCAGACACACAAAGCCGCGCTGAGAGGCTGGTCCATTCTGGTGGGCGGACAAGCTAAAAATACCACTGGGACCTGCCGCTATTGACTAAACAAACTGGAGCTAATGGGAGGCCATAGAGCTCTGCCCCACGCACACGCCCCTCATACACATACATACACCGATACAGATGAGCTCGCAACGACGCCTCCCAAGAGAGCGGGATATAATCAGAGAGATTGGTGGCGCAGGGAAACATCCCGGTGAAACATCCTGGTGTGTAGCCAATAGGGACGGGGCCAGCAGGTCAGGCCTCATCATCACAACATGTTTGCCTGGCTGGCACACGTCAGAGGGAGGAAGAAGAAAGCAGCCAGAGGTGGGACAGTTACTGTTAAAGGACGAATGACCGAACAAATATCCAACTATGGGGAAAAACGTGTAAAAATTAAAAAGGAAACAGAAAAAGAGAGAAACGGGGAAAGGGTGACTTAGGTGAAATAGGTCTTTGTTTTGTTTTTTAAACCACAGAGGACTGGCACAGTCTCAACTGTTTACAGAGGTGCTTGTGCAAAACCACAAGTAGGAATACAGCATGAGCCCGAGGAGGAGGAAGGGTAGTGTTTTGTGCATCCCTGCAAGGTTTTACAAGTATCAGGCTTTAAAGCCTGTGGGCGGCGAGTGGGTGGCAGGCATGCCTCAATCCCCCTGGGAGCCAGCAGCAATAGGGTCAACAATACCCACGAGACTCTTTGTGCTTATGTGCGAGTCAGTGGCTCTTCTGCTTTCACTACCATGTGCATGTTTGTATGGGCGTCTAAAAACAAAGTAAATTTAACAAGCAAACAAGTAAACTTGAAGATAAATGCATTGGATGCAAATTCAACATGTAGAGCAGCATTTAGTTTTCTACAGTGTGAACATTCTGCTGTCTCACTCTCCATCTAGTGGTGACCTGCTGTAACTGCAAATTTCTGCAGACTAGAATTGACAACGTCCTCTGTGATGGATGCGCTGAAATCTTCAAATAAATTAATACTGGGTGCATCTAGAAGTGCATTGTTAAGGTATTGCTAAAGCTCATAATTTTTATTTTTTTTACCAATCTTCAGATCTGTTTTTCTAAGACAATGGCAGTGATAAAGGAGTCAGCAGAATCCATGTAAAAGTATATAAGATAGATGCATTGGAGATTATTTGAATACATTTCTGTTCCCATTTTTTCCCAATTTAAACTCTGCACTATTTTGTACCTTGTGACCTAATATCATCCATTATCTTACCATAATACTATTATACAACATACTGTATAATATTATTGTGTGCATGCTTGGATTGCTGGTAACTACCTTTGCCAGGACAGAGATGTATTTCTTGAGAGAAGTCAGGTCCCGGTCTTTGATAACGGTATGAGCAGACAGCTCCACACGCAGGGAATAGTGCAGCGCCGACTCCAGGTCTGCCATGTATACCCTGGACCTGGGCACACAGGCAAACGTCGTTACACATGAAAAGACTAGAGAAACACAGTAACTTGAGGCGTGCGTCGTTCATACCTGTTGAATGGTCTCCAGGCCTCCTCTGTGCTGTTTGTGATGTTGCCTGAGAGAACCGGTGCGGGCTTCCCTGAGCGCACCACCCCTGGCAGCCTCTGGAGGGCGTAAGAGTAGTAAGTGCGAACCTCAAATATGCTGTGGAAGAGAAGGAAAAGTGAGGACCGACCCCGAGGTCAAGTGCAATACTACAGTAGTGATACACTCTTGGTCTGGAGCATGTTTAGGCTTTGTACAACCATGTGTTGCATCTCTCTACACTTCTGCAAGGCACCTCGAACTATTTTTTTATTTTTTCAATCTTTTGTTTCAGCAGTCCACTGCCATAAAAACTATTTTATGACTTGTATTTTTTCATGGCCATATATTTCACCCTCTTACGGGAATGTATTTTAAATACTGAGCAAATGGTGCCAGAGCAGCATAGAGCTGAGAGAGCTCATTTAGCCATGTGATAACCCTGCAACGGAACCACAGCCATTAATGTGCGTTCCACCTCTACCCCTCACATCCTCCTCTCATTTGCTTTCTCGCCTTGCCATGGAGAGAGAGAGAGAGAGAGAGAGAGAGAGAGAGAGAGAGAGAGAGAGAGAGAGAGAGAGAGAGAGAGAGAGAGATGAGAGAGAGAGAGAGAGAGAGAGAGAGAGAGAGAGAGAGAGAGAGAAGAGAGATGAGAGAGAGAGAGAGAGAGAGAGAGAGAGAGAACCGTAAACTCAAACAGGATGGTAATAAGGAGGATGGATACTCTGGGCCAGCGCTCACTCACACCAGCCCGGGACTCAATTACACCTGCGTGTCTGGTGGGAGTGTACAGATGTGGAGGGAAAGCCATTCATCCAGTGATCCCTAGGGCCAGCAGGCAGGCAGGCAGGCATCAGGGTGGGCTGAGAGGGAATGCATTCACCTGGGACCAGCACACATTACATGCATGACGGATGTGAGACGCCCCTGCATGCTCCGTCCCTCGCTCTCTCCCTCTCCCTCTCTCTCTCTCTCACACACACACACATATACACAAGCACACTCTGCTCTCCCAGGATCAATCAGACATTCAGTGATGATGGGAGGCCATCTGTCGCTGTGTGCGGCTGGGGCTTGTTTGGCAGGTGAAGCCAGAAAAGCAATGGCATTGTTTTCATGCAAGAAATTAAAAAACCTCCCTTCTGTACAGTGATGGAGATGAGGGGGGTTGGAAGGGGAGAGATGGCGGGTGAATAAATAAATCAGCAATAAATCATTTCCTTTTTGCATTTGTCAACTAAAACGAGTCCTCTTTGCATGCCAAGTTATTGAAACAGCCAAACAAAGGGGCAGGAACAGGAGATGAATTTGCAGGGTGAGGCATGATCAGCGCTGCTTTCTGATAGTGAATAATGGGAGCGATTTTGATGCTCTGATCCCATTAAGAGGCCAGATGTTTAAAAGTATTCTCATGAATAGGGTTCAGATAATGAGCACGCGGCGAAGGTTTTCGGCAGAAAGCAAAGCTGTTAGTGTGGAACAATGGGAACCGAAGGGGAATAAACTTGATGTTTGTGTGGCTAAAAGGAAAAAGTTTGAGATGGGGAATAAAAAAAAGAAAAAGAGCTACTACATAGAGGGTATACAAGATACATTCATTAGCCACCTCTCAATCACATCTATCCGCGTCTTTAAAATGTAGTAAAGATAAAGTTCACAGACACATACATAAGTCCATAAATGGCAGCAAGATGAATCAAATGAGGTGAGAAGGTGTAGTAAATGTAAACATTAGAATACGTAGGAGTTTTTATGTAAGGGCACAGTCAATAAAAACTGCCATGGAGATGGGGTATTGGCCATTTCACATTATCGACTCAGCAGTGGGTTCTTTGTCGTAATTCGTGTACTAATGTGTGTGTGTATCCCATAGACTGTATAAATATGGACAACGTGTCCCCGCTTCCTTGCATTGGCCAAACTGACACTATTTTCTCAGGGATATGGGTGGCGCCGTACTGCCAGAGTCTCCACAGAGAGTGGAGCCACGCAGAGCCGCGATGTCGATGACCCGACCACACTTCCTCCAGACTCACTCACATTTTCGTTTAAATAATAATACGCTCTGCTCTACTTCAACCAGTTGCAAGGAAATGTTGGATTATACACAGAACTGATTTAAAAAATAAATAAATAAAAAATCCAACTCTCATGGTCCAGTGGGGCCACTTCAAGGAGCCGCTGGCATGGCAACATGGCATAATATTAACGACCCAACTGACTGAAATCATCCTTGAAAAAATATATATATATATTTGACGTGTATTTTAGTTTTTTTAGTTCATCCCAAGTCCCATCCACTAACATGGAGGAGGTGGAGCTTATGACCTATAATGCAACCAGCCACCAGGGGGAGCTCTACTTGCTTTGGCTTCACCGTCCCACTGTCCAGCTTTATACAGTCTATGGTGTGTCCCATCAAATTTCAAATTGTATCTATAGACTAAATGGAAAAACTGATGTGTGCCTCCCCCCCACCACCCCTCCACCTGTCCCGGTTACCAGTTTAGATCATAGCTGTGCCTTATTCTGTGCATTTCTGTAGATGTGCACATATTCAGATGGCACAGGTACAAAAGCTATAAAAAAAAAAGATGAGCTATGATTGCACAAGGGAAATACTTGTTAAACTGAATAAACTCAATAAAGCTTTGAAATGACATAAAAACAGAGGCCTGGAGGCATCAGTGAACCTGGCAAGGCTTGGCTGATAATACTGCCTCCTTCTCTTTTAGCCGATTCTCCCAGAGGGAACTCGAGTCTCTGTGTGAATCAAATTATCCTGAATGTTTTACGATTTTAATCCATTAAACCAACGCAAGAGGCAAAGTTAAGACTTTTGATCAACAAACAATTAAAGTTAATTAAAATCCTCTCACGAGTGTTGAACAACAGTCTCTGTATTATCATGACAGTCAAATACTGTTCCAGGACATCCGCAAGACTTCACTGTGTACGACAAAGGCTTTATGTTCAGTGTCTGAATAATCATTTCATTTGCTTCTGATACACTGAGATCAAGATTATTATTACACAATTTAATGAATTCTGGAAATGGGGAACCATGATCAGACTCTGAGCCATGAAGCAGCAATAAGAGGACAGCATGATCATGAAACCTGGCTTCCTGAGAAGTCCTGCAGCTGTCAACTGTACGCGATAAAGACGGGGTGACACACACAGCCTTGACATGAACCCGCTTGAGACAAAAGGTCGTGACGGACACTTGTCCATTCATGAAGACCTGCTGGTCCCTCTTGGTGAAAAAAGATCAGCATGAGGAGCTGTTCTTGGAGATTAAAATAAGAGTCCCTCAAGCAGAATGTGAGACTGCATCTTATTCGAAACATCTGCACATTAAAGGGTTTTCCAATGTGCTAGTACACAGTATCCAGTATAAAAAGCTTAGCATCATCTACATTTATATGGATTGTGTTTTCCATCTATAAAAAGACACAGTAATATCTTCCAGCTTATGAAGACTATGATTGGTGAAGACTCTTCTAAGCTGATTGACACGGGTGGCATCAGGAGAAAATGTTTTTATTATACTGCTGAAGAGGAGGTGGCACTTGTTACTGCTCTGCCATGGTTACTATCAGTCTGACTCAACTGCAACCTAGCCTCCTCCATTTGTCTATTTACATTTTGTCATTTTAAAGGCTGCACCAGCGTGGACCGTGACTGGACAATAAAACCCTCAGACAATGCGCACTGGAGCCGACTTGATTCTCATGATGTGGGTGGTGCAGTGCCAGGCACGTAAGGACACCGTGCACTAGTTCAATTTTTGTCTTGCCACTTGGAAATACAAACACAGCTGTAGAAGAGAACGTTCTTCACACCAACACACAGGTGTTTCATTTTCTGGCTGATTAAAACTTTGCTCGGGGTCACTAAACAGGAGACAGTCAGAGAAACACAAAGCAGAATCTGTCCGTCTATAGATGACATGAAAGCACTGCACTGCATGCATCTATTAATCAGTTATTTGTTATATAGCACATTCTGAAAGTTTTTTGGATGTTATACCAGGAGGAAGGGGAAAAGTGACTAATGCATATCCATGGTAACAGATGTTTCCTGGTTTTACAGGAAAGGGCGTTTCAGTTTACGCATTAAAACATATCTACTTATATAAAGAGCCCCCTGTACGCCTATTTATACCATCTAAGGAAGAATTTGTGAATGGGAGACACTTTGAGAAACACATGTACATTTTTTAATATATTTAAAACTACTACTGCAATTATATTTCTGTTAAATCAACCGTGTCAACGGTGGAAAGGAAAATTCCCTTTTTAACAGGAGGAAACCTGAACAGGAGCTAGATCATATGGAAGGACCCACCTGCAGGCCGATTAGAAAGACTTCAAAGTATAAATAGGATAAATTTCAAAGCGCTGCACTATGCAGTCGAAGGTAAAGGCTACTAGAAGCACTCACACTTTAAGTCTGGTGAAGTTGCCAGAAGGATAATAGATGTAGCAGGACGGAAACTCAGTCACTCCCAGTTTGGTCACCAGACGGCGCTCGGATTTCAGGACCCTCCGCACGGCAATGTTCTCAAACTGTAACAGGTCCAAGGTTACCTGGACACACATGGAGGAAAAGGTTGAGAGACGGCCTTTATTCAGGCGTTACATTATTTTCCCTCAAAGGCCATAAGTCTGGATGTTTGTACATGAATGCATCAGTGACTGTATTCTCTTTACTTTTGAAAGCAGAATATCAAAGACACACAGCTCAGGTGAGGGGGGAATGTGAGCCGTTACCTCTCGGCCTATGTAGGATCTCGCATCTTCAAAGATCAGGGCCAGGTATTGAACATTGTTGGTCTGAAAGAAGTTGTCAATCTCCGCTTGGCTGGAGGGAGAAGAGCACACGCACGATGGTAAGACCGGGATCACAGATCTGACGTTCAGTTAGAGACACTCCAAACATCCCCACAAGATAAAGGGATTTCAGTAACTATTGATCTAGTAGAGAACTAATTAAAGCATTAAATACGTCAAGCATATAGTTTCTTTATAGTTAAATAATTCTTATTTCATTTGGATAGGATTTTACTGATTCATGACACATCTTTGTATGTGAATAGCACAAATGCCAAACAATTTAAAATATGTTCCAGACACACGACTTTCAATCGTGCGGGAGTTTTTGCTCTGACGCAGGAAAGCATGAAGGTTCAAATCAAGTAACAGAGGACAAAACAAGAAGAAGAAAAACATCAATGGTGCTTCCTGTTCAAATCTAAAAAAGAGACATACACCCAACTTCCTGCTTCTCTTTCCTGCTGAACCATCACATGTTCTGCCCATACTGTAAACAGTACGCATGTCTGTGGTCGTACTGGTAGTAAAGATAAACTAGTGAAGTCTTCCAAGGAGCAAAATGCTCCAGTGTCAAACTTGCAGTGTAGGTTTTACAGCTGCAACTTTCTAACTCCCAAGCCATTAAATAGATTGTTCAATCACTATGTCATGCCTGTTGCCTTTTTTGTCACGTTTACAAATTCCTGCAAGAGCAAGACAGTAAGCTGCAAGGATTAAATACACATAAAGTAGATGAAGCTCTGTGCATGCATCCCATTCACAACTTACTTTGCTAAATTACTAATTGGTAGTGGTGGAAAAAAATAAATAAATTCTACAAAACTACCAACATTTTCTTAAAAATACCTTAAAAGAAACCAACAGTGCATTTGTGCTTGTGTGATCACCTAATGGGCTCCAGCGGGGGGCAGGCGGGGGGCCAGGGCTCACCGTGGTGTTCCAACTTGTCTATGATTTTGTGACGGAGACCCTGGACATCGCGAGAAGTATCTGGAAGAGCGTGATATTTTGCTGTTGATTCTGCAGCTGGATTATCACTGAGACACAATGAACAGCTCCAGGGGCAATCGCATTAGCAGGTAAGTGTGAAATAAACAGTGCGCACAGTGCTAACAGTTACAAACGGGTGTCAAAATAACTTGATTAAAGACTTATCACCACTTGGGTGACAAATTGCACATCTAAATAAAAACCAGTACACATATTACTCAAATATGACGCCTGTGAAAACCACACCGTCTCACTCAATGTAAGGTGGAGTCTGTGGGTAAACAAACCGAAAGCGCCTGAAACTGTGTGTGCAGTTAATACCTCTAATCTCCAATCCTCCAGAATCAGACGTGGAGTAGGCATGGAAGAACTGTAAAGAGGGGAAAAAGAGGAAGGCAGATGAGAGAGAGAGAGAGAGAGAGAGAAGTGAGATCAGTCAAGACGGCCCCCACACAACCATGACAGAAGCAAAGACATCTTGTGTAATGTTCTGCAGTAGTGGTGGTGGTGGTGGCTGGAAGGGGAGCCGGGGGCTTCCTCTCTATCCGCCTTGACCTCCAAATCCTTCCTGGCTAAAATGAGTCGCAGATGTTAAAGCTCCATTGTGAGTTCAAACAGAAGGGGCTCTTTGTTTCAGCGGCTTTCACTGAACGATCGAGAGCAGGGCCTTTAACGCGCACACACGCGCACACACTGGTGCTGCTGACCAGACAGATATGCAACAAATACAGATGTTTGACGTGGGACGGTTTCTGCTATGTGGCTGATGATCAGGCAAAAGTGAACTCCGCTGGGAGCACCCTGTTGTAACTGCACTATCTGAATCTCCAAGTTTTGTTCTTAGGTTTGCTCTTACATAGTTTCCGCACTACATTCTTTTTTCTTTAAATATGAAAATACATTTTCAAGCGTCGGCGACTAATTAGACGGACTTACGAGAAAACAGTACGGATGAAGCTCTTTAACAACTTTTTTTCCATGCGCACATCGTTTGGAATTTAAATTTAATTTAAATGTGCGTTCACCGCCACGTTTTCATGTGTCAAATACTCTTGCTTACATATGACTAAGCACTTACTGCACAACTAGATAATAGATGAGTGTTGAAAAAGACATTCCTATCGTTGTAGCCAGTCCAGATAACGTGGGATAGAAGGGTAAGAACCTTGTGGGACTAGCAGAAGGGACATGTCTCTGCGTAGCCTTGTGTGCGTTAATGAAAGCTAGTGGCCTCTACATGGCAGAAATAGCACTGAATCGGACAAAATAATGGGTGTTTTTCCCTTTTTTTCATTAATGTTGAAAAGAATCAAGTAAAGGTAGAGAAGTGCTTAATCATTAGTTCATTAGATCTTATAATTAGATTAGATTGTTGCTGGTTTTTATCTTAGGAGTTGTGAAAAACCATGACAATACTATTTTGACTGAAGACAACAAAAATTTGCATGAAAACTTCAGCAGTCTTTTTTTTTCAGACTAATTTTCACCATCTGATCATCAGCTTTCTTGAATAAATGAGTCAGTTACTATACACCATGAAAAGAAGAAAGGGACACCGTGCGTGCAGAGTTCATATGCAGTGTGGTACCTTTATGGAGGGATACCCTCTGATCATGTAGTCGATGCAGACTTTTCTGTTCTGCTCTGCGGCGCAGTCTATAGCTGCCAGGTTCACAGCTGGCTTCCACTCTGGAGAGCAGACAAACAAGAGAAGGAGCGACGGTAAATATTTAGTGTACTCTCTACTGTGCCCTGTGAAGCCTACAGACACTGCGCTCCCCTAATGCCCTGTGTGTCGATACAAAAGTCCACCAGCCTGATCAAGGATAAATCCAGCTTGAATGGACTGTTGCTGTTTATCAATTGGGTCAACAACAAAGAAAGACTTTTCCAGAGATTTGTGAAATAAGACAACAGTTTGATCATGTGTAATCAGAGTTTCTGGTACCAAATAACTCATCTGACATGTTTTTGTGGTGACACTGCCTCAGCACACCAAGCCGTTAGTTGCATTTGTTGACTGTGTGTGAAGAGTAAAATACACTGCCCGTGCCATCATTGGAAACTTTGTGCTCCACTGCTATCTTAACTACGTTTATTCTCATGGCTGTGTGACATTTCTTTTTAGCAGGGCTCAGCTAGAGGATGTGTTGGAGAGCGACAGCGCCGAGCAGAATAAAAACACTAAAGCACAGACTGAAACAGCAGCTTGGTGTTCTCAGAGTTTCCACTCACACAAGAACCAAAGAACTATTAGAGATAAGGGAATGAATTACAGATTCTTAGTCATAAAACTTCTTGACGGCTTGAATAAAGCACTTGTGAGTGATCCTGCTGGACTAGTACTATTTGCCAGTGTAAACAGCAGCAGCTACGTGACTGGCCGCAGGTCCGTACAAACCTTTAATGTCTCTCGCCAGTTTTTTGTAAACCGGAGAAAAGGCGATACAGTGCCCGCACCACGAAGCGTAAAACTCCACAACCATAGCGGCCGTGGAGTTCACCAAAAACGACTCCACATTCCCAGGAGTTAACAAGACGATCTGGTCTGAAGGGGTGTACAGTCCGGCCTCTGCGGCGCGAGGAAACAGCACGAGACACAAGCACAGCCAAACCGATGGCGAGGACACAGTTCTGCCATATGTTCGTGTTTCTTCAGTAAACCGAGACGTGGCACGGCCGCGGCGCTGCGCCATCTTCCTCCTCCGAGCTGCTGCTGCTGCTGCTGCTGCCGCTAACCGTGGCTGTGGGACACTTTGCACTCGGCTGTCACAAAAAGTTGACACAACTTTTTTTGCCTCGCCTCCTCCTATGGCGCGGTGGGTCCTCCCACTGCCGAGCGAGCCGCCGGTGCCCGTCATTACACCCTCGTCCGTCCAAACTTCCTCTGATGAAATACACACACAATGACATGATGAAATGATGGCGACTTAAAGAGACAAGCAAGGAAATAATAGGCACTGATCGCTGTATAGCATGGGCCAGGCTGATATAGTAGGGAGAGCACAGGTGTATCTAATGATGATGAGTCAATGCCAGTAATGCCCTTTTAGTTTTCTGTATTATGGAAGAAGAAGTAGTCTACTTTTATTAAGTAGATCATAAGTTGCATAACATTATGACCACTGACAGGAGAAGTAAATAACATTAACCATATTGTGAAAAGCCAATGTTCTGCTAGGAAACGTTTGACCCTGGCATTCATGTGGCTGTTACTTAGACATGTAGCACCCACCTAGACCAGACCAGGCTCCTTGAGTCACCCCCACCCCCATATATGGGGTGGGGGTGACTCAGTCAAGCATCAAAGAGTATCATTGCTAGTTTAGGAACAACTAAAAAAACATGAAAAACAGCACAAGGTGTTGACCTGGCCTCCAAATTCACTAGATCCCAAACTGAAGTACCTGTGGGACGATCCACAGAGGCCCCTCTCCTCAATCCATAGGACCCAAAGACCCCCACTAATAAACATTCTGTTGCCAGACAACACAGGACACCCTCAAAAGGCCCACGTTCATTCTCTGACGGGTCACAGCTATTTTGGAGGCACAAGGGAGACCTACTCAATATTAGGAAGGTGGTCATAATGTTATGCCTGATAGGTATATATATATCTCAGTGTATACCATCTGAGCAAGACAGTAGAGGACATTTATTAATTTATTAACTGTTGTAATAGGCATGAAAAGTTCCCAAACAACATCTAATTTATTTATTCTTATCTTACCGTTAATGAAACCAGCATTAGTTTAGTGTAGACTAATAATAACAACAGTAGCTCTTTAAAACTACCAAATGTTTCACGGGTGTGTTAATACTATTACTTTTGGAATTTTTAAATATAAGAACTGTGCCTTTAATGCAATGCAACTCAGCGCAGCTCTGACACACGACATTCAGACTCAATTTGCTGACAAACCTCAACATCTGTGTTTGGTCACAAACCTAAACATTACATGGAGTCTCCTCGGCCTGCGTGCCCACAACACTATGACCACATGCTGTACAGTAACTACTTCTGCAAACACCGAATTACGACCAAGACACGCATACCTTCAGATACAACAAAAGCTTTATTTACAGTTTCAAATTTCATTTAGTTTAACAAATATATACTATGTACATATTTGCAAAGTAAACAGTGTTTATTTAACAACAATCGTCCCGGTTACAGTAACAGTGGGTCAAACTGGAGACAGTATATTTACAGCCATAAAAGAATTGTACAGTTCTTCCGAGTGCACGTAGCGCACACTCACGACACATTATTATAAATATTTATAGACATTTCAAAAGATGAGGGAGGGGGGTATCTAGTTTGACTGGGTTAATGTTAAAATCAAATGTTGTGTGGCCATTTTTGATTCTCAAACTATACATTTAAATTTAGGTAGAGGCGCTCCATCTGTCTGTGAAGAAACCCAGTCGGTTGGAGCAATACCATCTTATGCCAAACAGCTACTTGAAGATGTAATATATCTACAGATGACAGCTGAGGGCCTTAGTCGTTTGGTCCAAATGTACAAAACAATGAATACGACCAAGTACTGCATAGTTACAGAGGAGGGCTTAACGTCCTCCCACATACAATCAGTTCAAGAGAACAATGCCAGAGAGAGGGTTTTCAAGAACGCCTTGCAGAAAACGCTTCCACTTCTAACCATGTCACCATTACAGTTACATATGCCAACGGACCAGACATACAAGTCACATAGCACGGAGAGGTTGGTATCAAATGTTTTTGGTCTTTTTCTACATGATACAAGTTACAATTTTGAACATACACTACAGCAACTGCTAAAACATTGAATTTAGAAAGATAAAGTTTAAGGTCACTTTAGCTCCAAACAGTCAGTGAGGATTAACAGGCTCCGTCACACATGTCACACTGAGTTAGTACTCAGTTTGTTGGATCAAAGCAGCACTGACGGCGGGACCAAAACAAGCCCTTGGATTCAATCTTACGTACTCAGCTACAGCTAGTTCCCCATACAGTATATCAATGAAATGACCGTCTATAGACACAGAGGCATGGGTGGCTAGAAAGAAGCAGGTAAGTTTCAGACTCCTGACATTACAAACACTTCCTAGGCACAGGAGAGTGAGAAGGTTTAAAGAAACGTCCTCTTCTACACTATGGTTTGAAGCAGAAGGATCAATAAGGCTGAAACTGAAGTACTGGTAAAGCGGTGAGAAGGAAGAGCAGTCATTTGAGGATCTCTTTCAAAATGGTAGCATACAGCAGTTGAAAGAGACATTCAAAGAAAATAGGTCCAAAGAGCGTTGAGACGTCAACAAAACTTGTTACAAATCTACAACTTAAAGAGGCACTGAACGTGAAGAAGCGCTACCTCTGGTTTCCGGCGACACTAACGGGCGACGTTTTTTTCTCGTTTGAACTAACTGATTGTTATGAAGCTGAATGTTTCACAGCAGCAAGCGACGCAGCTACACGTGCAAGTGATCGTCAGACAACTTCACACGGCAGCTGTTAAAAAAACAAGACAACCGCAGGTGTTTTCTCAAGTAACAGAAAGTGAATGTCGGATAAGTAAGGCTCAAATCCAGCATTTTCAGTACTGTCCCATTATGTGATTCTTTAAAAAAAAAAAGAAAAGAAATAAAGTTAAATGTACTGGCAGTCTGCATCCCACTTGTATACCAAATATTTAAGTGTGTTTTGAGTAGCCTGAGTTTCGAGAGACACAGGTGGACACTTGTACCAAATAATGCAGATAAACAGAAGCCAAAAAAACAAAACAAAATACTGAGGAGCAGCTGGGTGAGAAAACAGAAACTGTTAATGAGGGCCTCGGCTACTGCGCAGAATAAAAACCTAACAAAGCATAAATCATCGGACAGACATTTTCTTTTTTTTTATCCTGGCAACATGCTTCATAATATTAACATATAGTATGGAAGAGGCACACAGTGGTTGAGATGATCAACCGGACAGTTGTGGCCACGATAAAAGTCGTACAGTTAGTCAGACAGCTTCAATGAATTATTAACAACTTTAAATATTAAATATTGTTTTCTGCTTTCCCCTACATAATGTATTGCCGTGTTCACATTCACATTTGTACTTGTGCTTTTACAATAACATTTCATTTTTCTTTACACCACGTTAGAATGTTAATTTTCTCCGCTAATCAAACAATTTTCACACAATAAATAATTAAGGAGGCAAACTGTTTCATATAATATCTGTACTCCGATTCAGTGCAGTCGGCTAAAATTTGATCCGTAAATAATGGTTTAGGCTCTCCTCCAGATTTGAAATTCGGCAATGTCAATGAAGTTAAAGTGCTCTGAAAATGTTTGAGGGCCAAAGAGTCGAATGTTGAGTTGTTGTTGCAACAGTCCCTGTAAGCAAGATCTTTAACCTCATAGTCATAGTTTCATTTCAGTGTGCTGGATTACCAAACCAATGCAATAAGGATTAACTGTCAAATCGCGGATTGCACTGTATTTTCTTTATCTCTATTACATTACAATTTTTGACTCCATATATATATATATAAATTTGATATCCTTTCAATAAAATCTAACAACCTAATGCTTTTCCAGGTAGATGTTACATTAAAGCCCACAATGAAACAATCTTCTTAGCAGCACTGGGGGACTGTTAACATGCTCCCAAATGGCACAGTCCAACTTATCCACACATCTGCTCGTTCTCCAACTGGCAGTTACAAAAGGACCAGTCCAGGAGGTGAGATCTGACACCAGCTGATACTAAGATTTAAGTAGGCTGGGTTTTGTGTGTAAAAACAAATGACATCAGCACTACAGTTAGCTGAAGCAAATTCAGCAAATGAACATCAAAGAAATGAGGAAGTTGTTAAGCTGAGAGGTAATACTGGGACTGAAGGCATCAGGGGGTTGCTATTGGCACATCAGCTGGTGGAAGCCCGAACGGGTTGGCTAGAGTTCACTGGGGGTGAGGAAAAGACTGGGATTGAGCTAGAAGTTGTAGTTTAAAAATACAAGAAGGAAAACTGTCAGGAGAGGGAGCTTCTTTTGGCCCTCTTGTCAGAAATTAGTGTGAGCGTATTTGCCGTGTCCTTCAGCAAAGCATCGAAGATACTGTCTGCCAGCTGCATCTTGACAAACAGCTCGTCCTCGTCGTAGTTGACCCACTGCGACTCCTCCTCGTGGAGCTCCTGAACCTGAAACGCAGCACAAATACACAATTTTTATGCAATTTTTACACATGGGTTACAAACTATTGCAGTATATTAGATGTATACAAGACTCTCTGATAAGTAAACCCCCTAAAAATGGAACTCTGGGACCTACCAGTATGTGATCGACTCTGTCCCGCTTCTTTCTGCCAAATTTCAACATCTTCTGCCAGTCAGTCTTCTGGCTCTCATCTTTTGCCAGACCATAAAGCTTCAGTACTTCTGCCGTGATAAATTCCTGTTCAACAATGTAAACACACACACAAAAAACACGCAACATGTAATTTGTGTTTGTTCACTTCAATGTATAATCTGGAGATAACAGGGTTAGAGAAACTGAACAGTGTTTACAATTGGCAGACAATAAATCCAAGTATAACTATAATCTCAATATCTAGAATGTCTTAGGTATAGCAGCTAGACTTCAGAAGTCATTGAAACAAGGAAACCAACTAATTCTACCATCCTCAATGTTTGAGGATGGTCTAATCATGTCAGACCCAGAAAGACCTGCAGCAAATTAGACCACCTAATTATGAGTAAAATCGAGAAATAAAGATGAGAAATGGCAGCAAAAACCTTTTCAGAGACAATTGACAGTTATCAGTATTAAAAATTCTGACTGCAAGCTTCAGAAAACATCAGCAACAAAAAGAAGAGAGCAGTGGGTTTTAGTGTTGTGGCGTTTGTTTGCTGCGCTCAGCACTGCACTGCTGGTTTGCTGGTGATTGTCCTGCAGTACTGTACCTGGACTTTGGTGAGGTCTGCCGGTGTCTTGACTCTGTGAAAGGAGGACTTGACTCGACGGGGCTTGACCCACTGAGGCTGATCAGTGTTGGGGTCCTCGGCATAGATTTCCTCAAGAATCTCCCACGTCAAGTCGTACACAGCCTAGAGAAGGAAAGTAATGAGACATGAAAGTTTAAATTTGTGTTGTTAATTAAAACTGAGCCTAAAAAAATGGTTTCTTGAGCTGATCACCTCCGAGTTAAAATACTATAAACAAGTCAGATAACATGTATTTACAGCTCAACAATTTAACTACGTCTGTCCAAAGCAAAACATCTGACTGAGGCAACATTCAGAGCACACGGATATCTAATAGTTGCAAACCAAAGGTTGAAACTGTTGTGTATTCTTGAAAACACCAAGATGCTCATCTGGCTGGAATCTGCTGAATAATTAGAACTTTCCCGGCATTTAATCTCAAAGGACCAATGTAAATAAACTGCTATCTTTCACAGAGCACCCACAGCTGCATTTGGCTTAGTATTACAGGAGAAAAACAGCAATGTGTACATTTTCAGGAAAAAGAAGGTTGTTTTGGTTCCACACCTTGTTTTGATGGTTTGTAAGTTCATATTTTTACCTTTCTGTAGCTGCAGATGGAGAGGGCCTCCTGGTCCTGGCTACTAGCCTCTTTTCCTAAATACTCTTGAGAAGGTTGAGGGATTGGCATCTGTGCAAGGGTCAATGCTCCCTCCTTCCCCAAGTTGCACCTCTCCCAGATCTCCTGTGTGGCAGCATGAACCATCTTCTCCACCTCCGTGGCTGAGTGGGGCACTACCATGGCAGGCTGCTCGGGTAGTTTCGGAGGCAAAGGAAGAGGTAGCTCAGGTCTAGGTGGAGTCTTTACCTGTGGTTCCCCACCTGATGATGAAGCCATCGCCCCCATTGGTGTTCCAGGTGAGGAGCCAGATCTGGCAAGGCCTCCTCTTCCTCCTCCCAGCCTTGCCTCTTCCTCTTCCTGTTTGAGTCTCTGCTGTTCTCTGCGCAAGCTGAGACCATAGTCCTCATCAAACCAGTCCTCATCATCACCAAACTCGTCTAGTAGTCCACGGCTCAGTTCCAGCTCCGCTAGGCGCTTTGCAAGCTCTTCTTGACCACTGGCCCCTAACACTGGACTCTGCTGTTGTGAAAGCAAAAAGAAATGAAAGAAAGTATGAATGTTATGCTTACTTTCCATTTTAGATCTTTAGATTTTAGATGTCTTTTAAGCTATTTTTGAAGAGTTACCTTTCTTACTGACGTTTAAAACATAAAAGCTTTCAGCAAAGAAAGCCAAATTCAATAAAGTCTGTCAATATAACATTGGACTTTGGCTGAACACATCCCGAAAACAAGGGTAATCCAGGTCAAATAAACAAGTACTGTTTGAGTACTGTTTTGATAATATAACTGCTGGTTTACAGCAAAGAGAATTCTACAGTTCAACCAATGCTGTTTTTTCAGACATGTTGTAGGCCCTGACTGGAAACAGTCAAACGCACAGAGAAAAATTCATTCATTTAAAACCTTCTATCAACAGAATGTCATTGACAGAAATATACTCACTGGTCGGTTACACAGCTCTGGAGAAGACAGTTTCTCTTTTTCAGCAGGTAGAAAGAAGGGTAGACCATCTTTTTGTTCCACTAAAGAGATCCATTCTTCTTCTTCAACATTTTCACTGAAGAGTTCTCCATTTATCTGATTAGCAGCTTCAATTTTCTGCTCTTTAGCCTTTTTAATTTCAGCAAACTGCTGCACAGTATCCTTCACAAAGCTGTTGAGAAGCTTGTCTGCATATGTGTCCAGCAAATCTTTGTTCTTGTGTTCTCTTTTTTCATCCCTGATATCTGTGCTAAGATCAGCAGGACTGGAGTGGTTTTGCGAGTCTGCATCTTCACTCGCAATCTCCTTCTGACTCTGCTTCATTAGGCCTATTTTGTCAATGTCAGCGATATGGGTAGTGTGTGATGCGTCTTCAAAATCCAGCATTATGTCCCCAACATCGCCATTCGAAATTGGATGCTCGGATTCTTCACGATGCTGTGAATTAAGTTGGGAATTGTGAAGAGACTCATCCATAACCTTTTTATCTCCAGATTCAGTGCCCTTATGAGATGTTTGTTCATTATTGTTTTCGAGATTTCCTTGTTTTTTGGAATAGTCCTCCTCAGTTTTTTGTTTATCTCCGCCTTTATCTGACAAATCGTCGAAGAATGAGTCCTCATCCTCTGTGGTATCTGGGTACACCTCAAACTTGTCTGGCAGGTGTGTGATTTTGTCTGGAGGAGCAAAGATACCGTGGCATTCCTCACATTCAAAGTAGACCACCCCGTCATAAGTGCCGTTGTTGCTACCTTCAGGCTTGTCTAACTCCACACCTGCCCAGAAGCCATTGGCAAAGCTGGTTGGACCTTTGAATCTCAGCGTGCCAGGCTGAACACCACCAACAAGAACCCGGTCTCCAATGTTAAAACTGAGCATTTCATCTATAGCAAGAGAGACAGGGGTCTGAGCAGGAGAGACAGGCGGTGAGTGGCTGGAATCATTGCTCTTAACGAGAGATTTGAAATCTTCTGTCTGCTTATGAAGATCTAGCAGTCTTCCAGATTGAAGGCTAGGATCACTAGCACCAGAATGGTGACTCAGCTCCTCGGCTATGTCCTCCTCCACAACTTCATCCTGGCTGTCCTTTCCTGAATGCTTGATTTCAGTTGGGGAAAATGAGATTTGAGACTCAAGCTTGGAACTACGATGTTCTTCTCTGGGTGAAGAATCTACTGATGACTCAAAGTCATCATGATAGCCATCTGCTATGGGAGAAGCCTCTGTATCTTTTATGGACAACTGCTTATTTGAAGAAGAGGCAAATGATTCAGGAGAGTGGGAGTGGTCACCAGATGAATAGCTGTAGCTTGGTTGTGGTGAGGTTTTGAGGTCTGCTGCAGCTGACTGCTTCTGACTAGAGGCAGTGATATTTGACTTCACAGTATCTTCAGTTTCAGATATTTCCCTCTGCTTGATTAGTTCATCCTTTTCTTGGCTAACAGATGGAGGGTGTTGATGTTCTTGATTTAAGGAAGATGAACCACGTTTAGATGTAGACAACCTCTCCTGGAAATCAAGTCCGTCTTCTGTTTCTAGTCTGAGAAGATGCTGAGAGACTTCATCGTCTAACTTGGAGTTTACTTCCAGTTCTTCCTGAATATCAGATCGATAATCAGATACAATGCTCTCATCTTCAGACTTCGCCTTGTCCTCCTTGGAGGCAGATCTTAAAAGACTCTCTGTAGATTGAAGGAACCTCTGTCCAGGGATGGGACACTCTGGGCTGCCATAGCCTGCCACAGTTTGACTCGTTGTTACCGGCTCCTCATCAAGCAAGTCTTCAGGCACTGAAGTAGATCTACTACGACCCGGCTCAGGAATGGCATCTACCATAATAGGAGAGGGTCACATTATTGGAACTTATTGGTCAAAATACATTGCAGCTACATAATTTATATGTCAGTAATGATGAATATAAACCACTTACCGTGATGTAATGATGCATCAGTTTGAATCCTTTTGGAGTCAGAACTGTTGTTGGTTTCAGATCTGAGAAAGAAGGATTTGCTTTTATTTTAATTTATTTTACAGTATCAGATGTTCATCAGAGTATCATGTTTATGGTCATGTTGGGTACCTCTGTGTGGGTGGTTTAATAATGGACTGCTCTAATATAGAGTTTGAATCTTTGATCTGGGAGCTGACATCAGGTGTTGAGTTGGGCTCTTTGTTCAGTTCCGCCTTAGTCTTCTCGATGAAGTTGTCATAGTTCTGAAAACAGTCCAAGATATGAAGATCTGCTTATACAGGGCACAGATAAATACAAATACAAACACAAGCACATAAACAAAACAACAGAAACAAAAAAAACTAAATCATCCAGCCACTTTTGAGGTGACACAAATGTTTACCTGCAGCTGCTTCAACAGGCTTGCCTCCTGAGCCTTGAGGCGCTCCTTGTTTCGCTTCTTCTGCTCCTTTTTCAGCTGGTAGGCCATAACCTTTCGCTTTCTGAGTTCTTCCTTCAGGGCCTTGATACGACTCTCTATGTCACTCTGATCTGAAATGGTTTCTGAACACATATTTCAAAGATAAAATCACAGCTAGAATGCGAAACTAGTGCCAGACCTCTGATTAGCCAAGGATAATCCAACTATTAGCCCACTCAAACTCAAACCCATTTCTTTGGGGATTACGGTACATTTTCTTTACCAGGAATGAGGTACACATTGATTTAATTTTGGTAGAACATTTTTACAGACACAATGAACAAAAATTATGAAAAATATTAAAACAGTAAACAGTGGCCACTCAACGAATAAAACACATTGTGCTCCATTGTGTTCTAGTTCACACAGTTTTACTTGTGTGATAACGGTACAATGAAAGTGCTATGCAAAGTGTTCCCTGCACCTATCACACAGCTAAGCAGGTTAGGTATCAGGGAAGTGCTTGCTTAATGTATTCCTGCCTGCATCACAATGCCAGCAATACAGCTGCATTATGTCTACTCTCTGCTTTAGTCCTTCCACCTTACTTTGAAAACGCTTTTACTCCCCAAAATTGTTGCATACTCAGTGTGTGCTGCACATGGGTAACTCACCAGTCTGTGTGGCCATGGGAGGGTCAGTGGGCTGAGTGCGGGCCTGATTGGTTGTCCAGGAGGTGGACTGGAGCTGCATCTTGGTTTTACTGCTGCCATCTGAGGGAGAGCCAGCAGGGCTGTGGCTGCCTTTGAGAGAAGACTGGAAAGACCAGACAGGAGGCGGAGGAAGGAGGAAGGACGGAAAGAGAGAGGAATATTACTTCAGGACCTGACATCACAGATACATTGATCAGAGCTAAACTTACATTAATATTTTACAAGCACCGCAACTCAACATATACTTAATGATCGCTTAAGAAAAGAAGTAAGAAAAAGGAAAAAATATATGAAATAGAAAGATAAAAGACATCCACATTCATACGTACTATTCTGCTAGGCGACTGCGACCCTGAGGAGAAGTCCTGGGTGTAATTTAAAGGGCTGTTCTGGACAGAGGCCAAGGATGTTTCAGGGACTGAAGCAGGTTGTGCTGGGGTGGGAGTTTCCAGTTGCTGGGACTCCAGTCCTTCTGTGCGTATACTGGACTCGGGTGTCGCTGAGGAAATGTCGCCCTCACTCATATACTCTGAAAATTAAACAATTTGCTATTAGATCATTTTGATCACTTGATGACTAATCAGTACCACTTCCCAAACCATACAAATCAAGCACTAATCTACATTTTATACTGCATTATTTTTTACAACAGCTTGCCATACACCTATGAGAAAATGAGAAAAATCTGTAGCTTCACCTTTCTCACTGTCAGTTCGGAGCTCTGAGCTTTGATGGTGACTGGGGCGGGAGCTACTATCAGGGACGTCCATTTCCTTGCTCTCTGATAGCTCACGATTTTTATCATGAGGTGCCTTCTGGTCCCATACAGCCAGGGCTTCTTTCTCCATCTTACGGACTTCTGCTTCCTCCTGGTCCAGCCGCTGTTTCCACTGCAGCAGCTCTTCAGCATGGTGTCGCCTCTGCATGAGCTGCTGCTCTCGCTTGGTCAGGAACCTGTAGAAGTGGATAATATTGAATGGGAAAAGAATGGAAGAAGTAGAGGAACAGATTGAAAGGGGTGATGATGGTGATGCGAGAGATGAAGAAATGTAGAAGAGGGTGAAGACAGAGCGAACATGGTTATTATAGGTGAGGGAAAGGAGGTGGGAGAGAAGATAAAGACATCAAGCATAAGACAGTGTTAAACAAATCCTCAAAGGAGCAAAGTGCCCCAAATCACCAGGACATTCTGTTTTTCCAGCAAACTCACCTCAAACTTTTTTCCTAACACACAATCACACAAGCAAACGCACATCTGCAACATGCCCAGAATAATCATCCAAATTTAGAAATTAGAAATCCAAATAAAAAGAGTGATGAAATGTCACTCAGGAGAAAGAAAGAGCAGAAAAGTAATAGTGAAGATGTCAGATTCATGCAAAAGAGACAAACCCAGGGGTTGGCATAGTCACACGCACACACACACACACCTCAAACATATTCTACATTTCAGGAGATTAACAGAAATCAGGTCCTTAGGCATAAACAGCTAAAGCTCTCTGTGAGTATCCATCTCTTCACTGACTGTATCATAACCACTGAGGATAGTAGGACTAAACTACTACGGTTCGGTTTTCTTAAGAGGGTAAAAAGAAATCTGTAATTCTTCAGTTCAGCTTACAAACATATCTGTGCAGATGTCTATCAAAACAAAGTGCATTCAGGTATAGCGGTTTTGTAATGGCATCTCCCACAGCTACAGTGCAGTATTATTTAGCCTTAATCTAATTTAGAGGCCTTTCTCTTGACCTAATGTATACTGATGACAACCCAGATACTCATGAATGAGGATGGGGAGTCCTTTAGTGCCTTCCCAAACTCTATTACAGCCAATGACCATCTGTACTTATTATCCCACCCTGTGCTACAGCTACATAATAAAGATGGCTAGTTAAGATATACTGGGGTCATTAAAGAGATCTCTGTTCTAAGCTCTGCAAAAGTCCTTTACTTCCATTTCTTATTGTTCCATTGCAAAACATTTTGTAACGGTAACTGGCAGCAGCTGACTCGATGATATAAAGAACATGTTGCACTGCACGTTTTACATTAATTAGGTCATCATTCAAAGAGGAAAGAAATAAAAGGGGAAAGAGTTGCAAATTACACACCACAGAAATTAGTGAAATCCCAGCTTTGAGTCTGAGATTTCTTTCCAACAAGGAAGGTGCCTCTTAAATAAACATAACCTTTGACTCTCACAAAACAGAATAATTTATAGCTTATTATTTTTTTTTAACTCAACCAGAGTGATTTAATGCCTTCTTTCTAGCACTACATTCTGTGTCTCTCTCTGACACGATGCTGAAGAGTGTAAAATCTGTTTAGTTGTCAGAAGGTCACATTATTCAGTAAAGCAGCTTTCCTTGGGCACTATTCCAGCATTAATTTAAACTCCTCCCCCACACAAACTCCATCCTGGACATTTAAACCTGTTAATATCCCACAGGAAACCAAAACAAACCAACACAATCACTCATCATTCACCACCCCACCCCCATAAGTTCCCAGTGCCAGTGGATGAACAGAAGCATGTTCCATGGGGTTGGGGTGTAGGTGAGGCAGGCCAGGGCTAGGTGGATAGGTAGAGAGTACTATACAGTACCTGACCAACTGGTTGTAGATAAAGAGCTGGAATTTAGGTTGGAGGTTGGGAAGACAGACACTGAGGGAGGCCCAGTGGTGGGCCGTGAACACAGAGAGGAAGTAGTGGACAGGAGAACAGTGTCTACAACATACAAGCACGCAACAGACAAAGTCAAAAGAGCCACACAAACAGGGGGATGGACACATACACACGTGTAACGTAAAAAAAACACAAGAGAATCAGAGGGAAAAGACAAGTAGAGAGAAAGGAAGAGAGTGATATGAGCAAATGTGGTTTCATTGCACCCAAGGTGTCAGTCTGTCAGGTTTCAGTTAGGAAGAATGTTACCTAGATACTGCATTAAGCTTGCTTTGAGGATTGGTTGGGGTAGGACCACAGCCTAACCTGCTTATTGAGGCAGTTCAATTACTGATTCATCAGTGAATCTTTTGTTCAACAGTTACACGCGAGACAAAGTAATCACATCTTTGTTAGTGGATTATATATAGAATATAGAAGTGTAACTGCCTGAATTATGATTCACAGGAAATCAGTAATAGTGAATAGCAGCGTCAAGACAATTTATCAGAGTCATTAATAACAAGCTTATATTAGATATCTTTAGATTAAGGACCATGACAAACAGGAAAAAGCAATACATGCCTGATTAGATATAGTAAGTACAGATTTAGGTTTTGTTAGAAGCTCTTAATTATTTTATTTAACAGAAATCTAAACGTAATGGGTGATTTTGAACCTTGCACTGTACATTTTTATTATTGTGTTGGTTGTATAAATGTAAAAAAAAACCTAGTCTGGAAAATTGCTGAAATGCTACATTAGAGGATTGGCCTGCAATTTATGTCAAAGTTATAATTCCTCAACCCCAGAACAATTAACACTTGTTTAACCTATCCAGTCATGAGAGGCTCTACAGTCACCCGACCAAAGCTGCTAGCAGCTAAAACCTCAGTGGAGCTCAGCAGAGCTCAGTGGATCTCTTTGAACCCATAGTCAACAGAATGTGGGTATAATGAAATTACAGAATGCACAATATGTTTGCTTTGTCCCGGACTGAAAGTCCCATGACAGCGAATGATGTTCTTTTATACATTTAAGATTATGGAACATCCTTCTAAGGCTTAAATAGGTGTTTTTGAACAGTGTCTAGTCTTGTCTAGTCTCGTGGAAGAACAAAAGGAAACATGCTTATCTTCACCTCCACAGCACTTAAAACAGTCAGAGAAAGATGGCATGCACTGATAACACTGTTTCAACTAGGAGCAAGTTAAGGTCTCTTAATTTTCTATGAACACAGAATGCGTTTTGTCATAAAACAGTGCAGTGAAAGGAGACATATCTAAACTGCTAAATTATTTGTGTGTAAGTAAGTAATTAGATTGTGACTAAAATTTAAAAGAAGTGAAATAAAACACTTATAAGGAGAACAACATCCACCAATTCACTATAAAAACTACCAAGAAAGCCCAGAGAACATTTGAAAATTAAATGAAAGACTTTACTTTTCATCCATGTGAGAGCGCATCTTCTTCAGCTTCTGCATGATGCTGCTAGTCTCGCTTCCAGAGATGGAAAGAGATGGAGAGGGGCTACGGATATCATCAGCATGCTTCATGCTGGGGGAGGCTGGTTCAGACCCCGCAGTTTCTGACACTGGAGTCTCCTAAAAGACAGATGACAGACACACACACACACACACAGAAAGACCAAGAATTAGTTAAATAAAAAAACAAAAAAACAAGATTATCATGCCAGAATGTTCAGTTAAGTGTCATGTTTTCTTACTTCATTTCATCAAAACTCTACGGAACAAGCGGGGCTAAATTGAAACGATCTCTGTCATCAACATTAACTCTGAAGGTGAGACTGCACTACTTACAGGTGGCGCTTCACCCCCAACACACTTGAGACGCTCCTTCAGTCTGAGTGTTGAGTTCCTCATGCGTTCAATCTCCTCCTGCTGTTTCAGCAACAACTGTCTTTCCTTCCTTGCTGCTTTATTGGCCTCTTGAAGTCGCTTGATCTCAGCCTTAGAAAATGAGCACAGGGAAGAGGAAACATTAGTTTGTCAGAAATAGATAAGATCACAGAAGACCCCAAAGCTCAATTGTCGTTTTAGATCATTCTGTTTTTGCCACCCTCTGGGTACCTGCTCCTGCTGTAGTTTCATCAGAAGTCCTCTCTGCTTCTTCCTGATTGGTGGCATTTTGTCATCCTCTCCCTTGTCTCTCAGTCTCCTTTTCTGGTGCTCTAGCCAGGCCAGCTCTGCTCTGGTCTTCTCCTTGAGGGCTTTCTGGCGAAGACGCAGCAGAGAACTCTGGTGCTGCAGTCTTACCTCCTCATCTTTCATGTACTGACGTACCATGTCCATAGTGAACTGGGAAAAGCTGTCCTGTCCACCAGAGAAGGCTTTGCTTGCATCCTGAGACTGCAGGAGAACACAGAGGAAAAGGTTACGATTAGAAAGACAGAAAGACAAAATGCATTACAGTGGAGCAAACAAATAGTGTGATTAGATAAGAAATACCTTGAGACAAGTCACAAAGGAAAAACAGATTAAAAAAAATCTAATCATGTTGTCAGTGCTCACACCCTCTGACTCATGAGTGTTTGACTATATTGCCCTCTCACCTTTAAGGTATTGTAGGTTGTGTTGTGACTGGCTCCATCGTCCTCTGATTCCTCATGGTGGGACTTCTTCTCCATAGTTCCACGGCGATGCGCCTCAGACGGCAGCAGAGAGCGGAAGGAGCGCTCCTCTATTTCATCCTCGGTCATGGACTCATCAAACTTAAAAGAGTACTCTGTCGCCACTGACGTAGTCTCTCCTGAGGGGCCAGAGATAAGATAAACTCAGTATCCACTTTAATGTCTGTGTTCATCATCCTGTAGGAGGTGGTGTGGCTCTTGCACGGATTAAATTATAGCAACATGGTTTTCATAATTTGGCTGATACGCAACAGTAGCATTGTGCCGCTGAATGAATGATGAAGAGATATTAAAGTAAAAATGCACATGTCTAGCTAAGATCTATGCTTGCCACTCTGTACCTTTCTCATCCACTACAGAGGGGATGCTGTCACTGCAGACAGAGTAATTTGCTGCTGTTGGAACTTCCTCCTCTATGGAGCTGCTGGCTGCTTCCCTCTCTGGCTTCTCCCCAGCTTCTCCGTTCCTCCATTTGCCCTCTGCTGCCTCTTTTCTTGCCCGTTCTCTGTGGTCTGAGGAGACATGCGATGTGCTGTGGGGGCTGATTGAGGCAGCTCCACTGAAAAAAGGGGAAACACAGAAATTCAGAATTTATTTTACTGTCTTGTCCCCAAACCTAAGTGGTGCCACACAGGGGGCCTGACTGATACCTGAGGTGTGGTCTGAAGGACAGTGAGTCAGAGTGACTGAGGCTGTTCAGTGAAGACAGAGGTTCCTCTGGCCTGGTCTTTCTGCTTGACACATCACTTCCAAAGCTGTAAAAGAGCAAACAAAATATGTAAATGCTTACAATGATTTGACAAAGTGGAAGAATGCTTCTTTGCGAGTGGTTATGTATTTTGGCGAACAACTACTGTTCTTTATTCTGTATTGAATTAAAATAATCATGAACTAAAGCACACAAGCTGTGTGTCTACTGGATCATGACACCTGCTTGATCACACCTTGCTACATAAGTATGGCTATAAATGGTAAAATCAAATGTTGAAAGACAAGTGTAGTGTCAATACTAAAACACACTGCGTCTGTGTACCTGTCAGAGTCAGCTTTGTCCTGTCGTTGCTTTGTATAGGAGCCATTCTGTTCTTCTCGCTGGTCCAACATAGAGGAATCAGGAGGGACAATCAAAGTTCCTGCCATCTGCGAGCGGGCCAGTTCTGTCATCTGACAAAGTGGAAAAGGATACACAGATCAAATGGTTGATTCGGTGACTCTTACACTGAATATTATGCTTACTGGTATTTCTTTAATGTAATTCAATCAGTTAACTTTTATTGTAAAATTATGGCATGGGTATTTATCCAGGCGGAGAGGAAGGAAGTTATTGCTAACCTCCTTGATGTGTCGGGCAGCATCGACTGTGTAACGTGCTGCCTCAGCCTGTTGACTCATCATCTTAGTACTTGATTCCTGGAGGCCTTCCAAAGCCTCCTTTTGAGCCGCTGCCAAGCTTTCCTGTACTTCTATTTGAGCCTGGAAAATACATTTATGTATTATGCACACTCATACTTTGAAATTTAAACATGAGAAAGCAAACACTGAAACTGTCATCTACAAACAGACAAAGATTTTCTCGTAAACTAACTGATTAATCTTATGTAATGGGGGTAGTACCCTTGCTACTCTCTGTCTGTTTTCTTCCAGCTGCAGCTTTGCCTCTAGCGCTTCTCTTTCAGCCTTGATCTTCAACTCGTAGAGGTCACGCTCATGGCGCTGCTGCTTGGCCTGCAGGGTCAAAGTTCAGAAAGCAGGTCAATAAAGTTTATAAATACTGATAGAGTCTTTCGAGTGAGCTATAATCAGAATTACTGGAAGTCCTGACCTACATTTACATTGGTAAACTTCAACAAATGCTCTCTCAGTAGTCAAATAAAGATTGTGGAAGGGTATACTTCAAATCATTTAACACTATAACACAGAACTTTATGTAATCACAGTGTTGTTACAACTGTAAGCCAAAAAAATCTTTTATTTTACCTTGAGCATTTGGGCCAATGATGCACTCTCCTGCTGTGCCGTGGATACATCCACCAGCCTCTCAACATCCCCCAGCTGCCTGACTGACTCTTCAATGGATTCCAGGTACTGGAGCTCTGCCGCCATACGCTGCTGCAAGACAGCAGGTGAATACTGTAGTTCACCTGTGGGAAAGGAAAGGTAGAAAGGGAAATCAGTAAAAATGGATGTTGGTAGGACATAACTGATACAACAGTTTATGAGTATATATTTACCTGTGGACCTGGTCTCAGCTCTACCACCATGAGCTGTGTTTGGGATATTTGCACCCAGAGAACCCCTTCTGACAGACTCACTGGGAGAGTCTGCTCCTGGAGGAGAACCAGGGTCTGGAGAGCCAGAAGGCGAAGCCAATCTAGCCCTGGAATAAATGAATGAATGAAATCGCTGTGATTTTAAGCTTGAAACAAGAATATTTGCAGCCAGTGTGTTAATACATAATTCAGTACTGCCCTACAGAAGTGGCTATTTTGAAAAGAGGAACAGGTAGGCCAAATGGTAACGTAAGCACGGCTGGAGTGGGGGTGGGGTGATCCTAGTTTAAACTAACTGAGGCATCACAACTCTGCTGTGAGAGGCCCATATTATGAATGGCTATATTGTGCTGCTCATGAGATAAAGAGTCCAGGGACAATTTCTAAAGAGATCGCAAGTTATTCTACTTTCCCATAAAGAAAAGCCAACAGCTTTTTCCAATGACAACAATCGGCCTCAATAACACACCTATACATAACAACATTATAAAAATCATTAGTGATCAAATATGCAGAGACCGATATGAATGAAGTATGCAATATTTGAATACAAGCGCTGTCCATTGATACACCATTTTTGAGACTGTTACTGACTCACCACCAAAGTAATAAAAGAAATACAATTTAAAGTGGAGTATGAAGAATACAGCCCAGTCAGTGTGTCTTATTTTATTGTATAAGACACACAGAATCCCAAGAATTTGCCACCTAGGCTTCAGAGTACCATTAGGGAGCTCAAATGTCACTACTTTGCACTGAGATTAAAAGAAAAAATCTGTCTCCTTTTCCTTGGCAGGAGGCCCAAGCTGTGGTGAAGCAGACTGGCCCAAGCAACCACCCTGTGGGCCCCCAAAACAAAATAACCAGTGTTTTCTCTCTTGGGTCAAGCTGCAGCCTGCTTCTGTTACTGGGCACTGCAGGACTGCTTAAACCCTCAGGCTTACAAAAGAACAGCAAGCCACAAGACTGTTTAGATTGGCAGCCTCAATTGAGGCCCCTGTAAGCGTAGTTTAGTACTTAGTCATGCCCAGACAAATTTACTTTTGGGTAACAAAAACCCCCCAAAAAAACAGTAATACCAAGTGGAGGTTTCGGAGTAGTTTGTAGAGCGACAACTGAGACGATACAGTGCTGAAAATATGCAAATATCCCATTCATTCCAGACGTACGTTGACTTTTAAGTCCATTTTAACTTAGCTTGAGTGAAAAGGACAGCATAAAATTATGCTAGTGTTAGCTAATAGCCCAATCACCATGACACCAGAGCTGTGCTGAACCGAAGGTTACGAAAACAGGGAAAGCAATACCTGAGACAACTGAGATGTGAAGGTAACCAAAGCTTGTGGGAACAGTGTTCACCATTTATTCACTTCTCCAATGCTGCTGTGCAGACTTTCAATTTTACCTCTTACAGATTATCTCAACACAAAAAAACTGTAGGTTGGATATGTTTAGTTTTTGCACCACTCAACTAAACCGAAACCAACTGACCGAATCTCTAAATCAGTCTGTTCAAGATCATTACCTTAGGTGAGAATGGCCTAAGGTTTCTCCTGAAGTGTCATTGGAGTGGACACTCTTGGATTGGCTGGGGGCAGAACTTTGGCCTGAACCTCTATTTCTAGAGTCAGAAGATTGGACTTCTGAGGGGGGTGAGCAGGAGTTTCGCTGCTCCTCTACGAGAGTGGCATCACTCTGGTCTGATGCTGTTCCTGCAAAAGAATGGAGTAATTATATTATACAGCGAAAGGATTTGTAACAGCAAAAATACAGCATATGATCTTGAACATTTTAACTGAGACAAATTATTCCCCAGCAAACTTATAAATCCTTTATAATAAAATGAGTTCACAGTTCAGAGTAATACCAGATAGTAATGCAAAAATAATGATTCTCACCTCTTTTTCTAGCCGAGTGCCTGGACAGAGGTGAGGAGCCAGGTGTTGAACCAGAGGAAAGGTGCGGTGAATGATTGGATGAGTGAAAAGATGAAGGATGGGAATAAATGCCTCCTGTACTTTTCTCATAAGGAGACCTCCTGATCAGCTCTTCAAAGTGACTGTTCATGCTGGGGAGAAACAAATTCTCAGTATAATGGATCCCTTTTTGTCAAGGTTTTTAAATGAACAAACAAAATCCCAATATTAATAACAACAGCAACTTAAAGTAAATACTAAATATTCAGAATACAAAGTGAAGTCTTTATGTGGAATCATGGGTAAGCCATTTTGACCAATGTTATTAATCAAATCAGTTAATAAGCTTCAGAGTTGGGTCTTTGATCCAATATAAAACACAAAACAAAAGCAAAAGTCTCGCAATTATACTGGAGAGTCTTCATTCTAAGAAGCCTGGAGGGAAAATCTTCTATCTACGACGGGTGCATAAGCCTTCCATCTGTGTGACATGAATGCCACCTGGTGGTCATATTATTTTTTTACCTGGGTGAATTGGAGCCCCTCTTTAAAAGGCCACTGGCTTTGCTGCTATGTGATGACACGAAATCATCTTCATAAACGGCTGCATCTCCAGGGCTACCTCCAGAGCGCAAAGAATTGGCAGAAGGAGAATTCCTCTCTGGATTCCTCTCATTTGCTGAAGTAAAAAGATAAACACAACGTTATCCAGAATTGCAATCAGCGTGTTAGTATAACCGCTACAGTTTTAATGTGAGAAACTATTTACTATTGAAAGTACTTCAATATTAATCATGATTAATCACAGTATTTCCCGTTGTGGGTGGGAACTCGTATTTGAACTCACCTTTAACATGGCCATGAAGGTTTTTAGTGAAAATATTGATTACACTTAGAGGGCTTCCTTTGTTCAGCTCTTCCCAGGCTGCTTTGTTACTGTCGTGCTGCGCGAAGGGTGAGCTGAGGGCCGTGCACATCTCTGCCTCCCTCTGGAACTCCAACAGCCGCTGGTAATCCTTTCTTTGACGTGGACCATGGTCCACTGCCTCCAGTCGATCTGCTGTCCTAGGTACACGATTTTCGGAGGGCTGAGGAAGGCTCACCTCATGCTCTGAAAAACTCTCATCACTCAAAAGAGGACCTTCACTAATGGAACCAGCGCTAGAGTCATGGATATCTGTCCGATGCTCCTCCTTGTCATGTTGTTTCCTTTGTGTTCCTTTATCCATTCTTTCTTCCGTCTCCAAGCCGTTGACTAGCTTCCTCTTTTCTAGTGAGTAACTGTCAAATACTGGCCCCACTAGATCAAAAGAAGTCGTGTGTGGATTAGTGAAACTGATGTGTGTGCCATTATTTTCTGCCTGTTCCCTTAATGCATGTAAATTGCCTGCTCCTAGAAGAGGTGTGCTATTGAATGGACTATGGCTTGTGCTGTTTAAAATCCTCTGGATCCTCAGAGCCATGTCATTATTTTCTGTGACACATGCAGACGCTTCTGCCCAGCATCCTCCATCAAGATTGGATGATCGAGGAGGCAAAATAGTATCCACGTCCATTGTCGTTGGTGCACCATAGTTGACCCCCTCCCCGACAAGCTTGCGTGCCTCACTTTCTATGCGGTTAGAGAGGGATGCAGCTGTGGCCTTGATGGCTTCAATGCGAGACATTTTGGACTGTGACCTGCTGGAAGGGGATGTGGCAGTCCGCTGGGTGTGCTTGCTGTCGCCAATAGCCACTGCTCTCTCCAACCTTAGAAGATGAGAGAGGAGGTGATCACCAGCAGGTGCTCGGGCACTGATGCTGGGGCCGGTCGTAGGTCCGGCGACTGTGTACAGACGATCTGGCTGAAGCAAAGAGGTAACTCCAAGATCCAGATCAATCCTGCAAGAGAAACAAAGAACGGCACAAAAAAAGCATTATTAGCATATTAGCATTTTGGAACTATCATGCTTGTGTTTGAGGTTTGCAAACATGAGAACTTTCATGTTGAATATCCGCTATGTCTCCAGGCAAGACATTCATAATTCTTGATATTTATTGTATCTGACCGTAAAAACAACCGACTGTAATTGTTTTAGCTTTAAGTAGTGAACCAATGTATTAAGCATCCTGATATGTCACTGTCTATGATATAATACTCCATGAACGGGTTTCCCTAATGGTGATTATATCAATTTCAAGCAAAACCATCATAGACTCTTTATTTACAGCCACTTATCTCAAATGTTCTTTCATGCATCTAAAACATGAACAATGACTGTTTTAGATGTGCCCTATTTGGCTTGTTCCTACACTGAAATAGAGATCAAAGAGGCTTCTGGGAACCAGACAAGGGTTATCCATAAAACCAAACATTATTCTAAGATGATGTGTACTTGCAATTGTTGTTTATTCGTGTCAATACATCGGAGTGTAGGGAGCTTGTTATTCTAGACGGTGCAGTAAGTTATAATACAGGTTAGGGTTTTTGTGTGTGCATGTGCGTACCTAGATAACGGCGGCTGGTCATTCAAAGACCTATCACTGCTCGAGGGGCTCTGCGGTGCTTCTAGTCTTTTGTTCTCTTTGTCTGACTCTCCTGAGGGCTGGTACATAGGTCTCTGTGAAAAAACACATGCTTAAGTTACTTTCTTACAAAGATGATAAGGTCAGCACTCATTTCACTTAGCTCTTAGTTGTATCGATATAGGTGTAATAAATTGAATAATGTATTACGCATATAAACACAATACCATTTGACTAGAAGGAGCAGCACAGTGTGTCTGTGTGCCCTCCTTGCCAAGCTGGGTCCCCTCCAGCAGTAGTTTGGTGTAGGTCTCTTGTAGTCGCTTCTGCACAGGGGCCTCAGTGGGAAAGGCCACAGTTTTAGCGGCGTCTCTTTGCTTCCTGTAAAGCTCCTGCAGTCTCTGGTTTCTCCTGTCAGCCTCTTCCTTCATCGCCCTCTTCTCCTCCGCCTGACGCCTCTTTCTCTCCTCTTGTTGCCGGGCAATGTACTGACGAACAGTATCTGCATCATAGTGTCGCTTCTTTTGCCCTTTCTCAGCTGTACTGCTTGTTTCTGGTGGGTGTGTAGTTGGGCTGGCGCTGCGGCACACTCTCGAGGAGCTACCGTCTGCCACAGTAGTTCCCCAAGCAGAGACTGGAGTCCTTGTTCGGGAACCTGAGCCTCCTCTCCCTCTCCTTCCACTGCTGCCACGAGACCGGGACCTTTTCCGGGCCCTCTCCTCCTTCTCAACTGCTTTGTACTCCAGTTGAAGGTCGTCAAGTATCCCCTGGATGTCCGCCGACAAAAGGTCTGTGCTTGCTCCCACTGGGGACTTGTCCTGGGCTGCAGACAGGGGGTTAGATGTGGTTGCAGCACGGCTTTTGGGTTGACCCTGAAATCCACCACGAGGCCTCTCTGTGCTGTTTGAGCGCGAACGTCGATTTGATTCTGAACGCCGGTCTGATCTGTGATTGGAAGCTGGGGGACATGTCCAGAAAAGTAAAGTGTTACGGCTGGTAACTAAGTCCATACTGAAACAGTCATACACAGACATACATTATCAGAGAGAATGCTGCAAAATAGACTTTAGGTTGTGGTTAGTACTAAATGAGAGGTGCAAGCCCATGACAATTATTTCCACTATTAACATTACAAAAAATAGGCTGTGTCGGTTTGTCACAGCTTGAAAAACACTGGATGCACCAACAAGTGACTGCAGTAGATGAAGCAGCATCAGATTCAGCCAAATGTACATAAAAAATGAGGCTGGGGGTGGGGGTGGGGGGGGCTTGCTATGGCAACTCTAATCTGGGCCAAACCAAAAATTCCCATCTAGCATCTAATCCAGACAGTTTTAGTTAGAACATGTCTGTAGTGAGCCTCTGTCTATTTTCCTTTCCCTGCTGTGCCATTCCCCGTGGTACATGCTGCCACTGGAAACCAGGTCATGTCTTATTGTGCATCCAACTAGAAAAACCAGTCAATCTCTATTCCTTCCGGTCATTGGTACGCAGTACAGCCACAGCCACAGCCAGGGAGGTGCTGTGGACTATTTATTTATTAATATTCCTTTGGCTGGCTCGGTAGTCAGTCTTGCTGTAAGGGGCCCAGACATGCAACACCACTATGATTTATCACAATCATTATATCGTCTAACTACATGGAGTTCAGGATATTATGTTTGTTTTTAGGATTTAAGCAAAAAAGGACACAAGATATTTGAAAAGAAAAGGTGAGGGAAGGTGTACCTTAATAGACACGTCTAATCTACCATTCTATACAACAATGGATATAAATGATGTAGCAAGGACATTTTTGAGGTCAAGTTGACACGTTTTAAGTGATCTTCAATATCGAGCAAACGCCTAATTACATTGTTTGTCTACTGAAATTTTCTTTCTTTCTTCTTTACACAATATTCAGCCACACCTGTTCGACTATGTCTGTCAGATGGATGGGAACTGTGCTCCTCCCTAGGCACCTTAGGAACTGGACCGAGTACCATCTTTACCAGCTTCTGGCCCTCGCGCCATGATGCAGGGCTGATAACTGCAAAGAAACAAAGTTTACAAGTTAGGTTGCAATTCAGTACAGACCATGTAGACACGACATCACTGGAAAAGGCTCACTTACATGCAGAAATATATACACACAGCAGAGAGAGCAGAATATTTAGCGCAATTTCTCAAGCAAAGGCATAGCTTTCGTAACATTAAATGGTTGCTTAATCCAAAATTAGTCAAAGGAAGAAAAGCTCACAGTGGATCCTACTATGTTTTCTTTTTTAAATCATTAAGGTTGCTGTTTGGGAGAGTAGATCTACTGAGAGATTTACCAGAACACCTGGTGTATGGACAGTTTTGGCCATTTACCAACCATATGTTTTAATTTCCACAGTTTTCTTCCACCTGTAGAGTAGTACGAGTCAACAAAGCAGCAATGTCCCTTTATACAGGATAACCCCTAAAGCACTTTTCACATCATGACAGCATTCTAGTGAAGAGCTGTTCCTAGTAATGAAGCTGTACATCAAGTAACCAAGCAGCTGTTTGTGCTGTTCAGATGAGCCAACTGAACCTGGCCACAGATTTCAGAGATCTATTTATAGCACTGTGCCAGCATGAAATAGAGACCTACCAGACCTGAAAGACATAGTAGAAGTCGGAAGAAACTCAAGGAGAAACTAGACACAGAGTGAATGAAAGCTAGAACGCAGGAGAAAGATCTTTTGCTTTAAACTTTCAGCATTGAAATGAGGGGAATTACATATGATACAGGTCTTCAGATAAACTCACACTATGGAATAAAACACAGTGGCCAGTCAGACCACTTCACAGGTACACAAAAGTGTCACTTTGACCCCAGTTTGACTGCACAATGATTCCTTTAGATTTCTCCCTTCCTGGCACGATTTCTGAATGCAATCCTGGTTACATGTGTTTTTGTACTCATTTGTTTGTTTGATGATGGCCAGTTTTCTCAGCTGTCAAAGCTCTGTAGTGATTAGGTTCCTGAGGGCATGCGTGCATGATTCTTCTGTGTGGGTGTCTGAAGGCTACTTGCTGGCCACAAACAGCATGTCACACATACTGGACATTACTACAGGGATTAGAGCCTTAGAGCAACACCTCGGGTTCGAGGACAGGAACACACACAGCACACAGGCCTGGTATGGCACAACTCAGTAGATGGAAAGTAAGGAATTCACATTTGAATTGTCCAATGATCAGCTTGCATGTCACCAAAAACAGAAAAGGGGATATGGGTAGGCAAGAAATACAGAAAACACCTAACTTAAAAGGTCACAGGCATTAAAACTAGCAAAGCTAGTTCAGAGTAAAATTAGAACCAAAGACATGATTCAGCACTTGATTTTGCTACATGTGCACTGACCCATGACAAAATCCTGCTAGACTGTTCCACGTGCTTCACTTTCCTACTGTCACTAATTAAGAATAGATCACAGGGTTGGTTGGCCCTCACACATGAAAGAGGATTATTATACCTGCTTTTGCATTTAAGTCAGAAGCAGGGGCAGCTTTGTGGACCTTCCTGACTGGTTTGGGAGGCCTCCTCTCTTTGGACTTGTCTGCCCTCGGTTCCCTCTGCTGTTGATGTCTGGATCTGGTGCCCTCTGGTCACAGAAGACATAAGCAGAGAATAAACCATGCAGCGTGACAGACTGACTACATCACAATTCCTTAATTAAATATGATGTTCTAAACCAAAAGGCTATCATGTTCAGACAATACTTGGAAAACAGATGATAGAATATTGATCAATGGCTGAGGTTAACAAATCTAATACAAAGAATTTATTTTAGTCTATCCAAATAGATTTTCCCAAGCCTAACTTTCAAATGTCTTCATCTCGCAAAGGAATTATGGGTATTATGTGCAAGCAATAGCTTGTTAATTCTATGCAATTTTTCAGGAATTCTCGATGCCTCAGGGTCTGCTGGATAAAATCCCAGGAACATACAAGAAGACAAACATGTCCAGTCACTGCCATTTTTCACACAGTCCTGTTAAAAGCTCTCTGTGACTTAATGGCCATAGCTCACAACAGAATAATAAGATATGCCAAAAACGTACCAGCAAATTGGCGTGATAAGTCTCTGTATATTTCTCTGCTGAGGTTGTGAAAGTCTTCTTCTTTCCAAACTTTGCCATCGGGAGTCTGGATCTTTGTCTCTGTACTGTTGAAACCTGAGAATAAAAGGATGGAATATGTATCCTGTTGGATCCTGTTTCCTACTATAGAGCACAACTCTATAATCCAAAAACAGTAAGCAGTCATAACACATATTATTTCAAAAAAGTGACGAAACAAAAAGTCAATTTACCTTTGTATATAGGTGCAGGTGGCGCAGTCGTTACTTTGCGTATTTTTGTTGTGGGCATTTTGCTTGTATCAGGATTGTTACTCTCTATAAATGCCGAAGCGGGCTGTTCCAGATAACCCAGCAGCTTCTCTCTCTCTGCAGCCTCCTCCAGATGTTGTCTCTGTCTTCGAATGCGCTCTTTGAGCTTCTCGAGTTTATCGTCAGGCTGATGCCGTCTTAGGTTCTCCAACCGTTGAGAAGCTGAGCCAGGGCTGGTGGAGGAAGTGCTCTCCCCCCTGCGTATACAGCCTGAGGTGGAAGCAATGCATGGGCTTGAGTCTTGGCTATCCATTCCAAGTTGTGCTTTGGGCGTGCTTTCCTTAGTCCTCAGGGTGTCCAGGGCCGGCTGGTCATTGAGGTAACGCACCTCAGTGCTCTCCAGAGCTGAGGAGTGTGTGCTGTCCAAGTCCCTGTCTGTCTGTTTGTCCCTGGTGTCCCTCTGGTAGACCAGTTGGCTGGGCAGAGGCTCTGAGGGAGGCAGAGACGATGGGTACGAGGACCCTGGCACTGAGTGCAGACTGTAGGCTTCCAGCTGAGCTGAGAGATGTAGTGGAGGGGTGGCCTCTCTGTACACAAACCAGATTACACGGGATCAAGAAGAGGATCAAGATTTACTCTTAATTTACTGCTCGCTGACTTTACAGACAAGAACACACTTATGGGTGTCCTCAGTGTATAGAAAGAGGAAGGAATGTATTCATTCAAAATTTTCCCGGTGAAAACAAATGAAAATATATCACAGCCATGAAACGAAGATATGGAGTTTTTAATTGTTTGCACCGAAAACCTCACACTGTTCTCACTGTCTGAGAGAACTGCAGAATAAGATTACATGTGGCTTTCTAAAGTATAGCATTAAAAAAGTGATCTAACCACTGGACTGCTGAGCACATCTGCATTTGGTAATAGTAAACTATGAACAAAAACTTCTGACATTTCATCTGACTCAGAATTCGAAAGCACCAACCGCAGATATCAATTCACCCAGAGAGAGGCAGGTACCTGTATGAGGCCAGCGGTTCCCTGAACTCCACACTGTTATTTCTCCGGACATTGCTGTCCTGGGTGGTGTTTCTCAACGGGCTTCGTGAGCTATTCTTTTCTGGGCTCCGCTGACTTCCACCTCTGGGCTTTGAAGACCCTCCAAGGTCATCAACTTGTCGTCCATCTATGATGGAGAGAGAAAAGTCATAATCTCATTACAAAATGTCTGTCTTAAGGCATTTCACAAGTAATTAGACATCAATACGGCAATATGTAATAGGTAAGTAACAAGTCATGATCCAACCAGCACAGAATTCAGATTTGCATTTTCTGATAACCCACCCCTGCAGCGCACTGTCCTGGAGGATTTCTTCTTGGGGAATTCTGTGACAGAGTCCAGGAGAACCCCTGTTCCCGGTGTTGCTTCGATACGGTTTTCTATGTGCCGCAGCTGCAATGAAAGAGCACAAGAGTCAGACCTTTTATGATTCTGTCCAGACTGTATTTTATAGCCTCTACAAAGTGGAAATCATTGCTGAAGAGTTGGCAAACAAAGTTATTTAACAGAAAACTGTCTGTTACAGGTGTACTTACAGCAGCTTTGGACTGAGCCAAACCTTTCCATTCAGTTGTCAGCTCTGACAAAGTGAGAATCGAAAAAAACACTACTCAGACTCATGTGACAGAAATCCTTAATTGAATATGAATACAGAATTTCATAATTCAAATAAAGGGGGTACTTTAAATGAAATTAAAACATGGAAATCTTCTACGCACCTGTGCCAATACTGTGATCAGTGGACTGTTGAGCAGAGTTTTTAAAAGACACCTCAGTCCTGCTGCTCCTCATCTCTCACCTTCACCTACAGTAGAGTAACAAAAAACAAAAATGAGGAAAAAAAAACTTGACGTACTATAAACAAAACTAACAAAAAAAATAAAAAATATACTCTGATCACATCAATTAGACAAGCAAGGAATGGAACAAACCCTTTCAGATAAGGAAATGACTGATAGTGGAATGGTATGATAAATGTAACTCTGCTGGCAGCAGATTAATGTCACACTGGCATTTAAAACAGGTTTGACAACAGCACATTTTTCGAAGGGAAGCACATGTCACACATAGCAATGTGATGTTTACTGAAAACACCTGCAACGCTAGAGTCATGCTTCTGGTCCTACATGGGCACAGCAACAGAATTGTCACTTCTGACTGAGTTCCCTCATTTGTTTCACACAACACAAATTATTTGCTGACAACTTTAATCATGTCATTTTGACAACAAAATCTAGTCTACTCAGTTGGTGCTGCGTGGTTTGGGTGCATTTCAACGCTCTTGAATTCCTTGAAGTTCCTCATAACAAATCACATGACTCCGTTCTGAGGACGAGAGAGGAAATAGGAAGAAAACTAAACGCATTTTTGTTACTCAGAAACTGGTCCCATCTGGCCCACACCCACTGCCAACATGACGACTCCAACAGCACCTACGGAGTCAATTAAACAACTCTTACTTAACCAGAGAAATGGTTAATAAGACAGGGGTTTCTGTCTTTTGTGTGAATCCAGGAGATACTGAATCCAAAACACCTTGTAAGACAGCCAGGAGAAGAAACAATACAGGGAAGTAACTATAACTATCACATGTCATCAAACTGAGATATGCTGACGTTGGCTTCTTCTAGCAAAAGTTGTAAAGTCAAAGTGCACACGCCAGAATCACATGAACACTTTGAAGCTAATTTGAGATTAACAATTGACGTTTTGAGATAAATCTACTACTAGGGTTATTCAGGGGAACTAGCTGATAACTTTAAACGCACTGCATAATGTACGACATCGGACCTATATACACCTTAGGACCTGTATATGCGAGCCCACCCCTATCCACGCATTTCGTGTTCAAAAAAGTTGACGAGCAACTGAGTATTTAAATCCCAAAGTGCTCTTAGGGAGACGAGCCCTTCGGTGACATGTCAGGGGAATAAACGACAAAAGCCGGCAAGAATTAAGAGACAAAAACACAAATCCCGCGATATTGTGAGGATGGTTTAACTACTGTAAACAAAGTCTGTGTAAAATCCAAGATGGCGCATTATTTCTTATTTTCTAACCGACTGAAACGCTGCCCGGCAGCAAAGGGCAAGTGTTGTCACTTATGGGTAGACACTACCGTACACATAGAGACATTGCCCGTTGCAATACAGCTTAAAACCACACGAGTCACCACTATGCAAAGGGCCGCTACATAGCAACCCAGGCGTTGGACGATGAGGGGAAAATGGGTCATCTTCCGACTTTACATGGGGTGTATTGACTTCAACGTAAATCACCCCCACTCAATCCCTGTAAATTGTGTTTTCATGACTGTAATATCCACACGGCATCAAACTTATGTCCCCGGATAGCTCACCGAGAAGTTAGGCTTTTATTCAGCAACTCCATACTTTTCACATAATTTCGTAAAAACAAAAAGCCTAAAGGACACAGTTCACACTGATCACTGGGACCGGCAACAAGAGCAGGCAAACGCTAGCAAAAGACGCCGACAACACTGAACATAGTAAATTGCACAATGCTAAACCGAAAGCAATGACCCTCTAAATGCCCATGTCCGCTTTATGAAAAACATGTATGTAAATGGATATAACTGAAACCCTGTCTCCAGGAATTAGTCATCCGTGCAATGGAACAACCCAACCCGTTAATCCACTTTCGGGTGTGAATTCACCACCAGGGTCATTCCTGTTTTTAATTATTACCACTGTTGCAACATTTTTCAACTTTTCCACAGCCATGCTGTTTTCAAAACAGTGAGTGTATGTCCAAAAAAATAAGTCTGCAACTTATTAGAAGATCTGACTTCAAGATAACTTATTTCGGATTGTCTTCGGTCCAGGCAATAGTCGGAGCCGCTAACTCAATAGTTAATATGAATGCTAGCGCACAGGAAAATCTTGAATTAACTTAGCTAAGCTTTGAGAAGACATAACGTATACCTTTAGGGAAATTATCCGACGTGTCTTGATGTCCACATTCACGCTGGTGTCCTCATGTTAAAAAAATCCTAACTTCTGGGGACTTCTGCTTCAGTTTCGTTCAGCTGTTTGCTAATGTTAGCGTTAGCCAGCTAACGTTAGCAAACCAGTGTTAGCTTACAGTTAGTGGCAACTAAACTAGCAACTTTTTCTAGCGAAATGCGCCCATCGTCCCAGCGTTTATTCGCGTAACTACACCCCCATATCCAGGATAGATGTGGGATTGATTTAAAGAAAAGCCGCCACCCGCCTCTGTGGTTGCTATTCCCGGGTTACTATGTTGATGTTTCCCAACGGTGAAACTAGAGTATCCTGGACGGGTAGGAAACCGAGACCGAAATATCGCGAGAGTTGGACCACGTCAAAACGTTGGCAAAGCACCACCTTCGCACACACATACAAACATAAAGACGTAATAATTATTATAATAATTCATAATTATTATTATTACTCAAATATAACATTAATAAAATTGATGTAAAATGTAAAAAATGTTTTAAAAAAAATAAAGATAATACAAATAAAGTAAGAATTATCAACATTGCCCTCCGCGAACGGTTTGCATGGTTTTAACTTATTTCACCCAGGTAATTAAGACAGGTGTGACGATGGATGTAGTGTGTTGAAAGGAACAGAAGGTATGGCTGCATTACTTGTCAACTTTACCACTGGGCAGACATGGGAAATGAAATGAGCGATTGCTTCGTCGTCAAAACAATGTGTATGCGTTTACTGCCCCCCTGCGGCACGTACGTGTATTACGGCGGGACGCACACATTTACGGACACACGTAGAGTCAAGCTGTGCTTCATTCACAGCGTCACCATGAATGCTCCACTTATTAAAATGACTTTAGCCCATAAAGTCCAATTCATTCGAGTTATAGTTTCATTTTACTTATTTTTTTTTATTTTTTTTTCACAGCTTTCATCCACTGGTTTTTATTTCAGGTGGAGTTCGATTTTTTTATTGGTTTCTATGGCAACGTATGGAGTGCCCGCTGTAAAAAAAAAAAAAATGGACAGTTTAGTTTGATGATAGCATGTGTTCTCACTGTTAACAAGTGAGTCCGCTAAAGCTTGGCAGCCGGAGAGGACAGGGACTCAGGTATGGACGCTTGATAGACCTTTCAGAAGACAACAAGCAAGGACAACACCTGCATTAGCTTGTTGAAATGAAACTGGACAAATTATTACATTTACTTCGGGTGACATACTCATATGTGTGTTATATGGTCACAAACACCTTTTTAATAAGAGGTGTTGTAACTGGCTACTGCCTCATGTTCATTTCCAATTCATTCCTTGGTAAATAACTTGCCACCGTCTCTCTCTCTCTCGCTCTCCCTCTCCCCCACCTCGCTCTCTCTCTCTCCCCCTCTCCTTCTCTCAGGACTGGCAGGGGGAGAGCACGTCGGACGTGGTCGATTATGCTGCCACATTTTTAATTTCTGTGGAAAGGGAGAACGAAATGGAAAGGAGTTCATTCTTTCTAGGTAAGAAATCTCGCGTTTATATTGTCAAACAGGTGCCTGTTGAAATATTCTGCAGTTTAGCTCACAGCCCATCCGACAACTAAAGCAGCTTTTTTTTTTTTTTAAAGAGGTATTTTTTGTGTACCCCGAAGAAGATTGTGCTTAATGCTGATCTATGATATATAGCATGCAGTTTTGCTGGTACACAAAATAGTGTTTATACTACAATTCACCTACAATTAACTTTGTTTTTCAATTAAATATTTTAGTTTTTAAGATTAAGCCTTGTCTATGAGACTGTGGAGGGCGTATATATATATTTTTTTTCTAAATGTTGAGTGTTGTTGTGTTTTTCAACTCCAGTCACCACAGGGTGGCTGCATAATATAATTGTTGTCCACAAACATGACCAAAACAGCAAGACCCTGTCATGGTCTTAGCACATTCTTGACTTTTACCAGTCTAACTGAATGAGAGGATAGGAGAGTGAGCCATCAGACTTGTACTAATCCACCGTGATTCAAATCTTCATATTCCTCATGGTGTTATTCAGAGTGAGAGCAGCATTAGGGCCATATGGCAAAAGATCTGAATCTGGCACTGCTATTTACCAAGTGGGACTTGACCAGATAATAATAAAATTTCCAGCGCAGGTAAGGAAATCTTTCACAGCTTGGTCTTAGAGGCCAGGGAAGGCAGCCATCGATACCCCAGGGAGGGAGGAATTAATTAAAGATGAGAAAATCGAGACTTGCTCTGCTGCATTGAGTAAAAAGAAACAGAAGTTGTTGATGAGCTTATGTACACTGAAATGTCATGATTTGATTATACTGTTCATCTTTAGTTGCCCTTGTATTCCTGTCACTGAGGACTTTAGCAAATTTTTTTGTGATTTTTTTCATCCCCTTGAAAAATGAACTTGCATTAAGGTCTGTGATGATGCATTCCAATGAACTAATCTATCAGACCAAACCATCAGTCATTTTTCTCAAGTCATGGGAGTTTGACAGTAAAGGAAGAGGCAGTTTGAATAATCATTGTTTGTGTTTTAGATGACAGCCTGCTGGAGGCTAATGCTGACAGTCGATTTTATCACTTCACATCCGTCTCTGTCCTGAATTGAAGCCTTAAAATTGCAGTCGTTTATCCACTCACTGCCCTGTAGTTCAATCGAAGGAGAATTGATCAAATGATCTTTCTTTAAATGAGGGCAAATTGACGTTTGCTTGAATCAGTCCTGCTTCTCTGGACTGTCCTGTTAATTATTTCACCATACTAACTCTTGTTACTCACCACCCCCAGTCTCTACATTTGCCAATATTTCCTGTTTCCGCCTTTTTTTAATCTTTTTTTGTCAAGTGCTTTGATTGTCCTGAGTGAATAACACCACTCTTCTTGAAAGGGGTGTAAATTGCTTTTCCTAGTGTATAAATTAGAGCCTCTGTTCTGCACAGAACGGAACCCACTTGTTAGCTCTCAAACTCATTCGTATAACAAACAAGGAGTATGTATGTACGTTTGTTGACCCTCTCTACTACAGATAAAGATCTGCTCATTTACAAAGACGATCAGTCATATATTTTATAGCATCATTTGTTTAAATAAAGGGAAAGCCCATTGAAATGCAATTAAATATACATGATAAAGAGCACTGAAGACTTGAATTAATTCCCCCGGAGCTCAGGGTTCAATAAAATTCCTAGCATGTAGTCGTTTGATGAAATGGAAATTGTGTTACTGATAAACCATCAATACACCAAGGACAAAGACAGTTAATTCACGACTGCTAGGAAAGAGAAATAAAACTGCAGTTTTAGTTTTTGTCCTCAGAGTGTAATTGTTTTGTTTTTTTTGTTTTTAAACTAGTGAACCGGATTGTTCAGACTTACTTCAGACCTTCAACCCCTCTGCTGCTGCATTGATGTGGCTTGTCACAAATTTCTTCATGTTTTATAAAGTTAGACAAACACTAGCAAAAAAAGAAAAAACAAAACAAAAAAACAGCCGCTTTTGATACAATCTGCCCAATTCAATCAGCCAATTACGTCTATAAATGATTTAGATTTAAAGAAGGGTAGACTGGGCGGCACAGTGGTGTGGTGGTTAGCACTGCTGCCTCTCAGCAAGAAGGTCCTGGATTCGAATCCATCGGTCAACTGGGGTAGAGTTTGCATGTTCTGTGTGGGTTCTCTCCGAGTACTCTGGCTTCCTCCCGCCGTCGAAAGACATGCTCATTAGGTTAATTGGTGATTCTAAATTGGCCGTAGGTCATGGTGAATGGTTGTCCGTCTCTCTGTGTTAGCCCTGCAGGGTGTACCCCCCTCCCCCCGCGACCCTCCAGAGGACAAGCAGTTACAGAAAATGAATGAATGAATGAAGAGCAGACTCCATTACAGGCTCATTGCCAGCTTACATACAGTATGTGTCAGAGAAAGTTCAAGCTAAGTTGCATTTTATTTTATCAGCAGGAGGGAATATATGTTTCAGGCAATAAATCAAGTGACAATTTTCGTTTCATGTTGTAGTGACGCACCATTGAGTCTGACGTTGGTGTAATGAATGCAACAGATATTTGCAGATGTTTTTCCACGAACAAACCAGATTAACACTTATGGTCCTGGCTTTACTTTTAAGTATAATGTGTTTTCCGTTGGTCTCGCGGGTAAATGTTGAACAGATTTATGTGTCAGTGACCTTATTGCTCTGCGTTCCCTGTGGACAGCTGAGTTTGTAGCAATATTGTGTATGTCCAATGGACCGTGTCTAATATTGTATATAAATGGATGGACCACATACTATAGACCACATACTATAAGCTCATTAATTATCTCCAGTACATTGTTAATTCAGAACAGCAGTGGGTCTACTTTACTTAGCATGACGTGTGATAATGTCAGGGTATGTATCTACATCATGTGCAGGGAATACACTCTTAAAATGTGAATTGAAATGTTGGAATGATGGATGCTTTTATGTTGTACCCTGTTCTAGTGTTTTAATGACTGTATGATCCATCTGCTGAAAGCTTTTTCTCTAACATGGAGTTGTTGTTGAATTGGAAACCTGGAATCTTGCAACACAAACTAATTTGCCTTCTCATATTTCTTATAGTTACTTAAAGTGTGAGGCATATTTTGCAGTGAAACCTAAGCTGTTAGGAGCTGTTAGTAGTAGTAGCCAGTCCTTTCGCAAGACCTGAGTCCCTGAGTTTTCCCAACCGGGCCCACACAGACAAAGGTGGTGGTCATCTCATGAACAGCTGGTTGAAGTCAGATGTCTTCCTCTCTGTTCACCAGTCACCTGAACAGTAATGAAACCTTATGAAACATCTGCATATGGAACATTAAGAATGGAAACATTTCTTACATTGTTTTGTCAAAAACAAAACTCCTGTAATAATGTATGCTTTTGTATCTTATCCTGCTCTTGGGGCATTACATATTTCTAAATAAATTAAGCCAACAGATTATAATGTCTAAAAATGATAATGAATTAAATGTATCATCTTCCAGCAATTCCCCATGTGGCCACTTCACCTTCCACAATGATTTGTCCTTAACTGTGCAGTCTTCCTATTAGTAGCGTTGATCATTACTGATCTGATATGTCAGTGTTACATAACGATCTTTCCTGGAAGGTCATGGCTGCACTGGGATCCATCTCAGATGCGTCTTTTCATCATCAAAAGGCTACATGTCATGGTGTACCTGGCTGCACTTAAATACATATATATATATATATATATATGTATATACAGTATATATACACATATATACATAGGATCTACAAATAGCGTCACCCTCACACTCACTTCCTTTCATTTAATCTTTTCAGACTCAAGTCATTCAGTGTTTATGACATAATACGTAATGATAATATGAAACATTAATGAGCCCTGCAGGGGAATGGGGGGCTTGTGCAATAACAAGTACCAGAATACAACAAAGAATTGTGTATTAAAAAACACAGTTCAAGTAAATGGATGTGTAAAATAACTGTCAAGCATTAAACAGAATATAGGAAATGCCCCCCCCCCCAAAAAAAAACAAACAAACAACAATGTGCCAATAATTTGTAAAGTAAAGTTAAAATAAAAGCAAAAGAAGAAGAAATGAAACAAAGGCAATCCAGAGTACATAGTATTTGCATTAACAAATATACAAAACTACTGCATCTGTATAGAACATGTGTTGGTAAAAAACATCTGTCATACATTTACAATACAATGAATTTATCCAGGTTCAGAGGACATGAATTTCTGGTATAGAGGCAGTAATAGAAGCAGAGATACGTGACCGTGGGTGGAGTAAATCTGCAAGAAACAATGGAAAAGTTTTGATTATTTACCGGTTAGCAATATTCTGTGTAAGTATTTAGTGTCTCAGCTGGGAAACTTAAAGTTTACAATAGCTGCCTAAATATTCAGACATTGTAAAAGATACATTTTGCCAGTCAAACTTTATGCATTTGCATATTTTGCTTCTTCCGCGCGCTCACTTAAAATGCACCACAGCGTGTCATTGAAAGCTGTAAATTTAATATGTAGACGTTGGCACTGCCTAATGCACTCTGTATAATACAGAACAGTAATGTGCAGTGACCGTATATTAAAGAGAGTAACTGCAGTAAAGTTAGGGACCAGCTGAGCAAGAGAAAGTTAGACTTCTCATCCAGCAGACCCTTTCATAATGTATGTGTCTCTTTTCTTCTACTCTCGTCTGAGCTGTGTGTTCAGTTGTGGTCTTTGTTCTTCTGTTTGTACAAGGCAAACAAAGCTGGAAAATGACTAACGGCACACAGTGTCACCAAAAACGATTGAAGAAATATTGTAGAAAAATGTTGTCACCGCTGAGTTGTGTGTGTGTACATAATATTGATTCCCCCCCCCCACTGCATTGTGATATATGACTCCTAAAGGTCCAAATGCATGTTTAAATTCAACCACTAAAGGCACAGCTAACACTTAGATTCTTTTATGGATACTTGTAACTTTTATCCTGTCATCTTATCCTTTGCCATATTCTTCATTTATGTGATGAAGAAGCACAAGGAAATACACTGTTTAAGTATTAACACAATGGCCGAATCACCCACGCTTCTACAAACACAATGGTTATTTTCAGCTAGCTGAAATTTTACGCTTGACTTTCCCACAAACACGTCGCCCATTAGTCTCAGGTGACATAACACTTCCTGACACAGATTTGGCCACTCACCCGGTAGACATTCAGGTTGAGGGGAGGATGTGGCGAAAAATAACGTGCAATCAGGCAGTTGCGTGGGCTGTGGGGGGAACAGCAGGTGTGAGAAGGTTCCTCGCCTGCCTCGGCCTCTTCTTCACTCCTCATTATAAACCTTGCAAACACCTGGCTGTCCACCAAAGAGCATAAAACATGTTGGTCCCTGCAGCTGTGATTCAGTTTTAGTCGGGACTCAATTGATTTTTGTCTCATTTTATCTGACCCACAGTGACCAAGTAGTCACCACATGGCTGTGAATAAGACATTTGATGTTTATGAGCAATTTCAGATAATGGCATTGAAAGCTCAGTGACCAAGGCTCATCATCAACAACAACCTACTTAAAAGCTAATTAGGAGGATTATAACAAACCACAGTCAACTTTCTTGGCTGTATGGTTTTGATAATTGTGAAGGGCTACCACAGTGGAGAGCGCAGGAAAGCAGCTGGAGCCTTGATGTCTGAGTCTGTGACTGACAGTGTGGGTGTTTTTCAAAGCTTTGTGGTCATGGTCTGTAGTTTGACTATTTTCAGTGTAATGGTTATGATAGTAGAACGTAATGTGTTATAAAAATTGAACTGTATCTTTGTTTGGTGATACAATTTACTTCTTTATTTTTTGTGTTATAATGCAATAAACTAACTCCAGTAGCTGGTTAGCTTAGATTTCAATAAAGGCTATAAAACACTCTCACGCTGAAAGTTAATGTCCGAAGTCCAAATGATGATATTCCATCTGTGTTCTTTTCGTTTTTGCCTTTGCATTTACAACTCTGAGCTACTCGGCCATTAGCTTGGTAACTGTTAGATTTGGTTGGACGACCAACAGTACAAGTGATAACATTAGCGAGTCGTGACAACACACTGGGCAAGTTTTGACGTCTACAGAGACTTTACAAGCTAATACTTGTGCAACTTAATGTAAGGAATACATTGGCTAAATCAAATGAAGAACTGGTTTGGAATATCGTTTTCCGTTGACAAAATTACGATATATTTGCCTACCACCCACCACCACCATTTCTGAAAACACTTAACAGCTCGTGAGCCTTTATTGAAAATTTCCACTTTCAAGATTGTTTCTTGTGAACATGGTAAACCCAACTCCATTTGAAGGTAACTTTGCTAAAAAGGCTGACTGTTTCTGCCCAGTCTTTGTGCTAAACAAAGATAACCAGCCACTAGCACCAGCTTCACAGTTACTGCACAGATGGTAAAACAGTAACATTTTATGCTTGTAATTCTTTGCAAATTGCAAGTGTTTCCCAAAATTGTGTGCAGTGCTTTTAAAAGTGACACAACTAAGCTAATATATGGACAAGAAACATCACAAGAGAGAGTATTTGTATCTGTCCTTTTATGTCATGTTATCCATCTCACAGTAGATGGTTGAGGACCACAAACAGTCAGAATCAGAATACTTTATTAATCCTTCAAGGAAATTGTTTTGTTGCTGTTGCTCCCATAAAGTGACAGAGTCAAATACAAATAGAATAAAAAGTAATATAAATATATAAAAAATAAAAGTAAGATGCATTAAAAAAAAAAACAAAGATTGTACAAGTATTCACAATATACAGTGGTAAGTCGTTACAAATAAATTAAAAAGAGTCTGAAGTGTTAAGAGTAGGAGTAAGAGGAGTCATAAAGTTTGATGGCCACAGGCAGGAATGACATCCTGTGACGCTCTGTGGTGCATTTGGGTAGGATGAGTCTGTTACAAATCAAGTGAAGTGCCTCAGTACAGAATATGCTGTAGGTTACATGTATATAAAAAGCAAAAAAGTGGTATATATAGACAAACACAGCGGTCTTAACGTACAATGGATAAAATAGCACCTATAATAACGGGAGTGATGTGAAGGTAGCCTTGTGCTTTTGCAATATAAAAATCAATGTTTCCCGACATATTTCTTGCCAATTTCAATGTCTGTGTGAGCACTCACCTTTTAGAAGAAGCCTGTTTGTCCTTCAGTCCTTTACTAACCACATTTGTCTGAAAAATTATTTTTTTTATTCCGTTCTAGTCTGACAAATGCAGGAGGTTTCGGTTGTCAAATGGTTTTTAGTTACTATGGATTGCACATTTAGCACCTGATTTATTATAGTTTTTGTTACGTTTTCTCGATCTGTTTCTTGGAGTGTCATGCTCAGCCTACTGTCTGAACTCAGACATTGGAACATATCTCCTAAATGGGTTGGCATTCCTGTTCAGACAGTCTGAAAACATAATTTGCCAAATGGATTCAGTTAGCACCAGATCAACGAGGGTTCTCCTGCATTTCTCAGACAGATCTCCCTCTGCCAGGGACCGCACAATGGACAACTGTGTGGATAAACACAACAATATATTCACATGTGTACATTTACACTGGTCTTCTCAGGGTGAGTCTCACTCTGAATATCACTGTGGTGCATTAAAGCCGGCAAACAGAGGAAATGTTTTCTGTCTCTGTTGGAAGCCCAGCTCAGGTTCATTAATTAAAGGTAGCTACTTTACCTATGGTCACATTAGTCCATTTCCGGAGCTGCAGCTTTGTCATTATGTACCATGTGCCCCCCAGAGAGCAGGAAATTTAAGGTGTCAGATGTAATGGCCACGGTTTGCCGGAAACTATAGAAACAGCACGGATTGTGTGCGTAAGGAGAAAATCTGTAACACTGTATTTAAGAATTGATTATTAATTTATTGATTTCTGGATTTCATACAACATTGAGTCACAGTTACTTTAACTTTTACTTTCTTTTTTTGTCACCACTTCTACTCTGTCTGCTATTATGCATTTTAATCGCATTATCACCGTCTTGTTCTTGGTGACTCAGATTACTACAGCTATAATAAATTAATGAGCAGAAAATTGGAAAAGGCATGGCATAAGTCAAGATGTCTGGCTCCATTTTAAGACAATCATAGTTTTGCCAATAAAACCTAAATGATATTATTCTTGAGACTACTGTTAGCATGTCAAGGCTCTTCTCCCATTAGTTTCTTTTTTTGTCCACTTGTGGGCGGCACATAGAGTTAGGAACGCTAACTTGCTAAAGTTTGAACACCTATAAATGCTGCAGCACACATTAATATGCATTTAGAGTTTGGATTTGGCTCATCTGACAAATGTAGGTGCCGTATTCTTCCTTTCCCTTTATTCTGTGTTTATATTACCTTTAAAATACTGCCCCTGTTCTTGGGGAAGTTACCATCCTCTGTTCGTTTCTGTGTGCTGTGGTGCTGAGCAGCCAGTGTGCAGTGAGTTGAAACAGTGTCTGTATTAAACAAAAGATGCTAAAAGATGGAGTATAATGTCGGATTATAGCACAAACAACATTAGTATCAGCAATGACTGTCAGCCAGCCATCCTTGACTCAGGAAAAGAGTCGTTCATTTGCTGTTTGTTTGCTTTTTTGCCGTATTTGACCACTTTGTTTAATTTTTTTTATTACAAAACTTCATATCACTTTTTGCCTCATTATTTTATTAAATCAAATTATTGTTGCTTTATTCGTGTCCCAGTCAAAAAAAAAAAAAAAACTTACAATCTCAGATTTGTTTTGCTACTTCTCATGCTGAGGATTCAACTTATTTCTGAAGCTTTATCTTCTTCCAAGATGTTGACAAATCAAACAAATTCAGTTTGTAGGAAATTTTTAATAATCTCTTGAAGTTGAGGAGGTGCGGGTCCCTTCATCATCAACTCAAGAGTTTTTCTGATCACTCATTCATAGTGGTGTGTTCACTTATTGACAACAGACACGTGAATGACCTTAAAGGTGCTTAAGCAGTGTCATTGATCTCATGTACAAGACAGTTGAACAGCATTGCTCTCACTCAGCCCTCTTATCAGCTTTGTGCAATACCACATCCTGTTTTTACTGCTCCATATCTTAACCACACAGGTGATTTAGACGCTTTCCTCTCAGAGGGGCTGTAAAACCAGAAATATATCATTCTGCTAACTGAAATTGTGGTGATGGCTCTAGCGGGTGCAGCAGAGAGGCTTTTGCAGCATTTTAGTAAAAGTGTATGATGTGCCTCTCCTGTTTAGCACATACCCCAAAACAGGCTAGTTCTCAATGATACCACCAGAAAAGGAGAAGATGGGTTGATAAAGCTGCTCTCCTTCTCTGTCTTCCCTTTACTTAATTGCACAATTAAGCACAGCGCTGACAGTATGATTTGATTATTTGTTTTAAGGGATGCATTAGAGCTTATCTAATTGGTTCTGATGCAGAGAGGACTGGTGATATTTTAAAATGTTGAGGATATTGAGAGCTATTGGGCGACTGGCAAATTGCCTCAGAGGGTTAGCTGAACAAATTCATAGTTACACAGAAGCTGGATGTCTTCAGGCTTTTGTTCATAATGTAAGAGCCAATCTTCAGTTACAGCATGTACATCAAATATAGAGGTGTAACAGAAAGCTACCACTACATGTCAGTTTCTATGTAGGGATTTATGTTGCTATTTGTTGGAAATTACCCTTACTACTGGGTTTTCTTTGTTCTGTTGTATTTTACAACCCACATATATTTGGCTTTACCATGCAATCTACAGTATATATACAATATAATATTTTGGACCTAAGTCTGAACTGAGCAAATCTGTGTATGCATATAGTAAAAGGATGTCAAAAACCTTTAGCAGACACTCATATTTGTTTGTTTTCCAGACTGTGCAGCCTCTGAATAACAGATTCAGGCAGCTGATTTATTTGATGTCAGTTAAGTTTAAATAATGTGTCTCTCACATTTTCTTTTGCTGTCTTCCATTTCCTCTCTGCTCCCTTTCTTTCCTGCAGCACTATGCTGAGATCCTGGACAGCCTTCCCACCATGCTGGAACTGCGCTCCTGTTCAGTCAGCTCTCAGTCTCTGACAGAGGACCACAATGTTTTGGAGCTACCGAGAGGCACTGGAGGGCCAGAGTGTCCAGTGGGTGGTTTGGGTGTTGGCATGGGGGCGATGTGTGGTAGCAGCACCCCCAGGCACCACATCCTCCATCCGTCGCCATCAGACGGTGAGAACTTTCAGAAGCATCGTGCAGGAAAGGGTGAAGGGTCAAACCAGTATTCTGAGTCTCACTCCCTCCTGGAGCCCCAAAGTCTGCCAACCAGCCACGACACCGTCTACCTCCCACACATGCGAGGACATGCTGCCCCTCTGCACCTAAGCCCTCTGGGCCTCTCTCTCAATGTGGCCTCGACTTTTGACGCTGGAGCTGGAATGCTGGGGGTGGATGGAGATTTGGCGGTCAGTCCTAATGTGATCAAGAGACGGCGGGGAGGCTTGATCGAACAGAGGGACATTGTCAAAGCCCACCAGGCTCACAAGATACAGAGCACACCGCAAGCACGTCGCAAGGAGTGGGAGTAAGTAGGCACTCATATAGATAGATAGATAGATAGATAGATAGATAGATAGATAGATAGATAGATAGATAGATAGATAGATAGATAGATTGCAAAAAGACTGTATAGACTTTGAGACAACAAAGTTGTCTGAGCCTTCTGAAGAACGTGCTCCGTTGTCTGTCTTTTGTGTGATAGGGAGGGTGGTCAGGGTTATCCATGACTGATAACAGTTGGTTTAGTGTCCTCAGCTTCCTCAGGAAATACAGTCTGCTGCAGTCCTTCTTGTACACAGCTGTACTGTTGGTCTTCCACTTCAGTCTGTTATCGATGGTCACTCCCAGGTATTTGTAATCCTCCACCACCCCACATCCCTACCGAGGGGTGCAGTAGAGGAAACAGGAGTCTGAGAGCTAAACCTGTTGAAGACGTTTTTTTAAGCTCGTTCGCATGCTCCAAGTTGCCTTCAGACAATCTGCCTCTACCCCCACAGCCCGTTATATCCTTCATTCCTAACCATGTTCTTCTGCTGGAGTTTGGCCACCAACTTCCTCTTGTAGAGTGGCGGTGGTACTATATGCATTGAGGGCATTTGCATGCAGCAGGTCCAGGGTTTTGTTGTCACGGGTTGTCACATACTGGCTGAAGTCTGTGAGTGTTCTGTCCAAGACTGAAGTACTATACCTTACCTCTTACCCGCTGTATTACCCTAGATTTTATGCTATATCTATTCTATACATCACCAAAGTGACTACAGTTCTCATAGCATAGAGACAAAATACAGTTCAACTAACATTAGTAAATTTACAGAGATGTTTTGGAAGAGGCTGTTGCACTGTTTTAATTTTGCGTGAAAAAATGCTTAGTAGCTTGGGGACTAGAATTCAAATGAGACGGAGGCTAAATGGCAGCGATTCATTGATCTAATGTGATGTAGATTACACCTTTTCGTGTTTGTTTTAGAAGACTAGCCTCTGTGGAACACCAGGTTTCTACTGATCACTCTGTAAGCAGAGATGTCAGCACATCAGAGACCAAATTATATTTAGACAGAAGGGGCAGATCTGTGATGTTTGTTCAGGCCACATTTTACTTGTGTTGTCCAGCAGATGTTATTTAACTAGCAGTGAATATGAACAAAACCTTCATCTAATTCTGTAATTTATTTATTTATCTGTTGCTATATTGCAAATTCTCTGAGCATTCAAATTCATCTGTAATAAAACCTAATTTCCTCGTAATTACAGTTTTAAATTAATGTTCACACTTTACACATTTCTTTCTGAAAGGCACAAAGGATGATGCGAGATATACAAAAGTATTTTCACATGTTTTCTCATTAGAAACATAAAATGCACAAACAATCTCAATATGTGTTGAGAGGACTAGAGTTGAAAAAAGTTTTAATTGGTTGTAGGATTATCCCATTGCGAGCAGATGTATTTATTTTTCTCTCTGAACTTTTGAACCAGTAAACATTTATATGTTTATGCTGAGGTAACGTCCCACTGCCTCTAGTTTTGTACCTCAGACATTAGAATGATATTGTTTTCATCTAACATTCTCTAATCTGCAAATGTGTGCATGTGTTTGCGTGTGTGATCCATGTCCTCATTCACATGCTCATACCACGTGCACGTGTGTGAATGTATTTACTGGTTTCCTGCCCTGCAGCGCTGTGGAATTTGAGGCTGATTATAGCAGTGACTCCCCTCTGTTTCTCTGCTGAAGGTGGGGCTTCACCTCTAGCAGCAGTGGCACCCTCTGTGCACCCCTCATAGCTTCTTCACCACAGGCACAGGATGCCATATCTTATCCCGAGCTATGTCTGTGGCTAAAAAGACAGAGGAGAAGATGGCGAACAATGAACACAGAGGACAAGATAAGGAGGAATAACACTTAGAATTAGTAGTAGGATCAGTTTTGAATATTCTCTGCTTTAATTAGCATTTGGCATTAAAGTCCATGTGACAGTAGTGTGGAAGTGGGTAATTACTGGATCACTAGGCCTGTAGAGATGCTCGGCCATGGACTAGATAGCCATCCTCTGCAACTGCCTTATATAATTATTTCAATACCACATGACACATCTATACTTCTACTGTTGAGAGGACGATGAACAGAGCGAGTCGGGATGGATTACAACCATAAACATCCACCTCTCAAGGCCAGTTAGTGTTGAACCCTCAGCTACCTGACAGGAGGATGGCGCATTAGAGGTTGCATCTGAGCCAACGTGTGCACCTGCTTTTGTTTTCCGAGGCAAATAAGCCTGATTTCAGATCAAGCTGGAGCAGATATTATTAAAAGTAAAGCTTTAGACTATGCCCAGCTCCCACCCCTTGTTTAGTTCACTTTAATCTACAGTAATTGATCTCGACAAATATTCTTAGATTACCTAGAAATGTGAATTATGTGCAAAATTGTAGTGACCTCCTGACCTGTTAAACAGTGTCAACATCTGGCTAACTTGGCCTGTAGTTTTGATAATAGATTCTTAAACATGAATAGCCAAGAAATTTAATGAAATTTGCTACAAGAGGTTGGTTCTTTAAGTCTTAAACTAGCATCATCAAGTTTGGGAAGGACAAAAGAAGGACTGGCAGAATATTTGCTATATATTCCTGATCCCCAGAGGATGAATAACATTGCCTTTGCCCAAGAGATCTGACGTTTTGTCGATCACATAGCAATATTCTATTGTATTGTTCAATTATATAGTATTATATAACTGAATATAATACTGTTGTTGGTCTAATTGCCATTAATTGTTAATCGTGTTTATGTGCTCCAGAGGAAGAACCCTTTTGAGTCTTGTGTTGCCATTAACTAGTCTGTAGAGTCATTCTGAGGTCGGACAGCACATTTCTGTACCGCAGACAAAATATTCAGTGTAGTTTTTCTCTGTACCCTTTTTACTGTGAAGAAATAATGAGCCATTCAACCTGGCTGTCTTTGTCTTCTGAAAGATTTGCATGTCACACACCGAGCCTCACTTGAAAGACAAGTTGAAACCGTAAATGGTGCTTGGTAAATGAAGCAATTCTGCATCCAATTCTGGTATATTGTAGTGCTTTTAGTAGGGGGTTTAAACATCTTTTTTGTTTTTGTGTCTTTATTTGTAGATGCCTGTGTGTGTGTGTGCGTGTGTGTACGTTTAGCATTTGCCACGTGGCAGCTTGGATAACAACATCCTTCGGAAGTGCTTGATGAAATAGCAGTACTTATGGTTGGCATTAACATGGCCCTAATGACAGTAATCAGACTGAATGAATCTGTCATTTTGGCTGAATGAGGAATAGATGTTGGTCACAAATAAAGGAGGGCACTAAAATATTTTAGTGTCTGTTTGACCTTTTCATTGTTGTCAAATCCACAATTTTTGAGATTTTTACTGATGTGCCGGTTCATCAGCTTCTTTTGTCTTATTTTTATTTTTTATTTTTTTCATAATTTCTAAAAAAAAAAATCAGCCTGGTGTACAGTATTTGGTATCTTTGGAAATATTTAACAATACAAGACAAAGCTAGTCAGCTTGGCCAGTTGTGACACTGGTCTTTGGCATTCAGATCAATCAGTGGTGGTCATTTTAGTGCAGTTGGTTCCAACCTATTTTAAGCCATCGGGAATAGTTGGAGGGTAACAAGAATGAAATAATACAGTTCTGCAAAAATATAAAATATTTTGGAGGCTTTCTTTTTCAGTTTTTGTAAATTATGCATTAAATATGTTTTCTACAGGACATCAAACAGTTCTTTATAGAGGAAGAGAAGTTTAGAGGGAAAATCACTCATATGTGGAACCGCTGACATTTAAAACTTGAAAAGGGGTGCAAGATGTGACTTTTTGGGGATTATTTCTGTACATAAACATTGTCTGTAATGCATGCAAATTAAGTATATATCAACTACAGTTATATATATAGGCACTGCAGACATTTTAACTTGCCACAGTCAGGAATGTGGTATTGTAGTAAAGATGAATGTATTCCACTTAGAGGAGGTCTTGCTTTTGGCTATGCTGGTTCACTGTTATGTCTTCCCCCATACACCTAATGGAACTGAACTATCATTTACTCACTGTAAAAAAAAATGTGACTAAGGTATATGGAGTAAAAACAACATTTACTTGTTGAATGTATACTGTAAAGCGCATCAGTGTTGTACCACCGGTGTTCAAGACAGAACTGAAGCATCAGGTTCTCTTGCTACTTGGTGCAAACAGAGGTCTAATTCCCAGAATGTTCTTACTGAAGTGAAGAGAGAAACAATAAAAGAAGAGCTACTGGCTGTGTGGGAGTCGTGGTTAAATGAAATGCTCCAAGTCAGACTTTCAAGGCAGTTAGAGCTGTTAAACTAATGGCACCATATGTTAAGCCCATGAGTCATTAAGCTGAACTGGAAAATCAGGCCAGAGCAGGCTTCTCAAAGAGAGAGGCATCAGCACAAGGCCAGTTTCCAAGTGATAGCACCTCAGGGTGATTCTTATCATATTCTAGCAACAAGTCATTTTGTGATATGTGTGTGCATGTATGCCAGAAGTAGAACTAATGTGGACCTTTGAATGAGTTCCTTGATTTGCTTTGATTTCCACTGTAGTGGGTCTAATGTCACACCCGTCACACATCTCTGTGTTCGCCATCTTTCTTTTGCTCTGAGGAACTCTTCTGTCTAAGGGCTCTTGTGAGCTCCTCTGTCGACACATATTTACAGTAAAAGGATGCATGATGAATGAGACTGAAGTGGTTGAGTGAGCGATGATACAATAGCAGCGTGTCACAGTCTCTGGACTACTGGATTGAACAGTAATTTCTGAAGCATCGTTGTGGTAATGCAACATTTCAACAAAGAATGAATGGTTGCTCCTTTGTCCTGTACTTAGCCATCTCAAAATTAAATGTGTAGACATCAGCAAAGATCTGTTCAAGCTCTTTCTTAAGTGTTTCCCTAAATGGAATGGATTAAATACGAGGTCATATAGGAAAGCATTGTTTCATTTGCTAACTTGGCAATGAACCAAGATGATGATGCGAGCTGAAACGAGCTACAGGACATTCATTAAAACATATTGTAAATGGACCCTTTCCAAGAATTCATTATGATGGCAAGGCAAACAACAGATGAGTCCTCGCAGTTCAAGCAGAAATTACAGACAGCATGCTGCTCTCACATCTTGGCATCACATCAGGGCTGAGTGTTGTTTTTTTTTAGAGAAAATATGACACCGCTTTTTGAGTTTAATCTATCATAGTCATATTGATTACTCCGCACTAAACACAGGAACAGCACGGGAACGTTCTCATTACACACACACACGCACACAGCTGCACACTGAAGACGTACTGAGAGACATCGAATCAACAATTCATGTAATACTTCACAGTTGATGTGTTCTGGAAATGCTGCAGTCCTCTGTGGTTACAGATGAAAGATGAAGACCCCCGCGCATCACTATTGGTGTAGTGTGTATTTATGTCTGTGTGTGTCATAAGTGGTTATCTGTGCAGGGATGTGTGTGTCTCATTCATGTTGCCAATTTTCTTGGTACAGACGTTTACAGACTCATTCATTGGACATTTAGCTTTTAATTCAGTATAACGTTTTCTAAATGGACCCTTTCCAAATTAATCATTGTCATTGCATTAGTTTCAGGATAGTATTGGTATTATATTATTCGCCAATATTCCGCCTTAATACGTTTATCCACAACCTCTGTAAGGCCAATCAGAAAAACAGATCAGATGATTCAAGAATCACAAGATAATTTCCTGGCATTCACCCAAAATCAACTAAAGCCCCATATATGTATATATACAAAGATATTTTATGATATTCTGACTGCAGGACGGAGCAGCAGAATGTTACGGCCCAGCAATAGTAAGACAACCTGGCTCCTAGCATGCTATGTATGCTGGTGTCAGCAGCCAAGCATCATTACAGATGAACCTCCACCTATCGGACATTTTTCCGCTCTGCTGCCACACCACAAGTCTACCGTCGCGCACTGTTCACAAGCATAGACAGCGAGTGACTTTTCAGCACTGGAGGTCATCTTGCAGAAGATGACAAGACTTTTTTTCTTTATTTCTTTGATTTGCCAGCTGGAATGTATTTATGTGGCTTCAGTATAATTTAATTGTATTGTCAAATACAGAGGCTGTGATTAGCCATCAGTGATCAGCTGCAAAACATCTGATCGGAGCACCCCTACATTCTGCCTCTGGCAAAGCTTGCCCATCCTTGATACGACAGTCTCTCATCTCTCACTGCTTCCGTAAAACATGCTGTCCGTTCTGGTTTTGTTTGAGGAGTTAATCGGTCAACTGAGCTCCAGTGATGCGAAGAAACAGAAAGGACCGTGGTACCAAAACAATGAAGGCGTAGCTGCAGCAGTCGAAAGATATTTCACTGACTCGACTCCATTGCCGCTGTATTATACGTGCTGTATATTTATGCCTGCATGTGTGTACATTCACTTTCATGGTTAGTGTTGATGAGTACCCAATGTATGTTCATGTTCTTGGTTGGACAAAAGGTTGTATCGCTTAATCCCTACTTTGGTCAGAGAAATGAAATCTGCAAAACTAATTATATTCTTATCAGCCTTAGTTGATGTTTGTGGTTTGTGCATAACAGTAAATATTTAGCGTGCTAACATGGGAAGATTTATTTTAGAATTTATCCCAAGGCTGCAACTGCAAGTACTGTTCAAGGACAGCATCACAGAGCTGGCTGTAGGCTTGTGTTAGTTTTATTAGAAAGATAATGCATGCATCATTGCATGAATGAGTGATTTTATTGCAAATGAGGTATAATACTTGATTGAGTGGTCACAATTTTGCAGAATATCTGTACAGCTATGACATGTTTCAGGTCACAAGTATAACTGATCTGAACTAAAGAAAACACCTTTACAGACGCAGCTTATTGTATAAAAGCGGCGTCTAGAAAATAAAACTAGAAATGCTTTTCTAGAAATGCTCAACAGACTGGAAAGGCAATAATCTGGTCAGTGAAACACAGGTATCACCCCACTTTCAGTCTGTTTGCATCACTCAGTGTTTGTCTGCCCACAAAGCATTAGCTCTGACAGAGTGTCTGCACTTTGCTGCCCTCAGAGGCTTTCACACATCGTTTTTTTCTAAATCTGCTGAGGTGCGAGTCGGACGGACACTCAGAAGACACACAGATTTACAAAGTCCAGCACTTAGTCAGCAGGCAAGTCTGTCTGCAGCTTATTTGCACATTCTTTGTTCACAGTTGTCTCTCGAATCCTCAGGAAGTGTGTGACGGATGGTTTTTAAACAGAGGCGTAACAGGACAGCAAACTGTGAAATCTAAATTCTCATCAATTTCACTATATGTTTAAAGGACGTGACCTGGTTATTCCAATGCCATGTCTAGGTTTGCTTACACTCTCTGATTGTTCTTAGAGTCAGTATAACCTCAGCACAGAGCTCAGTCTGAGGTCAGTCAAGGAGCTATGTAAAGATCATCCAAAGGTCACCCGAGCTCCCTTCATCTGGGTTTTACTCTTTCAGATTCGACAGTTTATTGAACCTTTCTAATTGCATCGGCACACAACTGAGAGAGAATCTGTCGCTCCCTGTATCGGTCTCCTCCTTCTCCTTCATTATTGTCTCCCTGTCAGTGTCAGACAGACACCCGGCGCAGTGTAAATGTCAGAGCTGTTTGTCATAAGTGAATTATTAATGATGACATGCTGAAAAGCCATTTTCTTCACCACAAAACCATGTGTCTGTCAAACAATATGCAGAATAGAGAAGGCGGCGTTATTGAGAGAGAATGTGCGTCGGGAGAAAACTGTCGAAACGTTTCCACAGTAATGTTTTCATTTCGTTCAAGCTGGCATGTTTTATGATAAGGACTCATTTGTCAGCGCTGTATTAGAGCTTCTCATTACATGAAGAAAAAACAATGCACTGCTGCGTTCCTTCCCTCTCTCTCTCGCCCTTAATGTTCTGTTTCCTGTTTGGATGGCAGGATGCTGCAAACTGACAATGCTGATGACCATCACAGAGATGGAGATAGATCTTGAGTTTCTGAGATGTGTGATCTGTCAGTGGATGATGGTGTCTGAGTTTGACTAAATATTGCCCCTGGGTGCAAAACAAAGGCAGCGATGTGATGTAAAAGCGTTTATGAGTTCAGCAAAGAGGACGGAACCAGATATTGGAACGGTGTGAACTTTTTGAATGAATATTCAGAGTACGTGTGTGTACCAAGTGTTGTTCTATCATTTGTGAGTGAGTTTATATTAAGTCCTTACTGGCAGAGCTGACATGTTGATGTATAGCTGGCTTATTGTCAACTAGCTGTGCAGAAATGTTGTTATTTATTGTCCAAATTCCAGTTTTGACCAAAGGAAAAGTTAAGATATCCAGGGATTTTCCATACCTGATTACTGTTCAGACTGATCCATCTTTTTGTTGACACATTCACTTTAAGTTCAAAGATCAAAGAGGCTTTTACTCTCATTTCAACCATATATAGAAGGTGCAGTACATAGTGAGATGAGAGGACGTTGCTCCAGGACCATGGAGCTAGATGAAGACATGGGACTAAATATGAGACAATACAAAACAGTGCAAACAGACCGTGTCAACAGTGCAAAGACGAACAGTGCAATACAGATTTGAAGGATGTGTGACAAGGGCTGAATATAGGTTATGATTATTGTGCATGCACTGTCCAGTTTCAGAGACTTCAAGTGTCTGATGACTTGAGGGAATAAACTGTTACACAGTCTGGTTGTGTCTGGGCCCGAGTGCTCCGCAACCTTTTCCCAGATGGAAGGATGGTGAAGAGTGTGTGTGTGGTCATCCACGATGCTGTTGGCTTTGCGGATGCAGCGTGTAAATGTTCGTGATGGAGGGTAGAGAGAGTCCGATGATGTGAACTGAGATGGTGCAGTTCCCAAACCAGACAGTGATGCAGCTGCTCAGGATGATGGTCCCTCTGTAAAATGTGGTCAGGATGGGGGACCATGTTGTTCTTAAGGCCACAGCTTCTGGTTGGAGCGTGTAACTGATGTAACCAGTCACTGACACCGTGGTCGTTTCGCCCTCGGTTTGCATCCCACCTAAACATGTCCCAGTCAGTGTGCTCAAGACAGCCCTGAAGAGGAGAGGTAGCTCATGCTGGCCAGATATTCACCTCCTTCAGATTTGTCTTTAGAGCATCTGATGAGTGATCTGTATGTTGAAGTTACTATTGTGAGTAGTTGGGGACAGGGTTGGTTGTGTTTTTGTCAGCATAGAATGAGTCCTTCTTCTCTATGTGCAGTTTAAGAGCCTTTTGTGTAAAGTAAATGTGACATCCACCGTAAGTGTTTAGAAATGGGTCAGCGTATTATCACACAGTGATGAATGGATAGAAAACAGCACCTTTGTATGTTCTGGCGTAACTAGTACTCACTGTTACTCCAACTGAAGAGCTCGTTCTTTTTTTGGAAGTGAGGAACTGAGAGTGTTTTTCATCGTATGTTTTCCTTTGTCTACCAGCTGACTTCAGTAGAAGTCTACAAAAAAAACTCTTGTTAACTGCAACTCCTCACAACAAGCATCAACAGAGCTAAGCTTCAACGAACTTAAACTAACATTAGGCGGTGGCTTACAATTTATGCCACCACTCACGTCACCCCCTGGTAGCAACAGCTGCTTCCCCCTGACCTAGAAAATCTCTGAGCTAGAAGGGACAATATTGTACAAAATGAAAGATGAAGAAAAGCTTCATTCCCTGATCACCTGCGGCCCTGCCGTCACCACAATAACTGCCGGAGACGGCTGGGTGCTAAACCCAAGGCTAGAGCCCTGATAAGTTGCACTACACACCAGAGTAGGAAAACATGGTGGCCAGTTCCTTCAGTATTTAGTCAAAACCACCCTACTAGATTGCACTAAGTCCTACAAACTGGTCTTTTAGTATCTCCATGACAGTCCATCCAACTGTTGTTAACACATTTCATTCAAAACCACATATTTCAAACTTATGGAGGTCCATTAAAACTATAAATGTAGACCACATGGGGACATTGGTGGAAATGTTTGAGGATGTGTAGGGAGACCCTGTCAACTGTGAACTTTAAATGTCTGCACAAACTTAGGCGACATGGCAAATTACATGGCAAACAGTTCTTGAGGAATTTCCTTCTTTGCAAAAGCCTAAGTTGGACCAACAAACCAACCTTTCCTTGCATCATCACATGGCCTATATTTCCTCTTTCCTCAGAAGATCATCAGTGTGGCCCCGTTCCTGGTTTCACATTCTTTCCGGATCACATCCTGAAATATTACTACCATGCATCTTTGGGCTCTTGCCCTGCTTTGCTGACACTATCTACGGCCCCTGAGGGAGCTCCCAGTGAAATATGGCTTCTGGACTCCCCATTCAACACCACATGAAAGCTGCGTGCGCTCTCATTTGCTACTGCACATTTAAATTCAGATGAGCCCAGACGCACGGAGCAGCGTGCAGCTCAATGTTGGAATTTACACGCGTATGGTTTGTGGGCACTGCGCAGATCAACATTTATTTTCTGTTAATAATTAAAGAACACTGATGTGCTGAATAGTTATTTAACACAACCAATATAATTTTAAGACTGTACTTTATCTGCTGCATTTTTCATAACAGTAATTCTGTGAAATAAAACCTAAAACTGCCAGATGAGCAAAAAGTTAATATCTGAATATTGGTTTATAAATCCATTTGATTATTGATCTAGAAGAATCTTATACCAATCTCTGTCAATATATATATATATATATATATATATACTTAATAAACACTTAATTGACACTTGATGATTACTTTAACTCTGTCTTCCATGAAGCATTATTTGCTGGTTAAATGCATTTTTCATTCTATTTGGCGACTGTGCAGATTTTGCTGGGGGGAAAAAAAGAAAAGCTCTTTGTGTTGACCTCCCACTCTGCCCTGCAATATTGAAACCATTTAGCAGAGAAACCGCTGTGACCTGTCAACCTGTGCCAGCAGCACATGCACGTGTGCACACACAAATAAACTACTCTCGCGTAATGATGTTTGGGTAGAGAAGTGACACCTTTCACCCGCCCTTTAAAATAGAAACAGGCAAACATGATAAAGGAAGTGATCTGGCTTTCAAATGTTGGATAGGCAGATTGTGAAATGGCAGTTTATGAATACAAGAGCCAATTAAAATATTATGGATGTATTCACATCACATGGCAGTTATTTGCTTCTTTTGGCAAAGTTACTAGATTATATACTGTAATCGTTTATGGCATAATTTATATATATATATATGCATTATCTGCGTTGTATTCCGGCTGATTTCACCATTAATTTCACCATCATGATGCGTTGATGCTTTGCGGACTCAGTGTGTGGCGTAAATGTTCGTGATGGAGGGTAGAGAGACTCCGACGGTCTTCTCAGCTGTCTTCACTATCCGCTGCGGGGTCTTGCGATCCGAGATGGTGCAAGGAAGATGTGCTCTTGATGATGTGATCTTCGGCAAAAAGTAGGGCCCCCCGAGAGGCAGGAGGTGTTCATGCCCAGCAGGCTGAGCTTTTCAATCAGGTGCTGAGGAATGATGGCGTCGAACGCTGAGCCGAAGTCTATGAACAGCATTCGTACATGCAGTATGTGTCCTTTTTGTCAAGGTGGGTGAGGGCCAGGTGGAGGGGTCCATGCATGCTAAAAGTGTAGCGGCCATGTGCTTCATGACATTAAAGTCCTGACACTCTGAGCGGGATGAATGTGCGCCCTGTCATAGACAGACATAGAATTCGTTTATTCAAAGCTTCAGATTTAAATATCAAAGATGATTGTCCTGTGCTCTGGGAGTTCAATGCTGTTAGCAAAATCCTGGAGCAAATAATACCTTTGTAGTGCAACAGGATTTCTTTCAGGCGCTGATGCTTTCAAGCTAAATGGGCCCAGCAGGGAGCTTTAGCTGTAAGTAAATTGCCTTTTTGGCCCTTATTTTAAGATTACAATTCAGTGAAGGGTTAGGTAGCTGTGTGGTCAGCATCAATATCCACACATTAACCTTTGATTGAGATTAATATACAGGGAAACGAGCCATCTGAAGTGTATGTGTGAGAGAAATTCATCACATACATTTCCACCCGAAACCTGAGGGAGCCAAACGTTGCAGCTGTGTGACTTATGTTGCTCCAGGAGGCAGTTCTGACAAATGGGGAGAAGGATGCTGGGTAAGCACACTGGATCGTCATCAATATCCAACTGACTGTGACCCCTACTGGAGCTCCTGAGAACTGCTCACCGCCCAGACTCATGCATGCATTCATGAGAGAAATGGATGGTGTTTTGTTGTGAAGTAAACATTTGTTATTAATGGGCAAATATGCTGAAAGCGGTGTCAGTCCAGCCCCAGGGTTTCGAAAAGGCAAAGATTAAATTAGATTTTTCACGCGGATGTGAAACGAGAGCTTGAAAGTGACACGTCAAATATTTGAAGTTTTAAAGTTCTTTTTATGTTTCATTTGGCATACTGTACCCGCACCTCGCATGCTGAAACATTGATGAAGCCAAGTGATGGCAGAAAATGCTAACACGTCGAGAACTGATGAATCATTCTTCCATATTTTCCATCCCGAGCCAAAATTTGATTTGATCCTGCATGTGCTAAATTGGCATTCTGTATCCCACCAGAGGGCTTTCATAATCCACAGTCTTGGTGATTCACTGAAGCTTCAGTCGAGCTTGTCTGCACAGTATGTTTTCCAGATCAGAGCAGCTGCCACTTAAGGAGGTAATGATGTGGGGACATATCGTCATGTGGCGTGAAAAATCAAGCCTACCCAATTTGCAGCTGCCGGGATCCTTTCCTTTCCTTTCCTTTCCTTTCCTTTCCTTTCCTTTCCTTTCCTTTCCTTTCCTTTCCTCTATCGCTCTCTCTCCAGCCGACATCCCACGTCCTTATAACTAGCCTTCACACACCCCCGTGGTAAATTTACAGCTGCCTGTTGACAGTATTGATCTGTGGGGCTGCCAGTTTGTTTATTAACACTTTTTTCATTCTCTCTAATTTTGAGCCACAAAGATATATGGACAAATGGATGGTTTAATTTGAAAAGTAAATGGCTGCAGCGACCAGCAGGGGAATTTATTATTCACAGATATTTTTTTTTATCATCTTTTCTTTCTTTATTAGCCCGCTAAATTCTTCCCTTTCATTGCATATTATGTTGAATTTCCATCATCAGCATTTAACTGTTTTCTTTTATGTCCTTGCAGAAGGATGTTTGAAATGCTCGGACTCCCTCGGCCATTTCCGCTGTGTTAATGTGAGAATTGTACATTTACTTGAACAAGTGAATTCATTTTTATGTTTTTTATTCTGCAAACAAGATTTTACCAGTGCCCTCAAGCTACCTTCTGGGCCGTGTGAATCCTGACGGCCGCTTTCCGAAAGAAGTCTTGCATTTTTAAAAGTCTATGAATAAAATAAAATAAAATCCCTCTACATTTATACACCTATACTTAAATCCTTCTCTTTATACAGTATAGCAGGAAAATGACTGAGCAGAAACGATTCCTTTTTACTTGCCTTGGTGAAATCTTTCACTTTACAGGGGGTATACGGGGTATAATAAGGTCAATTTGTGTTTCATAACTAACCTCTTATGTGTTGAGCTAAATAATAACAACCAGGTTATCCACACAATCACGCTAAGCTCAAATGTCCAGCCAGTAACACTAATTTTGCATTAACAATCCAAACACAGCATTCATTTTCTGTCCCTTAAATGTTGCAGTACCTCTGCTTGTCACTAGATGGTAGTTACCTTTCAGCAATCTCTTGTTCCACCACTGACTAGGTGCTTTTCACTTTATCCAAGGGACGGGTTATGCAACCTAAGCCGTGCTTTATGAGTGACAAAGCAACATATGAACGGTAAATTGAGCAACTAATATTGACCTTTAAATTTATTGTTAGATATCAACCTAAAATGTCAACCACCTGCATTATGAGAAGCCGTTTATATGTCATGAAAAGAAGAAGAAGAAAAAAAAAAACAATAACACTGCCTTGACATTCAGTTTGCTTTGCACAATTGATTTACAATTGAGCCGTCTTTACTTAGAGCCCCGTGGTTTCCCAGAATTTCTCCGTCATCGGCCCACTCAAACTGCCATTGCCCCATCTTTGATCAAAATCCTTGCTGTAATATTTTACAATAACCCTAACCCTTCATTCAAGTCATTTTCAATGTTGTTGACCCTGTGAAACAGTTGTATCACATTTTTATTAAGAGTTCATAAGGTGAATGTAGTTTAAATATATAATTAAAGCTGCGTTTTGTTTTGTTTTGTTTTTTGCAATTTCAGAGAATTTGCCAGCTTACAGTGATAATAATGTATTTGAAATCAAGCAACATTGTGTAATGTGAATATTACCGTCATTATATGAGAAGTGTCTGTGCCAAAGACTGCATTGCAGTGTTTTTGTGTGCTGCTCAAATTCAGTTTGGCCTCAAAATCTGTCTGAAGAAGGGGTCAGGCTTCTTCCAAGTCAACAAGTACACCACTGCAGATTCATTGCACACGGTTAAAATTTACGAAAGGAGGCAGTCTCTGATTATTGTCACAAAATCCTAAAGTCACCTGAATCATATCAACCGGCTGTATGAATATAGTGCAAGACACAACTGTTGCTTTGGCCACTCTGAGCTGGTGGAAACCAGGTTAACAACATGCTTTTACACTGAGTTGTTCGCTCGGAGACAATGAACATAACTCAGGTCCCCGCGGGGAACGAGGATTTATATAGGTTATTCCATGAAATGTAGGGTTACAGATTTGCAGGGCTGAGAATAGGGGGCATGTCAGTTCAGTTGCTAGGTAACAAGTAGGAGGAAGACAACAGTGGAAGGCAGAAATCTGGGTTGGGTGAAGAGAAGGGGGGAGAGAGCGCAAGACAGCTTTAGAGGGCGAGAGAGTAAGACACGGACAGAAAGTAGGAAAGACAGGCGGAAAAATGATTGCCGCAGGGTAAACGTGTTTCATCGTGTTTCCTTTGGGCGCTGATCAAGACCCGGAAAGAAAGCAACAGTGCTGCTATTTCCATGCAGTGTTATTACAGAGAGATGACCATTGATTCTGTCAAACCCACTTGTAATTATTCCTGTTTCTATGATCAAAACCACCTTCCCAGTGTAAAGCCCAGAAATTCAAATGGTGCATTTTGTAGTGAACCTCATCATTAGCGCAGGCCCAGACGCACACACGCACGCACACACACAAACATACACAAACATACACACACTTGTCCTCTCATGTTCCAACCATTACCATCTCAATGAAGCTAAATATAGTCCAATCCCCCGGCCCCTTCATCTCCCCACATCAATAGGTCTGGCTTTGTCGTCTGCCGGTCTCTCTGTGTTTGCCCCAAGCTTTTCTGTGTCATGTTGAAATCCGGGCTCGGGCCGATGGCACACTGACCCAGCGTTATTTTGGGGGGAACTTTTTACTTTGATTTGTGGTTTCGGAGATTTGAGCTATAGAGAACAGACAGCACGAGCGCTTTCGATGCATACAGCCATTTCAGGAAGGTGTTGTTGATCCTGCATGTGAAAATTGTGTAATTAATTACTTAAAAGTATTAGTTATGTCATTAACTCAACACTGATGGCTTACAGCATGTGTCTGTGCACTGAAAACAGAGAAGGTCTTCACTCTCACTTACAAAATTTATACTTGCCGATATGGTTACGTTTTCATCTGGATTAATTAGTTTCAGTCCAAACCTTGTGGCGTCTTTCTAAACTAGAATAATGTATTTGAGGGTGACGACAGCTCAGCCCTCTCCAGTGTTTTAGCACCTTCTGTGGTTCATTTAAGGTGCCTTTTGTAGCTACAGGTAACACACTGCCCCTTTAAGTACAGCTTGATATGTGATCTTTTAATTAGCTTCCCTTCCCATTATTGCATTTTAAGAAGGATCATGCAAATAACAGGAGGGAATGAAAGTTTTTATAATTGCTGGGTTTTGTGTGTTAAAATCTCCAAAGAGCAGGTGCAAATTTACCCAGGTAAAAGAGTGGGATGTGCAGGGAGGAAAAAAAAAAAAATGCAATCAGCCAGTATTCTTCAGAGACACGAGCTGAGAATGAGGAGTAGCAGTAGCACAGAATAAATGAACACAATATCCGACTGCGTTAGAGAGGCGCACAAAGAGCAGACAGGGATTTATGACTCTGTGGTTATTAATCCTCAACCTGAAGTTAAATTTGATGTTCAGTGAGCTGCTGCTGCCTCTCTGTGGCTATGGCGAGTGCACTCTCAGGACAGATGTAATGTAATGATGGGCAGTCACAATGGTGCCTTTGGAATCTAGCAAATGTCAACTTGAAATTTTAGCTCAGTCATGGCAAAAAAAAAAGCAAAAACAAACAAACAACAAACCGTTTTAGTTTGACGAAACAGAAAACGTTCATTTGTTTCCACTCTCTTTCCAAGAAGCTTGAAACTTGTCTTCATATTTTGAGCACCCGCTCTGCTGTCACTGGAGAAAGTGAACAGTTTCTTTCCCCTACTACCACTTTCCATTTAATGCACACTCAGTTGCCAAAGCATTAGGCATACTAGTGAAAACCATTCTTCTTCTTCTTTCATTCATTCATCTTCTGTAACCGCTTGTTCCTGTTAAGGGTCGTGGGGTCTGATGGAGCCTATCCCAGCTGTCATCGGGCGAGAGGCGTCCAGGGTACACCCTGGACAGGTCGCCAGTCTATCTCAGGGCTAACACAGAGAGACAGACAACCATTGACACTCACACCTACGACCAATTTAGAATCACCAGCTAACCTAACAAGCATGTCTTTGGACGGTGGGAGGAAGCTGGAGTACTCGGAGAGAACCCATGCAGACACAGGGCCAGTCGGCCCATAGATACTCTTAGCTTCATGAAGGTTATGGCGTCCAGTTTAAATTGAAACAGTGTAAGGAATGTGCCAATTCAACTGCATGATCAGTTTGGAGGATGTAGTTTGTGGTGGTGTTAAACTGGATTGAATAAAGTGTTTCTGTTATTCAGCCTTGCCCACTGACTGAAATGGGGCTTGTCAAAATAATAGAAACATGTGTCAGTGCAACACAATACTCAATAAATTACAAAGCGCAGCCTCCAAAATGAAAAGCTGAATCAACAGCTCTTGGTTTTTGAAACTAATGCTGAATACCAGAACCTTCATGAAGTTAAGATTGAGTGCAGGTCTTCTATAGAGTCAGTTCATTCTTTACTAGTGTACTGGCAAGTGAGTACATACTGTCCCTCAAGTGTGTGTTAGGGAAGGTTACAAAGTTATGGTTTTTTTTCATGTACATAAAGGTGTAGCACCTGACATGACGGTCGCACTGAGCTCATAGATCTCGTAAGTTCCTATTTGTCCTGTTGGCCTTATTGTGAATGACCATCTTAATACATTTTAAAACATATTTTCCAGCATAAAGCAAGCACACAAAGATCAAATTGCCTTTCTGACATCACTCACGGATGTGTTTACAGAAGCTTTCCTTGCGTTCGTGTGCTAACGACATCCCCCTTGACAAATGTCATGCTGTGCACTAAACAGCATAATTGCTATGAATTCTGGTGTGAGACGATGATGCGTGTCATAATGTGGCGGTGATGCTTTGGGGTAGGGGTGGGGGATCTGGTGGAAGGATGACGTCGCCGTAACCCATGTTTCCGTGCACAGGTGCCGCTGCAAATGTCTCTCTCCCTCACTTCCCGGGCTGCACGTGAAAGCCGCACAGCATTGTCTCTTCACAGAGGTCTTGTTGCTATAGAAACCGTTCCAGCAGTGACAGGTGCGACACAGTCAGAGGCGAGGTTAGTCTGTCAAAAGTCGCAAAAAACTTCCAAGAACTCGAAACTTAAAACACGTCCGAAGGAGCGTTTGGTGAATAAAAACAGAGCAGATTTCAAACAACTTTGCAAAATTTAGTGGAATTTAGAAAGAAGTTCCTTTTGTGTGGCAATGGAATAAAAGGGTGATAAAATAAGCAGTGTATAAACAATAATTAAGCCCTTCAAGGATGTTGATGTCTTATGATTATACCGCCTGAGCGTGTTTTAATCATCTCTTTTATACCCTCACAGTTAAAGCCACTCCCACGGCTGCCATTAGTTGCCTTCTCCAGACTGATGAAAATGTGTTGACAGGTACAACGCACACTCAAATTGTTACAGTCCACCTGCCTGCAAGTTATTCAGCATTAGCTCTCACTCAGAATTCATAGATTTTTTTTTAACCCGTGAACTAAATACGCACAGAATTTCTTTTTCAAATTTAAACCTGGTGAACATTTTGTAGGACGAGACATTCATTCTCAGAGGGGACCCAGTTTAATGTAACGTTCTCATATAAATGCTCCGGTCTCATTTATTTCTTGGACTAGTCTTTTGCAGAGTATATGTCGTCCTGTTGTCCACACTGATGGCATAAGACCGAAGTTGTCATAATGTTTCGGGGATTTGATATTTTTAGCCGAGCACATACAGCACCTATGAGCTGCTCGGTGGTTCTTCCCTTTCCATAAATGTGTCATCTCCTTACTCCTCTGCTCCAAATCTGTGTTGGTCTGAGTCATAAAAGTCAAGTGAATGCATGTGTACTGAATCCATACCCCCGGTTCTCTGAACATTTTTCCTCAGTCTGTGTACAGACTAATTTCGTTCCAACACTATAATGACCAGCTTTTAGATACAAGTCTGTCCGTTCACGCACTCTATTTTTGAATTTAACTCTTAATTCCCACCTCAGTCCTGTGGTAGTAAGTCCCATTATCAGAGCAGGGACTGTCAACCTGCTGTCATGAGTGCAGGTAACCTTGGTAACCCACGTTTCTGATTGTTTTTTTCCTTTTTTTTGCAAGCTAGACTTTTTTTTATAGCCAGATGATTTTCCAGTGTTGACAACATGCCGCCAACGCAAAATTAGATGTCAGTTCTCCAGAATATTTACCTTCTACAACTTCATTGTGGTTGAGCCATTTTTTTTTTTTTATTATTATTACTATTTGACTCTGTCTACATAATCTGCTATTTTTGATATGCACAACCAATGTAGTCAAAACTTTCTTGGGCATTTCAGCCTTTACTGACAGTTTTTGTTTTTAGGGTTCCTAAAGACTTACTTGTATGATGCTGTATGACAGTCTGCCACCTCTATGAGAAAGATGTTTATTTTTGGATTTGGATAATTGGACTGAAAACTTTTTTTGTAAAATCTAATTACAATGAAGCTATTCTTGGAAATATTCACATACCCTTAAGCTCAAGTAACAAACATCTTGAGCTGTTATTTCTTTGTGATCAGTATATTTTCAAACACTGTTAGCACTTTCTAATTGAGCATACTTCATAAAGTGTTTACATGCTTTTATATGTAATTATCTACGGTAGTTTAGTGTATATTCAACTGCCACCATTTCATTGCTGCATGTTTTTTTCACTTCACCTAACTTTAGTGAGTTACTTAGTTGCTTAAGCTTGGTACAGCAATTGTAAATATTTCTTCTGCCTTCATATTCTGTTTTATATTGATTTCTTTTCTTATTCTACTGAGCAGCTGCATTTCTTTAGCTTTAGTGGTTCTAATTCTGCCCTCAATTGCTATTAAACCATAGCGGATGAACGGGACTCCCCAAGACAACGTCATTAAAAGAGTGGAAAACAATGGGACTGTGATATTTCTATCAGTTTTATCCTGCTCTGAACTGAAACAATTCTACGGATTATGGAAAGTGAACATGGTCAGCTCAGTCATAAGCACATGATAAGAATAAATGTGGACTCTGCGGTTAGATAATAATTCTCCAACATGACATTTCATTAGATAACATCTTGGATGGAGGAACCATTAAAGAAATGCTGCATTAATCATACATACTGCCATACATATGTATTTTAATACATATACATTACATATTTACAGTAACTGGAGATAGTTGAAAGTGAGTCACCTATTAGCATTTATTAACTGATAACATTTATTAACAAACAAATAGTGATAATGATAATAATAGCCAAAAGAATAGAATCTTTCCAACTGCTATTACTCACAGCCAGTTTATCCAACCTGTAAAGTATTCTTAATCACAGCACAAATTAATACTAATCTGAGTCATGTTGGACTCACTCAGAGAGACCTTCAATAATAAAAAAAATGTTAAAACGTCACTGTTTGGTTCAGTGTGTTTTAATTTGAGAACAAACTCAAGCCATCTCCTACCACAAAGGCACTCTAACCACTTACTTACTACCTTTTTTCCAGGAAAAAAGCCCCATCACCCTTCCACCGTAATCATCCCTCTTGCTAACATCTAATTACCATAATTCACCCCTCACCTCTCAGCCAAAAAAGCTGTGGCTGCTGCTGTACACGCTCATCCTCGCAGAAACAGTGTAATGTTATCACTCGCTTCCTGCTGCGCAGTGAAAGTGGCAGAAGAAACATTTCTATCGCACAGTCAGCCAATAACCAAATGCAAGTAGAATGTGACTTTTACCCCAAGCAGTATTTGGCCTTATAACTCGAGGCGAGTGTTTCAGGGGAATTTGTAGGTGTCTTCTCAGCAGAGGATTTGATGTCTGTTACAGTATGTGTTCTATTTTTAATGCCTGTAATGTGCTGGAGCACTAATGAGTTGGAGGCCACACACCATTGATCACTGCCTTCGTCATACCGCCATCACAAAATCCCCATCAGTGCTGGTGTCGTGTTCAAACTCTCTCCTGTGGTTCATATCTTCTTTGTCTTCTCTTTCCACCGCGTCCGGTTTTCCGCATTGGATTTTTATCTTGCGTTGTCTCTCCCAGTTGGGCCATTGAAGGGTACCTTTTGAACATAAGGGTAGACATGAGGCGATGAATAAAGCCTTATCCCTGTTTTTAAAATGAAGTTGCTGTTATTCTGTTGTTGTTTTGTGGTTAAATATCCTACTAAAATCAGAAAATCAACAATATGTCTGTCTGCGTTTACATACGTTATGATTTTAAAACTTCTGTCTGTGGCTTTTAGCCTTAACTAAGTTATAATGAAGATGTGAATCTGTAAAAACAGATAGTAAGAACAGTTAGAACAAGATATCTCCGCTACACACAACTGAATGGTGAAGTTTTGGGTACTATTTTCAGCCAGACATAAATACACTTCTAGTCTTGTAATGAGTGTGTGGCTGAGCTTATAAGGGATTGACAAATATGGGAATCGTAAAATAAAAATGCCTACTAAGTTCATTAAAATTACTACACAATGTCAAACAGTGCACACATGTTGGTTTACACCTCACAACTTCAGATAAAGCCCAGACTTTGTGTATGTGTTTCTGTGTGGATGCTTTTCTGCATGTCAGCATGCACAAGAGTATACACGAGTCTAAATATTTAGAAATATACTGTAAATGCAGGGCATTAGTGTAGACGTGTGTGACAAGTGCATGTAAGTCATTCACTTTTAGTAGACAGCTATGAAAGTCTATGGCACAGAGGAAGGGAGGGGTTACATTGCAGAACAATTGTGTTGAATCGTTGTAGCCTTTTGGCATTTCAGTTGATTTATTAATTTAGTTTTTGATAATAAAAATATAAAATTACACCATAATCATTAAAAGCACACACTCAAAATATGTAGTTTCACTTAAATCATTTTATGTTTTCAAGGTTAACATGATTAAATCATGTGGGATTTATATGAAATCCAGCCATTTAACATTTGTTAATTTTAGTCATGTAGATCTAACATGATATAATCAAGCAAGACTATAGAGTCCTGGCATAAATTGAGCTTTTGCAGTGGCGATGCTGCTTGGTTTTGTGTATATACTAAAAACAACTGAACAATAGTGTCTTAGACTGCCAGCAGAGTACTCACCTGTGGACCTGTGGGGTAGCGGTTACAGACGCAACTTTGGGACCAAAGCGTCCCCGCGTCAACGCTAAGGTGCCAACAAAGTACAAGTTCTTCTTGAGCACATAACTCCTAAACTGCTGCGATGTTTGCACAGGTTGTGGACTGCACAGGTGGCAACACACTGCTCCAAGTCTACACTACTGGATGGATCAAATGCAGAGAAAGAATTTCCCCATGTGGGATTAATACAGTAACGGTGATTAACTTCATTTGCATGGGCTGGACCAATACAGTTTACTGGCAAGATTGTACTGCTCGAAAAATAGTTGGAGCCGAATGCAGTAACTTAGTTGGACCAAAACTGTTGAACTGAGTTGGAACTAAATGTTGCAAATTAATTTGGCCAACAATATTAAGTTAAATTGGATCCAACTGTAGGAATTAAGGAAAATGAACCTTAGTGAATTAAATTGAGCCAACCTAAGTACATTAATTTGGGCCAACAGAGTTGTTTTAGGTTCAAATTCAGTTAGAAATCCTGTCCATAATATGTTGGTGTTATTCAACAAGCTATTTTCTGAGTGCATTGCTTGCTCCACCTTGATGTTTCTCATGTGCATTTGTCCCTGTCCTCTCATTTCTCTCCTTCATTGTAAAAATCTCTCACAACCTTATGAGAGTAAACACGACCATTTCCAACCAGAGCACAACAACTCGACCCCCTCCCCACTATCATGGCTCGCAATAGTGGGGTTTGAACCCTGTAATTAGCCAAACATCCTCGCTGCTGTCCTCCCGAGTGTCTTGCTGGCGCTGGGGATTTCACAACAGGTGTTTACTCCTCTCCAGATCTGATGCGTGACCAGCATTCAGTTTGCTCCCCCTGAGGCGTGACTACGCACGGTGAACAACAGTCAAGTCGAAGCCAATGTCACAGCCTGGCCCCCCTTCTGATGGCAATTAACCAACCGCCTATCGCATAAAGGTCTGCACGGATCGTGCAGTAAAGCTGGTATATTAAAAGATTGTTGTGCACATTTTCTCCAAAACCAGTGGCGGCTATCATTTGGAATTACGCGCTTGCAAAACTGACTAATATTTAACAATAATCTTTAGAAGATGGAGGCAGTGTCATCCTATATTTACTGGATTTACTGGTGGCTTTATTGATCCCATAGGACTCTATTTTCTGCCAGGACACGACTCGTTAACTAGATCCGTGCATAGTAAACTGGGCTGGACAGAGGTTAGGAGAGGTGTGTTGATCATGTCGCATTAGGAGACACTGTTGTGTTCTCTCCTCTTGGTCTTACACTGCGGGGAAAGGAGAGACGCTTCCTTGCTATTCTGCTGCAGACAGCACAGGCTGAGGGTTTTCTTTCCCCTTGCCTGACACGTAGTTGACAGCTTGTTTTGTTCGCGCTGTTTCGGGGGAAAATGTTGTGGAAAATGCCAAAGTTCTTTTTCCGTCGTGCTCTTACGCACGCAACATAGGGTAGCGCTCTGGCGGTAGGTGGCCAACAGAGAAGAGGAGAGAGGAGACAGGAGTGATGTGCTCTGAATCAGTCAGCGGGCTGTTGCTAGTTTATTTAAAAATCCATGGAACGACCTGCTCTCCTGCTTTTCGCTCAGGGGACTGAGGATGGCTGAAGACGTGACCTGTTGCGGCTTTTCTCTGAGATTTTAGTGTTTGGGTAAACAAAGCGGAGCAAAATGAACCAGTGTTCACAGCTCAATTTAGGATGGCGGATTGTTAAATGAAGAGGAGTTGAATTACTTTTTGGATTTGTGTTCTTCTTCGCGCAGGGCGCACTTGAAAGCGGTGGAATTGTCGTTGGCGCCCTGACTGGGCTCCTCGCTGAATCGACTCTTTAGATTTTTAAGTTTAAGAGCACTGATCGCGGCGTTGTTGTTTTTTTTTTTAGCCAATAACACTGATGATGGACTAAAACTGGTCAAGACATCGCCACCCTGCTGCTGTCACGCAGAGCGCAGCACCGCACCCTGCTTTCTAGGAGCGTATAACCTCCTTTGCTCCCTTTTCTCAACTTGTCTTCCCTCCCGTGTGGTTTGCTCTTGACAGAATGGCCCGTTTCGGAGACGAGGTCCCGGGCTTGTTGAGTTCAGGGGATGGCGGCTCAGAGCGCAACCGGAACCGCGATGGGGCGGCCGTGTCTACAGGTGGCATCTCCCCAGCCTTCAAGCAGACCAAAGCGCAGCGTGCCCGCACCATGGCCCTGTACAACCCTATTCCGGTCAGGGAGAACTGTTTTACCGTCAACAGGTCGCTCTTCATCTTCGGCGAGGACAACGTGGTCAGGAAGTACGCCAAAAAAATCATTGAGTGGCCATATCCTTTTCTGCTTCATGGTGATAACACACTCCTCCAGTATGTGCAAAGACTCACGTAGCATAAAGTACAAAGGTGAGTAAACAGTTGGTAAACAAACAACCTATTTTATTTATTTAGTTTATTCGTGTCCCCATAACCTGAATAGACTGTTCTCATATTTCCATGGCCACAGTTTCACAAAAAGTCACCCAACAGGAAAATCCCCAAATGTTTCTCTCATAGTTTCTCGAGGCAGTGGAAAATCAGTGGTAAATTTCAGCACCATGGACAGCGAACATGGGACTCTTGTATCATTCATCTCCATACACACATAGTCTTCATTCAGTCTGGGAGTTGTATGAATGATAAATTACTTTTCTTGTTCCATTAACATTGATTAATTATTGAAGCACAGTTCAATATAGTCTGATACTGTGGAGCAGAGAACGAGGGTTAGAGAATGTGGGACTGAACAAGCACACAGTCTGATTGTTAACACGTTAGTGGCACCATGTTAGCACATTTAGGTCAAATCCAAAAGTGGAAGAAAAGAGTTATCAGACTGAGGCAGATTAATATTAGTATTACTGGTGAAAGGGAGTAGATGACAACACTATTTTTCCACCACATTCACTGATCAATTATGCACAGTTCATACATCATAGTCAAGTAGAGGTTGGTCAATTAATCGACTGGTGAACCAAATAAAATTTATAGCTCTGTAGACTGAGTATCTGGGGGATTAATTGGGCAAAGCATGACATCTGAAGATATCTTCTTGAACTTTTAGGAAGTGTAATCTGCATTTTTATTATTATTTTTTTTCCCCACTACTCTATCATCTGTGTCACTATCTGCCTAAATTATGCCTTTTGTGCTGTTACATGAACCATTACTGGACTGGTATGTAGTGACGCCCTCCTCTATTAGTGAAAACGGAGAGACTTTATATCTTCCCTCCCTGTTGCTGAGAACGACCACACAGGCACTGAGACAACACGCAAATGTCCATTGGTGGTGTGTTTGTGCTGCTGCTGCTGCTCCTGCTGCTGCACAGCTCACCAGGTGTCCCAGCCAGGTGTGGCCTCTTCACTGACTATTGTTCTGCTCCATTCAGCAGCTTCCTGACTGACTGACTAGCCTACTGCTGATTAAAAAAAAACAAAAAAACAACTAGCAAATAGAATGAGTGCGCTTCCATTGTGGATTTACTTTTGGTTTGTCCCTTTATTGAGGTGATTAGACAGAGAAATGGATCTCGATCAACAGTTTTGGGGGAAAAAAGGCTTGAGCTGTGTGTGTTGGTTATCATATTACAGATATTACAGATATTACAGCCATCCAGCGGTTAGGTCGTTACCAGTAATGACTCCACCTTCAGGCACATTTTATACTCAGCAGCATGAATTGGCTTTGAATCAAAATACTGTTTGTGCTGTAGTGACTGGAAGGAAATCAGCCAGACTGCATAACCTTCAGGTTAATGTGCTGTTGAGGAGGGAGTGTCTTATTACATCTAATGAGCTCTACTGTATCTGATTAAGAGACATTAACAAGAATTATATGTAATGATGTCTGATCGCTGTGTCATGTGCCATTACAACTAGTCATTACTCACCGAGTCATACTTTATTGAATTGTTTGCTAATATTGTTTTGAGGAAAGTGGGGCTGAGCTGAGTGACGCTGTGTTCTGGTCAATCTTCACTCTGGAGCGTGAGGATCCAGGCACAGCAAATAAAAGAGGCAGGCCCTTTTGTATTTCACTACTTGTGAAGAGCCTCACTGACGCGATAGATCCTATCTTCAGTGGTGCTTATTGGCGAAAGACGTCGTCACATCTGATATGCAAAGCAAAGCAATTCCACACTGTTAAATCTATTACCAAAGTATTATGAGCAAATTACCCGCTTTCTTTCAGATGCTTAGATGATAGACGATCTAGATGTGAAACTAGAGCCAGTAGCCCATTAGATAGAAGGTGTAACATCCAGGATTGCTCTGTCCAAGGGGAGCTAACAGCACCTCCAAAGGTCACCAACGAACATGTTACAGTGTATGTCTCTTTTCTAATCCGCTCACGTTGTGGTTTTACGGTTTTATCTGCCAGACTATTTCTTGGCTAGGCACAGCGACTCCCTGGAGTCTTGTTGTCACTGTAAAAAAAATTGCCAGTCAACCAGCAGATGTCTTGATTATAACATCTTCAATTTTGCAAACTCGGGATTCCACCATTGGTTGGAATGAAAATGCAGCTAAACATTTTGTGAGGACTGTGCAAAGCATCCTCAACGTCCTCATAGATATAGAAGTAGAAGAACACACGCACATATGCATGCACGGTCTCTGCAGGATGTCTCGTAAAGGTCAGCCTTGTGTTTTGTGCTGTAACCTCGCCATAAGAGGCTCTTTTTTTCTCTCTGAGTGCTCAATTAACAGCAGATGATCCATTCAGGAATCATCCAGAGAGGCCTCTGTGGTTGGATGTGTAACACTGGAGTGTGTGGGCTCAGAGAGAATTGATATGCTCTGAATCAGATTGATATTTAATATTTATTTGAGTGCACGGTGCCTCTCATACGCGTCTCAGTGCCAACTCGTGGGAGTGGTTACATGTGTGTGCGCGAATCTGACTGTCAGCTAACAGCCTGAGGGTGAAGTCGATGGAGGCCGATCAGGGCCTGGCAGGGAAGAGGCAAGGCTAATGAAGCACACAGTCTGAGTTTGGTGTGGCAGGCCTTGTGAGGACGGGCAGCTGCTCCTTCTGTCTGATCCCCACTGGGATCCCCCGCAGTGGGAAGTTTCCCATTGAGAAGGTACACTTCTAAATAATTGATTGTTGGATTTAATAGTTTGTTTCATCAGTGATGCAAATAGAAATAATCATGTGAGAGGTCTTTGGCAGTCTTTGAGCTTTTAAGTGTGAACTGGTGCAACAAGTAGACAATATTTCATCATCTATGTTTTAGGGACATACTTTTCATTCTGTGACCTAAGCAGGTTTTTAAACTGATTGATAATTTAATTAAGGAGGCATTAGATGGTAGGTTCTTTGCAGATGCCTCTAGACTGAGCTTAAAATTCAGGGAGACCATTAATTTTGCTCTGACTAAATTGCATCCTTGCATGAAAAATGGAAATGGAAAATTAGGAAGGAAATGACCCCTTTGGCCTCAGTGTAGTTATGATCCTATGCTCATTTGTTCGAGGAGCAGTTTTTCCCACTTCTTCTTCTTCTTCTTCTTCTTTAATAAGAACCAATCTGTAAATTGAAAGCAGGTGAGAAAACGTGTGACTTACGTTTCACTCTCAAATGATGGTAATATCAAGGCCATTGGGATCGTATATTTCCTGACAGAAGAGCATAGAGTAAAGGTCTGCGGCTCTGAGTTGACACTGTTTGATGGCAGGGCTGCTGTATATGTACACCACAGACTGATCTATGGTCACATTTATCCTGAAGATTGATCGGCTGGTTTAGGCAAGCCACTGAGGTGTGGAGATTATGATGGAATTGAGCTATGATGCAGTGGCCAGTTAAATCATTCATTTGCCAACAACTTTAATAGTTTGCCGACTCCATTAACTTTGTATTTTGAATTCTCATCAGAGATGTAAGTTGCAGTGTTTCAATGTCTTTATCGTTTTTCTCCACCAAGCTTAAATGGATTTATTTTTCCTCTGAATGCAGATTGCACTTCTGGCGTTCCTTCTGTGTTTGTATATTTAATGCTGCTCTCTGCCTCTAACACACGCTCATACACACACACACACACACGTGTCACAGATAATTCACAGATTTCCTATGATTCAGGCTCAGATGCTCGTGATTCATTTTTATTTTCACTTCTGCGTAATAATAATCACAGGGGCGTGGATCCAATCTAGGCTTGAGTGTATTCACAGATGCACAGGGCATCACACTCTGTGATCCGGGTCTATTTTTACTCGCATGTTTGAGGTATCGAGGCAGAGTGCCAGCGTCACTGTGACTCAGAACCGCTCACGAGACACCTCGCTGATGAAGCTGGTAGACGGATAGCGATCGGCGTCACACATCAGCTGATATCCAGAACAACAGGTTACTTGATGAGTGTGTAAATCAACACTGAATTCTTCAGCATTAAGCAGGGAGATATTTTTAAATGTCTGTGGAAGTTAGTGATGTTGTTTGGAGACTCTTAATTTAATAAGGAAGCGCTTTTCTGTAATTATGTAACTGTATACTGTATAAAGGCGGAAGAGGTCAGGTGTTCAGTTTGTTTATGAAGCATTTCACTGATGGTGACAAACCAGAATATGACCCAGACCTTGATGAAGGCCATGAGCATAAATGTGTTGCTTTAATAAATTTGTTACGTACAGTGCACAACAAATGGTGCTGGTGTCTTGACCTATTTATATTTATTTTCCTCCTCAACACATATTGATAGTCGGTGTCCTTGTGTCAGAAATAGAATTTCTGGTCTCTATGGAGGTTTTATCATCTCATGTTAATAAAGGTGAACACTTTTTTACGACCTGGACCTTACTTCTGGCATAAAATACGATCATTTACTCACCCATATAACTTTTGCGTAATTTGTAGTCTTTCGTGAGATATTTAGATCCATCCATCTCTTAGATCCATATAGTGGGAGTGACTGGGGCACCGAAACGCAGCCTCTAAATAACGCATTATCTGCCGCGAAACTCTCGCTATGGTTTGTCCACTACCTCAGAATCGGAAAAATATTCTATTTCAGCTATGTTGCAAAAAACTAGCAGTAGTAAATTACAAGTAAACAAGCCAACCGCTGCGGGTGTGCGCGGCACTCAGCGATGACATCATCCAGGTGAGAAGACATCATCCGGGGTCTGTAGATTGACCTACAGACCCTGGATGATGATAACAGGTAACTCCGGACTCAATGGGGAATAGCACTAGCGTACAATAACAAAATATTGGTGAAATGAACGGGTTTCGCGGCAGATAATGTGTTATTTAGAGGCTGCGTTTCAGTGCCCCAGTCACTCCCACTATATGGATATACGCAGATCTAAATATCTCCCGAACGACTACAAATTACACAAAAGTTATATAGGTGAGTAAACGATTGTATTTTATGCCAGAAATAAGGTCCAGGTTGTAAAAAACAATACTTCCCCTTTAAGTGGTCCAGTTTGGAAAGTACAGATTTGGTTCCCTCTTGTTTTCAGTTTTTTAAGTGTATGCTATGTACCTCGTGGCAAACAGCAGACACACAGAGTTAGCTACTCACTGCTGAATTTAATTGAGCATTTTGCCACCAAAAGAGACAAATATTTCTTTTAAATTTTAATTTTTGGCCTCCATAGATAACTTCCCCACTCGTGAGAACTGTATGGTGGATAACGTTTGATATAACCCACCAGTTTAAATGATACCATGGCTTAAAGTTTTGCTGATTGGAGGCCAGTTTGAGTGACATGTGGGTGCCCTGTCAGGTCGCTGGCTAGACACTGGATTTCAGAACCACGTTTTAATATTCTTATGGGTCTTTTCATCGATGCACTCAATAGGCTGCATGCTTTTAGGGTAAAAATGTGTGTCATGTGAATGTAAAGGTATGGTGAACATCTTTATTTAGTCCACATTATGTTTTAAACTAGTCTGACCTCACAAGACCCGTAAAATAAGAATAAACTAATTAAAGCTGGCACTCCGGTCTATATAGGGACTATACACATTATTTTGACAAAAGATGCAAAACAAAGAAAACAAGAAAAAAGATTACAACAATACTAAGTATTTATATTCATAAAGTGTATAAGATAAGTAAATACATAATTGCTTTTACATGTAATTGTATATTTTTAGAAAATGTTGTTTATTTGTTGTTGCTCTTCACAATCTCTCATCCGGTATTTATAATTAGCCTGAAATGTGGCCTCAAGCTGAGGCTTTTTTTTTTTTTTTTGTAGATGTGTGTTTGTGTGTTTGTGTGTGCACAGAAATACCACCACAGCGATAGTTCAGCTGCCCAGTAACCGTCTTGTAGCATTGACTTTTGGCTGCCAGGGAAGGCTGTTGCCGTGGATACCTCTCTATCTTCATTTTCTCTCTTTTCTCCCCTTTCGTGCATCCCTTTCTCTCTCTCTCTCTCTCTCTCCTTCGGTCTCACCCTCCATCTCCCTCCCCCTACAGCTTGTTGTGTTTGAGGGAATGCCGGGTGTGGCGTCTGGCTGCTGCTGAGAGACTTCAGTGAGGCTAAAGTGAGGCTGGTTATTGTTGGCAGAAGAGAATCAAAAGATATACTTCAGGTACAAGCATAAAACAAACCTTCAGCTTGAGACACACACACACGCGTTATGTCACTGAGCCTCTATGTTTCCCAGCTCTTCATCTGCTATTGCTGACGGCTGCTGTGGTTTTATAAATCCACTGAGTCAGTCTGGGGAGCAGCCCAGGTTTAAGTCAGAACCCCTGCAGGCGGGTGGGAGTAAGATTTTATTTGCTCGGTTTATTTAACTTCTCATCACTCACATGTCCCTGAGTAACCCTGCTGGATACAGCTCCCAGCTCAGCATCGATCTGTCCGGTGTCAGTCTTATTTGGGTCTCGTTGCCTCCTCCTCCTCCTCGCCGCCAACCTGTTTCGCAAGCCTCCGATTCTCTATATAACCATCAGCTTCTCCTCCAGTGAGCGCCCTTCATCCTTCTTATCACTATCTCATTCTTCCTCATTATCTCTGCCTCCTTCTTTTTTTCCACTCTCCTTCCCTCCTGGCTCCTCTGCAGATTTAAACTCCCTTCCTTCCTCCCTCTTCTGCACATAACCAGGAGAGGAGACACTGCCCACGCAGAGCATTAGACAAAGAGCCCCAGAGCCGACTGTAGTTGAACCAACAACCAATACAGGTTTCACAGTACAGACAGAAAAGCTTGTAGCAAAAGTGACCCCGTTTAAAGGGTCACGTCTCAGGCCCGCTCACCCATCCCTCCTTGATAAGCCTTCTGTCACTGTAGCATGTGTGTGTCTTTGGTCTCTGAGTCCCTGTCGGCTGCAGCTGACCTCAGATAAGTTAGAGCCTGTGTCTGGTTGTGTCTTCAGCCCCGGGGCTTATAACTTGCCAGGTTAATTCTGTTTCATACAGAGGAGTCAATGCTACCCCGTCTATCTTTGTTTACATGACACTGTAATAGCAGTGCTGCTGGCTTTGATGCACTGTTATTAACTAAATCTGCTTTTTTTTGTTCCCAATCCTGTATCTGAAGCTTAATCTACATAAGGGAATAGTGGCTCTCCTTGGTTTGTATTCACATCACAGTATAATCTCTGGTACTACTTATCACACTACTCACATTTCCTGAACTACTGTTGCGTATTGATGAATAGAACGCCTCATATTTGTATTTGTGACACGGAAATCTGCTCAGAGATGTTCTTTTTTTTTTTTAATAATCCTTGTGTCTCTGGAAAGATGAGTCTGGCAATAGTCTATATTCATCTTACTGGAAACGCATCCAATGAAAAGAACGAAACAGCAATAAATTGATCGAACTGTTAAGCCAAATTCTTTTATAGCTTATTTCTCTGTGCCATAGACTTCTGATTATAACAAGGCTGTGAGCCATAGTGTTGCATGGTTCTGTACCAAGATCCATGGGCTCTGTTGTTTATTTTGAGTTGATCCCACATACACCGACCTGCTGCAGAAAATACTCACAACTGCACCATCTTAAAATAGTCCCTGACAAACAGGTTAATCCCTTTGAATAACATATACAGATTTGGTTTTATTTTTAGCAAATTAATGAGATAATAATTAAAAAATAATGCCTTTTTTTGAAAATCTAAATCTACTTTTTCAGCAGGAGTGAATGGGCTCAGAGATAGTGATGCACAGGCAGAGGATGTGGTGCTGAGAGGTTGACTAACAAATATCAGTCGTTTTACAGGATTTGTTGACAATGAGCAAAATATGGAATCACTATTTTTCACTACTAGACTGTCGACACCATCCTTAACTTCAGCCTTCCACTCCGTTCGAGTACATGATCCTCACCACCATCATCGCCAACTGTATCGTCTTGGCTCTGGAGCAGCACCTTCCCGGAGAGGACAAAACACCCATGTCCAAAAGACTGGTGAGAGCCCCACGCACGTCCACATCTGCACACACCCACCTCGCAATCTGTTGTCTCTTAAGTTGCTGGAGCTAATAAAACATAAAATGAAAACAAGCTGCTTTCGATGTATCCTCGAAAAACCCGTACATAACACCTGCATGCACAGTGGTTCTGTGTCAGCTCCGTGTACGCTAATAATCACTCTAATTACCTGATTTCTCTCTTGCTTTGCACTGACAGGAGAAGACAGAGCCCTACTTCATTGGGATGTTCTGTTTTGAGGCAGGGATAAAGATCATTGCCCTGGGCTTTGTATTTCATAAAGGTTCTTACCTCAGGAATGGATGGAACGTCATGGACTTCATTGTGGTCCTTAGTGGGTGAGTCCAGCTCTCTGTGTGTGTCTATGTGTGTGCGCGCATTTGGATGCAGATCTGTGAAACAGGATTAGCATCATGACTTGAAAGGCAATGATGATTGTGTGAGATTTATGGAATGAAAATGACTGAACACAGTGTTCTTAGGCTCTTTTTAATTGTTTAAGGATTTGTTGATGAGTAGCTCACAGTTATTTCTAGCAGGTTTGATTGCACATGTGTGACAGTGTTTGTCCCTTGTTGTTCTTTTTGAAATTAGACTGTGAAATTGTGTGATCTGTGAGCTTAAGTTGCACAAGATGCCTGTTTAATTATTTCTTGTAACATTTTGTAATATCTACAATATATAAATGTGATTGCCATATATTCACAGATTGTCTAAGATCGGTCGGTGGCAAAAGCGGCACTAGACAACCTTTCCAGCTTATGTTTCCAAATGGTTTTACTATTTTGCGCGAGACCAGATTGAATTTTTCTCAGAGCCGACAGCCACCAACTACAGTGGACACAAAACAATCAGCTCCACTTTGAGACAAGAGAGAAGCTTGTCTGTGGTTAAACTGCAATTGCCATAAATTCATACGCCATAATAACACAGAGAATCGGTTCACCCAGACGACTAACTGTGAGGTTGCCGTCGGCTGTTGCTGTCGTCTGTCTGGTAGAATGAGCTGAAGAGTGCAGAGGCGATGGACATGTTGTTGAAGTGAGACAAGAGATGGAGTTCACTGAGAAGTTCCTCACAAAACTAAATGCCATTTTACTATTTTATCTGTTCAATCTGCAGCATCCTTGATTTAAAAAAAAATACATTTAAATGATTCAAACTGGATTAAAAAGTTTGTAGGTATTTTTCCAAAATATGGTACCGTGGTTTCCGCTGGAAGGACACTGTTTCCTTCTTTAGTGCCAGAAACAAATTTGACTTGTTTCCATTTGTTTCTGTCTGGTTTTCTTGTAGCAACTGGTTTGTTTCGTGGCTGGTAGTGGTATAATTAGCAACCTGGCTACTGTCCAAAGCAAGAAACAAGCAGCAAGAAGCAAGTACTGGACTAGAGACCTTAGTCTCATCGCTATGGTAAAGGCTGAATAATACATCTAGTTTTAACCCATAGGCAGATTCTGTAACTTATAAATCTATGAGCAATAAGTCCTGAATGTCCTTTTTGTACCCTCTCACATGCCTAAAATCTCTCCATCAAGTTCTGATGTGGACAAATAAAGTTACAGCCAAGGCTTATAAGGAGCCAAGCAAAACAGTGATGGCGTCATTGTGCTATAGTTGTTACATTGTGCAGTCAGAGTCATAATACTAAGTTAAAGCAAATCATGTGTTTAAAGCTGCTTTAAATATGACAAGAATCTACAGTTATTGTGAGTGGAGTTGGTCTGCGTTCTTGTCTCGGCATGAATGAAATGTGTGAGCCATTATCTGTCCGTCTTGTCAGCACCAGGCAGGTCAGTAGTGGCACAACGCCAGAGCTTTGGGTTTCATGGCTATTTAGCCATACTTTACAAAAAACTTCACACAAAATACAAGACAGCATTCAGAAATAAGGCCTAAGTGTCTTTAAAAGTTTTCTTGTTGAGGTTTTAGGCTCTAGTTGATCTGCTTAGCTTTTTTCTCATGCATATGTACATGGACAAATACTGTATGCACACAAGTCGGATACAATACACAAATACACACGTATGATATGTCAAATTAACATGTAAAGATTCTACATATCCCAGAAAACAACTGCAAGCTAGTAAACAAGTATGTTAACGAAGCTGGAACGCTACTTCTAAATCATCTTTGTAAATAATGAATGAGGAAATAAGTGCACTCAACACATTTTTAGACTAAATACACACTGTAAATTTCCTTAATAATACTGAATGTAAATACAACGTACCACACCAGAGGGCACCTGTAACTTCAACCTGTTACTATCATAACACTTTTCAAGGTTAACCTGAACACAAGAGCTGTTGCTGACTGAGCTGCTGTGTACTGTTACTGTGGTGGTTACAGTACATAAATTACATGGCAGTTAAAGACCTGGGAGGGTTCATGTTTATCAGTTAGCCTGTTCTGCGGGGGGAACGTGTTACATTAAAGGACATTTTACAGCAGTTGCCCTCTCAGGAGACGTAGGTGCCTCATCATCAGAGCAGAGCGGGGAAATGTTCATGGTTTCAGAGGAGGAGCTTCATGAGACAGGAGATTGACACCCGTCTCTCTCACACACACAGACACACAAATTAAATATTAATCGATTCACAGCACAGAAGTACAGAGGGTGGCAGACCAGGTTCTTAGAGAATTCTACATGATTCTTGTTCCATTATTGATGAGGCGAACCCATGCTTCTTAAAGATACTCCTCTCGCTGTTGGGAAGGGTGTGAGGTTAGAGATACGTATGAGACAGGGTTGGTATAGAGATTAGTGTTTTGTTCCTGCGTTTTTAGCCTGTTAATCAGGGGACACCATTGTCACATATGGTACGCCGGTGAGGACACTCAACCCCACGGCAAATTACCGTGTGACCAAAATTAGAAGCTTAATTAAAACAGTGACACAGACACATGTTAATGGCTTTTTCTAATCTCACCTGCTTGAATATGAACAGAGAGGAAGAGAGTGAAAATGCAGAGGCTCTCCCAGGGGTGACAGATGCTTTAATCAGACTTCACCTTTCTGTGCGCTCAGTGTAACACTGATGTGTTGGTTTCTTCTGGTGCAGAGGCCAGTGTGTGCTGAAGCTGAAGACACTGAAATCTGGATACAATCTGTTTTTAAATGACTAATTATTATGTTATGAATTCTTTGCAGTTTTCTCTGCAGCTGTATGAACAGTTAAATACGTCAGGGAAAAAGAAAACAATATAAGAGTTTATTCCACTCACATGCGGTGACTTTGAGGGTTTTATTTTATTAATATCCAGCGTGATGAAGTGAGCTGCACGTAGATCTCTCTCCAAATCATCATTCTGGCCACAGCAAAGATAAATTAATGAGAATGTTCTCTCTCTGTCTCGCTCTTTTTCCTTTCACACACGGTCCATTCAGCCTTCACATGCACACATTCACTCACCTATAGGCCATCACTCAAGGTCTGCAGCCTTATTAGAAAGTGAATGAAGATGATGAGCTCTGCCGATAATATTAGATGAGTCACCAGCGCTGTCTATCAGTCAGTAATTAGGAGGTCTCTGCAGGCGAGAAGAGGCTGTGTTACAAATGTGATGCATGCGCAGACCCACCCACAGCCAAATACTGGACAGTCTTCATATTCATACACATATGTATAGTATAGGGTTCCTCCATTTTCATTTTGGTCATAAAGCACTTGAAACTGTGTGAAATCAAATTCATTGTTTTCTCACATCATATGTCTCGCACTATACACTGATCAGCCACAACATTAAAACCACTGACTGACTGAGAACATTGACCATCTTGTGACAATTTAATGTTCTGCTGGAAAACTTTTGGACCTGGCATTCATGTGGATGTTACTTACTGTACAACCCACCTAGACCAGACCAGACACTCCTACTAGAGAGCCTGTACTAAGCCTGAACCTTTGGAGCCGACCAATCAGAGCAAACTGGGCTTTTTAAGAGGCAAGAGGCCTCCCAGTCCTGTTTTTATAAGAAACTCATTTTCAGAAACAAATACTCCGCTAGCCATTTCAATAAAGCATATTAAACTTCCATCCATATGGCTCTGCAAATTGACAATATTGTTTCACTAAAATGACTAACCCCCAGGAGTGGCAGCAAGAACATTAACAAAAACAAATGGAGGCCAATTCATTTATTTTCATGTTATGCCTTTTTGGAGGGATTCTTAATAGGGATAGAGATAAACTAAGGCTGACAATAGAAACTTAAAGAAGGATGACAGAGGAGGGATCACTGTAGACATACTGTAAACAAAAGTAGCATAAAGTTGTGAAACAGAATGGCAGTATTGGGTATATTGTGCAGACCCATTAAGAATAATAACCATTAAGCATCTGCAGACCTAGCTCATGTTTCTGGTTACACACTCAGCTGAAATCTGTCCCTGTTTGCTCGCTGTGTAGCGAGCAGACAAACAACTACACTGACTCACCAGTTTATTGTTTGTACCTGTACAATCAAATTGAATTAAAACAACTCTGCAGCAAGTCCTGTTTGTGGAAGACTTTAATGCCTTGCAATTTTAGTCACCCAGGTGGGAACGTCAGTTAAACAGTACTCCAGGAAATTTAGCCTGTGGAGGCATGACACACGACTGTTAGCTCAGACTACAAAGCATGTGAACTTTCCTCAGTCAATCCCCCTGACTCACTCAACATCACTCGTGAACATGTGTAATTATGGAAGCATTCGCTAACAGTGTCAACGCTGGAGGCCGTGATTACCTCAGCAAGCTGCCTTGGTGTTTCAAGATGGCCTGTATTACACACAGAGAGCGAGTGGGAGGGAGGTATGAAAAACCAGATGGCTCTTGCTGTTTCCTTAAAGGCTGTTATCGTGTAGTTCGGGACTGTTGTGATTGAAATTGAAATGGAGGGACTGTGGGTTTTCTCAGGCCATCACACTTTCGCCAGCCAGTTGCGCCCGCTAAACAGACAAGCTGCGACGCGGAGACAGAGAGCAGCACAGGTGACAACCAGGGGAAACATGAAAGGAGAAAAAGAAAGTAAAGAGTGAGGTGTGAGAAAGTGAAGACAGAACAGAAAAATAGAGCTGTGGGAAATAAGAGCGACGCCTCTATGCGTAATCGTACGTACTAATTGGCACCTTGGCAGTCTCATTCGCTGGCAAGCCCTCAATTAGACTGGCAACATTTGGCAGAGGGCGACACCCTCCAAGGGTTTGTGTCACCACTATGTTGCCAGGCGCATGGGGGGGATGGGAGGGATGGAGTTAGCTCTGAGGGAGCTGATGAGAGTAAGTACGAGGAGACAGGAGAGATGAATGTGTTCAGTCAGTGTGTTCTCCATGACACACAGGTATAGGATCAGTTTAGGGAAGGAGCGTTAATGCTCAGATTGTTGGTGAAGATGGTTCAGTTTTTCCTCTTTACTCTAGAAAGCACAACTCTTTCCTCTGCTATTATCAGTGAAGAACAGAAAACATGTTTTTATTCTAAAATCGTAATGCCTTCATTTAGGAGTTAATTGGATAAACCAGTCAAAATAACTATACGGTTAAGAGAAACATCATCATGCCATCGTTTCATTTGTGTCGTGAGCAGCTGTTAAACTTGAAGATATCCAAATTCTGCCACACTTGCTGCCGTGTGTCTGAGATAAAAGCGGTGCGGTTGTCCCGGCCCTTTTTGGCCTCCGGTGTCTCCGCCGAGAGAGACTGTATCTCATCTTGCCTCTTGTGTGAACAGTTACGTGCTGCGGCCATCAATCTACATTCTTCCACTGATGTTGAAACTGGACAATGTCTACTCTGTTACCACTGCTGGGCAGGAAGGAGCGCTAACAGGAGAGCTTCAGATCAATCTCATGAGGGCTTCGCATCGATCCCAACACCCTCAGTATCAGCCAGCAATGCACACGACACGTTAGGTTAGAGTTACTTCTGTTTACATGTATGTTTTCCCCTTTAAATCCTTACAGTTTCTTTATATTTCTACCTTTGCGCTTATTTTCCTTTGTCTTTCATCCCGTTACATTCTGCCAGTCTTGCCGTGGCCGAGCTGCCCCGTTTCCGTGATATTATTATCTCTGAGTAGTTGTCAGGGTGTGAACATACTGTCATTGTACCTGACTCACAGTGTGTCAGGTACAGTGTGTGTCTTCCTGTCATTCATGCATATGAACCAAATGTGCCACTGCTGCATGTCTTTTAGCCAACAGCACCTTATGTCTGCTTGGCCGTCATACACCAGTTAGTACTGACTATATCAAACTGTCTCTCTCACACACACACACGCGGACACGCAGACAGACGTGTCCTCCCCAGTCTTATTTTCCATCTGCTGTCTGATCGATTGATGAGTTCAGACACAGCAGGGGTGGACATGTCCCCCTGAGCTGTTACCGTGGTGACTGAGGACCCCGCCCCAGGTCAGGCTGTCACTGGCTCCTGTCCTGCTGCTTTCCTGGTCAGTGTCTCCACAATTAGTCCCTACCAGGATAGATTTGTCAGAGTCTTTTCCGATGGTCTGATGGTGGAGTGTGAATATGTGCCTACTCTCTGAGTGTGTGACAAATGGAGGAAATGACGGAGCAACGGCAACAGTTTTCTTTCACAAATCAAAAAAAATTTGACAAATTTGTGTGCGATGACGATGTGAGAGAGGCTTGTTAGTGACATTTAATGACATCCTCTGTCTAGAAGTGGTGTTTCAACTGTGATCTTGCCAGTCAAATAATAATGATGACGCTGAGGAAGCAGACAGTCTAACAAGCTTTCTATCCCTGTTTGCCCCCCCCCCCCCCCTCCTGCCCCCGCTCTCCATCATCTTCATCGTTCTAACCATCATAAAAAAGAGGAGAGGGCCGTGAAACTGAAACCATTTCGAGGGTCTTTATGCAGTCTAGTCTGGTATTTGATCAGAGGAGATGAGGTTCACCGAGATGAAAGCGGCCCTACCTTTCGCTGGAACTCAAGTCAAATCCAATTTACCAGTGAAAGTTGCAGAAAGAGAATGAAGGTCAGGAACATTTCTCAATTATGACCTGGCAATTTGTCTTTACAAATTCAATTTGCGTTAGACCACCGTTTTGTTAGAATTTAAATTATCCATGCAGTGTATTAGTTTTCAGTGTGACATTTCTTCCTGAACTCTCCCTGGCGAAGGACAATGAAATGCGAGGGGAACGCAGTTTTTGCATGACTCAAAATATTATAGAATCTCCTCAGGTGGATTTCAGGAGTTCAGGAGGAAGTTATGTATTGTTTTGATATGTTCTGTTCTGTTGACTTTTAAACCTCTAAACTGGCTGCAAGTTTTTAATGTTTATATAGGTCCAAAATGGAATATAATATTTCTAATTTCATCTCCATTCGTGTAAAATCTGTGTGTAGCAAGGAGTGAAGGACTCAGTTGCAAGGATGAACAATTCTTTCAGTATTGATAGAAACCTGCTACTACCTACTCAGAATTGGTACGTTACGGTCAAGATCAATTATTATACTTGAAACAGAATGAGCCAAAAGAGCAAACTTGAAAATATCCAAGACCAGCAATGACCAGCGATGTTGTATGGTTTAGAGACCGGAGGTAGCAGAGCTGAAGATGTTGAGGTTTTTTCTCTGACCAGGATGGACAGGATCAGGAATGAGTACATTAGAACGACAGCTGAGATGAAGTTAGAGAGGCCAGGTTGAGATGTTCAGAGGAGGAATAGTGAATATATTGGTCGAAGGATGCAGAGGTTAGAGCTGCCAGACCAAAGAGGAGGTTTATGGATGTAGTGAAGGAGGACATGAAGGTAGTTGGTGTGAGAGAAGAGGATACAGAAGATTGGGCGAGATGGAAGCAGATTACCCCTGAAAGGAACAGCTGAAAGGAAAAGAAGAAGACATGGCTGGAGATTATTGGTGCGAGCGTCTTTGATAAGCATTTACATTGTACGGATGAGTGCAGAGAGAAAGGATGTTAAGTGCTGCAAAGAGAGATATTCAAGAGATTGCAGGGAGACTGAAACAGCTCCACCGTTCATGGTCATGGTCAGTGACGGAAAACGAACCACAGACATTAAATCAAGCCCTGACCTGGGAAACAAAAAAGAACTATAGAGAACCCCTTCTGATCTCAGCTGGTGTCTGGCTGCTGTGGAAAATACATCATCAAATGATTTTCCCATATATCAACCATAGATTAGCATCCGCAAAATAAAGTAAGAACGTAAACAGTGCTCTGTATGTGCACCATTATAAGCAGAGGTAGAGGTCTGTGGAATGCTTCTAACTGTGGATGACATAAGATATGAGATGCTGCTCAGGGTTGATTTGAGGTGTTTTGTCACTGTCACTATACAGTCAAGTGAAGCAGTCTTGCTTTTGTTTTATCATTAGCAAAACGTAGTGTGTTGCCTTTAATTTCAAAATCCTCAAGAGGTGAAATTGAAACCAAAGCCCAAATACATTCAACTAATTTCCTCATATTTCTATTTTTCCCTCAAATAAAGATTGAGACTTTACATGTTGAACTGCACTGGATTAAATCAGTCAGCTGTAAAGAATGTAATTGAAATGCTGCTGGCAATAATCCAGTAATACATTAAACAACAATTTGACACAGGAGCTGCACAATGAGTCATTTTAACTCTGTTCTATTTACCTTGGAAAGAGAAGCTGGCAATTACATGTCCCTACTCCACCACTCAGCAACAAAATCAAGACCACTTTGTTGTGCTTCCTCTGCTGGAATACTGTGGGGTTTTGACAACTTTACATGTTTTTTTGCACATACAAACACCGTCGCGGTCAGGACATAATCATTCAACTTCAATTTACTGAGTTGCTGACATCACAAATGCATGAAGACATACTTATCACCGGAACAAATACAGATCTTTTTGTGACTGACATGCATATTTGAAATGAATCACCTGTCATGGTTTCACTGGCGTGTTTCCTTTGCTCTTCATATTCGTGCAAACACTGGAAACAGTGTTGTTTAAACACCCAGAACAAAAAGTACAACACAGCTAGTTTGTGCCATCCATGTTGCTTGCACTGCTGTTGATGCACAGAGTGGCCATCTTGGATTTTCAGGGGTTGATGAGGCTCTTCCAGTCTTTCAAGTTGGAAATCCAACTTAAATTGGTATTTCAGTCAAAATGCGTTTTCTTGATGCTACTAGTATGACATAACATGTTGAATGCATCATGTTAGGGTTATGTTTACACTGTAAATGAAAGATTTTTATCCCCAAGCCACCGTCTGCTGATATTCATTCATTCATTCATCTTCTGTACCCACTTATACCTGTTAAGGGTCGCGGGGGTCTGCTGGAGCCTATCCCAGCTGTCCGTCTGCTGATATTTAAAACTCAAAACCCTAAAAAAAACTAATTTGAATATTTTATTTCATGCTGTGCTTTACAAAACTATTCAACAGTGTAGCTTCCACTTTTTCATCCTGTATGTGCCAAAGACTGATACCTACGCTGCACTGAATTAACATCCCTCGCTCATTGCCTCTCCGTCTCACCTCACTTTCTCACTGCTAACAGATGGCTAATAAATCATTTACTCTTATCAATTATTCATTCTGTCCAAAGAGCAAACATTTAGCTAACTGACACATAAACCAATATGCAGGCTGATACTCTGTTGATATGTGCTATATAAAGCCAGGCCAGCATCTCGGGGTGTTGATTTAATGAGCAGCAACATTTGATCTTGTGTGACAACTTGAATATCTTGTGAGTGAATGTACGGGATTCGGTGTGTTTGTGTGGAGAGGGAGTGAAAAGGACAGATGAGGGGGGAGTTTAAAAAAAAAAATGAGAGAGCACACTGTGGGAGGCAGAGAGGCTTATATCAACTAAACCAGAGAAGCCTGTAGGAGTTTCTCCACACTATTCCTTATTCTGTCAAGACCATCCGCTCAACACACACACACACACACACACACCACCCACCACACTGTGGGCCCCAGAGCTGCTGTTTTAATTGATTGTCATGCAGACGTCTTCCTAAATTGGGACTTTGTCATTTGTTTTATTCTGTCGATAATGTTAAACTTTTTATTCCCTGCACAGACTCTGTTATGTTGAAAGTGCTCAATGAGTTGTAAGATCCATTATTTTTATTTTTTTCCTTTTACAGCAGATCTGTGGTTAGGAAGGATTTAGATTCTTACTTAGGAGGATATATGCCGTCGTGGCAGCTGGGTGTTACATTTACTACACAGCAACAACGATACGTAATCTATTATTTAAACCACCACGTATCTATTTTTAATAAGTGAATGAGTCACTTCAGCTATTCCGCTGAAAAATGTGTTATCCTTACTGCTTTTATTGTCAGAGATGCTAACGTCGCAGAGAAAAATCCCCGTTATAAAACATAAATAGCATAAAACGTTTAGAAATGTTTGAAAGAGCAGCAGAATTTGAATATGCTGTGTGTTTCGTTGAACTGAACTGAGTCACTGCTGGAAGTTAGTACAAACCTATGCTGCCAAACTTTCTAACTGTGTTCCGGGCGAGGAGAGGGGATTGACTTAAGATTTAAAAATAACTGAATATAGCTACAGCTTGTAGTGAAGTGAAGAAACACGCCAACAAATCACTGTGACAGCAAAAAACAACAATCGCTCCATCATCTGTAGCTGTAAATCCGCTGGTTTCTGATTCTGAGAAAGTAGTAGTGTATTCTTGAATACATTGTTATTTTTTTTTTTTATTATTTCATTGTAATACTCCCTGACAAAAATATATGTTACATTATTCTTTGGTTAGTGTAATCAGTACTGACAGTTTTCTTCTTACAGTCATGTAAAACATTGTCCTGGTTGTCCAGCTAAGCTTTAACCTTCTCAAGCTGTGTATTCCTGCTGAGTGTTTGCTGGATTATCTCCTGCTGATGCAATATTCTGCAAACCATGTCACTGTATTTTACACACTGACATATTAATGACTGTATTCTACATGGTATATTGCTTTTTTGTTGTGTGGGAACCCTCCAGGAAGTCACAACTTGACAGGAAGTGAGGGCAATCACCAGCAGAAATTCTGATCGAGAAGGTAGAAATGCTTGACGTGGATCTTGTGAGCTTGTGATTACGAAATTGGAAGTTATGCACACAAAAATGCTTGGCACATAAATTCTTCAGGCATATTAGAAAATTACAAAGTAAACTCTATGTAATGCGGCACAGTGGCGTGGGTGTTAGCACTGATGCCTCCGGGTTCAAATCCAGGCCGACTTGGGGCCTTCCTGTGTTTGAACGTTCTCCCTGTGTCTGCGCGGTTTCTCTCTCTCCCACTGTCCAAAGACATGCTCGTTAGGTTCACTGGTGATTCTAAATTGGCCGTAGGTGTGCATGTGAGTGTCAATGGTTGTCTGTCTCTCTGTGTTAGCCCAGCAATAGACTGGCAACCTGTCTAGGGTGTACCCCGCCTCTCGCCCGATGATGCCTGGGATAGGCTCCAGCCCCCTCACAACCCTTCACAGGACAAACAGTTACAGAAGAATGAATGAACTCTATGTAACTAAACTCCAATACATGAATGTAACATTAACTTCCTTCATTTCTGAAAATGACAGCAAGCACCTCACATCTCAAATGGAACTCGTAAACTTGTGGTTACAACAGATGAAGTTGTGTACACAAAATGCTTGGAATTAAGGTGGCATTTCCAACTCATTAGAACCTCGCTGACAGACAACTCTTGGCACCTAGAAGACATCAAGCCAAACACCTTAACAAGCTAACAGCTGAGAAACGTTATTATGTAGGAAATGCAATGTAGGATAGATTAAATCACCATCCTTCTCCCTCATTTCTGAAAATGTTATATATCACAACTCATAACCGTGGACCTTATATAAAGTTTCCACTTATGAGGTTGTGAATACCACAAGAGGGGCTTTTTCATATGGACTGGTCAACATGACTCCTTTTGAAGCAAGCAAGAAATCAACAGTGTAGTTGTAAATCACAACATTCCCAGCAACAGAGGACAAGCTGAAAGCATCTACTGTGCATACTCACTGAAGCAACAGGTGCAGTCAAATAACCTGCTGATTGCAATTTTTTCCAAGAGCTATTCAGAGCATAGCTCCATCATGTACTAATGAAATGATAACAAGGTACCTGCTCTTGCTGGTGGAACAAAACTATCAAGAGTGCGAGAGAAATGTCCGTCAAATCCAACTGGTACGCACCCACACGGTCCTAACAAGCAGTCTCAGCAGTCAATGGAAGTGAATACACCTGTGTGAATGGACCGTAGCTGCCTTTAAATGGGTTTAAATTAGTTCAGAGTCCATATGAACACCCCCTCTTGTGGTATTCACAACCTTGTAACTGTACATGTTTTATAAGGTCACACATTTCCTGACCCTTTTCAAAAATGATGGAAGTCAATGGTAAATGAATATGTTTCAGTTTAGTTGTATAGAGATTTATTTGTAGTTGTATAATATGTATAAGTAAAATTCTGATGTCCTCAAATGATTCTTCTTCTTGTTATACCTTTTTCCTACATTAAGTAGGAGCTAGCTTGCTAACTGTTAGCCTCAGTGTCTTTTGGATGCCAGCAGTTGCCTAGCAGCAGTCTTCTCACAACTTACAGCTGTTATTAATCACTTAAACGCGTTTTAACTTCTCACATTCTCTGGCCTCTTGCGCTTCATCTAATACGCAATAATCTCATGTTGTCCATTCATTTATAATCAGTTGTTTTCAACCTGAACTAAAATTAAAGCAGTGTCTATTTATCTCAACCTCTCTCCCTGACCAGGCTTCTAATTTTTCACAGTGCTGAGTGACTTAAAGGTTTTTATGCTGCTAAGAGACCAGTGACCTGCTGCATGAAAGGAAAAGGGAAAAAACGATAACACTGACTTTCCTTTGCAAAATTGTTCTTTTATTTCCTATCTAAATGATAATCTTTTGACTCCCCAGCTAAGCACCAGAGGTGTAAACGACACCTGCAGTTTATCTCATATCGTTAGCATAGTCAGGTGCGCTCACATCATATTAGTCACCAGCTTGACAGTGACACGGAGCATAAGTCACAACGTTATCAGTATCACGGCATGGCGGCTGTCATGACAGATTTGTCACGCAGTGGGAAGCTGTCGGTTCCACGGGGTATGTCATTGTTACTCACTTATCACGGCTGACAACTCTGACCAGGGCATGAGCTCAGTCCACTACAGTGTGTGTCTGAAATGATGCCTGCAGGCACATGCAGGGTGAACCAAGATGTTTTTATGCTTGACAGCTCTCGGTGACTAAAAAGGACTTTGTTAACTTGTACTGGTTAATAAAGTGTTTGATGTTGCTGAATGAATCACAAACCAGACCCAATACAAAGAGTAAACAGATTAATGAATATTCCTGCAACCCGATGAAGGAGGAAATCAAGAGGGAGGAAATCAATTGTATGCCAAATTGCTTATTTGTGCCAAATCTGCCATGTGTCATGCTTCCCCTGGCTGATTTAATTCTGCCAACTTCTGTGGCCAACCTTCACCTTTCCTGTCTCCTTCATGTGGGGAGTGCCAATGTCCAGACGGCTGTCGTGTGCATTGTACAGTAGCTGTGACAGTAGCGACCGCACAGACTCTAACTGTAGTTTTATCTGCTATATCATGCTTTTTTTTTTTGTTTTGCACTTGAAGTAAAGGATTTTCACTTTTTGTTTATTTTTTTGATTATTGGATCAGTTTTGACATTTCTATTGTTAATGTAAAATTGTTTTTATACAGACTGTATAAAGCCTTTTACACGACAAGGTCAATAAAAATGATTTAATCAGTGCAAGGGGGAAAGCAACTCAACATTTTAAATGATTTTTGTCCGCGTGATCAAAAACAGAGTGGAGACCTTGCAGCAGGCATGAAGCCTGTTCACTTGCAAATTAATTCATCATCCTCTTCAGTTATCTCTTTGGGGTATCTAATTTTGGGAAAGTGTGCAAAGGTGTTTGCCCAACTATGTTTTCAGCAACACAATGCACCCCTGTCTCCTCTTTAATGGAGAAAAATGTTTATATTTAATCTATGTTTTATCAGTAACAGCCACTGCTCCATAATGTGGAGGTGACACAGCGTAAAATACACGCCAAAGAATCATGCACTAGAAGCCGAGCATTATCTTTTTAGCTGTAGCATCTTATCTGCAAGCAAGGCAAATACTAAATGATTTCAGACATGATTTATGTCCACACAGAGGATGTGTTTTCCTACTATGCACTTTAATACTACAGAGGAAAACGGGACCTAGGGCATCCACTGCAGAACACTGAAGGAGGAAGCCATTTTTAGACCCCTTGTCCCTTAGTCTCCATAACAACTACAGAGCAGCCAGGACTGACTGATGATCTGGAGAAAGATGGAGTGATGGAGGAAGTGGGGATGAAATGACAGAGATTCCAGGAGGAAGCAGAGGGAAGGATTGGAGTAAACGTTAAGAAGGAGAGAAGACAAAAAAGGGAGCTGGTGGTGGGAATTGGGTGAGAAGAGGAAGAGGGGGGAAATCTAAAAGGGAGTAGTTAGAGGTGTGAAAGTCATGAAGATATTTCTATATTTGCATGGGTGGTGGTGGGCTATTTTAATCTTTCTCTCGTCTCCTCTTTCTTTTTTTCCCCCCTCTCATAATTAAATGAGATGACGCTCTTTGTCTCCTAACACTACAGACAGGACTAATTCTCACCACTCTCTCACAGTCACAGGAATGTAATTGGGTCTGTGTTGCTGTGTTATAATCAAGTGTGCAATCACCGTGGGGCAAATTACCGAACGCAGAGATGCTCAACCACAACATAAATAATGTACTACTGTCTTTTGATTCACGCACCTGTCAATTATATAAAAAATCTGCCTTCACCTGCGTCTTCCATTCATGTTCGAAGTGAATTTAAAGAGTGGAATTGTTTAGCAGTCATTCAAAGTCTTGGATTGAAATGCTGCTCATTGCTCCCTTTGGCTAAAAACATATCCAACTCTCTTGGTGCTGTTTTCCTTTTGCTTTTAGTTTTGGGTAGTTCTCTACTCTAACACTCTGTTTAAAGGGGTATAAAGGCGTGTTCTGGTTAGTGTAAAATGGGAAAAACAGAGCAAAACAGAGAAAGACGTAGAGGATATAATTAGGTAGGGGGTTGGGAAACAGGAAGAGGAGCAACATATGAGGACGTAGGAAAAAGAGAAGCAGCAGGGCGGGCTAATGCAGGAGCAGAGGGCGAGTTCACAGAACACTGCTTTCCTTTTTCGTCATTGTGAGAGATGAAGGCCACGGAGCTGTCTTTAGAGAACAGGTGGAGACAAAATAAGACAAAGTGAAAATGGAACTTTTGAAGGACTGTGCTGCTGATTAAGGGTCGATGCGTTTGCCCGTGAGCTTCGTGTCTCTGCAGCGTAAGGGTATCCTGCCTTCCCTTGATGGAGCTGCTTTCTTTGTTCTCCTCCTAAATAGCAGTTGTCACTGCCTTCCTCCCACACACAGGGAAACAGCCAAAACCAGCCCAAAAAAAACACCCCTGTTGTTTTCTCTCTGTTCTCCGCCTGCTGGAGACCCTGACGTCGTCGCATTTGATATCTAAGCACTGCAGCCGTCCTCCAACACTGTGTGTGGCGGCCTTAGCGTGTCTATGTGTGTGTGTGTGAGTCTCCTTTCCGACGCAACTCCGCACAGCTTATAACGTGTGAAATTGTGGCATTCATGTAAGACAGTGACAATCCTGTTCTGTCTCTTTGTCTCCTGTTTGTGTGGGTTCACATATACTCGTACTTGTTTAGGATCCTGGCTGCAGCTGGGGCACACATGAACATCTCAGTGGACCTGAGGACTCTGAGGGCTGTGCGAGTGCTCCGACCACTCAAACTGGTCTCAGGCATCCCCAGTTAGTATTGCAAATACTACGTCATTGTAGTTTTCCCTTTCATTTACATCTTTGTACACACAGGTGATGTATTATAAAGAGGGTTAAAGCTTATGTTTATCCCAAACCACAACATTTCTGCAGTTTGAAAGTGTGTTTTCACATTAACTGAGCTTCTGTTCTCTACCGCCAGGTCTGCAGATAGTCCTGAAGTCTATAATGAAGGCCATGGTTCCTTTGCTGCAGATTGGTCTGCTGCTGTTTTTTGCCATCCTCATGTTCGCCATCATTGGCTTGGAGTTTTACAGCGGCAGACTGCACTACACCTGTAAACCGCAGCCGGGAATACTGGGTAAACTCCTCATTAATCACTACAGCACTCAAGATGCTTTCCCATTCCGAGCCTATTACATGATGATGATGATGCTTTTCACATACAGTACATATATAACTGCACGAGGAGTATATGATTTACTGTAGACATAGTGCACATACACCGATCAGCCACAACATTATGACCACTGACAGGAGAAGTAAATAACATTCATCATCTTGTGACAATTCAATGTTCTGCTGGGAAACGTTTGGACCTGGCATTCATGTGGATGTTACTAAGACATGTAGCACTCACCTAGACCAGACCAGGCACCCCCACCCCATAGCAATGACATCCCCAGCTGGGTGTATCCTGACACAGGCACACAGAAAATGGTTTAGGAACAACTAAAAAAAAACCACATGAAGAACAGCACAAGGTGTTGACCTGGGCTCCAAATTCCCTAGATCCCAATCTGATCAAGTATCTGTGGGATGATCCACAGAGGCCCCTCCCCTCAACCCATAGGAGCCAAAGGCCCCCACTAATAACATGCTGTTGCCAGACACCACAGGACACCCTCAGAAGGCCCATGTCAATTCTCTGATAAGTCACGACTGTTTTAGAGGCACAAGGGAGACCTACACAATATTAGGAAGGTGGTCATAATGTTATGTCTGATCGATGTATTTTAACATAATAACTTTGACCTCTTTGACTACAGCAGCCGATGACATCACCTTTCAGAAGCCTTTAGTATTCTGTACTACATATATGTATACACAGCATACACTCATGCACAGACACAGAGATATATATGTACATATGTACACATTGATTGAAAGTTCTGGTAGACAGCAAAGACATCTTGCCATGACTATTATTCATTTATTTTATTTTTTCTAAAGTTATTTGAATTGCCCTGCAAATAGGAAATGATTTCAACGGTCCTGTCACACTCTGATATGGTTTTGAATAATGCATTAATATGAACAGATAAAAGAATTTCTTTAGAGCTATTTGTGACAGCAAACTGTGTCAGAGAACATAATGGCACAGAGTCAGGCCTGTGCTCTTTCTGTTGCTGTTTATTGTGTTTTCTTATATATGTGTGCCTGTGTACAGTGGATGTTTACGCAGCCCTTTAGGTAGTAGCTCTATTGTCATTATCACAAATGCATGCACACACACATAGACCCACACGGCATGCACCTGGAGACTTGATCAAACCAAACCGGCTGCGTTATCCTGTGTAATTAAAACCAACAATGCGGCACACTACAATGGCTCATTGTACATTCATAGCTGTCATTAACCTCGGAGCTGCCCCCGTCACACTTTAGCTGAATGGACAGTTAGATAACACAGGCAGACTGAAGCAAGTATTTTCTGTCACAGGACGATCACATTATTCTTCAGACGATGGACATAATAGCTCACAGGATACAGAGATTTAAACTCCACTCACCGGCCACTTCATTAGGTTTAGTCCTGGCCTAAATCTGAGCTTCATGAACGTTAAGGTATTCGACACAATCACCAGGGCTTCTGCACAGTCACTACAAAATACATCCTCCAAAATGTTCATACAGTTGAATTACGTTTCTGATGCTGTTTCAACATAACTGAACATTATAACAGTTATGAAGCAGGACTTAGTGCAGGACTGCTCTATTTGAATACATTGGTTTTCACTAGTGTACCTAATAAAGAGGCCAGTGAGTGTATACATGGTGTAGATCAGAAGACATGAAAACAAAACTTAATTGTTATCTTCTGTGTCTTTTCTTGGGGACTTCATCTCTGTGTTTCTGCACCCCGTCGTCCAGTAAACGAGACGGTGGACTCCTCTGAGTCTGAGTTTCCGTGCGGCGTTCGTCAGTGTCCAACCAAATACACCTGCAACGATACCTGGATCGGCCCCAACGACGGCATCACCCAGTTTGACAACATCCTGTTCGCTGTCCTCACTGTCTTCCAGTGCATCACCATGGAGGGGTGGACCACTGTTCTCTACAACGTGAGACGCCTCGTACATACGCGTGTCGCCCGTAACAGTTTTTTGCTGCAAATTATTGAGGCGTAGCAGTGTTCTGTTACAATCTAGACTCCATTAACCCTAATAAACAGCAGCTTTGGCTCCAGAACGTTAATGGTTGCTGAGGGGGAGTCTGCAACCCCCTGCATCCCCGTCTCTCTCAGGCAGTGTGCCTGTGGACGGGCGATGTGGGGAGGGATGGTTTTGAGAGCAACATATTAACACAATACGGCAACAACCTCAGTATCTTTCAGACACCGAATCTAGAATCATGATCATAATCATGATCAGTGATTATAAATTTTTGGACACTTTGAAAGGACATGTTTTAGAAATCCCCCAAAGTGATACAGAAGAGCACTTGATATCAAGTTACATCTCACAGATATGGGTTCAATAATGTCCTTTTCTGCTGTAGAGTAACAGGCAGGAATGAGATGTCGCACTGTCATGAGCATCTGTGTCAGAGTGAAACAAGGCAGACAGTGTGTGGGCAGAAAGTCAGGCAGTGGCACCATTTGCTAATTTGATTTACTACTTCCTTAAAAGCAAAAAATAATGCAAGATTTACTCTGTTAACAACCCTACACCCTACAGAGTAAAGAGTTGTATCACTGGAGCCAGTTTTAATCTGAAGAAAAAAAAAGATTATTACGATATGCTTATAGGTCATAATTGTACATTTATCTCTCTGAGCTGTTTGTATCTTTTACCCCGGATATCTCGGTTAAGCCACTCTCACACAAACAAAAGGCTGTGCCGGTGTGTAATTTACGGTCAGATGCCCGCTTAGGTCTTTGTTGATACGGATGAAGGCAGATGATTTGCCAGAGTGATTGTATTATGTTGTAAAGTGACGCTGAATGAGCTTCACTGAAGAGCGTGGAGGGACCAAGGAAAGGAAAGGATGACAGGGCTGCTACTGTGCTACTGAAAATGATGTCCTCACCATATATTAATAATCTTAAGTATAGTCTGTTTGAACAGTAGTACACATCTTCAACGTATACACAAACTCAAAAGCTGCACAGAAGTAAATGAGGATGTACGTATATTAACACTCATTGTTTGACTCAGGTCCTGATGCTATAAACTTATTTAGTTCCTCTTTCCTCCACACTCTCTCTGCGAGCACCGATCAATACTCTAGACAACATGTTGGTGTTCTTCTCCCTGCCTGCACTCAGACTTGAACCTTCATCAGCCGCCTAAAACACCTACACCTGTGTCTTTCTGACTCTTATCCCGGTGGCAGCATGAGTCAAATGCGCTCCAGCCTGTCTTAAATTCACACTTAAACTTTCTTTTTTTTTAAAAAAAAATTCTGGACATTTCAGACCGATGATGCCTTGGGCCCCAGCTGGAACTGGCTCTACTTCATCCCCCTAATCATCATCGGCTCCTTTTTTGTCTTGAACCTGGTGCTGGGTGTCCTCTCTGGGTAGGTCCAAGTTCATTTAAAACGTATCACGATTCCATCTTTTTGTAATAGATCATCAAAACTTTAGTGTTTTATATTTGTGTGTTGACACCATTGTCCTCAATCAGCCATTTATGATATACTACAAACTTCAGAGGGTGTTTACCTGTTTAGATATCTACATTTCAAAACCAGGCACACCATAATCAATCAGTACTGCCCGTCACACATTTTAAAGGCTCTTCCAAATGAATGTGAAAAGTAGTCTTGTCTTATTCTAATTCTGGCTGCATGATTTAATTTTATCTTTACTCAAACTTGTTCAGAAAAACAAAAGATGTATGCTTGAAGACATTATGAAGCAGTCATCAGTTACTGTTTAAAGCACAGTTTGATATAAATAAATGACTCAAGGATGGAACTAATTGAACCCAGGCTAAACTTTTCTGTTTATATTCATAGTTTATCATTCCACAGGGCACTACAGATCAGTTTGAGTTTCGTGTGGCTCAAATTAGCATCTCACTTTATGTGAGTTTTGTCCTATCTTTCTTTAAGTGAGCGTATCTTGATTGCTAAGTTGTTCATCAAATTGCAGATACCAAGAGGAGAGCAAAAAAGACTGTGTACTGTTTATGTATTTTGTTTAGTTTTTAATGATCTTCCTTAAGATTTTCATCCCACAATATGTATTTCTTTGTGTCTTATTGTGTGAGTTACATCAACAGCACGTTCAAAAATCAACACATTTACTGCCTGGTTTAGTTCATTTAGCTGTTTACGTTAAAACAAACTTTAAACTCAAAACCTTGTTGGAATTACTGTGTGGTGCAAGTTCAGGTCTCTAGTCTTCAGGTTTTCAAGGAACTCCAACTTCATGGGCCACATCCTTCTCTGATCACAATAAGTTTAACTAAGTTGCTAGCAAACAAATTTCTGTCTCATCAGACGTTGCAGTTTTACTACACGATGTCTACACAGGTTAATTAGTTTTGCAGAAAGGTCAGTGGGGAATCCGTTGTCATCATCTCTACAATAAGAGAGGAATTCCTTGACTTGTCTCTCTCCTTTTCTCTGGCAGTTGAATGAGAAATAAGAGACGCTTAGCTCAAGACAACAATAGCTTTTTCTCCAGTGATTATCTCAGAGAGGAATGTCCTCCCAGTGACTATAAATCCCTGTTCCCTCGAAGAGTAAATAAACTATTCTGCGGTTTGGTTCGTCCCTGCAGGGAATTCGCCAAAGAGAGAGAGCGAGTGGAAAACCGCAGGGCCTTCATGAAGCTGAGACGCCAGCAGCAGATTGAAAGAGAGCTCAATGGCTATCGGGCCTGGATCGACAGAGCAGGTGGCTTTGGCTCCGGTCACAGATCAGCTTTTTCTCAATGGGAAAAGAAAAAAAAACGCTATTTCACTTTACCCTTTATGGCTGTTCCTGTCAATTATGGAACGAGGGATTAACTGATGTAATCTATCAGCTGTTTGTTTTGTGACAACTAAGCAATGAATATATTCACAGAAGATGCCAGCATATCTCTATATCACCATCTAAGCTGTTGTCTGTTGCTCAGTTGTGACTCTTTTCTCTACAGAAGAGGTGATGCTTGCAGAGGAGAATAAGAATCCAGGACCGTCTGCCCTTGATGGTAAGTCAGCAGAGAGCTTTTTTTTTTTCTTGGTTTCACTGTACACATTTTGTCTATGCTGTCCCATGTATACTGTGTACTCTGTGATATATTTTAAGATACATATAGATATAGGAATTAAACCTTGGGATGGCAATGTCAGTCATGCAGATGGACAGCCTTTAAACTTTATGCTTTCATCCTGACACTCCTTAAGTTTAACTGTGAGGTTGGCATGTGTCCTTATGAGTAGACTACTGAATGAATTACTATGAAATTGTGTACAAGCATTCATCCCTCAGGTCAGAAATGTAACTTTTCCAGTACTTCAGTTTATTAATGACATTCCCATCCCAAGCGTCAGTGTGCTGAGTTATCATTTTGTCTCAAAGACATTCTCATTAGCAGCTAAACTCAAGCTGTTTAAGGTCACCATGACGATATCTGTACATTAAGAGTTGAAAGGTGGCCACTTGTTTTCATGTCAAAGCCCAGTACCAATATTAAATCATGTTGTCATGTATCATTGGGCCCTGCAGTGGTTGTCAGGCTGTGTCCTTAAAAAGTTGCTCTACTATTGTGATTGTGAGCATGTTATCAGACTGATTTCAGCATAAAGCTCGATGCCTCATAAAAGCCGCCAGCATGGCTGCAGACGCTTAGCTGTGCTGTGGTGCACCTGCACAGATCACTCACGTCATAACGTACGTCTCAACAGTTCTCAGTGCCACGTAAAGAGCAACGCTGAATAGTGCCCAACAGATAGCTAAGTGCCGCTGTGACCCTCTCAGCTCTACTGTGACCTTTCCTCCTCGCTGAACCAGCAGGGCTTTTATTAAATGTTGATTGATTGGCAGCTCTCAGAAGGCTCCCAGAGTGGAGTACAGGTGGTGCCTATGGTGAGAACCGTCCTCTCTTCTGCACTTTGCCTCACCAACTTCACAACCCATTTTGCACACACACACACACACACACACACACTGCCACTAATAAGCACACAAACGAACATTTTAACTTAGACAAAGGAAAGCAAATCCTTGCACGAGCGTGTTACTTAAACAAATACACCATTGTAAAAATTAGATTGTGTGACTGAAATCTGTAGAAGAAGCACAGCGGCTCCAGCTATTGTGATGGAAATAAATGCAGGAGCCCTGATAGCTTTGATTAAAAAGAAAGGTGGCGCACTGCAGTTGCCTTAGCAACCACTGGTCTGAAAAGGCTCCAGTAAGGATCTGCATGAGTGTGTGTATCTGTTGACAGGACTCAGTCTTCCTGCCTTTAGCAAACACTGCGGTGTGAGAGATAGCGGCAATATTTTTGTGTACGTGTGTGTGTTTGATCAGTGGCTTATTAAAAAGTCCCCGAGCAAATATTGACCGCAAGTAGATTCAGAAATCGCAAGGTAACAGGAAGGTTTGAGTGGGGGGGGGGCGGGGGGATAGGACAGGATGAAGGGTAATCATAAACACATCGGTCAGTGAAAAGGTCAGTGCATGCTCATCAGGCTCACTTTGGCATGTAAGCACTGCACAGTATGTCCCTATATTGTCTGGCAGCACTTGAACACGGCACAAATAAGAGAAATGCATGGACTGTCAAGTCGCCTTGGAGCCCGGAGCATGGTTTGTCATGACGGAGATCAGAAAATAGCATCGGAAGGTTTGCACTGGATGTTTTTGGATCATTACACTAACATTAAATGATCATTTTTGTCTCATTTAGCTGCAGCTTAGCTTTCCCTTTCAGCTAAAACTTCACAGACATTAGCTTGTCGTCATTTGCTTCATCATTCTTTCGCTGCATTATCAGATTCCACACTTGCATATAGCCTTGGTCTAACTGTCGATGTGCGTAAAATGTGAGGGTGGATAGGTACAAGGCTGTTGACAACCAACAAGAAATTAAAAAATAGAATTTATCCTAATCCTTGTAAACTATTAGCAGTGTTTTTGGTCACCTTTCCCCTTAGTCAGCCTTGTGCCCCTACCCTCATATTTTCTTCCTACTAATTTCACAGAGCGTAGTGGTTAAACAGGTTGAACAGAGTCTTTCTGGGTCTTTTTTTTTTTTTGTTAAACCTGCTCTCTCTGCAGTGTTAAAGCGAGCCACCACCATTAAGAGGAGAGGCATGGATGCGGTGCATCAAGGGCAACCAGGGGAGGAACAATATGGTGACATCTCCTCCGTGGGTGAGTGGGAGTCTGGACAGAAATACATGTGAGGCATACAGCAGCAGGGCACGCTGAGCTCTGCTGCAGTTTTGGAAATGCACATTTGTTACTGTTGAAAACATCATACTGTGAGCACAGTTCAAGATTCTGAGTCTGAACATGCTGCTGCACAAGTACCCAATTTCTCCCTGCTGCTCCCTTTACCCTCAAGGCATCCCCATGGCCAGAGCAAGCATCAGGAGCGCTAAGCGAGGTCCAGCAGCATATTTTCGCCGCAAGGAGCGTCTCCTACGCATCTCCATACGCCGTGTGGTGAAGACACACACTTTCTATTGGACAGTGCTCGGCCTCGTGGCTCTGAACACCCTGTGTGTAGCCATTGTTCACCACAACCAGCCCCTCTGGCTGTCCAACTTCCTCTGTGAGTCTCACCTCATTTCAGCAGCCGCTTGAAATATGATACGAGCTCAGGAGGTTTCTAGACCTTTATCACCGCTGCAATTACTTGTTAATTTCTTCAAAGGACGTTTTCTCGTTACAGTGTCATGGTCCATGTACGTTTTAAAACTGTGTTCCAGACTATGCAGAGTTTCTGTTCCTCGCTCTGTTCCTGACTGAGATGTTCCTGAAGATGTACAGCTTGGGGCCGCGCCTCTACTTCCACTCCTCATTCAACTGCTTTGATTTCAGCGTTAGTACTCCCTCTCTTCTCGTTAGTTTTTTCCCAAAATTCAGACAGCTGTGCTTTTAAATGTTGTTTCATCATTCCTTCTCTTTTATGTCTGGCTCTGCATCTTCTTTCTCCAGTGTCCGTCACTGTCACAGATGTTTTTATTGATTTATTTATCCATGTGTGATTTTAATGAAGACGCTATCCGTGCACGCTGTACGTATCCCTAGGTTATCGTTGGCAGCATCTTTGAAGTGCTGTGGGGTTTCTTCAGGCCTGGGACTTCCTTTGGCATCAGTGTTCTGCGTGCGCTGCGTCTGCTGAGGATCTTCAAGATCACAAAGTTAGTGCCGCAGCCTTCTGTTGAGATATCATATTATTTACGATGCATATTTTACTATTAGGCTAGCGGTAGTATCAGTAAACATTTTGGTGCATTATACAGTTTATTTTTGACTAAGCACGCAACCTAAATGGCAAAAGGAACATATGTATGACCGCGCCATGCTTATTACTCCTACTGATTTGGAATTGCATTCCTATGAAGCTGTTCATGATATTATTATCCGAATAATTGCAGTAGAAATATATGGTATTTCCAGATGTTTATCTTTTGTCTGCATTCTCCAATCCAATACTACAGTCACTACATTGTATACGCAATACACGGTCCCTCTTTGTGTTTCCTTATTTTTAGTTCCCAGATTTTTGATTTTCATACTTGCACTCCTCAAACTAAACTAAATCCAGCTCAAGTGACATCACACCTGGTAATTCATTAGATTTTACAAAACTCCCTGTGAAGCTACTAAAGGCTTTATACTCCTTTTTTAGCCACATATTCAGTCATACATACTGAAACAGGCACACTTTAATGTGTAAAATCACTCCCTTAACTCTTTGCTCAGGTGATTTTTTTTTAAATCCTCTGTTGACTAATGTGGTATTTGGTCACCGTCAAGGTACTGGGCGTCTCTGAGGAACCTGGTCGTCTCTCTGATGAACTCCATGAAGTCCATCATCTCCCTGATCTTCCTTCTCTTCCTCTTCATTGTTGTTTTCGCTCTCCTTGGCATGCAGCTCTTTGGTGGCAGGTAACATGCAGTCCCTAATGCTTGTAGTTATGTGCATCATACCTTATGAGGCAATAAAACATCGAATAACTAGCCAGGCAGACCAGAGAGAGAGAGAGAAATCTAATAGAAAATGTGCTGTAGAGAGTTTTCCTCTCCCAGTTGATTACGGTGGCAGTAAATACACGTTCACAAACATTAAAACAAGCCTGAAATAGATGCCGTAGTTCAGTAGATTACTCTTTGAAATAACATAGTTACTCTTTGAATACGCACAGTTCAGAAGAGAATAAATGGCCATGTGGCCCAGTTGTTTTTTAGTATTACTAAGATACTGTGTGAGCTTGGAGGAGATTTAAGACTCTGCCTTTGTCACACACACAGCTGCTGTTGCTTGGTTTCCCTCTGAGTCGAAGGCTGTTTCTCGCAAGCTGTCGCTTCAGTAAAAGCTGGCAGAGCTAGACAAGCATGGCCTTGCAATGAACTGGTCACTAGAATACAACACACACAGGACACACAGAAAGACAGAAAAGCTCCAGGTACATCTGGACAGCCGTAGGCAGACAAGTTTTGCTCTGCGTGAAATAATAAAAATAAATTAGACTCCTGTCTACCATGTGTGTTACATCTTTTTATTTTTTATTTTTTCACAGGTTCATCTTTGAAGACTACACCCCAACAAACTTTGACACCTTTCCGGCGGCTATCATGACTGTTTTTCAGGTCTGGAAATAAACCCGACTTTAAATACCTGTCACAAACCTGATATTATATGCAGGAAAAAAAGGTTTTCATATCACTGCATTTTGGAAAATGTTAAATGTATAGCAAAGTTCATCCATGATGATCTGGATAGTTGTGTAGATGATATTCTGTGTGAGCGCTGTAGACATGTTTTCACAGATCCTGACTGGAGAAGACTGGAACGAGGTGATGTACAACGGTATACGCTCTCAAGGAGGAGTGAAGTCTGGCATGTGGTCCTCTATCTACTTTATAGTTCTCACTCTGTTCGGAAACTGTATCCTTCATTACGATGTAAATTACATTAACTATAATGACCTTAATATCTACATTTGCAGTCATCTTGTACCACATCATCAGCCACCACTACCACCTTGCAATTTTCCCTCAACAGTTACTGTCTCTTTGATTTATAAAACTTTACTGGATATCAAACAGTAAAATAGGTATAGTGTAGTGACAGAGTAAAATTCTTAAGACTGAAATATTGTTTTTGTGAGAAAATGGAAGAAATACTTCGCACATAATATAACCTTGATTTGATTTGAACAACAAGTGCTTACGGCTAAAAAGTGGCACTGCAAGAAACTGCCTGTTACACATAGCGATATGTGCATCGCATTGCACTTGCATCGTTGGACACCTGCTCAATGTGTTCTCAGTATTTGCTCTTTATCTTTTAAACCACCTCCTGAGAAAATATCTGCATGTCTTTGCTTGCTAAACGTCTTTTAAACCAATGTTTCCTGCTGACTTGTTGATTCTCAGTGGTATCTGCAGTACTAGTTATGTGCATCCTTAACATGCATGTGACCAGACACTCTGCTGAATGTCTTCTTGGCTATTGCCGTGGATAATCTTGCCAACGCACAGGAGCTTACCAAGGTAATAAAACGTGGAAAACTGGAAATGATAATGATGATTAAAGGAATAAGCTTACTGCTGTAAGCGTCTGTTACTCAATGCTGAATATGTTTAATAATCTTTTCCCGCTTTCATGTTACGTTCTACTTTTTCGTCCTTTGATTCTGTTCAATTATTTAAATTTGCAGATGTAATAATTTTTTCTGCCGCCTTTTGCTCTTTTGATCAGGATGAAGAGGAAGCAGAGGCTGCGTTCAACCAGAAGCACGCTCTCCAGAAAGCGAAGGAGGTCGGACCATTGTCTTCCTTCATGTCTTCAGAGTAAGTGCGATAGCAAAGACACGCTGCCTGGCCTCCTCCTCCTCTTCCTCTTCTCCCTCTGTCTCTCTTTTCCTCTTCCTCTCTCCTTCCTTCCACCAAGGAGTGTATACATAGGACCGAGTCACAGCATAGGACTTATCATGTAGCTTCCAGCAACCAGTTTATCATTAGGTGCTAGATTAGTAGATTCGGACTACTAATGAAATGCAGAGCAGTTATAAATTGAGGCTGAAGGTCATCAATACAGAGTTTCAGGTTGTGTTGTTGTGTAAGTGCTGGTTTGTAGTAATTAAATGTCAAGTAGAAGCTGTTGAAAGAACCAGTATTTGCTGCTGTCCCACTACAAACTCACTGCTACGTCTTTACTGAAAGCCCTGCTATCTAACCTCCGCTTGCTCCCACTGTAATTTGCTCGACATTGAAGCCATGTCTCCATGGTTACCGGTTCCACTCCGGGATGGGAGGTGCTTACATTGTTGTCATGGAGACAGGTTTACTTAGTGTCCAAATTAAGATGTTCATTACGGTAATGTGCCTCCGTAGTCAGGAAAGCGGATGTCGTTGCTAGGAGAGTCAGAGGAAGTAAAGTGTTCTCACTTGTGAAAAATATGATTCTTAAAGTAACGTGACTTTGCTTTCTCAATGCCCAGGTTTCCAGCTTTCAGAATAGATGTGTGTGTTTTTTCCCCTCAGGAACTGATTGCACATTGTCATAGGTGGTGCATGCGCATGAACAGGAGTGGGAACCTCTTGCTCTGCACGATGTGTACTGAGACACAAACAGTTTGTTGCATGGGCATGTAGAAGAAAACACAGGAGCTATTAACATAGGGTTATGTACTTTCTGTTTTCTTTCTTTCTGTCCTTCTTTCTCGAGGCTATGCCCTTTCTGTGAAACTTACTCAGTGGAATAAATTAGAAAGAAAGTGAGAGAAAACTAGAGACGCACATTAGTTGTAGTCGAGGGTCAGGCTCTTGTCAGAGAATATAGAGAAGACTGGAATACCATGGGGTCACCTCGACCGGCATGTACATTTGGAGAGGACACTCTGAACTTTAAGGGTTACCTGTTGTTCTCTCTGATGTCATCTATGAAACCCCCGTCAGTACCTGCTCGCGCTGACCTTGAAGAAACTTGCATGACAGCGTTTGCTAAATGGCAAAAAAGAAAGATGCCGCATGCCGGAGTCTGATTCTGATTTCACCTTGGGGAAGCATGCGTCCTGTCAGCATGATGAAAGGAAGAAAAACTAATTATACACACACACTCACTGAGAATGCTATTCACATAATGTAATAGTTGCCGGGACTGGAATATTTGGACAGTGTTTTCAGTGTGTGTGCAGTTTTTCTTTCCCTGTGAAGTCTTTTTATCCCTCTCCTAAATGCTGTTTAGCATTCTGAGTATCTTCGACTAATATTTTGAAGCTTGAGCTCTACTAGCATGTCCTGAAAGAATGCAAATATGTGAGTGCTCCGAGGTGGCAGTGGTGTTCAGAGCTGCATCCCAATGTGGTGGTTTTGTTCCGAGGGTTTTCTGAATATGCACTCTTTACCTGTGTTTTGCTGATGGAGCCCATCTCTGTGTTTTCTACCTGTACCCCATACCGTAGCTCAGACTGTCTGACATCTCGGTCTACTTAAGGGGTCTCCTTATCAATGTTGCGCTTATTGTTAATGTTTATGAATGTTGTTTAACTGTTTCAAATACTGCTACCATCTTGTTTGTCACTGTGCCGCTTGGCTCCAACAGAGACACACAGCAAACCGTTAAGAGTCCACTTGTTAACATCCAAATTTATCTTTTATTCATTTCAAACATAAAAATGAAAGACGTGCACGGAGGAATTGATGCACAATGTAGCTAAAATATACAATTAATATTTTATTTATATTTGTAGTTACCCGCAAAGGCAGGTTTACCCTTAAGCAATGAATTACTAATTCACAACAGCTGTTAAACAGCATTAATATGGCTGGTCTTTGTGTTTAAAGGCTGTTTTGCTGTGTGTCTCCTGGCCTGTTTTGTCTCTGCTCACAAAAGCACTAATGTCTTGTTTTCAACCAATCGCTCATTGATAACACGGACCACACAAGAGTCCACGCTCCAGTAAGTAACACTGTCTGTTCAGCTCTCTGACTCTCTCACTCACAACCGCTTGATTTTTCTTAACTGGGTAAATGTCTCAGATTCATCCCGTTTAGTATTCTCTCCATGCTCTGTCCTGTACCTTCCCAACTCTCCAATATCATTTGAATCTATGTTTTTTTTTTAGATTTATTCCACTGATTTCACTCTGCATCTTACTCTTTTTGTTACTGAAGTCACACAACAATTCCTGGCTTGGTTCATTTTGATCATTGATCCAGTAAATTGCTTCATGTTGAAACGAAATTGCTCTTTGTTTGTCTGAACATCAAACCAAAGCACCTGCTATGTACCTGCTATATCCATTTTTGGTGCACATGTTTTGATTGCCAATGTACATTTCATAAAGCAAATAAGGAACCTAGTGTTTTAGGTCCATCAAAATTCATTTTTGAAACTAGTATGAATGAGATCATATTTTTGGTGAACACGCAGCATGCAAGCATAAGTATATCAGACCTGGATCAATAAGTAAATCCTGCTAAATTAAAAATGCTGACATTAACCTAACTTTAAACCAGCAGAATATTGAGTGTGGCACTAGATATACATGCTGACGTTTTGTCTTTTCCTGCTCTTCCCAGGGGAAGCCGGAGGAGGCGGCCCTACCTGTACAGAAAAAGAGCCATTCACCGCAGTCGGCCTACCTACTCCTGCTCCCTGGAGGAGGCCCAGGGGAGCATGAGGGAGGGCCGCCCACCGCCGCCACTCAACCCATCTAACTCTTTCATGTCCAGGAGAGAGAGGAGAAAGAGGATGACCATGTCAGTTTGGGAGCAGAGGACCAGTCAGCTGCGGAGACACCGCCAGATGTCCAGCCGAGAGATCCTGTACACCAACACCAGTGAGGAGAAAGATGGCCCTCCTGTTTCGGGCCAAGCCCAGCACGGGCTCCCACTGTCGCTCCACCGCCAGGCCATGCAGAACACACCGTCAGGGAGTCTGAAGCACCTGACAGACCCTCTGGCCTCTCCAGCTAAGAACCAGGCATCAGGGTCCTCCATGTCTGTGGATGTTCCCCTTGCACCATCTCTCTCTGGTGACATACCTGAACCCCCCCTGTCAGTGCTGGTGCCAGAGTCGCTGGATCCTGCAAATGATTCTGTGTCAATGACCATACCGGAGCCTCCTGAATCAGAGCCCATCCCTGAGAGTGGAAAGCTGGCCATTAATCAGAGCCACAAACATGTCAGCGAGCGTCGAAGCCCCAGACTGAATGGCGAGCGACAGCACAGGGCGGTGAAGAAGTTCAGACCTCCAGATAGTGTTGACTCACTGACCCCTGGAGTTGGAGGTCACAGTGGGATCAGGGGCCGGAGGGCGATGCACCACTGTGATCATCAGACTGGGACCAGAAGTCAGGGGTCTTCTCCTGGGAACGGTACCCACATGGTGGAGAAGAACAGAAACCATGGGAAAACAGAGGAGAACGCAACAGAACCTGAAAACAACGAGGGAGAGGCGTCCAAGCACGAGGAGAGCAGGTGAGACAGATCAAGAAACATAGTTTTAGAAAGTTTAGAAAAGTCAGACGGGAAAAAGACAGGAAACACTCAAGCTGTGTATCACTCTCCTCATATCCGTCCAGTAATGTGCATCTCTTTTCATCAACAGACAAGGTGATCAGAGCGAAGGAGGGGACAGTAACCCGACAGACAACCAGAGCCACCCTAGTGACCAGTGTCCTCAGAAGCAGGAAGAGACGCCAGAACCGCCTGCGCCTACTCTTCCAGAGGACGACAAAGAAGAGAAGGAGACGGAGCAGGACCTGGATAAAGCTCAGCTCAGCTCCAGTGTGATCATTGAAGTTCCCAACGTGCAGCCATCGCTCGAGCTTTCCACAATCACAGGTAATGGTGCAATGATTAATGATTTTCATATGTTAATAATGGGGACATCTTTATCCCTTGGTGCTTCGTTAAACTGTTTTATGATGACTTGTGACAGGGCCACATGTGGCTCCACATACTGTGCTCTGAAATTAGTGGACAGTTTCAGTACACGGGTTTTAATTAAAATCTGTGGATGATATGTTAAGTGAGTGTTAACGGTAGTAATGGCTAGATGAGAGTGGTTTTTATGTTTTTAAACTAGAAAAGTTATGACCAAGGCTCAGGATATTACTCCCAGACTTTTGAGCATATATTTTTTTCATATCTGTTGCACATACTGAGCTGAGGCTTTCTGAGAAGCAGTGACTCACATCATCATCTAAGCCAGTCTCCACTGACTCAGCTTACCTCCGTTAGACACCATCAGTTCTTACAAAATGTTCCTGATCAATCTGAGTGTACAAGTTCTGCGTAGAGGGGGCATTATTTGACCCCACCTTCTTCTCCTCATCTTTTGTAGTCAACAATAAGGACCCCGAAAGCTGTAAGTTAGAGAAGGAGGAGGCAGAGGAGACAAAGCCTGTCAACACCGTGACCCCAGACAGTATGTTCATCTTCAAACCTGACAACCCGTAAGTTGCTCTCGATCAAGTTTCTCAGTGTTAGCTTTTCTTTTTTTTTGCCACTTTTCCTACCTTGTAGAGGTGTGGAGTATTTTATAATGGTGGTACGATGAGGGAATAATTGATACTTACATCTGACCTAAGCGTATATGTAGAATCTGATGATGATACAAATAAACATACAGCTGATGATGTTGCATGACAGTTTGAGAATATAAGAGGAATAATAGGCATGTTGGAGAATTGTTCATTCAGGTAGGAGTGGATCACGGGTCATGAAGACTGGGTAGGTTGATGAGACCACGACAACAGATGTTGTATGGAGCTCCACAGGAAACTCCCTAATTATAAGCTTGATCTTAAAAGTAGAGAGGGTGTCTGCCTCCCGAACCCAAACTGGGAGCTGGTTTCACAGGAGAGAAGCCTGATAGCTGAAGGATCTACCCCCCATTCTACTTTTTGAAATTCTAGGAACCACAAGTAGGCCCTGCACTTTGAGATCGGAGTGATCTGCTGGGATGATATGGTACAATGAGGTCTTTCAGATAGAATGGAGCTAGGCCTTTAAGGGGCCTTGTATGTAAGGAGGAGGACTTTAAATTGTGGCACTGGCACCAGTAATTTTTCACTGAAAATGCGTGGAACAAGTTCTGTGTTGGGCACCATCACTGCATTGGAAAAGGACCATTAAGAGTCGCCAAACTCTCAATGACAACAAGACTTCAGAAAGTCACCTATAGCCAACCAAGAGATATAACTGTGTAACATTATCAAGCTGGCTGTTTCCACTTTTTATACAAAACTAGTTGGCATCTGGCTCCAGCTTCTCATTTACGTAATAAATATGAGAGTGGTATTGATCTTTTCATCTAACTTTATTACTCTTTGCAAGAAAGTGCATGAGCCCATTTTCCTAAATGTCAAACTGTTTCTCTTTAGCTCTGACGCGTTTCGTAACCTCTGTATTGGTCATGTAGTCTCAGTCACATGGTCTGCGCTCTGCTCTTCCTCAGGGTGCGTCGAGCGTGCCACTACGTGGTGAACCTCAGGTACTTTGAAATGTCCATCCTGCTGGTCATAGTTGCTAGTAGTATAGCACTGGCTGCTGAGGACCCTGTAGCCACCTCCTCTGATTGGAATAAGGTTTGTGTTCACGCTGATGTCATCTTTCTGAGACAAGGAAACAGCTGTAACATTAATGACATAATAAAAGACAGAATATTTCTGCTGTTTCAATCACTCTGCCATCCTGAGAGATGGCTTCAGTCACTCTTTATCTGTGCCTTGGGCCTCTTAGCTCCCTTCATCTACAATAAAGAGCTGGAGCATCATTAAGAAAAAAAGAAAAAAAACATTTCTAAAATTGTTTTGCAGAAGACTGCAAATGTTACTTGATGGGGCAATTAAATCTCAGATTACTGTGGCGAATGAAGTCGCAGAAGTCTGGATGTTTATGGGAGAATTGAGGCTAATATCTTGAGTTGTATTGCTATCATTTGAGGGGGCTGTTTCATAAACGTCAGGCTGAGAGACTGTCAAGTAATACCTGTCATGAAATCAATGCAACAAGTAAAAGGACTTTGATGTTTGAATGAATGCATTTATGTTTATTTGGTTTTGAGTCTGATGTTCTTGTCTTCTTTTGACTGGTCTTTTCTGCTTCTCATCTGTGTGACTTACTTTGCAGGTTTTGCGCTATTTTGATTATGTGTTCACTGGAGTCTTCACTTTTGAAATGATCATAAAGGTGAGTTACTGTGTAAAAAAGGCACAATCATTTCATCTAGAAAGGAAATGGGGCTAAAACTTCACGGGGTTCATGGAAATACGAGTGTTTCAGACACACTTTGTGCACAACAACAATTTCTCATTTTCTTTGAATAGTTAACTGAGTTCCACAGGGAAAAAAAAAAAGCTTTACAAGAAAGAAGACGAGAAGAATTTCTTAAAAGCAAAATTGAAATATGATCTATTTTTATGATATGTCTGGAAACAGAAACTGTAGATGTGAAGTAGCTTTGTCAGAGCTATTATTCATTCAGTGCAGCAAGTTGAGCCGCATCTTCTTCATAATTCACACACTGAGACTGAAATATCCCAGATTTATTCACGGCACGGCACTCTGTTGTCTTCAGATGATTGACCAGGGTCTGATCCTCCATGATGGCTCCTACTTCAGGGACCTGTGGAACATCCTCGACTTCATTGTCGTGGTGGGAGCACTGGTGGCCTTCGCCCTCACGTCAGTGGCATGATTTATTTCTATTACTCATATGAGTTAACTGTTGGTCTGAACAGTAAATTGTCTTTGAATCAGCCACAAGTCTTCTTTTTGCATCACAACGCGTTCATCTCTTCTGTTTTATTCGTGGCTTTATGACTGCTGATGTAAATCTCTGTCACTCTCCTGCTTTTGCCTGCCTGCGGATGATGCCTGTGCGGGACTGACTAGCAGCAATGTGATGGGGTAAAAGATGCAAGAAAAATGTTAATGTAAAAATTTCAAACGTCTTAGAAAGTGACATAAGTAGAATATGACAATAGATGCAAGGTTTGGAAACAGTTGTATACAAGAAGAGAAATTTATTGTGCTGCTTTGATATGATGCTGACAGTGACTGTGTTTCTTCACAGAAACAACAAAGGACGGGACATTAAGACCATCAAATCTCTGAGGGTGTTGCGTGTCCTAAGACCACTTAAGACCATTAAAAGGCTTCCTAAACTCAAGGTGTGCAGATACACTCTGCCTTTTATACTGTGGCTGTGTTTTCATAACTGTCTGTCAGTGTCTGGTGTTAGTGCGCAATGTCATTATGAGATAACTCATAAAAAAATATTCAAACACGAACCAAGATATCAAGGGGAGTTAAAATGAGAGTATGCTAATGGTCAAATAAGAAATCGGGTATGATTTTGTAGCGGAGAGGAGAAGTGAAACACTAGATACTAAATCATAAACAACATTCCCACTTGAAAATATTTGCGGCCCTCAGACTTTTCTACATTTCTGCATAAAAATGATTCAAAACATCAGTGGATTTTCACACAAGTCCTGAAAGTAGACAATTTGTTTATTCGGGAAAATGAGCCAAAATTGAGTCTAAAATCCCTCCTGCTGTAGACGGCTGATCAGCAGTTACTGGAAACGTTTAGTGGCAGTTATTGCTGCACAGGGGGTTCACACCAGACGCCGAAAACTAGGCTTCACTTACTTTTGTATTTCACAGATATGTAATATTGGCTCTTTTTGCTGAATAAACAGCGGCACGTGTGTGATATTTCTATTTGACTTGTGTGAAAACCCACTGATGTTTTTTTGCCTGAAAATACTGAAGAATTCAATCCGCTGTGAATAACAAAAAAATACTAACTGGAAACTGTGGCGGAAAGAAAGAGAGGCAGGTGTTTTACAAGTGAATAAAGAAAATCAGGCGATAAAAGAGGATGAGAGTGTTTGAATGCTGATGACTTGGACGACTGTTGAATGTAAAAATCATTCATCATTCAGCTCGTTCTGTTCACAAGTAGAGGTAATTAACTTTTGTAGGAAACAACAACCATAAGGGGCCATTCATGGTTTTACAGACTGCATATAATTTATACTGCAAGTATTTCTAGTAATTCATTATCTTTAAAGTCCTCAAAGTCTCAAAACAAATCAATCATGGCATTGTTGAGTCCCTGCATGGCAATGTACTTTGACTAAATGAACAGTTACACGTTGAATGCTTCAAATGAAACCTGTTTTGACCTTATCTTGATGTGTCCCTGTCTTCCAGGCGGTGTTTGACTGTGTGGTGACGTCTCTGAAGAACGTCTTCAACATCCTAATTGTCTACAAGCTTTTTATGTTCATCTTTGCTGTCATTGCCGTGCAGCTCTTCAAGGGGAAGTTTTTCTACTGCACCGACAGTTCAAAGGACACGGAGAAGGATTGCCAGTAATCCACGTCTATTTTTCCTTCATCCTTAACTCATTATTCTTTCACACTAATTTATCTTCTCTCTATCTTTTCTATTGCTTTGTAGTCGTGTTCATATATTCGTCCCAGTATTTATTTTAAACATGAATTATCCATATGGCCTCATGTCCTTATCCCGAAGCTCAAAGTTAATGATCCTGTTAGAAATGTTACAACCCCTTAGGTTTAACGTTCCTGAAGCTTGTTTAACTTTTATTTCAACCTTTCGTTTCTCCTCCCTCTTCTTCAGGGGTTACTACATCGACTACGGGAAGGACAAGAAAGAGGTGAAGAGGAGAGACTGGAAGAGACACGAGTTTCACTACGACAACGTCATCTGGGCTCTGCTCACGCTCTTCACGGTTTCCACTGGAGAGGGCTGGCCTCAGTGAGTTTCTGACGGGACTCACGCTGGAGCTTTCCTGTGAATCATTTTCCTTTCTGAGGATTCTCATTAGTTTTTCATGAACATTACAACATCCGACATGTTCTTTGGTAATGGTCAAGTCTGACGTTTGATGGAGGAAATATAATAGATGCGATTAATTTAACAAAGATTTTGTCATTTATTATCTCACAATGAGATTATACCAGTATTTCACTAACAGTGCTGGTGGGGTTGTGCTGTCCCAGCCCTTGTTAATTGACTGCTGACGTAGAAATAAATGGTGCATTCACATTTGATGTCCAAGGTTTCTATCAGAATAAAAAGCTGCTTAAGCACAAAGCATATATATTTTTTTCCATATTTAATGTGTAGCAATTCAAAAAGGGACATTTTTTTGCACACATGGTTTGGTTAAATTTCTTTGGAGAACACTATGAAGCAGATTGATGTATTTTCTGTGTGTAAAATGATCCTCGTGCTGTTTCTGTCCCGCTGAACAAAAGTGTTTCATTAGTATAAACATTCGCCGATCACCTCTGCTCTCCCAGGGTCCTGCAGCACTCCGTAGACGTGACAGAAGAAGACAGAGGCCCGAGCCACGGCAACAGGATGGAGATGTCCATCTTCTACGTCATCTACTTCGTCGTGTTTCCCTTCTTCTTCGTCAACATCTTCGTTGCTCTCATCATCATCACCTTTCAGGAGCAGGGCGATAAGATGATGGAGGAGTGCAGCCTGGAGAAGAACGAGGTGAGGGAGGATCGATGAAAGGACCCGACTCGTTCTCTGTGTGTTTTTCTCTCAGATGAGTTCGGCACTCACAGACGATAACGAGACGTGCGGGCATCAGTATGGGTACAATCTAATGAGCTGATCAGCTAGGTGCAATTTAATATGCTCATTAGGATGATGTTGTCTGGTTCTTGTTGACGCCATTCTCCCCCTGACTGTCAATAGTGTTAGAGGCTGGTCAAATGGAAATGCCTGATCAATCAAAGACAACAACACTCCCCCACATGTGACACCGCATTGTTTATTTATAATGAGCTATATCCGTCCTTCTAGTCTTTTCCTTTATTGAACCATAATTTCTGTTTCTTAGCTTCTTCCATATCTGTCTTTTCTTTCATTTATACAAAGTATAGATTTACAGTGGAATCTATAAAGCTTGTTTAAGTGAAGTGTACGCTGACTGTCTTTGTAAATCCATAAATGCCCTTGCAGAAAAAGGAAGCAAAAGCAAAGAGACTTGTCATTGAAGGGAAGAGGATACTTTGCCTGACCGCTGTGTCTTTCACTGTTTCATCCCTTTGCCTTTCATGTTCTTGTCCTTTCTCTTTGCATTTCAGAGGGCGTGCATAGACTTTGCCATCAGCGCCAAGCCCCTGACCCGATACATGCCGCAGAACCGACACACGTTCCAGTACCGTCTGTGGCATTTTGTGGTGTCGCCTTCTTTTGAGTACACCGTCCTCACCATGATTGCTCTGAACACTATTGTGCTGATGATGAAGGTGAGGAAAACTTGTTAAAATCAAAATGTCCTCATATGTATTTCTTGTAATATTAAAAACAAACATTTTATTGCTTCTTGGCAACATACTGCGTGCTGTTATGAACCCGTGACCACCTCAACAAACTGCGTTTATGAGCAGATGTTTTCTCCCTCCTTTCCCAGACCAGTATTTATGGCCTGAACCGGCCTTTTCTTGGGCTGTACTGGTTCTTCAGACAGACAGACAGACAGCCAGACAGACGCTGAGTGACTCAGCCTGTATTAAATATTGATCTATAATGTCCAGTTGCTGCTATTTAGCATGACCTCATTAACTGTGCTGCCGCCCCTCGAGGAACGACTCCTTTTATAGTGCGACAGATGAGACAGAGGCACTATTTATGGGTCTGGAGGAATCTTCCATCAACCTGTAGATCTGCAGGGCTTAAGTTCAAACTGATATCTGAGAGGAGGTTGAGCTGCAGTGAATTGGTTAGGGAACAGTCCACTTTTTTTAATCTCAGTTATAACAAAGATCACTTCATGGTTTAACCCCCACCGTCTTTGTATTTTCAGTACTACTCTGCCCCTCCGATGTACGACGCTGTACTGAAGCACCTTAACACAGCGTTCACTGTTCTCTTCTCTGTCGAGTGTGTCCTCAAGATCATGGCTTTTGGCTTTCTGGTGAGAGACAAGAGCAACACGCAGCCTGAATGTGAATTCAAGTGCTCTTGAGAAATGACTCGCGGCTCCTTTCTTGTTTTAACAGAACTACTTTAGAGACACGTGGAACATTTTTGACTTCATCACAGTCTTGGGCAGCATCACTGAGATTGTAGTAGACTTGCAGGTAACACCATAAATAATATTAACAGTGTATTTTCTCCTTGATTTTAAGAATAATCTAGACATCAGTACTCTGTGATACCAACCGTTTCCCTCCCCTCTGCTGCCAGTTTGTTGATACGTTCAACATGAGTTTCTTGAAGCTGTTCCGAGCAGCTCGTCTGATCAAGCTGTTGAGGCAAGGCTACACCATCCGTATCCTTCTCTGGACGTTTGTTCAGTCCTTCAAGGCTCTGCCCTATGTCTGCCTGCTCATCGCTATGCTCTTCTTCATCTATGCTATCATTGGCATGCAGGTCAGAATCCACAAAGACAGACACTGATCTCTGTTTAGTATGTATGCATGCATTTGTTTCATTGTGAAATAAAATCCCTTGCAGAGTTTATGCTATGCTCTGGGGAGCTATATATGTTTTTTGTGTGTGTGTGTGTGTAAATCAGGTGTTTGGGAACATTAAGCTGAACGAGGAGACGCACATTAACCAGCACAACAACTTCAAAACCTTCTCTGGTGCCCTGATGCTGCTTTTCAGGTAAGACGCCTGCAGGTTTTATCAAGGTAGACGCAATCCTGGAAGCTACTCAAGGATCACATCTGAATTCTCGATCATTTGTCACTTAATACTTTAATTAATCCACTAGTTTAATGAAAGTACTACAGAATAGTGACTTGTGATAGAAACTGATCCTATTTCAATAAATAAGGATTTCCTCAATGTTGCCAGATCATGTTGCTAAGTTACAGTAAAAGGCCTTTGCTCCTAAGGTGCTATGTAGTGTCAGTGACTGATAGATTCTGCAGGGAACCATGTACTTCCATAGCAAATAGCTTTGCAGACACTTTGAGAGCTTGAAATCTTTTTAAAAAACAGTGACTGGGGGAGTCAAAGAATTAAACAGATGTCTGGGCCAAGTGTTGAATGTTTCTATTGTGTTTATTTCTCTATGGAGAACTTCAGGATTGATCTAATGTGCCATAAAGTAAAACAATCTGTTTATTAAATATTGATATGAAATTACACAATCCAGAAAAACTTACTAGTTGTATAACATAATACAACTAAAACAAAATTCAACAGTATGAAACATTTGCATATCGACTGTAATGCAGATGGACACATTAAACCACACCGGTCGGTCTCACATTTGGCAAATCTAAAAGCTGTTCTTGAAGTGGGTGGCGCGTGATGCTTTGATTGCACCTTCCAGATGGCAGACACAACTGTGAATAAACTGTGAGCTGGGTAGTGGGAGTCTTAACCAGCTCCTCCTCCTGGTGTTGTGTAATGTGTGTGTGTGTGTGTGTGTGTATCCAGGAGTGCCACAGGGGAGTCCTGGCAGGAGATCATGCTGTCGTGTCTGGGGGGACAGCAGTGTGAGACGGACCCCTCTCTTCCCGCGGCAGTACCGACGGCCGACCAGGAGGGGGGCTGTGGCTCCGACTTTGCCTATTTCTACTTTGTCTCCTTCATCTTTTTTAGCTCCTTCCTGGTAAGACAAGGGATCTACTGAATCCTCTTGGGTAGCTGCAACAAATTTTTTGACTTGATGAACTATTGTTCCACACGAGCACCTTCAGCCTTTATATGTAGTCCTTAATTTCTCTGTGTATTGTCATCCCTGCAGATGCTGAACCTGTTTGTGGCAGTGATCATGGACAACTTTGAATATCTGACAAGAGACTCGTCCATCCTCGGACCACATCACCTGGATGAGTTTGTCCGAATCTGGGGGGAGTATGATCGTGCTGCCTGGTCAGTGTCCCCGAGTCTTTACACTACAGTTTTTTAATAATTCATCTGATAAGAAATGTATATCAAATTGTAATTTAATAATAATTAACTATCTGATAGATTTGGTTCATAGTGTGGTAATACAAAAATATAGTTACATCCGAATGTGGAAGTACAACATCTTATTACACATACACATAGTATACTAATGTACTTTACTCCACACATACATAAATGTGTCCACTTGTGATGGAGCACATAGACGAGTAGTGATACAAAAGGCTGAGACACTACACTATCTTATGCTCAGGTCAAGGATAGGGTTGTGTATTTCTAGTCTCTCTTCAATTCAGAATGTGTTTTCTAAAGAAGTTAGTTACAACTTACACAAAAGAAATGTGGAAACATTAAGCATGCACCCACATTGAGAAGGGACTTTCAGTGATGCAGGAAGACATCTTTTGTTCGGAAGTTAATCGTGTGAACGTGAAAATGTCTACGGATCTATTGAGTTTAGATTTTAAAAGAGTGGGATAGTGTGTATGTCATTTTGAGAATTTCTATCTTTCAGAGTTTTATTGTACACTGATGGTCTTTAATTAATAAAGTACATATTATAACTGTAAACTGGTTGCAGCTACAGTCAGCTGCATGTACAACACCATATAACAGATGGATGTAACTATGGGGTCCGAAAAGTGCTGAAGTGGCCCAAAGGGCAATGCAGATGGTCTCTGACTCAAAAATAGTCAACTTCTCTCATAAAGAAATTTATCTACAGTATTTCCACGAATCATTTCAATCATTAGCTGAATTCTCGTCTACTTATCAGTGTGCTGAGGGACCACTGGAAGCTTTAACTAACTAGATGTCATATGTCAATATGCCCCCACTTCGCATTCAAATATGATCTTTCCTGCCTCAAAAAACAAAACAAAAAAAAAAAACAAGATGATGAAACCCACGGGCTAAACTCGAGACCTGAAAACAGTAGTCCACAAACCAACAGGTGACGTCACTATGGCTACATCCATCATTTATCTACAGTCTGTGTGAAATACACGTAACTGCTGAGTTCCATCAGAATAACATCAGTTAAATTACTGTGACATATATAATAACACACTGGTACAGTTTAAGGTTTAAGGACTCTTATACAATGCTGAAACTAACAAATAAACTGTTTAATATTGAAGTAAGTAGTGTCCAGCAATGTGATCAGCATCTGAACCAGCCTGAAGAGAAGTTAACAACAAAAATCAAAAGAGAAAAGTCAAGAATTTCAAAACCCATGTGACAGGTTTTTTTGTCATTTGTTCTCAGAGCCTCATCCAGCCTCATTGTCTGCTACAGTACAAGTCTGTTATGACAACTAAAGACATGTATGTTCTTTCCAGTGGTAGGATCCACTATAAGGAGATGTACAAAGTTGTACGCACTATCTCACCTCCCCTGGGCTTTGGAAAGAACTGCCCCCACAGGGTGGCATGCAAGGTTTGATTCCCCCATGTCAGCAAACTACCCTCTGCCTCTTTCGTGTGGGATCCTTCCTGACTTCCACCTTTCCCCTCCTTTCCCTCCCTCCACCGACTGTCACCACCCTGCTTGACCCTTAGGGACATTTTATTGAGGTCAAAGAATGACGATACGTCGGTCTCGGGGTACTAAGGCACAGGACGTCCCTCATTTGCCAAAACCTTTGAATAAACTGGTGCAGTTTATTCACAGCTGATTCACAAGCATGATTTGGTACAAGTAAGAAGAAATCTGAGGGAGTCCTGTCTCTCTCTACCCTTTGGATCTGGTTCTTTATAATCCTCTTTCATGCACGTCCACACAAAGTAAGTATTTAACATTTGCACCAGATCCAGTGAGGCTGTCATTCCTTTTCTCATCCCGTCCAAGGTTTCCTCCCTCCCCAGATTTCTATGCCCTGCTGGCGGCATAGAAAAAATACAACCTATTTTATTTCTCCTACTTTACTCTCTCCTTGTGTGTGATGCCTTGGAATAATCCTTTCTCTTGTATCTCCTTCATTCTTGTTCCTCTTTTCTACCCTGTCCCCCTTTCCTTTGTTCTTGGGAATGCACTTCCCTGACGCCTCCATCCCCTCCTTCACATCCAACATCATCCCTCTCCCATCCTCCCCCTCTTCCTCCCTCTTTCCTCTTCATCCTCATCCTCATGGCTACCTGACGCCCGCAGTGGTCGTATCCATTACACTGACATGTATGAGATGTTGACCAACATGTCGCCACCTCTAGGCCTGGGCAAGAAATGCCCCTCCAAGGTGGCATATAAGGTAGACCGAACACCAGAGACTGACAGGCACTGCCTTTGTATTTTAATCAGCAGAGATAAGCACTGCGAAACCTCATTCTTGTGTGTCATACATCGGAAAAGCAAAGCCTTTGTTGTGTTGATTACATGACGCAGTATTGCTTGTTGGAGCAGTTTTAAGTTTGAGTATTTGTCCATTGGCGGATGAGACTAATGATTTGCCTGTTTGCTTTGCATCTTGGCAGAAGACTAAGACGTCTTTATCTGTTTGCTGTTACCGGATGACGTTTGCCGTTGATTATTCCAAACCAGCAGATGTTAATGAGAAAGTTGCTAAACATCTACATGCTAAATATCGTCATTTGCGGAAATCTCCTGTCAGATGCTCTCATGTCTTTCACTTCTCAGTCTGCATGCGCCTCCTGCCGCAACCCAGTGTCACATCAGTGTTTTTATGTCACGTGTATATGCTGTTTATGCATATGTGTGTGTGTGTGTGTGAGCCTGCATGCATGCTCCGTCACAGTTGTCTAGTTTCTTCAAGTAAAGCTGGAATAATAGCATACACATTCACCTGCTGGTTCATTAGGTATCCTAGCGAAAATGATTCTAATATAACAGTCCTGCGCTAAATCTTAGCTTTCATGACTGTTGTTATGTTCGTTGCGTACTGAAATAGGTGTTAATTCAACTATGTGATCATTCAGGGTGGTGCTGTTAAACTGGATTGAATTAAACATTAGAAGGTGTCTCTGTTTAGCCTGGCCCTCTGGCTGAAATAACAGAATACTAGAAACGTGTCAGTACAACACCAAACAATTCAATAGTACAACCAACCACAGTCACAAAAGTGCAAAAACACAGTTGAATCAACATCTCAGTTATTTTATACAAATGCTTAATAGCACAATCTTTATGAAGCTAAGACGGTTATATTAGGATGTATTTGTTTTCCTTTGTGTACTTAATGAAGCGGCAAGTGAGTGTACAGCCTCCATGTACAGAATGACAGGAAAGGGCAAGAATGATATTTATTTCTGGAAATTTTACCTTAATGCATTTTGTGATACCAGATACTTTTCGAGTTTAGGATCACAAAAACTAACTATGATATTATTTTCCGATCTTCAGGAAGCAATCATTTGTCAGGACTGTAGTGTTTCTGTCAGGAAATAAGAGCATGCTTGCCCTCTCTGTTGTCCTGTGTCTAATTTTATCAAATTATGCTCTAATTTTATTAAGGCACATTTATTTACCCACGCTACAGGAAATGATGTCACTGTTCTAGTGAAGTTCTAGTTTTGACAGATTTTTTTCTGAACTAAAACTTCAGTCACTGGAGTAAAACAAAGGCAGTCCTGCTGTGATCAGTGCAAAAACGTACCCATCCATCATTTGCAGCCTTTTCATTTGATATTTGTTTATAGTTTTGCTAAATTACTCTTTATTTTGTAATCTTAGTTTAGCAGGCTTAGGATCACAAAATCAGACAATCTGAAGATTAATCCTAAAATAACAGGTTTGATAAACTTATGAGCTTCCACGACCGTCCTGGTTTTACTCTGAGCTCGTGTTATGTTTGGTGTTATTACTGAATGTGGTGCCTTCCCTGCTGCCTTCAGAGACTCGTCCTGATGAATATGCCCGTGGACGACGACATGTCTGTCCACTTCACCTCCACCCTCATGGCGCTCATCCGCACTGCCCTCGAGGTCAAGATAGCCAGAGGTTAAACTTATTATCAATGCCCTAGAGACATACAGTACAGCTTTAACGAAACAAAACAAAAAAATCATTAATTTTCTGCCGTTGTGTTTTATCTCCAGGAGGGGAAGACAGAAATCAGATGGATTTGGATCTGCAGAAGGAGATTAGTGTCATCTGGCCTCACCTCTCTCAGAAGACACTTGACTTGCTGGTTCCAATTCACAAAGGTAAAATTAACGGTACAATAACTAACAACAATAACAATTTTTAAGTAGAAATTAAAGTCAAAATGCATTTCGTTTTATGAGTTTTGAAGGGTGACTGTGTGGTTTCTGCTTTCTCCTCCACAGCCAGTGACATGACCATAGGAAAAATCTATGCCGCCATGATGATCATGGACTACTACAAGCAGAGCAAAGCTAAGAAGCTTCGACAGCAGCTGGAGGAACAGGTTCGTGTCTTTGATGTTTTATTGTTATTCTATTCTTTAATTGGTCTTCAATATAATATTTTAAGCTGACAAATCAGGCATGTAAAGGGCAAGACTGACATTAGACTGGTCACAGGCAGAAAATCAGCCAGACAAACTAAGAAAAGCTGAGATACAAATATAGTCTGAAATTACTGTGAACCGCTGGTGCACATGCTGCCTTCAAATGATGTTGTGTTTAGCGCGTACACAAGACATTTGCAAAGACATTTTCGGATGGCTTTGCATTTCCTACATTAAAGTTACCTGGTCGTTAGCCTAAACTGTCGCCCTTGTGGCTTTTAGATGCCAACAGCTGCCTCTCACTGATGTTGCCACTTAAACACCAAGTATGTTGTGTACACGACTTCCCGTGTCGCAATCACAAAATCACAAGTTCCATTTGAAGGCAGCCACGGTGTAGACTGAGGGACTAATGAGAGAAGAGGATGCAGGTGAATGAGGAGGCGGTGAAGATCAGGTGGCATCAGGGAAGCAGTTTGTGACTGTTGGGCAACAGACAAAGTGGAATACATGACTGAAATAGCAACAGACAGTCAAATGTGTAACACAGCTCGTGACAGACGCCTATTTTAATTTACCATATCTTCCTTTCCCCACAGAAACATGCTCCCATGTTCCAGCGTATGGATGCTTCCTCTCTTCCTCAAGAAATCCTATGCAATGCCAAATCGCTGTCATTCCTCAGACACAGTGCGGGATCTGCTCTGTAAATATCCCACTTTTAATCTCCTCACATCGTCATTTACGCCGCATTGTGGTTGTTTTTGATTTCGGGGAACAGAAACCAAAAATGTCAGTTTTGTAGTCACCCTGCATGAGTCTTTTTGCGTCCCCTCAGCACCAGCGGAGGTTTCATGGCACTCAGCCCCATCTCTCCACAAGAGATGTTCCTGCAGCCGTTGTCTCACTCCAGGGAGGTGGAGAAGGACGAGGAGGAGGACGACGACGACTACCGTTCACCTTACCACACCTACCACCATCCGCACCATCACCATCATTTGCACACACTGGTAACCACTTAAAGCTAGATTTGTGCTTCAACATCAGATCTACGTCGTAGCCCACACCCTAGCTTGACACGCATCTCCCCAGAAATTTAACTACACCTTTTCTTCCTTCATCCACATCTCTCAGTGGCAGGACAAGTACACAAAATGAACTGATCTGCCTTCTATTCAACTCAGACATCTTCTCTTGATCATTTATTTGCTCCAACTCCAATATGAGCCACTCAGTTCCAGTCACACTATAAGAAATGTACTCAAGCTATGGCACAAATTGTTTCACTAGATTAATGAGACTGAATTTTTTTGACAGTAGGAGCATGATTTGTTTTTCTTTTGCAAGGACAAAATGATATCAACTGTGAGAACAAGTCAGGTCTTTATTGCAGCATCATCTTGTCTAGTACTGATGGATTCATAGGGTATGCATTGTCCTGACTATTATTTTTGGAAATATAACTGAATATCACAGCCAGCCTTACAACCTGTGGTACCTGTGTAGGTGCCCCAAGTAGTGGAGTATAACCAAGTGATGCAGCAGACCAAGGACGACCCAACACTTATTAAAACACCTCAGCGGACAGCATCTATCAGAGCGTCCTCCATGCCCAGACTGGCTGTTGATCCACAGGTAATAAAGAGCAATAAGCTGTATTCAAACTTATATTCAGCACTTAACAACTCTTGTATTAGTAGGTGCTTTAAAAAATCAATAAACAATTTAAATCCACACAAAGTACATTGGGTATACTCTGATTTGCACTTTCACTGAATAAAAAACATTTGCCTGCATATTTACAGCAGCTATTACAGCCACTAGAGTCAGAGTTTGTTTGCTCTCGCACTTAAGTGATTAATCTTCTGGTCGTTCTGTATTTTTGCAGCCTGGGATGTCCGCAGACAGTAAGCTGATGAAGCGCTCCTTCTCCACCATCGGAGACCAGTGCGTGAACGGCCTCTGGCAGGAGCAGCACTCTCTGGAGAGAGTCAGTCCCGACGGCACATACAGACCCCGGCAAAGGAGCTACAGAGGTCATTTAACTCTCAGACAGATGACAGATGTGAATGTGTAGACATCACAGTCATTTGAATTAGAATGGATAAGACAGAGAACAATTTGCAGTGGCCTGAAAACTGCATGAATATTCAATCTGTTTATTCTGAATTGATGACCAAAATGATATTATTAACTCTTATCATCTTAGCATATATTTTCAGTAATAAAATCACAACGAACATAATCAGAGAGCAGTTTTTACAGTACCTGACATGTGAAATGTGCGTCTTAGGCCCAAGACTCAACCACAGAGAAACGAGTAGTCATGAAAGAGGTAGATCGAAGGAACGGCGCCACCTTCTGTCCCCTGACGTGTCCCGCTGTAACTCTGAGGAGCGAAGCCGAGACCCTTCGTATGAGAGGAGGCGGTCACCCTCACCTAGCGAAGGACGCACACATACACTACAGAAACAGGTGGGAGTACAGCTGAGTAAATGACACACTAAACCCATAATGTTGTGTGGGTTTGTGTCATATAACTTACGTATACCCTGAAGAAAACTAGCAGTCCTGTGTCACGCCTTACATAACAGTGCTTTCCTCTCTGTTGTGCCTGACTTATTTGCAGCTGAACCCATCAGGCAGCCCTGCCAACTCCGCCTCAGAGTCCAGCACTCCTCGTAATCGGCGCCAGCTACCCCAGACGCCCTCTCGCCCACGGCCTTACATCTCCTACTCACCTCTCATCTGCCGATCCCAGACCTCTCCCACACCAGCTGCCTCCTCCGAGGGACAGACCCAGACTCAGGACGGCCCTGGCGGCTCCGCGGAGGCCCTGTGGAAGGCCGACAAAGAAGGCGGGACCTTGTCTGCAGGTCAGGGGTCATCCGGAGTACAGGTTTCAGGACCGAGCCACCCGTCTCCTCACCGCTACATATCGGAGCCCTACCTCCCGTTCCACGAGGACCTCAGCAGTGGCGGAGCAGGCGAGAGGCAGGAGACCCTTACCTTTGAGACTGCCATAGCCACCAGCTTAGGACGGGCCAATGCCATAAGCTCCGCCCCTCAGCTCAGACACTCCTGGCAGGTTCCTAACGGGCATTTCCGGAAGCACCTGGGCCAGGGGAGCACAGCCGCCGCCGGCGAGCAGGTGAGTGACACAGATGAGGACGACCGCTGCTGAGAATCAGAGAGAAAGTGAAGAGGATGCACAGATCAACTGGGCACCTCAGCAGCTGGCGGGGCACCACAAGGCTTCAGCTCCTCTGTGGCTCCGAGAATCTGAAGTTCCCAGCACCAGTAGCATTACAGTCAGGACTGAGCACCATTGCTGTTTATCTGTATACTGGTGTCTGTCTGCACATGTTCTTGCGTGTATTTGTGTAAGCAGGAGGGAGACGACATGGATGTGTGTTTACATGTGAGTGTGTTCTTAATAGAGAAAACGTGCCAAATCAAGAGAACAGCAGAGACTGACTGTACCATAAGTAGCTCACTGCAGGCAAACCCACAAGTTACCAAGCCTTCCCACACAAATTGGTGTTTTGATTGTTATTTAAACAGCATATGGTGAGATGTCGATTAAAGGTGTCCAAATCTTCTAGGTGAATCTACGAAACCGATTTAAGTGCATTTTGTGAACATAGAGGTAGCATGTAAACATTTAATAAGATGAATGTATTTTAGTCTTATGTTCAGGTCCTTTGAGAAGGTTGCTGTCAGTCTTTGCCGTGCATAGCTGTACGAGTAGAAATGAAACAGAGTCAGATTCGGCCAGTTTCTAACTGGCAACCAGCCATACCCAACAGTTCCTGTTTACAACAAGAGTATCCACAAGATTCATGGGCATTAAATAGACACTAATCAATACACAGTCAACACGGGAAATCAATGATAGACCTTAAAGTGAGCTGAAATAGTGATTTTTCTACCGTAATGTGCAAACAAAAGTGTGTGCAGGGTTATGTTAGCTCTGTGTGTGAGGAATATGGAGAGGGGACACAATAAGAGATGTTTTGTTTCAGGACGCGGGGCCATTGACTTTGTAATATACCGTCTTCTGAAATCCTCTGAAAAATGTTTGTCTGGGATTCAAAATGAAAGATATGGGAAAATCAGGAGGACTAGACGCGTCTCATAACCTTATAGGTCAGATAGCATGACCTTACAATCACAAGGACCGGACCAGTTGCTATTTCACACAGGCCCTGTGGTCTGCAGCTGCTCCATTCATGGACTATTACAGCTCTTGCCTGAGGACCAACCATCTGTAGGACCTGGGTGTTGTCGTTATGTGAAGCCAAATGGATGTTCATTCTCACATTTTCCGTGCCGGATAACCTCTGTCGATGTTGTTTCAGAGAGATGACGAAAGCCATTTTCTTCCTGTACATAGATCCAGGGATGTGTCCTCTTCAAGATGTGTTGCCTTTTCTCGTGCGATGATGAAAGTGTTGAGAATTTAATGTCCTTTATACGTGTGATGCAACATGGATGCTTTAACAAAAGAGGAATCACAGGCGCGGTGTAGTTTGTCTCTTTGTTAGCCGCCACGTTGTTCCCGTCACATCTGTTTTTGTCCACAGAAAGGAACATGACGGTATGTTCTGTCCTTTTAGTAATTTCCACATGCATGATGACGAGAGATGTGAGAGAGCTGTGTCGTAGAGCTACCTGGTTGTTCTTTTCATCGTATGCTTGATGTTTAATGAGATTCATTTGTGAAGCGAAGGAAGCGAGGAAGAGGGTTGTTTCTCATTCGCAGCATTCGCGGCCCACATCTAAACATTCCAAAACAATTTGTTGTTCCCTCTAATAAGATGTATATTTATATCATGTGCTGTTGTATTGTTATAATATGTTTGCAATGTGAACACAGGACTTTTCTGGACTGAGGATCCACAGGTCAGAACAGAAAGTCCTGCAATGAAAAACATGTATTTTAGCAGACAAACCTC